>NC_044322.1:63570104-64178178 GCF_007399415.2 Gopherus evgoodei
CTGGGGTAAGGGTGGGGGTGCCTCAGGGCGGAGAGTGGGGAGCTGCTGCAAGGGGGGTGCCTCAAGGTGATGGTGGGTGAACTGCTGCGGGGGGGGGCTTGGGGTGGGGGATGCCTCAGGGTGGTGGGAGGTGAACTGCTGCAATAAGCATCATCATCCAGAGGCATCGCCGCTGAAATGCCACCAAATTTTGGCGGCATTTCGGCGGATGCTTGTCCTCTGCCACAGTCCTTCGTCTGGTGACCAACAGATGAAAAAGGTTGGGGACCACTGCTCTAGGTTCTTGCACTTTGTCATTAGTTGCTCTTGTTTTCCTGTTTCATTGAATTTAGTTCTGCTCAGCCTGCTACCAGCTGAGTGAATGGAACCCCAGGCTGACAGTGGGTTGAGTGGCTCAGCCGGGGTCTCAGCCATCGGCCTGCTCAGCCCACTGCCAGCCTGGGGTTCCTTGAGAGTCCCCAGACCAGCAGCAGGTGTTGAGTGGGGCCGGCAGCCGGGACTCCCAGTGGCAATGGAGCAGCAGCCAGAATCCAGAGCAGCGGCAGGCTGAGCCGCTCAGCCCACTGCTGCATGCCATCAAAAATCAGCTTGCGTGCACCTTTGGCAAGTGTGCTGTAGGTTGCTGGCCCCTGCTCTATACATTAGTAAGGAGATGAGCATATTACAGTTGTTGGAGGGTTCTATTTAGCAGTAACAGGACTATAGGAAAGTCAGTCAACATTTTTTGTTTCTCTGATGAAAACTGGCCCACTCCCTTCCCCATACTAAACTTGTCACAAATAATTGTCAACAACTTAATTTTCTATTTTTTCTGTTTTTTTTTTTAAATATTGAAATTGAATTCAGGATTGTTAGCAAGCATTTTTTGCGAACAAATTTGTTAAATGACAATCTAAATGGCAACACAGTACTGCTTCCATACTTGGCTCACCCCCCCAGCCTGCTGGTCCAACAGCTGCAGTAGAGAAGGAGATAGGTGGAAAACTGCAGGACCTGAAAATCCACCTCTTGGGGTGCAGAGTGGCAACAGCAGCAGCAAACACTCAGCTCCGATCACACGCCAATGGCCACCACCGCCAGCCCAATGGACCATAGTGAAGTTAGCACAGCATCTGATCTCAGGGACGGGGCACTCATGGAGCCGCAGCAACTCATCCTGCCCTGTGGAGCTCCCCCCGGATGAGATGGATCACTGCCAGCCCGGGGGAAAGACACGCTCCCCAGCTAGGGTGACCAGATCCAGATGTCCTGATTTTATAGGGCCAGTCTCGATATTTGGGGCTTTGTCTTATATAGGTACCAATTACCCCCACCTAGGGTGACCAGACAGCAAGGGTGAAAAATTGGGACGAGGTGGTGGGGTGGAATAGGAGCCTATATAAGAAAAAGACCCAAAATCAGGACTGTCCCCATAAAATTAGGACATCTGGTCACCCTACAGATGAGTTCCTTTCCCCACCTCTTCTCAGAGACCCCAGCAGCCAATCCCCCACCTCAGACTGTGCTGCATTCAGCTCTCTGTAGGTCCCAGCAGCCCTGCTCTTACATGCTCCAATGCTTCCCGTCTGTCCAGGCTCCCGGCAGAGCAGTGCCCCCAGACCTAGTGGTGCCCTAGGCGGCTGCCTGTTCTGCCTATGGCTAAGGACGGCCCTGATCTTGGAATCATTGTGGATAGTTCTCTGAAATCATAGACTCAATGTGCAGTGGCAGTCAAAAAAGTGAACAGAATGTTGGGAATCATTAAGAAAGGGAAAGATAATAAGACAGAAAATATCATAGTGACACAATGTAAATGCATGGTATGCCCACACCTGAAATACTGCATGTAGTTTTGAGTGCTCCATTTGAACATATATTGGAATTGGAAAAGTTGCAGAGAAGAGCAACTACAATGATTAGAGGTATGGAAGAGCTTTCATATCTGGAGAGATTAAAAAGACCAGGACTGTTAGGCTTAGAAAAGAAACAACTGAGGGGAGATATGATAGGTCTATAAAATCATGAATGGTGTGGAGTAAGTGAATAAGGAAGACTATTTACCCCTTCACACAAAAGAAGAAATAGGGATCACCTGATGGAATTAGTAGGCAGCAGGTTTAAAACAAATATAAGGAAGTACTTCTTCATACAATGCACAGTCAACCTTTGGAACTCATTGTCAGATGATGTTGTGAAGGCCAAAACTATAACTAAGTTAAAAAAAAAGAATTGGATAACTTCATTGAAGGTAGGTCCACCAATTGCTATTATCCAACGTGGTCAGGGATGCAACCCCACATTCCGGGTATCTGTAAACCACCGAATGCCAGAAGCTGGGACTGGATGATAGGGGATGGATCACTCACTGCTTTCTCTATTCTGTTCATCCCTTCTGAAGCATCAGGCACTGGTCACTGTTAGAAGACAGGATACTGTGCTAGATGGATCATTGGTCAGACCGAGTATAGCCATTCTTATATCATTTCTGAACTTCTTGCTGGAGTGGTAGAGTATTTGTTAGAAGTTAAAAAAGAACACACAGACCAATAAAAATATGTCTTCTGTAAACTGAGATGAGGAACTGAATCTCAGATCAGGATTGGTTCTATCCACCTATCTATCATTCTATATATCGGTCCATCTCTACGTCATGTATCTGCCAGTCACCTTTTTATTCCAGGAGGTCATAGTTTTCAGTTAAATTTAAAGAAAAAAAAAAGTCAAGACCTCAGCAAAAATAAAATCTGCTTGGAAGGCAGAGCAAGGTGGTGATGACAACAACAACAAAACATACTAAAAGCATTTGCAGAAGCTTTTTTTTTAAAGTGGTGTTGAAAAGAGCTGTGCAAAATAAATAAATAAATAGATGTTTCAGATTTAAGGCGAAACCAGGAAAAAATGCTGACTTTTCTGCTGTTTGTCTCATAAGGTGAAAAATCCAACCTTTTGCTGGTGTAGTGTCCTGGGTGCTTAAGAGAAAAAACATTTGCTTTGAAAAATACAAAGTGTGTACATCATTAAAGAGAGTGGCACTGAAAGACAGCTAACATTTTTTCCATACCACCATTTATGGTCTGAATCAACACTCATCAGCTTTCCTACTCAACAGAAGAGCTTGGCAAGGAAGGAATCTTGGCTAGCTCAGAGAAAACTGAAATATTGATAAAGAAAATGAGAGAGAGAGAGAGATTTAACAATTTTATCATTAGATCTAGTTAGACCTGATTGGAAAGTAGGATGTTTTCCAGAACAGAAAACAGTGATTTTTCAGCAAAATATTGAAAACTGAAATATTTCATCTGAAAACTTTTTGGTTTTACAGTGTTCTTTTTGGATGTAAGATTACATTTTCAGCAGAAAACAGGCACTTTTCACACACAGAAATTGTTTTATCAAACCAAATTTTCCATCAACAACAGTTTTGACATAACATTTTCGACCAGCCCTAAATCTTGTAAATAGGTTACATTTTTCATGAACTCCATGTGTTTTCACCTAGTGCTGTGCAGATCACAATTTATTTGACAGTGTTAGCCATATGCTATTTTGCATATTTTTACTCTATTGTAATTTAAATTCGAGCTGCATTTGTGCCAATGTAACTTTATCAGTCAAATGATCATGGAAAGGAGATCATGGCCAAAGCAAGTTCAATTTAAAAATTCACATAAATATTTCCAGGCATTTTTTGCTTTATTCACCCTGTTTTACCTTCTATACTGTGGTATGTAGATGCCTTATTTTGTATTCTTTAATTGTACATAAAATGAGCACATAATTGCTCTTTTGAATCTCTTTGTAGGGGAGGGAGAATTAGAGGCAAAGTATAGGAAATCAATCTGAGTTAGGTGCTGTCATAAACAGATGGTTAAGGGTTAATGTCTCTTTTACCTGTAAAGGGTTAAGAAGCTCAGTAAACCTGACTGACACCTAACCAGAGGACCAATAGGGGGACAAGATACTTTCAAATCTCGGTGGAGGAAAGTCTTTGTTTGTGCTTTTCGTTTGGTTCGTTGTTCGCATTCGGGACTGAGAGGGATGGGACATCATTCCAGGCTTTCCCTATCTTTCTGAATCAGTCTTTCATGTTTCAAAATTGTAAGTAATAGCCAGGCAAGGCGGATTAGTCTTATGTTTGTTTTCTCAACTTGTAAAGGTTTCTTTTGCTGGCAGGATTTTTTACCTCTGTTTGCTGTAACTTTGATCTAAGGCTGGGGGCGGGGGGGAGGTCCCTCTAGTCTATATGAATCTGACTACCCTGTAAAGCATTTTCCATCCTGATTTTACAGAGATAATTTTTACTTTTCTTTCTTTAATTAAAAGCTTTCTTTTTAAGAACCTGATTGATTTTTCCTTGTTTTAAGATCCAAGGAGTTTGGATTGGTGTGAAGCCTCTCAAGGCAACCCAGGGATGGGAAAGTCTGGGGGGAAAAGGAAGGGGATGGTTAATTTCTCCTTGTTTTAAGACCCAAGTGGTTTGGGTCTGGGTTCCCCAGGGAAGGTTTTGGGGGAACAGAAAGCATGCCAGACACTAAATTCTGGCTGGTGGCAGCGTACCAGACCTAAGCTAGTAATTAAGCTTAGAAGTGTTCATGCAGGTCCCCGCTTTTTGTACTCTAAAGTTCAAAGTGGGGTAAAAACCTTGACAGTTGCCTAGGCACTTTTGAAAATCTCCAAAGGCATTTCTTTGTGTCTTTAGGTGCCTAGACATATTTAACAATCTAGCCCTCAGAGACTGTGATTATGGTAACAAAAAAGATCATTAAGGGAAAACAAAAGGGGAAAACAAAATGAGGATGAGAACACAGCCAAAAAAGGTCAAAGGTTTTTCCAACTGGAAAGATGCAAAGTAAAAAACAAAACACACGACAGAAGGAAAATAATCCTTCAAGCTATGATCCTCACAGGAATCCACTAGCTTGGTCGCCAGTGCCCAGGTAGAAAGACCCTGAATGGGACCCTGCGTGGGTGTAGGGTTCTGAGCTGGCAGATCTCAATTCAGGATCAAGGGATTTAGGCCCCAATGCTGCAAGCTCTTCACTTCAGGCAGACCCCTATGCTCTCACAGAGCCACAGTTAAATCAAGTGAGCTCCACATAGGTACAGTGGGGCTTCAGATGAGCATGGGGGTGTGTCTGTAATGAGCAAGTTGCAGGATTAGAGACCTATATTGTAAAGTGCTTGGGGAATAGACCTAGTTTGTAGTTTGCCTGTAGTACCCATTCAAAGTAAGGACTGCATCTCAGAGGTGAAATCCTGGCCTCACTAAACTCAATGGCAACACTCCTGATTTCACCTCACATTTCCCAACTAGAGCAGGATCAGGGTCTTAGTTATGTTTATAATAAAATACATTTGATGCAGGAAACAAATTTTTCATTTATTCTTCCAGAAGAAAAATAAATTGTTGGAACTACATCACTCTGCATTATTGTTACCACAGTGAGTTGCATTTTCTTGGAATTGGTCCACAAATGAAACTGCAATTTAGTTTTGATTGAATGTTTTTTACATTGGATTTCACTTTAGATTTTCTCTAGCTTTTTTAAAACCAACAGTATGACTTCCATTTACTAACTCTTCGAATAGCAAAGAAAACAGAGCAGCAGCTATGGTATTTGTAGACTTAAGGATGATAGTGTTGTTTATTCCTTGTCGGGTTGGTCTGACTTGCCCTTGGATGTGAAAAACAATGTATTATGCTGAAGAATTATGCTTGATTCACCCCTTCTGGGATAGAGGGGTGAAGATTTCACCATCTAGCAGCTGCAGAGAAGAAGTGATTCAGCCCAAGAGAGGGCTGATGAAGGTACAATTATCTTTCTCCACCAGGATTTCTGTCAGAAAAAAATAGCTATAATTTATGGCATGGTATCTATAGAAGCTATTACAGGCTGGCCCAGTCCCTGTAGATTATATTGAAGACTGTGTTTAAAATTACAAGATATCACTTTAAATTCTAACTGGTTTTCTTGTCCTTCTTGCAGGCTGCGGGGAACTGAGGAACAGTGTATGATCTGGGTCCTCAACTGCCAGTCTGTAAAAATGCCAGTCTAGAGCAAAGTGGGTTGTGTTTGGACTGTCTGCCTTAGGTAGCATCCTGCTATGTTGCTCTCTGTATTTGGTTGTTTTGTGTTTAGATTTAGATTCTAAAAATTAAAGTGGTGTTATGTTGCAACTTTCTGGAAAGGTGTTTATGTTTTGCTTGTAATTTTCTCTGTGCATGGTGTGAATATAAGACCCCCTCTTGATAGTCATCAGTCTATTTAAATAGATCCATACCACTGGGACCCACATGCTTCTAAGTCCATTGGGTCTGTATGGAATGTAATCAATGTTTCTAGGTCTGAGTTTCTAGGGTGTACTCCCAGACTCACCTCTTGTCTGAGTGCTTCCTTGATATCGGACTTCTTAGTCCAGCCACCCTAATCTCCAGGAGCAGTGTCTCAGATCTCCTGAGCCCTCAGCTGCTTACCTATGCTCCCTCAGAGCATTCAGGCAACCAAGTTAGCCCCTTTGGGGACAATGCAACAGAAAAGCAGGGTGCACAGGCTTAATGAAGAAATGTCTTCACCCAGTCACTTTATGCTTAAAAAAAGCCTCAAGAGTTATAGATCTTTGGAAAATAAATCCTGAAATGTACCCTCCCCCATCTGATCTGACCCCTTCTGTAAGTCTGAGGTCTGGTTAGTCTTTCACACCAGGCAGAATCCTTCCTGTTTTCTCTGTCTCTAGCCCATCTTCTTGCATGTTGCAATGGATAATCCCCTTTCACAGCGGAGCTTTCCTCCTTAAATAGAGTCTCTCTTCCTTTGGCCATGTGATAGGGTGAGAAACTGAAGATTCATGTATCCCTGTGTAGGGAATCTATTGTTCCATGAGTTGAGAAAGCAGTTGACAGACAATTCAAGCTGATAGCCCTAGACTGTTTTCTGATGGCTTCTGAATCATCGTCATTCAATGAGGTGTCAAGCACCCTTTCCCCATAGAGTACCTGTCTGGGATACGCATAATAACCTTGCTCTGGGAAATATTAGAAATGTGTTCAAACCTTTTTTTTTGTTTTGTTTGATGGGATGGGCAGGGTATAAAAATGAACTAGATGTCCAAATATATTTAATTATAACCAGTAAAGAGATTGAAATCCAGTCATTTTCCTGATTAATGTTATGGAGTGATTCAAGGAGTCTGTGGCATAATTTGGAATGCAGGAGTCATTCAAACAGATTTAAATCCAATCTGGTCCCAGCTGTATTATCAGGATAGGATTAAACACAACAATGGCATAAATGTCCCGTGGCCAAAACTTTTGAACCAAGGCACCTAACACAATAACTTGTGGTTAAGGGGGAAGATTTTCAAAGTACCTAAGGAAATGATGAGCATAATTCTCTTTTAATGTTAACAGGACACAGATTTCTAAATCCCTTAGCTGCTTTTGAAAATCTCCAGATTCAGTTTGCAGAGTCCATTCACAGGAACAGGCATAGAAGACCTGCTCCAGATTGCAGTTTGAGTTTTGCATAACCTCGAGCTTACAAAAAGAATGCCCACTCTCCTTTCCCATGGAAGTTTCCCCATTCATGCTCTCTTCTAGTCTCCAGCTCACCTGACATCTACTGAGTCCTGGGTTCTATGCAAATTGTTCTCTGGTCTCTAGCCTTCACCTGCCCATTGTCACTGGTTGATGACTGCACTCTAGTCTGCTGTAATAACAGGGAGTGTCTCCTTTGATATAAACTAACAATAAAATTACTTCCTTTCCTTTTTCTTGATTAATTCTCCATCCCCTATGTGCATATTTACCTGGACAGATCAGAAAACCATTTCTCAGGAAATGAACACATTTACACAGCACTTATCTTTAAGCAGTGGTGAAATTGGCAAACTGATTTTCAGACTCTTATTGTTTGTGGGCACATTGTGTGTCCGCCTTTGTGTTTCAATATTCTGCTTCAGTCTTTAGAAAATGTAAGTCCTAGTGCAAGTTAGAAATGGTTTGTGAGAGTATTTTTGCTTGTCTGTGGCATCAAGGCTAATGCAGTTGGATGATGACCCTAAATTTTGTCTCAGAGTGACAAGTTCTGGAATGTTCTGATATATCTCTCAAATATATTTCATAAAATACAATCAGAATTTAAATGGCCAGTGAACAAGTTATAAATTACAGGAACAGAAGGATTTTCTTGTTTTATCAAAAAGAAGACTAATAGGCAACAAAGAATTCAAGAGGAAGAGTCATGAAGTCACTTAGCTACACATAATTGGTAATAATGATTAACAGGAATGGAAAAAAGAAGGAAGGTGCCTAAGATACCAAGTGCTCAAGAAGTCTACAGTGCAGAATCAAATGCATCACTGAAGTCTCAAAGGATGAACACAGAGGGTGAACATCAGATGACAGAAGATTATTGACCAGCAGCATGGGATGAATACTCGATAAAATTATCAACTCCTTGTACATTACTGAATGTATAATTCAAGAATATTGTGAGTGCAGGATTTGCCTTTGTGAGTGGGCCTTATATAGGGCATGGAAGGGAAAAGGAAGGCTCCTTGTCTATTGCCCTCTCACATATTCTTAGAAGGGCCATTCAGTATGGCCCTTAAAAAGTCTGAAAAGTACCAATTAGATATCGACATTTTCACTGCTGCTGTAATAGCTACCATTTGGCTGACGCATTGTGGCTTAAACTGGGGTCCTCTTGGGCTGAAAACGTGATTGTGAGCTAATTCAGTGATCATGAGCTAATTCAGTTTAAACTAAACAGAAGGATAAACAAAAATAGGTCTGTAACTAGGGTCTTTGAGTTAAAAAAAGAAAACTTTAAAAAAAAATTAAGGGAAGTAGTGTTAGGTGCAGCTTCTTCCTCGCCCCAGGCAGGGATGTGCAAACACCTTCCTGGCCCAGCCCTGCACCCACTTCACACCTTCCCCAAGCCCCCATCCCACCTCTTCCTGCTCAGTTCCCCCCATCCCTTATGTTCTTCCTGCATGCCACAGAACAGCTGATCATGATGGGCAGGAGGCACTGGGAGGGAGGGGAAGAAGTTGATCAGCAGAGCTGCCAGTGGGTGGGAGGTGCTGGGGCAGAGGGGTGGAGCTGGCTGCCAGTGCATGCTAAGCACCTACTAATTTTTTTCCCTGGGTGCTCCAGGTGTCCGCACCTATTGAAGTAGTTAAGGTAGTGGACTGGACTGAAGAACTCAAGAATCTGAATGTGGAGGAGCGGAAGTTGCAGAAGCTATCTAAAGCCTATATCCCAAGCCAAGGAAAAAAATCATTAGGAAACATTGCAGATCAAATTGGATGAACAAGCATCCGAACAGAGTATTGAAAGAAAGCAGAAAGCTTACAAGAAATGGAAGATGGGTGGGGTCAGAAAGGAAAGTAACTTCTTGGAGGTCAGAAAGTGCAGGGATAAAATGAGAACCATCAAAAGCCAAGCAGAGGTGGACCTAGTTCTATAGCAATATAAATTAAAAGGAAACAAGGAAAGAAGAAGAAGCAGTGGGACTGTTAATTACTGAGTATGGAATGGAGATTAAAGATATTGTAGGCATGCCCAACACCTAAACACCTCTCAACACCTCCCTCTGGAGCATGGGGATAGATGACTTGCTTGCTTAAACTAGAATAAATGGTGGATTCTCTGTAACTTGAAGTGTTTAAATCATAATTTGAGGAGTTCAGTAACTCTGCCAGAAGTTATGGGTGTATTAAAGGAGTGGGTGGGTAAGGTTTTGTGGGGTGCAATGTGCAGGAGATCAGACTAGATGATCACAATGGGTCTTTCTGGGCTTAAAGTCTATGAGTTTCTAAATCTTGAGCTATAGAGCCCAGGCACTCTAGCTACTGCTGAAACAGACTTGTATCTTCTGTGAATTTGTCAAAGAAGAAGACCCGTGACTCATTCACCAGTTAGTTACACTTGCATAATTTATTTATTTATTTACTGTTCTTCAGTCTCCCTGCCACCAGGACAAGTCTCTTCCTGTCTCACTGACCCTAAGAGCACCCCCAGTGCTAGATGACCAGGGACTTCCTGGTACGTAACAGTGAATTTCACCTAGCCTGACCACTCACTGTTGTCAAAAACTGTATCTCAAGCCCCCATTCAGAAACCAGGGAATATTAAATACCCCCTGCTTCTCTTGATAGGCAATAGTCCACCACTACAAGAACTGAGTTCTTTGTACAAACAAAGAAAACTGGGGGAAATAAAGGCCTAGAATAAACTGGGGAAATAGAGGCCTAAAATAAATTTAGGAAAGCCACTCATATCTGTACATATCTACTAAGACTCCCTTCCCCACTGCTCAGGGAGTCTTGACAATATTCTTAAACTCACTCCCCACCATTCATGCTATGAGTTTCCAACAAGGATTATCCACTTCTCTCCTCCTCCACACCCCTATTCACTGTTTGTTATTCAGGGATGGCAAAGTCCAGAGTTCAGGAAAGTCTATCACCTAAAGGAAGTACTGTCTGGTCTGGTCTAGGGACTCTACCTCCTATCCCAAGGGTAAAATTACAGCTCTTTATTAATTTCAAGGTGTAGACACAGTTCTTTAGCTTGATAGTGTCCTCTGATATTTCAGTAAAAACACCTCCTGCCTCAAAGCTACCTCTTGTTTGCAAAGCCTGCCTCTGTGCCATCTTTTCACAAAATCTTAAGAAAAAAATTACTTGTGTATTGGACCAAGGGACATACTCTTACCAGAAGTGCTCTGTTACTCCCATATACTGGCAAGGTTTTGTTATTGTTCAGACTTTGTTACCCAACTGAGCCAGAATATAGTTATGGTCAGAATGATCCTTTATCTCTTGGTACATTTAGTTCAGTTCTCTTGCCCTTTCATCACTCAATGAGGATAATAATGTTTTATTGCTTCAAAATTATAACTTAAATGAATTTTGACTAAAATGCCCAAGGTTGTCACATAACAGAAATGAAAACGAGGCCTGGCCCATTCAATCATTTCCCCTTGGTGATTAACTGATGCTGGCAGAGAGCTCCCTCCTCAATGGAGCTTCTGTCAATGGAGTTCTCAAGCAGCTCTGAGCAGTTTTACTAGCTGTTCACCAACATGTGTCAATAGCAAGTTCTCTGTTCTCCACAGTTTCAGGTCCCAGGGCTTCAGTATAGTGCACAGAGAAACAAATAATTATCGGCCAGGTAGGAATTCAGGAACTGTAAAATTGTAATAGTGTAACCCACACTAGTTAGTGTTTGTTAATCCTTCACGCTGATCTGCAGAGTAGATGAGTGGTTGCAATCCTCAAATATAAAGCTTTGGTTAAGAACATAGCATAAGAACATAAGAACGGCTGTACTGGGTCAGAGCAAAGGTCCATCTAGCCCAGTATCCTCTCTACTAACAGTGGCCAATGCCAGGTGCCCCAGAGGGAGTGAACCTAACAGGCAATGATCAAGTGATCTCTCTCCTGCCATCCATCTCCACCCTCTGACAAACAGAGGCTAGGGACACCATTCCTTACCCATGCTGGCTAATAGCCATTTATGGACCTAACCACCATGAATTTATCCAGTTCCCTTTTAAACCCTGTGATAGTCCTAGCCTTCACAACCTCCTCAGGTAAGGAGTTCCACAAGCTGACTGTGCGCTGAAAAATAACTTCCTTTTATTTCTTTTAAACCTGCTGCCTATTAATTCTTTAGCTCAAGCTGTAGCAGCTCATGCTTTTAGCCTGAGATCCCTGATTTAATGCCCAGAGTGCAAGCCAAGATAGCAGCCATCACAGTAGGTTAATATAAAGTCACATGACAAAGTATAAAAAGCCTCAGCATAATTCTGATCGTACAGCACACTTTGAGTATTATTTCATTATATTTTCCGTGATTTTTCTACCACCTAGAGTTTCAGATGTATTTTTGCGTGATATGAAGTCAGTGGAGTTCCAGAAGCAAACATCTGTAATAATACAGTGAAGAATCAGGTTTAGAGCTTGTATCTAAAGTATCAAAGACACTGGTTATACCTACCACAGGCCTTAATAAAGGATAATGGGTTTTGGATCAGGACCTCAAGGCACAATTCTTCAATCTTTATTTAAACTAAATAGAACTTATGCAAACAGTTCCATTGACTTGAAAGGGATTGTTCATGTGAGTAAATACAATTAAGCATAAGCAAGGGATGCAGAATGAGGCTTTAAAATAAGTAGTCATAATGGTTTATTTAATACAAGGTTGGAGCATATTTCTTGCCTCTTCCACTGCATTTTAGCTTGGTCCGACATGTGAGAACCAAAAATCCTGGAAAAAATGAAGTAAAATCACATGGAAATAAAAATACTTTCAGTTCAGACACGCTGGGTGACACCAGCAGTTATACCCAGCAACATTCTGAGCAAAAATGATTATTTTAAGTGAATATGAAGGTCAAAATCTAAGATTTGAATAATGCATACAAGATGGCATCTGAAGATGCTGCTGGAGCTCTTGCAATGCCTAAGGTCACATAAACATGTGAGCTTAAATTATAGATGCCTCACAATTGAGTAACCAAAGCTATTAGCATTTAGAGATAAATGAAATTTTTCAAGCATATAATAAAACATGTAGACAGGATACCTTACTATTTAGCTATTGTATATGTAATCCTTCTGCCAGGTGTCAATGGCAGCTGCAAGGAACAAGTTGAATAATATGTCTAGTGACCACATCTAAAATAAATATCGTATGTGGCTCAATCCTTCACCTAACACTAAATTCACTCCCTGGTTAAGAATTTTAAATCTAAATCTCATAAACTCTCAGTGTCTTTGGAAATATGAAAAACGACAACTTTCATGTGGGGAGACATAATCACACAAAATGATCACAGCCAGAAAATGAAGGGGACGCAGCAAACCGATTTCTTCCCAGCCTCTTAATCTGTCCACGTTCTTGTGGGCCCATTCTATCGATAAAATACACAGTCGCAACATACCTGCAATCTTATTTCCAAAATCCAACTAGCTCAGTGGTGGATATGTGGATGCTAGGATGGAAGCTTTCTCAACTTGTCTTCCTCAGTCCAAGGCCTCAGTTTCTATGGTTTCTCCAAAATGCAACTATCTGATCCAGTCCCACAGTGTCCAATCCACTTCACTCCATCTTCTGCAGAATCCCTCCACTTACTACAATCTTGTCCAGTTCAACCAGTTCTATACAGCATTCAGCATCTCTTGTTAAAAAGTCTAAATCCAAGAGAGACTCCTGAAGACTCCTTGCTTCTGGGGCCTTACACAAACCCCAGCTGTTCTAAGTTTCCTTCTTTAAGGCTGGGCTTTGAACTGAAAATCCATCACCTTTCAGGGCAAGGTGACTCATTTTCTCCAGGGCACATCTTGTACAATTCATATGCCCTTTCATAAATGCAGTTACATTAATTAATTATAATAATTCATAAAATCAGAACACAAACTATAAAATTAGGAAATAAGACACATTATAGGAAACTCTGGGTAACCAGAAATGATACTTTAAATCAGGTGTCAGCAACCTCTGGCACGCGGCTTGCCAGGGTAAGCACCCTGGGCAAGTTTGTTTACCTGCCATGCCAGCAGGTTTGGCCGATTGTGGCTCCCACTGGCTGCAGTTTGCCGTCACAGGCCAATGGGGGTGGCGGGAAGCCATGGCCAACACATCCTTGGGCCCGAGCTGCTTACTGCAGCCCCAATTGGCCTGGGATGGCGAACTGTGGACAGTGGGAGAGTTGGCATCAATTGGCCGCCCACATATCTACACCAGTGACACCATCACAGTATCTAACCAGATCAGCCACACCATTACCGGTTCATTCACCTGCACGTCCATCAATGTAATATACACCATCATATGCCAGCAATGCCCCTCTGCTATGTACATTGGCCAAACTGGACAGTCTCTACGGAAAAGGATAAATGGACACAAATCAGATATTAGGAATGGCAATATACAAAAACTTGTAGGAGAACACTTCAACCTCCCTGGTCGCACTATAGCAGACCTTAAGGTGGCCATCCTGCAGCAAAAAAACTTCAGGACCAGACTTCAAAGAGAAACTGCTGAGCTTCAGTTCATCTGCAAATTTGACACCATCAGCTCAGGATTAAACAAAGACTGTGAATGGCTTGCCAACTACAAAACCAGTTTCTCCTCCCTTGGTTTCCACACCTCAGCTGCTAGAACAGGGTCTCATCCTCCCTGATTGAACTAACCTCTTTATCTCTAGCTTGCTTGCATATATATACGTGCCCGTGGAAATTTCCACTACATGCATCTGACGAAGTGGGTATTCACTCACGAAAGCTAATGCTCCAAAATGTCTGTTAGTCAAACTGGCCCAGCCTGCCAAGGTGCTTACCCTGGTGAGCTGCACGCCAAAAGCTGCCAACTCCTGCTTTAAATAATAAATAAAGCCTATCAGCAATAGACTTTTCCTTTTCTTCCACAGGGGTTGGCAGAGAGTTCCATCCTCTAAACTAGGGATCGGCAACCTTTGGCACACGGCTCATCAGGGAAATGAACAGGAGGGTTGGGACAATTTGTTTACCTGCAACATCCACAGGTTCGGTTGATTGCAGCTCCCACTGGCCACGGTTCACCGTTCCAGGCCAATGGGGGCTGCGGGAAGCGGCAGACAGCATATTCCTCAGCCCACGCTGCTTCCTGCAGCCCCCATTGGCCTGAAACAGTGAACAGTGACCAGTAGGAGCTGCGATCAGCCGAACCTGCAGATGCTGCAGGTAAACAAACTGTCCCGGCTTGTCAGCGGATTCTCTGATGGGCTGTATGTCAAAGGTTCCCAATGTCTGCCCTAAACTGTTTTGCTCAGAGGCTTACATATCTATATTATGGACCAAGATTTTCAGAGATGGGTGGTTAAGTCTAGGTTTCTAAGTCTATATTTAAGAACCTAAATAAGTGGCCTGGTTTTCAAAAAAACACCTACTAGCTCACCTTGAATTCAGTTGGAGCATGTCTTTTGAAAATCAGACCATCTTTTTAGGTATTTAATTATGGACTTAGAAGCCTATTTTTAGGCACCTATTTCTGAAATATGTTGTCTCATATTTTAAAAGTTAGAGATGTGTAATTGCATACTCTATGCAACCCCCATAGTACATGTACAGATTTCTGCACACGTGTAGCCAAGTACCTGCTTAATTGTCCCTGTGCACATACAAATGAATGATTTGTGTACACATAAGAAATAAGCACCTGTAAATGTATATGTGCAATTTTACATGCCAAACCTTGGAAACATAACCTTGTTATGGAGACATTGGTAAGAGCTGTATGGTTACGGTTGCAACCATGGACGATGTTGTAGCTGTGATGCCAGGCAGCAGAGGATGGGGGATACCAAAGATAGAAAGACAGAGTGGGAGCACAAAGAAATGCAAGATATGTGGACCAAACCTACAGCTTATTGTGCAGGGAGTGGAAGGGAATCTCAAAGAGGTTTTCTTTCTGCTCTATTAACTCCTCCCGTGGGTTTTCCTGTAGAAAGAAATGAGCAAATACATTGTTTTCTGTGTACAGCCCACCTAACTCTATAATTAAAGTGTTACTATTTGGCAATTCCCAGATGTGTGTACCATAGACCTTTAAAAATGTGTTCCTGTATCAGTACTTTGGTAAAAGACAATTATAGTTACTGCAGTTATATCAGTGATTAACTTCTTGAAACAAATATTAGAAACCTTTTAAAAAAATTCTTTGTAATTCAGAAATGCAAATGTCATGTTTGTTGGTAGCTACCTCTTGGGGTCAGAAATAAGAATATTAACGGAGCTTTAATGTTACTTCTAAATATTTGTCCAAGGGTAACAGAATATATATCTATCTCCCATCCCTCATTATTTCTATATGTTTCTATATTAAGATGTAGTTAATGTTCACATTTGTGATATTTCTTTTTTTAAAAAAAGTTATGACACTGCAGCAAATTTAACTCTAAATTGAGATTTAAAAAAAAATCTGGGAAAATGCATGTGTGTACAATAACTATAAATACATAATGAAACAGAGATAGATGTACAATTAGACACACTTAAAAGTTCATTTTAGTTTTAGAGCTGTTATTGGTTCACTGGCTACTCCTCATACTTAAAATGGGGAACACTAATAAAATGGATAATATTTCCAGAACCAGAATGAACATTTTAAGTCTACTCACTGTTATCTATTCATCTGTATGCTCTCAAATTAAAAAGGTTGGGATTATTTTATTGATTTAAAATCTGCAGTAATAAAACGAATCACACCTGGTTTAAGCCTCGTATATTTCCAAGCATCCAATATAAACACCTACAAAATCCATACTATAATAATTACCAGTGCTCCTACAGCACTTTTCCTACATTATACATTACTAAAAAGATCTATCCCCAAAAATGATCTCCTATAAATTGTAGAACAAATATAAACTGATATTCACCAACAGGACTCAAATAGCAAACAAGAATTTCCTTCCCTTTCTTTTTAACTCTTTCTGTATGTATTATACTCTTTCAGGGCTCCATTGTGAACCTGTTAATTGCAGTGGTGTGAAGTTATTCAGATAAGTAGGCTATTTAACTACTCCTGTGAATAACTGCTTCTCTCTATAAAAGGTTCATAATCTGGCTGTGACGAGGTGGACTAGGTCCAGAGGCCCCCTGCTGGAGGCTTCGTGGCCCTGCCACATCCTGCCTCATAAAAGGGGCATTGAGGAGGGTCTGCCAAGATGCCTAGAGTGGCTGTGTGGGACTCAGCCAATCAGAAGAGCTGCAAGGAGCAGCTAATCAGGACCCAGCAGACTATTATAACAAGAGCCTTGTATAGATACAAAATTTATATTCCACCCCGCCCACTGAGGCAGGCACCAGACACACCAGCAGCTGTCCCTGGTTGCACTAGTGCAAGTGTCTTGCACGCTACCAGACAGGAGACTGGGGACATCCCAGCCATGCAGGAGGAGCTGCCCAGACTAGGTGCTGGCTTCTGCCAGCAATGGCCTGACTTGTTGCTCTTTTCATCACTGTGGTTCCTGGTAGAGCCCTGCAGCTCCATGGATTTCCATTGTATATCTGTGGATACCCACAATTTTGTATCCATGCAGGACTTTATACAGGGCCAGAGTGCGTTCAGGTCTTTGATGGAGCTGGAGGAATGCGGATAGTGTGCCTGGATGGCAGAGGGAGCTACAGGACCTCTGACAGAGCAGTGCTGGCAGAGATTGGTGGGGAGCATGAAGGAGCTCTGGACTGGCTGCTGGGACTGAACCAGGACAATGCCCTGAGGTAAGGGTGAAGAATGTGCTGGGGCCATGGAAAGTGGTCCAGGAAACTGTAGAAGTGACACAATTTATTTAAGGGGATGTGGCAGATGGCTGCTATCTATAGGGTCCCTGGGCTGGGATCTAGAGTAATGAGTGGGCTTAGATCCTCCCCTCTTCCCCTCCCCCATTAGCCACTTGGGAATTGGCCTGGACTAGAAGGGGGAACTGAACTCTAGTAGTGGCCCAGCAGGAGAGCTGTGACCAGAAAGGCCCTGAGAGGGTGAAGACATTGCCTCCATGGAGGGACCCTGGGGCACCACTCTGTATCACAGCGTGGACAAATTTGAGAGATCCCAGAAGGGGCTGAGAGACAGTTTGAACCAGGATATTGCAATAAGTCCTGATGGACTGACTGAGGGGCGAGCCCAGGGATAGGTCTGCAGAAATAGAGATGTTACAGAGGACACTAAGAGAGGCTTCTGTTGGACTTGTATCCCAGAAAGGGTTTGCTTTTTATTTCACATACAGACTGCATGTGACTCAGCAAGATGGCTGAGTTGCTGAAGACTCACCGCAAGGCAGAGAGAAAGTGCAGGCACATGCACTCTGCCAAGGAGGCTGCTTACGAGAGGTGAGTGCCACCCCATTACACTGGCTCTTACCTATTTTTAAATGGGGTACTGTGTGCCCCACAGAATTCTCCCTGAATTCAAGCACCCAAAGTATCTGGTACCTTTCTATGCTTTTCTTTTCAATCACAATTCTTTAATTTAGCTAAACTTCGAGAAAATAGATTTATCCTCTTTCAAGGAAGAGGGATAATTAAACCTTGCTTGAAAATGATTAAGTCTTATTGAGAAAAAATCTAGCGAGAAACATTTAATTGTAATTGACTGAAAGAGCACACTAGGCGAATGTAGATCAAAACATTCTGCACACAGAGCTGAAATTGGCCAAGACAGAAAATTGGATGTAGCCACCCACATGAAGTAAATCGTTTCTGTTGAAGGTCCTACCTCCCTGTACAAAATGGCAGTACTGCAGCAATGACATGGCAAAAACAGGGTTACATAAAAGAACAGAAATCATAACAATTCTAATTGTCTGGGACTATTGACAGCTCTCTTTCTAATGCCCTTTTCCTATACAAAAGTATTGTAATTATATTCCTGGTCTTCTCCACCCATTTTTATCCCCTTCTTTGCCTTTGCTGTTGGCTACTGCCAAGCTTTTGCTGCTCTGGGAATTAGTCAACAAAGATTGTTTTATTGCTGTTCAGTGAACACCTTCCCACGGGGACCTTTATTGTCACCTCAGGAATGCAGCTAGTTGCCTCCAGTCCAGTGCCTAGAATCTCAATTTTATTTTTACCTTTGAGCTGCTTTCATTTTATTGTGATGGCAGAAAATATTTGTGGAAACTTAGGCTGGCTCCCTGTTCTGGTATGTTATACATTTCGACAGACTTCAGTGAAAGGTCTGGGGAGGGGAGGGGAGAGGGTGGGGAGAGGGAATCTCTGAAAAAGTGGAAATGCAGATGCATTGACAATAATAACCCAAGTTTACTTATAAATTCAAACATGTATTTAGCTCAAGTATCACTGTGTGGAATAGTTCTAAATAAAGCAACAAGTTATCACGCCTGAGGCAAAAAGGATGTCGGTTCCTCATTATAGCAATAGGGAAAGGGAGCTGAGAAAAGAGATGAAGAGAAAGATCCTCTTTAATTTAGTTCTGAGTACAATCTGTATCAATTTTAAACAATTGAATTTAAACAACAGGCAGGAGAACCCGGCATCACATGAAAACTGGCTATTTATTCCATAATACAGAGGTGTGTGCAATTTTTTTGAGAAGCTTTCAAATCAACAGCAATTAGTCTCTCGATCATGCCAGAAGTTAGGGATTGGATTTGATTTGGATTTCGATACTGATATTTAGACAAATCCATGTCTGAATTAAATATGACAAAATAGTGCTATTTATCAGACAAGCTATTAATTTGTGGCTCACTGATGGAAAACACTTCACTGTAGAGAGAGATTGGATCACACACGGCAACCCTGAATCAGCCTGGGGAAATAATTGCATTGTGACTTTATACTTTGTTTTTAATTAATCTGATTTTAAAACTACTCTGCTGTTGGACTGCACTGCATTGCACAGAAATGACCAGTGTCCATATAGTTATTAAGTAGTCTCAGTAAAGATAGAGCTGCAAGCAAGTGTACTTATAACAGACACCATTAAACAAATATTACACTGCAGTATTGACTTCACTGTGACATTTCTTATGTTTAGAATGTGTAATGAGGTAAGGTATTTTTACACCACATTAAGGACCAGATTTTGCCACCTTTAGTCATGGTACCTTAATCTGATCATAAGTCCTTCCTGCCTTGTGTAAAGGCTAGCATATGGCTGCACTGCTGCAAGAGCAGGCTAGGAAATGAACTGTGACTCAAGTTACATCTACACCCCAAATAGAAAGTGTATTCTTGACTTAGGTTAGCTAAACTGGGTTAAAATAATAATGAAGACACAGCATCTTAGCTCTTAACTTGGGTTAGCAACTTGAGTTCAACCCCAGGCTACTCTAGAAACTTTAACTCAGGCTTTTACTCTGAGTTAAACACAAAGTTGCCATGTCTTCACTGCTGTTTTAACCCAAGTTAGCTAACCTGATAGAAAAATATACCTTTTGTACAGTGTAGCCATTCTGAAGTCACAATACTTTCCCAGTCCCCTTTTCTCTGGGGAAGACGTAAATATTTTGTGGCGTAGCTTATTCTACCCTATGTACCCAATCAGCTACTCTGGCTACTGGGCATAGCAGAGCTTGGGTTTTTCCCACATGCTGCCCTCCTGCTTACAAGAGTGAAAATCAGGTAAGAAGATCCTGCTTCCCCTTCCTCACAAAAGGGGTTTTAAGTAGGGCGTCTTACTCCTCATCACTCCTCTGCATTGTCAAATACAGACAATCTAAACCTCTGTGAATATCCCTGTTTAAATAAAATAAATGGGGCTACTCACAGAGTAGGTGAGTAAGGGTGGGGGAATCTGACCCAAAATGTTTAGGGTGATATTGTTCCCAGTGAAGTCAATGGCAAAACTATCATTGACTTCAACTGAGCTGGAATTGTGTCTGTGGAGAGCCACTCTAATGAGGCCCACTCTACATATATTTCCATAGTAAAGTTACACTGGTACAGAAAAGTTTCAACTAAGTGCACAGATATTTACTAATATGGTGTTTGACAAAATCAATATACTTTCCCGTTTTTTTTCTGTAGTCAGACCTTAGTTTGGACACTGCAACAATGCAGGTGTGCTTCAGAAATTTATTTTGGAAGATTCCATTTCATGTGTAGCAACACCAGTCACACGGTCTACAGAAATGTTTATTTTATTCTGTTTTTGGTACAGACAAAAATGCCCACCTTTAATACTTGCCTGACAAGTGCTGGTGAAAAGTTCTTGCACAATGGCTGAAAAAATATATTTTGCAGACCTTGGTTGGTTGCTGTGTGGTAAAAAATGAGTTATTTCATCCTGTGATATGCCAAAGTCTAAAAGGTCAGTTCTTTTCTTATACATGCAAGTTCCTTTCTTATACATAAAGCTAACATTTTTCTGAATTCCATTAGCTTTTTATCAAAGGCCTGCAGGTGTTTTGATGTATTCAACAAAAGATTTATTTAACAGGCATAGTGGTTGCAAATATTAGGAACGATGGAGAGCAAAATTATTAAAGATGTGCTTCAGTGCATTCCCTTTATTCTAGCATTCAGTGCCTATTTCTGTATATGTTGTTTTAATCCACAACATATTAGTAACATCTAATGTGTCTTTCATGTTACTGCAACAGGCATGTTTGAGATTTCCATGGATCTTATTTACATAATAACACATGTATTCATTTTACATTAACCTTAGCAATAAACAAAATGTGCTTGCTCATTTCCATTAAACCAAATCACCTTGTTGCTAAGGAAGTATAATGCTAAGACTTATTTTGTGATTTATTAATGAGATATTTTTAGTACAAGGGGTGTTCCTAGGGGCAGTTTTCCCAGCATCTCAAAGCTGGGTCAGCCTGATACTGATGTAATGTCTGTGATTTACTCAGCAGGCAAGCTCAGATTTTTCAGAGATGTGGAGTCAAGTTCTTCTCTATGCAGAATTTTAAGCCATCAAAAAGAAGGCTGAAACTCATCATTTGTTCCCCTGCTTGCTTTCCAGAAGACATCAAATAAATAATAGTCTCTTGTTTAATGAGAAATATGTAAAAACTCTGTACCTATCTCCAACATATTTTTTCTGACTACAACTTCCAGGCATTAGATCTTGTTACATCTTTCTCTGCTAGATTAAAGATCCTTCTAATATTAGATATCCTCTTCCTTAAAGACCACGACCAAATTGTGTTTTCTTTGATAAAATAATAGATTTCAGTGTTACAATTCCACAATGTCACCTACAAAAGACCATTTTAAAATGTTAAGTTCAGAGTCCTTTAAATGATCATTAGGAAAACTAAAGCCAAACAAGGGGAAATGGATTATCATGAAGGATAGCTAAAGGAGGGGTATATTTCATTTTTCAATTTGATAGTTGATATTGCTGGTAAAAAAAAAAATTCCCCCTTGTGGAAAATTTTGACTCTTTTGTGAAGAAAAAAAAAGACTGTACTAAATGACTGGAGGATAGCTGCCATGACACCAATTTTTAAAATGGTTCCAGAGGTGATCACAGCAATTGCTGGCCAGTAAGCCTGACTTACGTACCGGGCAAACTGGTTGAAACTATAGTAAAGACCAAAATTGTCAGACACATAAATGAACATAATTTGTAGGGGAGGAGTCAATATGTTTTTTGTAAAGGGAAATCATGCATTACCAATCTACTAGAATTCTTTGAAGGGGTCATGTGGACAAGGGGGATACAGTGAATATAATGCACTTAGATTTTCAGAAAGTCTTTGACAAGGTCCCTCACCAAAGGCTCTTAAGCAAAGTAAGTTGTCACGGGAAAAGAGGGAAGGTCCTATTTCGGATTGGTAACTGGTTTAAAGATAGGAAACAAAGGGTAGGAATAAAAGGTCTGTTTTCAGAATGGAGAAAGGTAAATAGTGGTGTCCCTCAGGGGTCTGTACTGGGACCAATCCTATTCAGCATATTCATAAATGATCTGGAAAAAGGGGTAAACAGTGAGGTGGCAAAACTTGCATATAATACAAAATTTCTCAAGATAGTTAAGTCCCAAGCAGACTGCCAGAGCTAAAAAGGATCTCACAAAACTGTGTAACTGGGCAACAAAATGGCAGATGCAATTCAGTGTTGATAAATGCAAAGTAATGCACATTGGAAAACATAATCCCAACTATACATACAAAATGATGGAGTCTAAATTAACTGTTACCACTCAAGAAAGAGATCTTGGAATCATTGTAGATAGTTCTTGGAAAATATCCACTCAATGTGCAGTGGCAGTCAAAAAAGTGAACAGAATGTTGAGAATCATTAAGAAAGGGATAGATAATGACATAGACCTAGGCCAGTTGGGTACAGCAGAATAGCAGAACGCAGATATACTGGCCACTGGATTAACAGTTTTCTGTTCCCTGACTGACCAGAGCAGGGGCTGCTCCAGGCTAATGAGAACACCTGACTCTAATTTACCTGCAAAGAGTAAGGTGAGGCCATTCAGTTAATGTGACCACCTGACTCTAATTAAGGCCCTGTTGACACTATAAAAAGGGCTTACTCCAGTCAGACAGGGAAGAGTCAGGGAATCAGAGGAGAGGAAGTGTGGCTGAAGGGCTGGTTACTGAAGACACCCTCAAACCATTGTTAAAGGAGCCCTAAGGTAAGGGTGAAGAAGGGAGAAGCAGGAGAGCTGTGGGGAAGTGGGCCAGGGAAATGTAGCAACTCTGGCAGTGAAAGGTTGGCTGCCAACAACTGCTACCATTAGGGTCCCTGGGCCAGAACCCGGGGTAGAGGGCGGTCCCGGGTTCCCCCCAACCCACCACTACAGGAACATCTCCTGGGAGGGGAAGTTAGGCCACTGTCAGGACAGGAGGCTGAACAGAGACTGTGGGAGTTCTCTCGCCAACCCCCTTGCAGGCCTATGATGAAAAGGGCTCAGTAGACTGTAACCCTGGCCCTAAAGAGAGAAGGGCTACGTGGAGGGTCACAGTGAGGCACTGAGGCTAGCATAAACTGCCTAGAAGCGCAGGACCCACGGGAGCAAGGTCAGAGATCTGCCACAATAAGACAGAAAATATCATATTGCCGCTATATAAATGCATAGTACACTCACATGTTGAATACTGCACGCAGATGTGGTCACCGCATCTCAAAAAAGATGTATTGATATTGGAAAAAGTTCAGCAAACAAAAACAAATAGGAGTATGGAATGGCTTCTGTATGAGGAGCAATTAATAATACTTGAACTTTTCAGCTTGGAAAAGAGATGATTAAGGGGGGATATGATAGATATCCCTATGTGATGGGTTGGATCACAGAACTTCCCTTGAGAGCTGTCACCCAGTGTGCCAAGACTACCTCTGCTCCTGCTTTCCTTGCCAGCTCAGGATTCCAATGCCCTGTCTTGCTGAGCCAGACACTCCCATCTGCTCCAACAAAGACCCAAGGTCTGAATTACTTGCCCCAAAGCTGCAGGTTTACCTGAAAGCAGCTCACAGAAGTGTTCCTGTCTTTAACACTCAGATGCCTAACTCCCAATGGGGTCTAAACCCAAATAAATCTGTTTTACCCTGTATAACTCACAAATTGTTCGCCCTCTATAACACTGATAGAGAGATAGGCACATTTGTTTGCTCCTCCAGGTATTAATACATGCTCTGAGTTAATTAAAAAGTAAAAAGTGATTTTATTAAATACAGAAAGTAGGATTTAAGTGATTCCAAGTAGTAACAGACAGAACAAAAACAAGAATAAGCAAAATAAAACAAAACGTGCAAATCTGTGTCTAATCAAACTGAATACAGATAATCTCAACCTCAGAGATGCTTCAGTAAGTTTTTTCCTCAGACTGGACACCTTCCAGGCCTGGGCACAATTCTTTCCCCTGGTACAGCTCTTGTTCCAGCTCAGGTGGGTAGCTAGGGGATTCTTCACGATGGCTCCTCCACCTTTGTTCTGTTCCACCCCTTTATATATCTTTATATATCTTTTGCATAAGGTGGGAATCCTTTGTCCCTTTCTGGGTTCCCACCCCCTCCTTCTCAATGGAAAGACACCAGGTTAAAGATGGATTCCAGTTCAGGTGACATGAACACATGTCACTGCAAAACTTCACTGCCCACTTGCCAGCATACAGGTATACAGGAAGACTTACAGGTGAACACAGCCATCTGCAGACAATTGTCCTGCTTAATGGGAGTCATCAAGATTCAAAACCACCATTAATTGCCCACACTTTGCATAATCACAAAAGACCCTCAGAGTTATATTTCTAGTTTCAGATACGAGAGGGGTACATTTGTACATATAGGATGTTCACATTCAGTAGATTATAAGCTTTGTAATGATACCTTACAAGAGACCTTTTGCATGAAGCATAGTCCAGTTACATTATATTCACTCACTAGCATATTTTTTTATAAAACCATATAGACTGCAACATCATACCCTATCTATAAAATCATGACTAGTGTGGATAAAGTAAATAAGGAAGTGTTATTTACTCCTTCTCATAACACAAGAACTAGAGGTCACCAAATTAAATTAATAGGCAACAAGTTTAAAACAAAGAAAAGGAAGTATTTTTCACACAATGCACAGTCAACCTGTGGGATTCCTTTCCAGGAGATTTTGTGAAGGCCAAGACCATAACAGGATTCAAAAAAGAACTAGATAAGTTCATGGATGATATGTCTATAATGGCTATTAGCCAGGATGGGCAGGGATGGTGTCCCTAGTCTCTGTTTGCCAGAAGCTGAGAATGAGCAACAGGCATTGGTCTGGCATTGGCCACTGTCGGAAGTCATGATACTGGGTTAGATGGACCTTTGGTCTGACCCAGTATGGTCATTCTTATGTTCTTAATGTTCTGAACTGAAATAGTGCAATTTTAAAATAACTCCACAGTGACTGATGAGAGTGATAGTTTGGGTGCCTTATGCTCACATTTTTCTCTATAGGCCAGAATGACTGGTCCAATTATATCTCCTACAATGCACCATGATATCCCTGGTGTCTCATGAGAATCCTGTGTCTGTGGTGCATAATGGAGATGTAATTTATCTGGGGAGATCAGCCCATATCAGAAAATGGGGACATGATGAGGACATGATGTACCTGAACTATATAATTCCCATGATGCACTGTAGTAGAACCTTTAGGTTTTTTTTTTAATTGAAATAGTCCAGCTGAGTGGATTTAGTGATAAAAATATTTTTGCTTGGTAGAAAGTAGAAATTTTTCATTAAAAAAAAATTCAAACAAAACCCCAATGAAATATCAAAACAGTTCATTTAAAAAAATGTTGAAATAAAATATTTCCAGAGCTGCCTTGGACAAAGCCCACAATTTGGGAGGCTTAGCACTGGTCCCTGGTCCATGTTGCTAAAGGGGGGGAATTATCCACGTGTTCCCAACGTGGGTTTGGGAATTGTCCACATGTGCTCCCAACGTGGGTTTCCCACAAGTTGCAACACAAGGCCCGTCTCCCATGCGACTGAGACATATTCACCATGGCTTGCACAGCAAACCAGTTCATTAAATAGCTATGGATTCTGATTATGTTCTGGCTTGCACTTGAGTGTAATAAGAGAAATGACTTTTAAATAGCAAGCTTATACCACACCCAGGATATGTGCCAACAATGGTTGCCTTATGCTTTGCATGCCTTACAGTGGAAAGCTTGACCTTCAGCACATCCTTCACACTAGCAGAGAGGCTATGGCAGATTCATCATCATCATCATCATCATCATGTTCCCATGCGCCTCTGGCGTTTAGGGTAGCAACGAAGCTCCTCCACTCCTTTCTGTTTCTGGCAAATCTTTCAATGGTTCCTCAGCTGTGCCACAGGTTTTTGGCTCGGCTTCCACAGCTCTTCGCAATGTTGTTTTTGAGTGGCCTTATTTTTGCTTGCCTTCAGATGTCCATCTTATTACTACTCTAGTGACATAGAAAATTAGATTAACAGATTAAAAGGCGGAAGAAGAGCATGAGTGATGACATGTTCACCAAGATAATGAACGCTTCTGGGACAGCTGATATAGAACTCAGGGCCTGAAAGATTTCAAAGTCTGAAAAACTGGACATGGACACTGGGAGGGGCAGAGCATCCCAGGAGTGTACAACGCATGATGAGATGCTGTGGATTATGAAGAACCAATCAGACATGTTGAGGTGTCTGGTTGAGCTTCAAGAAAAACAGCTTGAGGCTAGATTCCTTCTGCAGTCCCTGCATACTGGCCTGCAAACATTAACCTGTTTCCAATCCCTCTTTCCCAAGCATTCCAGAAGGCGTGGGGGGGAAGGTGCAGTATCCCTTCCACTCAACACTGGGAGAGAGTACTAAGAACAAAAGATGGCTATTCAAAGACTTTTGATGAGCAAGCCTTCTGAGCTTTCGCAGAAAAGATTACTTGGTTTTTCCCTCCCAATTTTATCACACCATTTGCCCAAGCTTGAATTATTTTCCTGTTCTTTCAATTTCTTTATGTTTGTGCACTAAAAGTCAACATTTCAAGAATGAAATTCTCTTTATTTATTCCACTTACGGGAGGGGGAGGGGAGGTACAGGGAAACTGATTGAATGCAAGAGATGAAATGGGAAGGCACAATGCAGATAAGTGGCAGATAAGGTTTTCTAAGTCTCCCGGAGAGAGAGCTCCTCACTGGGCTCTTCTTATTGCCCTGGTATCTGTCTGCTCAAAATTAGCTGGAAGCCTATCCTCTGCCACACCTCACCCCTGTGAAACTTCTCTCCCTTTGCTTCACAGATATGGTGGAGCACACAACATGCACCAATAATAATGGGGATATTGCTTTTACTGAGGTCTAACCTAATAAGCAAACTGTGCCAGTCACCCTTTAAATGTTCAAACGTACATTTCACCAACATTCTGCATTTGTTCAGCCTAATGTTGAACTACTCCTTTCTGATGTCCAGGTGGCCAGTGTACGGCTTCATAAACCATGGGAACAAGGGGTCTTCCAGGATCACTATTGGCATTTCAACATCATCCATGGTTATTTTGCAATCTGGAAAGAAAGTCCCTGACTGGAGCTTTCTGAACAAACCTGTGTTTCTAAAGATGTGCACATAATGCACCTTTCCTGATCATCCCAAGCTGATGTCAGTGAAACACCCCTTGTGATCCAAAAGCACTTGCAACACCCTTGATAAGTATCCCTTCCAGTTTGTGTACTCTTTGGCAAGCTGGTCTGGTGCCAAGATGTGTGCCATCTATTGCCCCACCGCAGCTGGGGAACCCCCGTCATGGCAAAATCATCCACCATGTCCTGCATGTTGCCCAGAGTCACTACCCTTCTTAGCAGAAGTTGATTAATGACTCTGCATACTTGGATTACAACAGCTCCCCCAGTGGATTTACCAACTCTGAACTGATTCCGCACTGAGTGGTAACATCTGGCATTGCAAGCTTCCACAGAGCAATCAGCACTCCTTCTACTCTGTCAGAGCAGGTCTCATTTTAGTGTTGCTTCACTTCTGGGCTGAGGAAAGCTCTGCTCAAAGTTCCTGGAAAGTGTCCTTCTTCATTAGAAAGTTCTTCAGCCACTGCTTGTCATCTCATAGGTACATAATGGTATGATCCAACCAGTCAGTGCTTGTTTCCTGAGACCAGAAACAGCTCTCCACTGTGTTCAGCTGATGAATGCCTGCCAGCAGGAACTGGGAATTGTTTCATTCGCAATGTTCTGTGCAGCAGCTCCTGTCTCAGGTCAGGAAATAATGCAGGATAAGGAGCAAGATGTTTGTAATGCTCACAACAAGAGTGCACAGCCGAGTGAGGTCCATGCTTCTTGGGCTATGACATACATGCAGTTAAGCCAGGCTTTTGAAAAATGGCGCAAAAAAAATCAGTTTTTTGCTGTTGATATCGGGGGGGCAGGGAGTGATGAAGGAAACATCACCATGGGAGGTCGAAGCCATGCTCCCATTCCCCCTGCAACAATGTATTGGTCTCATGAGGTATTACAAGCCCATTCCAAAACCCCTTGCGGCTAGTTGCAGTGCGGGATAGCTACCCACAGTGCACTGCTCTGTGCATCGATGAAAGCTGTGCTAGTGAGAATGCACTCCATCGACACAATGAGCATGATATGGACACACACAACTGACTTAATTACTGCAGTGGTTGGTTGTCAACTTACATCAAGTCAGCTTAACTTTTTAGTGTAGACATACCCACAGTGTCACACTACAGTGCATCTTCATGGAGCAGTATCTTGACTGATAAATTAGGAAATAAGTAGGCAGTCAGTACACTTCAGTATACAGTGTACCCTTCTATCCTTAGTTACAGCTGTGTAGTCCTACTGATTTTATTGCACAAGATCAAAGAAGGGCAGAATTTGCAGAAACTGCCATTTGCTTAGTTTTAACTATTTATGATAATGCATTGTTCTGTATTGGTAATTATACTGCAACATATTTTGTATCAGAAATCAGATCTCAGGTATATGAAACCTCTCTTCAGAGATCTGCTATTAATTTGTTGCTGAGTTGAGAAGAAAAAAAGAGTTCCAAAATTTGTATGGATTTCATGTTGTGGATTAGTGAGATTTTATTGCATAATATAAAACACACCTTTTTATTATCATTTATTTAATTTTAAAAGCTGAAAATATTTTCCCTTCCCAGAAATGATAATGAATGATTCATTGTGGACAGTCCATTTCAGACTATAAAATTATATCCCAGCACATCCCTCACCAGCGCGCTTACTTCCGCCCCCATTGGCCTGGGACGGCAAACCGCGGGCAGTGGGAGCCGCAATCAGCCAAACCTGCCAACTCGGCAGGTAAGCAAACTGGCCTAGTCCACCAGAGTTCTTACCCTGGCAAGCCACATGCCAGAGGTTGCCGACTCCTGGTATATACACACACACTGAAAAATCCACTATTTGCTCAGCTGCAGTTCCAATTGCTAGTAGTATGCAGACTGGCAAACTAAGTGTCAATTCCTTTGAAGTTAATTCCATTAATTTGGAATCAGGAGTCTAGTTGGTCCCAAAGGGATGTCCTCAGGGCGATTCCTGGTGGGAATCTTTAACAAATAACTTGAAAGTGGTTAAAAGTCGAGTCTCTGAGAAGGGGAGACAGAGGATCTCCAGAGAAGCAGATTGTAACTTGGTCTTCCAGTAGAACATGAAAGGGGGTAGCCAAGGCTAAACTGGACCTACCTAAGTGCTTGAGGGAAATGCTAAACTTAGGTAAGACAATTTGCAGTAGGAGTTTGTTGCAACCTTTTTCTTCTGTTTGCTGTATTCCAATGGAGAAATAGATCTTTGTTTTGAATAGGCTGGTCTCTGGCCCTGCACTTTCAGACTGGTCAGAGACTTGTAGAGGAACGTCTAAATCAGAGCCAAAACCCAGTTGGGCCTGCTGAGGTCAGTTGATAAACAGGGAAGTTGTGACCTGGGAACTCAGTCTGAGTGGAGTAACTTGTGAAATTCCAACCTGAGAGAAGCTTGTTGTGGACCTGTCACTTAGAAAGGGTGCCCATAGAGAGAATGAGAAGGAGGTCAGAGGTACAGCTCACTCCGTAACTGCAACAGAATCCATATCACATTTGTGCAGCCATAATGTAAAGAGCTGTTTTCCTGAGTCTTTCTTACACAGAAAATGTAATTAATTTCTTCCGTGTAAACAAGAATATACAGAACAAACTGCAGACCACATTCCTCAGGCTACTCAAGTAAAACTCTTCTATAGAACATCAATATGAACTAGAGATTTGTTTTTTAACTTCCAGAGCAAATCTATTCCACTATATCTTTTTTTTTTTCAAATCTTCATTATGATTCTGCCATGGCTGGTACTGTATACTGAACACAGTTAATATTGATCAATGCTGGGAGTTAGAAAAAGGTGACAGAATGCAAGTTCAGGTTGGGAGGCTTCCACTCAGGCAAAAAATGAGTATCATCTCAGAAAAATATAATCTCTAACACCGAGCTAAAATATAATGTGTTTCCTGAATTTTCAGGTTTTTGAATGGAATATAAAGTGTGTGAATTAGCTCCAGTTCAGTTGAAAGGACAAATAGAAATATCGTTAGCTTTTAAAGTGACTTTATGCTATAGGTAAATGTAAGAATGTATATAGAAATTGATAAAGTCACACTGTGGTAACATATAGCTGTATACATATATGCATATAAAACTGTTTTGTACAATTGTCCTTCTACCTATACATAGTTTCTTTAAAAATTCACAGTTTAGTTTTAAAATAATATTTTATTATCATCACATATAACCAATAAAACCAAATTATATGAACTCAAGAGAAAATATTGAGGCATCAAAAATAAAAAATGAAGTGTTCAGATGGGTCAGTGCTGGACAGAAGATTCAAGGTATACATCACGCAAAACAAAGGAGAGTTCTAAAAATCCTATAAAGCAGAAAAGCTCATGGAGCATATGGCATTTTGTTATCTAGCTATTAGCTTCAGCATAAATAATATTGCTGTGTTCAGATATATATTGTATGAGTTGCCTTTAAGATTAATCATTCCATGACTAAGGCTTTCCAGGTTTTTGGCTTAATGGTTTTGGAAAAGATATTGAGGGACTGGAAGTCCAGGAAAGAAGAGACCCATGAGTAATATAGCTGCAGTGCTATTTAAGTCTCTGTCTGAAATCACAGAAACATATAAATGTAGGACTGGAAGAGACCGCAAAAAGTCATGTTCCCTGCACTAATATTAACTAGACCATCTCTGGCCGGCTAGTTTAACCTGTTAAAAACCTCCACTTAACAAGATTCCATAACCTCCCTAAGTAATTTGTTTAGATGCTTAACAACACTTACAGTTAGGAAGTTTTTTCCTAATAGAGAGATACTGATCTCATAGAGCTGGAAGGGACCTTGAAAGGTTGTGGAGTCCAGTCCCTTGCCTTCACTAGAAGGACCAAGTACTGTCCTTAAGTGGTTTTTTTTTTTGTTTGTTTTTTTTACACACCCCAGATCCCTAAATGGCCCCCCTCAAGAGCTGAACACACAGTCCTACGCTTAGGAAACCACTGAGCTGAAACCACTGAGCTATCCCTTTTGTCTAACTTAAAACTCCTTTGCTGAATTTTAAACCCATTACTACTCATCCTTTCCCCAGCAGATAAGGAGAACAATTTATCACTCTCCTTTTTATAACAGCCTCTTATGTACTCGAAAACTGTTATGTCCCCCCATCAGTCTTCTCTTCTCCAGACTAAACACCCCCCGCAATCTTTCCTCATAAATCATGTTTTCTAAATCTCGAGTCATTTTTGTTGTTCTTCTGTGGACCTCTTTGTCCACATTTTTCCTGAAATGTGGCACACAGAACTGAACAATACTGCAGCTGAGGCTTTCAGTGCTGAGTAGAGCGGAAGAATTACTTTTTGTGTCTTGCTTACAACACTCCTACTAAAACCTCCTCTATTTGCTTTTTTTTTGCAAAGGTATTAAATTGTTGACTCATATTTCCTTTGTGATCCACCATAACCCCCAGATCCTTTTCTGCAATACTCCCTTGTAGACAGTCATTTCCCGTTTTGTATTTGTGCAATAGATTATTTCTTCCTAAGTGGAGTACTTTGTATTTTTCCATATTGAATTTCATCCTATTTACTTGAGACCATTTCTCCAGTTTGTCAAGATAACTTTGAATTCTAATCCTGTCCACCAAAGCGCATGCAATCCCTCCCAGCTTGCTACTGTCCACAAACTTTTTAAGTGCACTCTCTGTGCCATTATCCAAATCACTAATAAAGGTATTGAACAGAACCGGATCCAGAAGAGATCCCTGCATGACCCTACTTGATATGCCCTCCTAGCTCAATTGTGAATCATTGTTATTTACTCTTCGAGTTGTGCCCCCACTTTATAGTAACTTTGTCTAGGCTATATTTCTTTAGTATGTTTATTAGAAGATCATATGAGACAGTGTCAAAAGTCTTATTAAAGTTGAGATATATCACATCTGCTGCTTCCCTCCATCTATAAGGTTTGTTGCCATGTCAGCAAAGGATATTGGGTTGGTTTGACATGATTTGTTTTTGACAAATCCATATTGGCTGTTAGTTATTAGCTTATTTTCTTTTAGGTGCTTACTGATTGGTACTCAGAAAGGTAATGGATCAAATCATCAAAGTTAAGCTGAATCATCTATAATTCCCTTGGTTGTCCTTATTTCCCTTTCCATAAATAGGTACTGTATTTGCCTTTTTCCAGTTCTTGGATATTTCTCCCATATTCCATAAGTTCTCAAAGATAATAGCTAATGGCTCAAAGATCTCTTTGCCAGTTCTTTAAGTATTCTAAGATATGTTTAATCAGGCCCCATCAATTTGAAGAAATCTATTTTGTCTAAATAATTTTTAACTTGTTCTTTTCCTATTCTAGCCTCAGATCCTACCCCACTTATACTGATGTTCATTATGTTATTCAACTTTTATGATGAAAATTGAAACAAAAAAGACATTTAACATTTCACTGAGTAATGTGCCTAGCTTGTCCTTGGTGTTCCTTTTGCTTCTCGTGTAATTGTAATTATCCTTTATGTCTCTACTAGCTTAATCTCATTTTGTGCCTTGGCCTTTCTAATTTTGTACTACATACATGTTTATATATATTCATCCTTTGTAATTTGACCTAGTTTCCACTTTTTGCATGATTCTTTTTTTAATTTCAGGTCATTGAAGAACTCTTGGTTAAGCCAAGGTGGACTTAACATACTTCCTATCTTTCCTGTGCAGTAGGATAATTTGCTCTTGTGGCCTTAATGTTTCTTTAATAAACCTACAACTCTCCTCAACTCTTTTGTCCCCTTAGAATTTCTTCCCACAGGATCTTTACCTACCAATTCTGTTTGCTAAAGTCTACATCCTTGAAGTCTATTGTCTTTATTCTGCTGTTTTCCCTCCTACCATACCTTTGCATCATGAATGCTATCATTTCATGATCACTTTCATCCAAGTGGCCTTCCACCTTCAGATTCTCAGTTAGTTCCTCCTTGTTTGTCAGAATCATATCCAGAATATTCTCCCTTAGTCACTCCTGTAATAAAAAGTTTTCTCCACTACATTCCAAAAACTTGTTGGATAATCTTTACCCTGCTGTATTTTCCCAGCAGGAATCTGGGCAGTTGAAGTCTCCCATCACCATCCAGTACTGTGTTTTGGATAATATTTTTTTTCCTGGTTAGGTGCTCTATAGTAGGTCCCTATTATGACATCACTCTTGTTCTTTACTCTTTTTATCTTTACCCACAGACTTTTAACAGGTCTTTGTCCCACTATCTCAACCTCAGAGCAAATATACACATATTGATATACAAGACAACAGCACCTCCCTTTTTCCCATGTCCATCTTTCCTGAATAAACTGTACCCTAGTCACAGGAGTTATCCCAGCAACAGAGGTCCAAAGAGAACATTATCAAATTTGCCATTGTAAAAATAATTTGCTACATTATATTAGTTCTGGTTCCAATTATGTTAATAAATCTGAAGGGAAATGCACATCTAGAAGTCTCAGAGAGCCATAGCACAGCAGAAGGCTTTTGGCAGCATATCAGCAGTCTTGAAAGAAGCATTTCTGTGAGCACATACACTTGGGTGAAAGAGGGCAAAAATAATATTCGGTAAAGGAATTACAAGGGGTTCAATTTTTTTCTAATAACATAATTCATTTTAAAATTAAGATTTAATTGGCAATTACATTTTGCATAAAAAATCATTTAAATCATATTTTCATTGATCACCAACATTTTGAAATTAAAAATTAGCAAAATATCAGAATTTTTTTAAATCTTGGAAAGTTTTTGTTACTAAATTGTGAGGAAAATACCATTTCTTCTCACTTAAAACTTTTTTTTAACAAAAGACCCAGAGATTTTCTTTAAGCGAGAGTGAAAGAGTTTCATCCCAGTTTGGGTTTGTTTCTCATTTATTTACATTAAGGCCACTCTACAGTTCTTCAGTAGTGCAAAGTGATCTTAAAATAATAGTACATTATGTCTATATCCATTATTTCCTCTATGTCAGTGTTTCTTAAACTGGGATCGCCACTTGTGTAGGGAAAGCTCCTGGCGGGCTGGGTCGGTTTGTTTACCTGCCCCATCGCCGATCACGGCTCCCAGTGGCTGCAGTTTGCTGCTGCAGGCCAATGGGAGCTGCTGGAAGCGGCAGCCAGTATGTCCCTCGGCTCATGTCACTATGAATACATACTATGTATTCTAATCATTCCAAGTATTATATAACAAAATTACTATAGTATATAGGCATTATAATATCCACATAATATAGAGAGGGGACTATGAATAATGACATTTAGTGTTAAATGTTAATAACACTTTACATGCTCAAAATTCTACATATTTAGTTTCCAACTGCTTACTTGGATTTAAATGCTTACCAAGAATGGTGGTCAAAGCATGAAGAGGCATACAAATGTTTAGCATATCTGGCTCATAAATACCTTGTAACACCAACTACAAACAGTGCCATGCAAATGTCCCTTCTCACTTTCACATGACATTGTAAATAAGAAGCATTATCTCCCATAAATGTAAACAAACTTGTTTGTCTTAGCAATTGGCTGAACAAGAAGTAGAACTGAGTGGATTTTTAGGCGCTAAAGTTTTACATTGTTTTATTTTTGAGTGCAGTTATGTAACAAAAAAATCTACACTTGTAAGTTGCACTTTTACGATAAAGAGATAGCACTACAATACTTGTATGAGGTGAATTGAAAAATGCTGTCTTTTGTTCCTTTTTTACAGTGCAAATATTTGTAATAAAAATAAGAATATAAAGTGAGCAATGCACACTTTGTATTCTGTGTTGTAATTCAAATCTATAATTGAAAATGTAGAAAACATTCAAAAATATTTAAATAAATGTTACTCTATTGTTTAACAGTGTGATTAAAGCTGTGATTAATTGTGATCCAGCCCCACCAGCAACATTACTGGATGGAGTCCTAGATTATAACTCTGCAAAGTAAAACTCCAATCACCTATTTCTTTGTGAAAAGAGAGTTTAAATGCTTCTAATTAAAAGGCATTTATCATCTTTCTCTTTTCTCCTTTTTGTCCTTAACTACAATGCAATCATTTTAGTGATTGATGCCTTGGATTTGGTGGGTCTTAACTTAATAATGTGACTAAGGATTAATTAAGGTACTGAATGGATAAAAATACTTCCCTGACACAGTAGTATTCCTCAGTAAGGCTAATGAGTGCATTCAGTTGAACCCTTCACTTTCCTTCCCAATGAAGGGTCAAATTCTCTGTTGATATAAATAGGGATAGCCTTGTCAGCTATAGTTAGGACTATGATTTTATCATGCAAGTCATGGAAATCATTAATTTAAATGAAGTCCATGAAATCTTGGAAACAGCTGTAAAAACTCAATTGATTAGGCCCCCAGATCTGAGAGGCACTGTGATCTGGTGTGCCAGGTCCCAATGCCCAGAGCTAGGACCTGGGCCAAGCCCTGCTGGACAGGAGTTGCTGTTGTGGCATGAGCTTCCTCCAGCATCAGCCCCACTCCTTGTGAATGCTGATTTAGTGAAAACTACACTATTTGGTGACCTTCCCATGATTTATCTTTCCCTCGGCCCACACTTCTGTCATGAAATTTACTAAAAATTCCTATGCCAAGTTTGTAAGTTTAATTCTAGTGATGTCTTGGCCATTTGCACCGCCAGAGAATTGCCCCATAATGGGTAGTTACTGCCATTTTTAGTATAATCTACAGTCAATAAAGTTAAAGGCTACAGAACAGTGATTAAAACAGAGATCCCTAAATAGTGGGGCGCCCCCCCCCCCAGGGGGACACAGAGGACTATTCTTGGGTGGTGCAGCTGGGGCCAGGACAACCTGCATGGGAGGCAGGGATGGAGTGCCACCCAGCTCTGCTCCTGGCCCCGGCTGCCGGCCCTCTTATCTCTGTCTGTGCCACACCCCTGGGACCGCATGCCTGCTCCTGACCCCAGTTCAGGGGGAAGGGGTGCAAACTGCGGGAAAAGAGGACACACCTCTTGAAATTTTGGGACCACTGGATTAAAAGAAAGTGCACCTGAATTCTCCACTGCGTCCACAGTGGTATCCATATGGAGACAGCTGTGACTCCCTAATTCATGGACACATGGCCTTGGGATATTAATGGATATTAGAGCAGCAAAATGCTTACTCTATCTTCAATTATGCCAGCAGTGGATTGGATATACAGCACATTTCTCTACTTCCTCTTAAGTTCCCTGATGTGATATAAAGTGACCTTAGTAAACTAAAGAGTCTGTTTCAGAGTGACTACAAATATATAACTTCAATGGGTTGTTAATTTTGAAGAAGACAGTCCTTTGAAGAGAGCACAGGAAACGTGTAAAGCAGTTAGTGTGATGGAAGGAACAGTGTGAATGTTGAGTCTGTGACCCAAAATATATACTGAACTTCACCGATCTGTGCTGATGTGTCTATTAAATCTATTTAATAACCATAGGTTGTGGGTAAGAAATGTATCATGAAGCTTGTGGTCTTGCAGGACTAATAATCCTGGTCAATTCTATACTCTTACTGGATGTATACATTAAATGATGGTGCTATTACATCTACATAGATTTCTTTTCCTATTATACCATTAGTGGGAACTCTTTCAATAAGAGCTGAGCATAGGAAAACAGATGCTGTTTTGATTGATTTGATTTCCAAAAATATGTTGTTTTTAGAATATGTACCCTCTGCAAGTAGCACCATCACAAGAATATCTTGGTGGACATCTGACATGCATCGACCCAACAAAGGAGGGATTAAGGCCCTGTACAAATTATAAAAATATTTCCAGATTCCGTGCTTGAATCTATAATTCTAAATTTCCAATTTTTGGTTTGCTGGACCAGAAAAGTATTTAAGCATGTGAATAACATCATTTCTCCTTAACCACATTTCCATACCAGGCTAAAGCCTTAGTCTGATTTGAATTGTTGTCAGGAAACATAATTACATCTTTATAATAGTATTGAGGGGGCCTAAAGCATATATGACCTAGGGAGCCTGGAAAATCCATATTGTATATCTCAATTTCCACATGTATTGTTTTAGTATATTTCCTCGACTGTATTTCTCAAGTTCCCAATAAGGAACCTATAGTAATATGACTCCCACAGTACCCTTGCCTGTTAGCACTGTCTTCTGTCCTTTGTACACATACGCTGAAGATGAGTCTACTCCCACTCCTTTTATTGAAATATACCATTCTCTAATTGTTACCTACAGAGACTAATTATATAACAAGTCTTTGTGTGGTTGATGTATTTCTGCACGCCAGGATTCTTATACCTATGACTATATGCAAGCCAGCTCTCTAGCTACTCAGTATTAGTACCTAGTAATAATATTGATACAATCAAAACTGGGTTCCACTTTTCACCTGAAGTTTTTCACATTTGATAGAAGAAGTAATTTTTCAAATGCATATTAAGAAGATCTGGCTGGGAAAAGAGTGAGGAATCCCTTATGAAATAAGAATGCACCTATTTTAATTTTCTTCATGAGGTAGCTTAGCTCTCACTATTTTATTCCTTTCCATTTATCTGTTCATGCTGAACTAAATGACAATAATGGTACATAAAACAACGTAACGGAAATATTAAGGGTCCTATCTTAATCATTTTTTTATTATTTTTCCAAAATAGTTACATTATGTTCAGTAAAAGTGGCTTCCTGAGATTGTTTTCTCTGTAGACTGCGATTACAATAAACAAGTCCACTAATAATTCATAGGAAGAACATTGTACACTAGAAACAAAATCATAAACAAGCCAACATTGCAAGCATTGTTAGCTCAAGCACAGATTAAACCCGTTTAATTATTTCCATCATTTTCTACAAATCAGAGGTAAAGCTATATATCACTCTGATTATCATAGAACTAACACAAAGAAATACCTACAGTACTAGTTTATTTTTTGGAATCTTCTATAGGTTACAATGGCAAATCAGTGGAAGAACTATTGAATTTACTGTTCTTTTTTCCCCTTGTCTTGTAGATAGGCACATAGGCTCAGATCCACAAAGATATTTAGGCCCCTAAACAGTTCTTTCATATCTGATGTATATTCTCTCTGGCTCTATTGTTATGCTCTCTGTACACTATTTTGCCACTCAGACATCAAATGTACATAGTCATACACCGTCTACCCCATTCCCATAACAGTTCCTTTTTCTGAGAGAGAGAGAGAGAGAGAGAGAACTGGGATTTCTCTAAACACTACATTCAAAGCAAAGCTCAAGAGAGACAGGGGGAATGAATCCCCGCAGATGGAAGCCAAAGATGTTTGCATCAACCGTCTTTGCAAAGGTCTTCACTCAATAAAAGACAGGCCAAAATGATATTCTTTTACTCAGGATATTTTCTTCTAGAACAACCAATAGAAATTTGAATCACCTGATGGAGGAGCAGAAAAAGAGCAACCATTTAAGGACGGCAATTATTTTTTCTTTATATGGCAATAAGAGTAGCTCTTTAGATTCCAGTTCAGAAGAAGAGAAAAAGAATGTCATGGTAGTGAGCACGTAAGATGGTTATGCAACAGCTAGTGTGAAAATGACTGTTTGTTATTTGGTGTCTGCACAGAAAGGAAAAAGAATCAGGTGAAAAAAATGTGAAGCTATTTGCTATGTTTTCTTTTGTGATTTTTTTAGACTAGATTTTATTGTCAGATCCACAAATTAGAAAGTATAATATAATTTTGAAAAGCACTTTTGCATTACAAGGTTATAACTCCAGCCCAAGCTTTTAGTGACTACATAAACCACCACAGGGTAGTTTTTTTCTCAGAATTTATGACTTCCCAAAAATCTAACCCTATATAACTTATATAACCCTATAATTGACAGTTGCCTGTCACTTATCGGATTTGCTATTAAGATTAATTTAATTAGTGTTTGTAAACAGTTAATATTGAATCCAAGTCTGCTCACCTAAATCACATTAGTGCCCCATTAAAGTCAAAATGGATTACTTCTGTAAGGCCAACAGAATTTGATCCATAATCACTAATCATTTGTAACAAATGAAATGTCCTTATGAATAGGTTAGTAAACTAATTCATAAAGTATATGTAATAAAAAGCAAACACGTAACCTATTGCTAATTACAAATGGTAAAAAAATTCATCTTAAAACCTCACTTCTTTACACTCATTATTGATTACCAGCTAAATACTTAGCAAAAAGTTAACATTTAGATTAAGACCTTATGGACTAAGTAGCAGAATCTAAACTGGTGCATATTGTTATGCCTCTAATGATTTCCAAGCCCCATTGAGACTAAAATATAGGGGATCTATCCCTACATTCTCAAAGGATCAGCATCTGAACTCCTTACTTCAACTGATGGTTATTTACCCTCATGAGTAACCCTGTTAATTTGGTGACTACTTTGCTCCTCCAGAAATACCCAATGAGCATTTAAATTCACACTATGCACACAAAATGAGTGAATATGTATAGAGTAAGCATCCATTTTGTGCATATAATTTTGCAATATCAAAAATTAACATAAGAAAAATTATTTGGTCTCATACTAGACACAGCTCAGAATTCATTTTGCAATGCTTATACATAAATCACTGAAAATAACGGTTTATAGTGAAAATGTGGAAAGACTTTTAACTCTATAATGAAGTTTCATTTTTAACTAAATCAAACTTCCAAATATATTCAGTGGTTAAAATCCATGCCTAAACTGATGACATGTTCATCTTGCCTTGTGTCCTCTTTTTATCCCCCAGTAGTCTGAGATTTACCATATTCTGACTTTCATAATGGGTTTATAGAGGTTCAGTCAAGCCAAAACAGAACTATAACACAAAGAAGTGTACATTATTTTATATTGGCTTAAACCAATAGTCATGACAAGTAAAGCACAGATGATTGATTTCCTGACCTTTAAGTATGTAAAGCACATAAGTTAAAGTTATACTAGGTATCTAATGTTAAAAGTGAATTTTAATGTTTAGCAATATTTGGCATATGCTGCCAAAGGAACTTGTGTTCATGACAGCAAGATCTGCTTTTCCAGTCTCTTTGCAATGACTTTTCAGGAGTTTCTCTGCCTTCTTTTTTAGCTCTCTGAAGTAGAATATGGCTATGTAAAGAATAAGCGCTGTTTAAACGGATGATCCCTTTATCCTGACATGTACTATATTTGAATGAGTCATTACTGACCTTTATTGTCTTCCGCCTGCTTTCTTATGATAGCTTCTCAAACAGCTTCATTAAACACCAGTGGACCTTTCTGAATGAAAATATAATACCAAAAATCAGCGTCTAAAATTGTTTTGAATGTTCACTATTGTAGCTCATGTGCAGAAGCACTTGCCTGATTTTTAACAGTGATAAGATATTTGTGGTGCTTCAGTTTCTGAGGGTCCTGATTTTCAGAAATTGGTGAGCACAGACCTCTTCAAAGTGTCTAAAGCTGGTCACTCAAAAATCAAGGCACCCCAATAAGAAGATAAGAATGATCATATTGAGTCAGACCAATGGTCCATCTAGGCCAGTATCCTGTCTTCCGACAATGATTGGTGCCAGATGCTTCAGAGGGTGTGAACAGAATGTAGCTATTATTGAATGATTCATTCCCTAGCATCCTGTCTCAGCTTCTAGCAGTCAAAGGTTTGGGAACACTCAGAACATAGGGCTGTGTCATCTTGTGTTGCTTTCAGAACACTTAGTTCAGCAAAACTCAAACAGCAGAAAATCAGCTACTCACCTATGTAATCTTGATTCTGTCTCACTGGAACTAGCAGTATGTCACAGCCAGGATGTAAGTGATCAGACCTAGTGTTCAGAGCAGGTATTGGGTGTCAGGCCAAGTCCAGTACCAGCAGGTCAGTGTGTGAGACAGGTCAGTGGGCAAATAAAGAGTCAGGTGTCAGGAGCCATGCAGGGTCAGGTTACCAGGAGATCAGGTCAGGCACCAAGTTACAGATGACAACTGAATAGTGACGTCGAGGACAAGCCATGGCTGGAAGCTAAAGTCTAGAATCTATCACAAGCAGGGTTTGGAGCAGTGACAGACAGGCAGTCAGCATTGATGCTCAGCCAGCTTCCCTTCATTGCTTCCTGATTTAAGTACTGGTACTGGTCAATCAGTGAGCTGTGAGGGCTGTATGGGATGTAATACCTTCTGTGATAACTAGTATTTCATACTTGGTCATGTTTCTCTCAGGACTGAGGGGGTTTCCAGTTTTAGCAAAAATGTTTATAGTTAGACCCAAACACATAAAGGATACCTTATAATGTAGAATACTGACATTATAAGTGAGATGAATGTGTGCAGCAACTCACAAGCATTTCATAAAGTCCAAATGTTAAACACATCTCTATAAATCTAATACCTGTTTTAACAATACTAACACACAGTCACCCAGACTAGTTTCCAGCTATATATTTGTCAGTGTTCAGTGATGCCCAACAGCCTTGGTATTACCTGGCACCTGGTCTGTCAGCGTCAAACCAAGTCTTTGCAGACTGCCCCTTGAACTACTTCTTACTCTTGAACTCTTCAAATGAGTCATCTTTTTCCCCACACCAATCTAAATCAATCATTTTCATAGGAATGTGAAGGGAGAGGAGATTCAGACTCCTAATTTCCTAAAAAAGCCTAGCAAATTTTTGAAATATCACCATTGTCTGTCCCTAACAGAAACTACACACTATTAAAATTCACTATAGTGATATAATTCCCAGAAGCACCATTTTGGGATGTGGTACTTCTTGGAATGATGTAACTAAAGATAGTATTGGCCACTAGTTTAGACAGAGTCAAAATAACCAACCTATCTGTGAGCCTGTGATCATCTCTAATCAAATGCTTACAGTTAAACATTTTTCTGAGCCAGTTCAGGTCAGGTTGAATAGATTTGCAGGCAGAGATAGGGAGGGATAGCTCAGTGGTTTGAGCTTTGGTCTGTTAAACCCAGGTGTGGGTGTTCAATCCTTGAGGGAGCCTTTTAGGGATCTGGGGCAAAAATCTGTCTGGAGAGTGATCCTGCTTTGAGCAGGGGGTTAGACTAGATCAGGGGTCAGCAACCTTTGGGGGGAGGGATAGCAAAGTGGTTTGAGCATTGGCCTGTTAAACCAAGGGTTGTGAGCTCAATCCTTGAGGGGGCCATTTGGAGGAACTGGGGTAAAAATCTGGAGATTGGTCCTGCTTTGAGCAGAGGATTGGACTAGATGACCTCCTGAGGTCCCTATGAATTCAGGAGCAGTGCCAGGGTTTTTGGTGCCCAAGGCAGGGGTCCTTCCGCGCTTCCAGTCGTTGGCTGCAATTCTGCAGCGAGGGTCCTTCTGAGGCTCCCAGTCTTCGGGGCACTTTGGTGGCAGGTCCCAGAGAGAGTGAAGGACCTGCCGCAGAATTGCCACCAAAGACCCAGAGCGCAGAATGACCCCCTGCTGCCAAATTGCCGCCGAGAGTGGCAAAATGCCAGCCCCCCCAATCCTAGTGCCCTAGGCAACCACCTAGGTCACCTAAATGGAAGCACCAGACCTGCATGAATTCTATTCTTTAGTCTGACTAGATTATAGATTATAGACTAGATCTTTGATTTCTTTAGAGCAGGGGTCGCCAACCTCTGTCATGCGGCTCGCCAGGGTAAGCACCCTGGCAGGCCAGGCAAGTTTTTTTTACCTGCCGCGTTGGTAGGTTTGGCCGATCGCAGCTTCCACTGGCCACGGTTCACCATCCCAAGCCACTAGGGGTGTGGGAAGAGACGCAGGCCAAGGGATGTGCTGACCACAGCTTCTCGCCGTCTCCACTGGGAGCCACAATTGGCTGAACCTGCCAACACGACAGGTAAACAATCTGGCCCAACCCACCAGGATGCTTACCCTGGTGAGTTGCATGCCAGAGGTTGCCAACTCCTCCTTTAGAGGGACATCATGCAAAACACTCTACAAATTATTTTTATGGTTGTCAAGCTACATAATGTGTGATTGTTTCAGAGGTGAAAGTAAGCTAGTACACGCTAGTCCAGCATACCGGTAAAAAGTGGCCGCCGGTACCGGCCCATACTCAGCTGTAGTTAAAGTGCTGCTGCAGCAGCAGTTTAAGGACTGTGCTTAAAATGCTGCCGCCTTTTGCACCCCCCATCGGTGGCTCTGCAGGGTATCTACCAGCATGGCCCCTGACAGAGTGGGGGGACCAAAAGGGGCAGTGACTTTAAAGCATTTCCAAGGCAGTGCTTTAATGTCATTGACCCTTCCCCCACCAGGGCCACCAACGGCAGGCTGGGGGGAGGCGGAAGGAGCAGCTGCCCCAGGGCCAGGGCTGGCTCCAGGTACCAGCATTCCAAGCTGGGTGCTTGGGGAGGCATTCTGCATGGGGTGGCAGTCCCTGTTCTTTTGCCCCCAAGCAGCGCACTCAATTGCCGCGGCGGAGGGCGGAGGCAGTCCGTGTACCATTAGGGCAGCAGGTGCGTTTCCGCGGTGGCGGCAATTCGGCGGCAACTTCTATGTTTAGCTGTCCGTGGTGGCTTCAGCTAAACATAGAAGCTGCCTCCCAAATGCAGAAGCCGCGGAAATGCTCCTGCCGCCCTAAGGGCACATGGACTGCCCCAGCCCTCCGCGGCGGCAATTCAGTGCACTGCTTGGGGTGGTGAAAACTGTAGAACCCACCCTGCCCAGGACTGTGATTTAAAAGGGCTGGTCCCTTTAAATCGCTGCTGAAGCCCAGAGTGGCACGGGCCAGGCAGTGTGGATGGACTGGCTGGGGAACACTGAACTTCTAAAACTCTGAAGAAATGATTATGAACGACAAAATTCTCCAGCTTCTGGGTTGGTCCTGGCCACGATCACTGATGGCCTCTCACTCAATTCATTTACAATTTTGAAAGTCTATTCTCCATGTCTAAGTTTTCCTCCTTCTCATGAAATAGTATCATATATAAAGATAAATGCTGCTTGATCCAGTCTTGAGGTGCTGAATATGAACAAGTTTTCATACTCTCCTGAAGAGTTGGCATAAATAATGTTTGAGATTTCCCCTTATAATGTTTTTATAACAATTATCTCTAATTTCCTTGCATTGATTCTCTTATTCACTTTTAATCATCACCTACTGCTAATGGCACTAAGATTTGCTTAAAACAATCTAGAGTGGAAAGTAACATTAAGCACTTACTTGTATAGGGGTCAGCTCTGGCCCCCAGAAGGGGTGGGGCCTCAGGTTGAAGGGTTGGGTTGGCGGGGTCAGTGTTCCCCAGCCAGTCCATCCACACTGCCTGGCCCGTGCCACTCTGGGCTTCAGCAGCGATTTAAAGGGACCAGCCCTTTTAAATCACAGTCCTGAGCAGGGCGGGTTCTACAGTTTTCACCACCCCAAGCAGTGCGCTGAATTGCCGCCGCGGAGGGCGGGGGCAGTCCATGTGCCCTTAGGGTGGCAGGAGCATTTCCGCGGCTTCTGCATTTGGGAGGCAGCTTCTATGTTTAGCTGAAGCCACCATGGACAGCTAAACATAGAAGTTGCCGCCGAATTGCCGCCATCGCGGAAACGCACCTGCTGCCCTAATGGTACACGGACTGCCTCCGCCCTCCGCCGCGGCAATTGAGTGCGCTGCTTGGGGGCAAAAGAACAGTCTTCCTAGAACCTTCTTACTAACCATGTTATGATCAGAGTTCCTCAAATTGGTTCAGACAAACTATGAACAGACTCATATCTTTGCCCAAAACTCAGCATGAACCTGAGCCAAATTCCCTTAGAAGTTAGAAGAACTTTTGGAATTTTTAAAATATATTTTATTACATTTTCAATTTAGTTGTGAATAGAAGCTGAGGTTTAAAATATGACACATGAAAGGTTTTCTCAAGATTTTTTCAGGATGATTTTGCAGATTGAAGAGACTTATAATGTATCTTAGCCTTCAGATTATTTATAGCACTGGGTGATAGGTTTTGGTAGTCCTGTCATTGCAATTTCCCACCAGTAGAGAATATTTTATTTACATGAGCCCTTAAATCTTATCCAAAGTGAATACTTGGACCTCTTAAAAGTCACTCATCATTAATTAAATTCTGGACAGGAGTTTGTGGAAACAATTCATTTTAGGGAAATATCATAAAATAGCCAGAGCTAGAAAATTTTAAAATCACTTTCCAAAAGCCTCCACATGGGAAACATGGTTCCATATGACTTAACAAGACATCAGCTTGAGCTATCCTTCCAAGTTCCAGGATATAAGTGGAGGTTGACTGAAGAAATTGCTACATGACTATGGAGTGTGGCTAAACTGGTCATCATTAAAAGTCAACCTTCACTGGCTGTGAGATGCCACGATTATTTCCTTTTTAATAAACACCAAAATATCTGATACAAACACTTGTGTTTTTTTCTAAAATAACAGGTTATTGTTAATAAAATACAAATAAAACAGTGCTTTGCATACATTCTGTACGGAATGTTTCATCTGTTGTCCTCAAATCATTTAACAAAGATGGGTTAGTGCAGGGGTCAGCAACCTTTGGCATCTGGCCTGTCAGGGTAAAGCCGCTGGCAGGCCAGGATGGTTTGTTTATCTAGGAAGCGGCACAGGCCGAGGGATGTGCTATCCATTGCTTCGCACAGCCCCCATTGGCCTGGAATGGCAAACCACAGTAAACAAACCGACCTGGCCTGGCCCGCCAGCAGCTGTACCCTGACAGGTTGGGTGCCAAAGGTTGCTGACCCCTGGGTTAGTGTTTTCTCCATGGATGGAGATAACATCACTGGCTCATGATTATACAAATCACCAGTAAACATAGTAATGGAATCAAGGTGTCCTGATTCTCACTGGTTCTGATCATTGTCTTTCATAAAGAACTTTGAAAGGAATATTAAGATTGGGATATTCAGGAGTTAGGTACCTAAATCCCATGGAATTTCATGGATTTCAAGGGAGTCTAACATCTTTGAAAATCGTAGCCTAAAAAAAATAAACAGTTCACACAAAATACAGCATTTCTTATTTCTTACTGACAGTCAAAATAAGTCTAAGTGTCTGAATTTAATTCTCACTCCCTGGTAAAGAGGAATACACAACAATAAGAGTATAAGCAATAGAATACTAGTTTAACACTCAGACTGAATAAAACACTGTTTTAAATTTACAGAGTAATACCCAAGACAACTTCTTTAGAATACACCATATGCTTATTCATATAATGAAACTAGCATTTAAAATAAACCAATTTAGACTGATTTTAGCAAAGAATCCTCTTGTAAAATACATTTGAGAACACTCAGCATGCCAGAGATTGACAGAGAATTTAGTTAGTTCATTAATTGGTTGTGTTTTTTCCCTCCTGTTAGGAAAATCTCTGTGTGCCTATTTGGCAAAAATCACTGTGATATAAGTATACCAGAATTATACACATCCCTATAGTGATAGTTCAGTACCTATAAAACACAACTTTTAAATTTCATTTTCAAAACTGAGATTACCTTGACCTACATGGAATCTGAGATTGTTGAAACTGGACATGTCTGAAGTTGTCTTTTCAAGATGCAGAGTGTAGTGGAAGATGAGGCTGGTTGTAGCAAGTGCTACATTAATTTGGAGTGTGGCATAACTCCAAGTACCTGAGAGGTTCATTATATTGGACAATAATGAAACTATATATACAATATAACTATGTTACATTTTGCTCATGCTTAAGTCTGGCTATTATTTATTTTGAGCATGATTACTGCACCAAGGACAGTATGTTACCAAGGCACAGACGATCTGTGAAAACATTTACCCTTTATGAAGGCCAAAGTTGCAAACTAGTTCCAACAACAAAACAACTTGTTAATACTTTAATTTGAGCAAAACCATCCAACTCTTTGGAGTGCTATATACCAGGGTTCGGCAATCTCTGGCATGTGGCTTGCCAGGGTAAGCACCTTGGTGGGCCAGGCCAGTTTGTTTACCTGCCATGTTGGCAGGTTCGGCCAATCGTGTCCCCCACTGACAGCGGTTTGCCGTCCAAGGCCAATCGGGGCTGTGGGAAGTGGCGCAGGCTTCGGATGTGCTGGCTGTGGCTTCCCGCCACCCTCATTGGCGTGTGACGGCGAACAGTAACCAATGGGAGTCGCGATAGGCCGAACCTGTCAACGGGGCAGGTAAACAAACTGGCCCGGCCTGCCCAGGTCCTTACCCCGGCGAGCAGCGTGCCAGAGGTTGCTGACCCCTGCTATATACTCTCTTCTTGAGACGTTTTCTGCAACACCAGAAACCCCTACTTGACTTTGAACTTATGCCATAGTATATGCCCAACATAAGGGTTTTGTTTATAAGATATAAGTTTTTCAGGTATCTAAAAGGGTGTCATCAGGAGGAGGGAGAAAACTTGTTCACCTTAGCCTCCAATGATAGAACAAGAAGCAATGGGCTTAAACTGCAGCAAGGGAGATTTAGGTTGGTCATTAGGAAAAAGTTCCTAACTGTCAGGGTAGTTAAACATTGGAATAGATTGCCTAGGCAAGTTGTGGAATCTCCATCTCTGGAGATATTTAAGAGTAGGTTAGATAAATGTCTATTAGGGATGGTATAGGCAGTATTTGGTCCTGCCATGAGGGCAGGGGACTGGACTCGATGACCTCTCGAGGTCCCTTCCAGTCCTAGAGTCTATGAGTCTATGATATATTAAATCAAGCCCAGGTCTTCAGCTAATGGAAATCAGTATAACTCAACTGAAGTCAGAGGAGCTAGATCAGTTTAGGATCTGGTACAGAAAGTTCACATCACAGCTCACCTTCTTTTATTTTTTTGTTTACTATCTTTGCTTCCTTATGTTTTTAAAATGTTGCTGCATTCTCTTTTAGTGATGAGAAACAGAATGTTGACAATGTTGTTGGCTTTGCTGAACAGTATAGTGGGGTGGACACCTGCTCCTGCCCTGACGGGCTTAAAACAGTCCTAGGAAAGGGCTGTGGCAGGAGAAAGCAGCCACTGGGCTGACTAGGGGAACCCGGCAGAGCTGCGGACACTCCCTAAACAGAGCCCAGCTGGCCCCTATAAGAGGCTGTGAGCCAGAAGCCCAAAGAGTCTCTCTCTGCCTTCAGAGAGAGAAGGGCCTGGCTGCTAGGGAGCCGAGCAGGGTACTGGGAGTGGAGCAGGGAAGCTCCAACTTGGAAAACCCCCAGGCTGCAGGCCTAGTAGAAACTGGGTACTGGGGATTTCAGGGAGCAGCCAACAGGTAGGCCGAAGCAGCAGGCCCAAAAAAACCCTTGCCAGTGATGAGTGGCATACACTGCGGTCTGCCCCAGGAATGGGGGGCTAGTTGCTGACTGGTAGTAGCCTTACACTGAGACAAAGTGGAGATAGTGGGTGAGGGTTCCCCTGGGTGGGAAGACTCTGAGAGTGAGGAGTTACTGCCAGAGGGGCAGCACCCCAGAGAAAGGGGCACTGGGTCCAGGAGGGACACAGAGGCCCAACAGCAATGAACACTGGGCTGCAGAGGGCACTCTGGAGGCTGGACGAGCTAATTCTCAGAAGAGACCAGCAGAATGTGCCAAAGGAGTGAGTCCCCCATGCTTACAAACAGCTTTGGGGGATTTTTCTTTTAAATGGTAAATTTGGATATGGAATACCCAGCTCAGCTTTGCAGGTAGCAAGCTCCATCAGATTATCTGATTATTAGTGGACTATTTTTTTTTGAGTACCTAAGAATGGTGAATGATTCATCATCAGTTCTTCATGGCTTACATTAGGAGTCATGTGAACAGATTCTTCCCTCAGCTACAACCACGCAACTCCATTGGTTTGACTGGGGGATGTATAAGTTTAACCCAGGGCTCTATTTGCAGTAGTGTTTTGTTTTGTTTTTTAACTTTTCTCTTAGCCCTGGTCTACACTAGATGGTTAGCTTGATGCAAGGCAACTTATGTCAACATAACTTAAATTTGGCTCCCATTGACATAATGCTCTGCTATGCTGACTTAATAACACCACCTTCCAAGGTGATGTTGAGTCACAGTTGATGTAGTTAGGGCGATAGTGTAAACACCGTGTTACATACGCTGACTGATACTAGCCTCCAGTAGCTGTCCCACAATGCCCCACTGGTCACCATTGTGAACTCTGCTATCCAGGGGTAAAGAAGACAGAAAGTTGCCCTTCCCCTTTAATCCCTGCAAATTTTTGAAATTCATTTTCCTGATTGTGAGCACACCTAGCAGCTCTCCATTCTTGAGTGCAACTCTCCAATTGACCATGATCCTGCCTGGAGTACACAGAAGGTATTGGATCTCCCAGGTCTCTGGGTGAAGAGGCTTTGCAGGCACAGCCCCAAGCCAGCCATAGAAACATGGACATCTATGAGCAGGTTGCTTGGGGGTTGCAGGAGAACTACAGCAGGGATCAGCAGTAGTGCTGCCTTAAAGTCAAGGAGCTGCGGCAGGCATACCAGAAGGCCAAGGTGGCCAACATTTGATCTGGTGCTGAGCTGCAGACCTGACACTTTCACAAACAGCGGCAAGCCATTCTCAATGGAGATCTCCCCCTGCATCCCAAGTGCATCCAGAGACTTCTGAGGAACCTGAGTCACAGGCCATTGCTATGAACAAGCAAAGAGGAGCAGGTGGATGAGGAAGAGGAGGAGGAGTATGGGATCCAGCTGCACAGCGAGTTAAGACATTTTTTTTACTCTACCGCAGTCCATCCAGTCCTAATAGTTGAGCATGGGTGATCATGATGCAGGGGAAGGAACCTCTGGCAAGTATGTAGTTAATTTGAAATTACAAGGATGGAACCCCTAAAGTAGCAGGACACATTTGTTGATTTACTTGTGCAGGAAGAGGTAGTGGAACAGCCAAAATACTTAGAGTTGCTATATGCTGTTCATTACCCTCTAGAGTTATGCAGAGGGGGCCACGCAGATCAGTTTGTTTTTGTGCACTGTGGTGTCCCATGAATCCTTCATAGAGATCTCAGTGAAACTCTCGTGGACTCTGCAATCCTATACCAAATATTACTGGAGAGGGATGCTTTATTTCTTCCACCACAGTGGGAAACTTCCTTATGCTGCTCTGCGATTACTTCAGCAGACACTATTACAGTCAGAAGCTAGCAGCCTATGAGCCAGAGCAGCTTCGGGACTTCACCATCAGCTGTTTTTTCTCTGACTTTATTATCCACAGGAGTGAAATGTCAGCTAAAATCACCACTGTCTGTGGAAAACAGTGTCCGTATTCAGTCCCATTGCCCTATACAATTAGAGTCATATCAGCAAGCTATTCCTCTGTCATTTCCTCAACCCCCCGAAGGTCCATACTCATCATGGCTGGTACTCTGATTGGTTCCATGCTCTATCAATTGGAAACAGAAGTGAGAATGTACTGCGTACAACCTTTGGGAAACAAAGGGAGTGAGCTCAGGTTCTTAAGCTTTTATTTCAGTTGTGAATAATACACTTACAATGGTATATCTTTGTGCAGGGTGACCGTGCATCCTGTTTTGGCTGGTACGGTCCCTTTTTTAAGCCTTGTCTCGGAGGTCTTTCTTTTTTTGTTCCACCTTCACCCTCCATACCTCCTTTGCTTCACAAATATTATGCAGTACACAGCAGGCAGCTATAACCATTGGGATATTTTTTCTCACTCAGCTCCAATAACCCTTCAAATGAACAAAGGCACATTCAGTTGCGATTCTGCAACTGCTGAGACTATAGTTGGTGCTGTCAAGGTGGCTGGTGTATTGCTTCATGAACCATGGAAGGATGGGGTAGGCTGGGTCTCCCAGTATCAGTCATGGTATTTCAACAGTCCCAGTGGTAATATGCCAGTCAGGAAAGAAATCCCTTGCTTGCAACTTTCTGAACTGTCCTGTGTTCTTAAAGTTACATAGTGCATTATACACCTTCTTTCACCAGCCAACACTGATGTCAGTAAAACATCCCCTGTGATCACCAGTACTTGCATTACCATAGAAAAGTAGTCCTTTCTGTTGATGTACTCTGTGGCAAGGTGATTTGGTGTTAAAATAGGGATATGTGTGCCATCTATTGCCCCAGAGCAGTTCAGGAACCCTATTGCTGCAAAACCATCCAGTAGGTTCTGAATATTATCCAGAGTCACAGTCCTGTGACAGTCATAGCAGGAGGCCATTAGTGGCCCTGCACACTTGCATGACAACAGCCCCTGTGGTGGATTTCCAAACTCCAAATTGAGTCCTGACTGACTGAAAGCAGTCCGGTGTTGCAGGTTTCCACAGTGCAATCGCTACTTGCTTCTCAACTGTCAGTGCAGCTCTCATTTTGGCGTGCCTGTGCTGAAAGGCTGGTGTGAGTTCATCGCACAGATCCAGAAATGACACTTTGCACAACGGAAAGTTCTGCAGCCACTGTTCATTACCCCAAATCTTCCTGACCATGTGATCCCACCAGTCAGTGCTTGTTTCTTTGGCCCAAAACTCGTGCTCCACCATCTCCAGCTGCTCTGTGAATGCTACCAACAACCTTGAATTGTTTCTTTCTATGTCCCACAGCAATCTAGCCTCCAAAGGAATTGTCATGTTCCCTACAGCTTCTCTTGTGGTTTTGCAAATACTACAGTATCATGAGCCCTCTGCATGCAATGCTTATGACATTAGTGCAGAAGTGTGTAGGCTCCCTGCTTCTGTCAGAGATCGCAGACAGCAAGGAGGGATGCACAGGTTTCTGGGGATTTTGAAAAGAAGGCACAAAGTATTATGGGATAACTATGAGATTATGGGATGAAGAACACTAAATTATGGGAAGTTGACCCTGTGCTTCCCAATCACCCTGGTAAGACTCATTTCCACACCATCAGGCACTGGAAAAACTTCCAAAAACTTCCTGTGCTTCATGGTGAAGAGTTGCACAATGGTTTCCTTAACAACATGCAGATGAAAGCACGCATCCAACATGTCCACAACCAGACTTTGCATCTGACTACCAAAACTCTCAGTCCAGGACTTCATCTCCCACTTTGATATCTATAAACTCATCTTCCCTGCCTCTTCTGACACCATAACCCAGGTCCAGTGTTTCTCACCATTTTCAAGTTGATGACTCTGTATTCAAAGCCAAAAATGTTCACAACACCCTAATATTCATTAAATAAGAATAAAAAATGTCTATGTAAAGCCTATATAATTTATTTGTGTATGTGTGTGTTTCAAAAAGTTGATACAGAATACTTGACCTTCAACAGTAAGTGTGTAAGGAGAGTGGAGGAACAGATGTGTTCTTTGCTTTAGACTGCAATAAAATGTTCAATGCCTTACAACCTTGCGTATTGCCCCTGGAGGTCGCAAGCTGTTGAATGAGAAACATTGCCCTAGTCCAGGGGTCAGCAACCTCTGTCACATGGCTCACCAGAGTAAGCACCCTCGTGGGCCAGGCTAGTTTGTTTACCTGCCACGTCCGTGGGTTCTGCTGATCATGTCTCCCACGGCTCCCAGTGGGGGCAGCAGGAAGCCTCAGCTGATGCGGGCCGAGGGATGTGCTGGCCATGGCTTCCTGCCGCCCCCATTGGCCTGGAGCAATGAACCGTGGCCAGTGGGAGCCGCAATTGGTCAAATCTGTGGATGAGGCAGGTAAACAAACTGGCCTGTCCCACCAGGGTGCTTACTCTGGCGAGCCATGTGCCAGAGTTGCCAACCCCTGCCCTAGTTAATACAAAGTGTAGTCTCTAAGATTATCTTCCACTCTCATTGCTTCTTCGTTTCATGGCTCCACTTACCACTGCCCCATCCTACTATCCAGCCTTGAGCATGACTGTAATTATACACCTTTCATCCTACCACAGGACAAATATAGCGTATAATAAGTGACAAGTCCCCCAAATAGGGACACAAATATGTTCTTGCAGGAAACTTGAAGTGCTTTGTCATCAGTTCTTTTAGTATAATAAACTCTTTCTACAACCTCAACTTCATGATTCTTTATTTCTTGTGTAAATAACTGTCAACAATAAGAATAGAGGACAAGAAGTTTGAGTGGAAACTGGTAACTTTGAGACCAAAATGAGTAATAGGAGACCTCACATAAAATGAGGGACATTTGAGATGAAGATGATAGTGATTCCAGTGAGAAGAGTTCCAGAGTAAATATGTCAGAGACATCAAAGTGATCCCTGGTTTTCATTAATGTAACAGAACAGATAACCCATGGTTATCAAAATATCCACTATCCTGATCTTGGCTACAACAATCTCTGTGGTAATTCCTATAAGATATTTAATGTTTTCCACACATTGTGTTTGTTATCAAAATGAACCTTGTGATTTTTTTTAATTCAGACAGCAATATGAAACACATATTTAACTAACAACCAAGGAGCATCTTTACATGAAAGACCATTCTGAAAGAAAATATACATCCTTATTTCATAGGCAAAGATTAATCTTACAATGAGCATCAAATACCAAAAGGCCAGTGCACTAAAGACAGATGCATATGTCTGCTGGTGATCTCTATGAGGGGTGAAGGAAGAACTAGAGAGAAAGCAATCCTTCTTTCCAGGCATCTAAACAGCCATGGAGCTGCTTTATGGCCACTTCTTTAGTCTTGAGGCTGAATTAGCCTTTAGGCTACCTAGGCCCCTTCTCAGCTGTATCCAACACACTCTTCCTGCCTGTCCCAATATGTCCTCGAAATCTCTCATCCTTTAAATAGCACTGCTCTCTCCAGAAACCCACTCCTTCCCAAAGGACTTTACACTTTTCTGCTTCCTCCCCAGAAGCCAACTTCAAACTTCAGGTTTCTCCAAAGCCATTCTCCAGCTCTCTTCCCAGAACTAATAACCAGAAGTCCCTACAGTCCTCTTTCCTCATTCTTACTTAGGGCATCCCACAGTTATCACCAGACTCTAACTCATGCCTTATCCCTTATAGCAGACTGCTGTCCTCAGGGACTGAATGCTCCTCCTTCCTCTCACCCGGGGTCTCCCTTTTTATCCAGGTAGCTTCCTACTTATATTGTTCAGGCAGGCTCCTTATAATGTTCAGCTGCTCCATTATCAATTGGCTAATGAGTTACCACCTGGAGCCCCTACACGCATGCAGGTGTAGTTTACAGGGTTGTCAGAGCCAGTTAAGCCCTGATTTTCCCTGAATGGCCACCACTTCCATGACGCATCCCAAACCAGTGACAGGTATGCAGCAGCAAGGTTTTGGGGATTACTTAACATTGATTTACAGATATGTAGGGACCTCATTGCTTGGTACACTGTATAGTCTCTCTGTCTACACATGAGGCAGAAAAAGCACTGAAGATGTTCTCTGTGAAAATAATGGGTGGAAAATAACTTGTATGAAATGAAAGATAGGAAGCACCCAATGTCAACTTTCTAAGTTCCTTAGTACAATTAAGAATTTTCCCTACAGGCCCTTCAACATAATTGTACTAATGCATCATTAAATAGGCCAAAATCTAACATCTAATTAACTTCTGCTGGCTTCAGTGGTGTCTGCAGGTGCTCAGCAGCTGTCAGGGTTTGAAACATATCACTAGACTTAAATTTGCCCACTTAATTTATTTATTTAAACTTTACCTATTTAGCAATAAAAGAGTAGCCATACAATACTCTGAGTGCCCTGGGCAATCTTTTACAAATACATATGTAAATAAACAGACCTCCCTCAGTTACCACATGTTCAAATCAAATAACCCTGTAGCAACGCAAGTATAACAAACATTAATTGACCTCCCCACACAATCCCCACCAGAATTCTATACTACTGCTACACGTCACTCATCTCATTGCAGACAAAAGAGAAAATACAGGGCTTGCAGCATGCCCTGAAGACCACAGACTGAGGCTGTTGTAAATGAAATTGGGGAATACTGTCTTGCATCATATTCTGTGCTAATGGAAGAGGAAAGAGAGCACTGTTGTAGTTTACTACACTGGACCAGATGCAGTCAATGTTTTCTTATTTTTCTACTTGTCTCTTTTTATCATCATTATTTTATCATCATCATTAAGGCTACAAACTGCCCTCAGTTACATGATTCCACAGAATTCAATAGGAATGCATAGTATTGCTGGCAATAATAGGACAACTAAAAAAAGCCCTATTTTGTATACAGCTACTTATAACGAATTAAGGTTGCAAAGAGACTTGCAATAGGCTTATGAGATCAGTCTTCAGACAGTCTTTGTCAATAGAATTTGTCAATTTTATTTTTCAGACATGGGTCAAGCATATGGCAAACAGATTTGCCATCTGACATACATAGGTGAATTCCCAGTGACTTCAGTGGTAGTTGGACTGCACTCATACATCAAGGAAGAACTGGATCCATGATCTCCCCTTTCAGATATTCCTCGAGCTTTGGACAGTTTATAAACCAGTATATGATTTCTCATGCAAGTAGAATATAGAGTTCCAATGAGCTGGAAGAAACTTTCCTTGCACTGATAGTTTAGCAAGCTTTAGTCTTTCAAGTGGATCAGGATTTTCCACATTCAGATAATTGAAAACACAGCTGAATGTATTTTTCTGAAACTTTCCAAAAAAACGACTTATAGGCTTAAATCAAACATAACGAGTTACAGACTCAAGGACCTCCTTTTTTCCCCCCGGTAAGAGATAAGTGAAAACAGAGATATTGAATGAAAGAGCTATCTCAACCATAACTATTGCATAGCTACAATGATGCTATGATATATAATAAAAAATACTATGGGATCAAATGCTAGCCCTCACACATACCTTGCATAGGCAATTGCCAAAGTTGAATAGACCAGCCAGGCAGCTCTATGTTTGGAGTCTGTACATATCCATAGTGTAGGGTGGAGGAGAACTGTGTAAGAGATAGTGTAACCACCTATGTTTTACCTGCCATAGGTATGGATCCCTTGGTTCCAGTTCCTGAATGCAGGGCTTCCATGACATTTCAATAGGAGGGTCAGGGTGCTTCTTGACTTGCTAACAATTGAGGAGGGATTGAAAGAATTAAGTGACTTATGACATCTCCTGGCTTCCAGATCCATTCTGTTAGCCAAGAAGATGATAGTAGCAGAGCATGATTAAAAATCACTTTATTCAGCAGTGGTCTTAAATCAATGAATTAAAGGAATCAAGGAATGACAAATATTACCCCCAGGATTCATCACACATCCTATACCCAGAGTCACCTTTTTGTTCAGTTTTATTTTTTAATTCCTTTTCATAAGCACCGTACACGTTTCACCTTGCCACTGCTCCTACCCCACGGTAGCTTCTCTGTCAGAGTTCATACTGAACTCGGTCCCCCTGAGGAGAAAGTGATGGCAAAGATTTGTGGACGGTCATTCCAGGAAGCCTGGGCCCAGTTTGTATGAGTCCTACCCTTGACAAGTGCTCCTCACTTAACTCCTGTGAATTTGCAGTCCTTCCATCTATGCCTTTGCACCATGCCCAACTACCCTATATAATTATATGTAATTGGCCTTATAATTACAGATAAGCCTGATGATTTGGCCTTATAATGGATCTGATCCAAGGCCTATTGAAGTTAATGGCAGTTTTCCCACCTACTTCAGTGAGCTTTGGATCAGGCTTAATAAGGAATACTGTGATGCACTTTATGATAGCTTTGTATGAAGAGGCTAGGTAAGTTTATTGTAAAATATATTATTAGAAGTAATATAAAATATATTTACAATTTGAAAGTAGATAAATAACAAATAGGATAGTCATCTACTCATTAGAATTTCTCCTGGGAAACATATCAGATTATGATCTCATCTAAAAATTCAATCTTATCTCTCCATTGAAATGGACAGTAACTAAACTCTCAGTATTGTCTGTGTTTTTATCCTGCACAGAATATATTTCATTATACAAGTTTCATGAATACTATTACAAATCATTAGCATTCTCTGTTGTGACAAATCACATGATCACAAACCCATTTCAATAATCAATGAATTATGTTTAGTCTTTTAGATGACTCACTAAGATGATATCAACAAAAGACCACAGCATTATTGTTACATTCTAATTAGTTTTCATTACTTCAGTTCTTTGCTTAAGAAGAAAATAACGTTGTACTGCTATCTGTTCTCATTAGAAGCTTGTCATGTGAATCAGATATCATGATTTCCACTTTTGTATAATATGTAAATTATAGTAATGTGTGGTCCATGACAATACACTGACTTTGTTAGCATTCTGCATTTTGATTAGTTGGACACTTCCTGTTTATAGTCTTGGTAACCCATTGGGAAGTAAAATTGGTTAACCAATTAAAGTTCAAAATAGGTCAAAGCAGCACAACATATGAACATGCACGTCATTTCACAGAATGAACTAAAATCCCAATCCCTCATTTTAGTGACAAAACATTTAATGAGAACAGAAACTGGCACAACATAAATCAGCATGACACAAATTCTAAACAAAAAAGTTTGGAGAGAAATAATGCAAACTCAACCCACTCTAATTAGTCTGAAGATTGGAAATGTGTGATTTTATTAAGGTGCTGCATTACGAAAGAGGAGAGACCCCTACCAATTTATCAAACAGTCCAAGTTATAAAGCAGTGTAGCAGAGAGGGATACAGAGATTATTTAAGGTACTTAATACTTAAAAAGATAAATCAATTCAGATGCTGGATAAACCATTTCTTCTTAGTTAATAAAGGATAGTACAGAATTATTATGCTTAATTGTGGGTAAAGCATCTTTCTACCATAGGTATCTATAAGAATAGGTCACAACTGGTCTTTCTTGATGTGATTCCACTGAAACCAGTTGAGTCACCCCACAAAGGCATTTGGTGAAGAATGTTTATTAGAGTATGCTAAAATTCTCTAACTCTAGTTGTTTGGAAGATGATTTTATATATTGTGTTCATTATTGGCTAGATCTTTAGTTGGTGTGAATCAGTGGAGTCAAATAAGAGCTATGTCAATTTATGCAAACTGACAATTTGATCCTATGTGGTGTTGGACAAAGTCATGTAATGAGCAATACTTGCATCAGCATAGACTAAGTCACAGCTGAGGGTAATTCTAAATAAAATGTATTAATAGCTTAATGGGATATGATATTAAAATGGATAGCAGTTCTTTATCAGTAGTAACTGATGGTTTTCATAAACAGATTATGTTACAGAGTCTCAAAATTTGTATTTATTCTGAGATTACTGATATTATCTGTGGAGTTGGTAACACTGCCTCTAGTTCAGGTTGGCTGAAACTCTAATCACAAGACTTTGTTTCCTGTTGCTTATGACTTTTGCAAATTTTAGCATATGAGCTGAAATTTTCCATGCTCGGTGTCTGGCTATGTCTGTTTGTGTGTTTGTTTGTTTTGGAAGATAAAGTTGTCAGCTAAAAGGTCCAGCCATTTCTGAGAGTAAAGTTAGGAGAAAGCATTTGTACAATCATGACATTGAGAAGTTCTAGTACCTCTATGTCTTGGCTCAAGGACTTCATACAGTCCCAAAGTATTGCTTTTAATGTGCACTAGGGAACTTCTAGTGTGCACCAGCAGGGTCCAAAAAGGCCAGTTAGTGCATGTCATGCTGGTGCAAACTAAAATGTACACCTCACTGGTGCAGGCTAACACACTATACACCTTTGGAAAACCAGTTTACACATGCTCAGCTGAGACAAAGGATTCGTCTACACTGCTGCTGGGAGCATGCTTCCCAATTCAGGTAGATATGTGCTAGCTTTCTTGAGCTAATGTGCTAAAACAGCAGTTTAGCCAGGGATAGCTAAGTTCTCCCAGCCCCCATGTATGTACTTGGGCTGCTAGCTTGAGCAGGCACCTGTGCTTCCCCTGGCTATACTGCTACTTTTAGCAGGCTAGCTTGAGCAGGCCTACCATGTGTCTCTTTACCCATGCTAGAAAGACCATCCTAGCTGCTGTGTAGGCATGCCCATAGAGTTTGGCAGCTATATTTTCCAAAAGGGCACAGGGCTGCAGGGGCTGAACAGGACTTTCCCTGCAGTTGCTGCTCTGGGCTGTTACAGGCTGCTGTAGCAGGAGGCACTGGACCTGAGAGCATGGAGATTCTCAGTGCTCAGTCAGTTAGCACCCAGGCAGCAAAGAGGAAGCACCTAATTTGAATGTAGAGGAGTGAGAAATGGGTTGGGGGGTTGCATTGTAGAAGCCAAAATACAGGAGGATATATTTGACACCTTAATATTATTTTAACGTAGCTTATGTGCATAAAACAGAACAAGACCAGAATAATCCTGTGAGTGACTGGATTACTCTGTTTCTTTATTAAATGGGATTTTGAAACATGTCCATTACTTAATTAATCCTAATGGATAGCCACATTTTCCTAATTTAAAAAATGTTAATGTTTATTAAAAAACTCAAGATTACAGTAATTGTATATTCAATTACTTATTAGTATTACCATAGGAACTACCTAGAACAAATTAAAGCAACCACTAAATATGGAAACAACAATTTAAACATATTCAATTAAACATTATCTCAAAAAGCCTTAATCACCTGAGTAATTCAGTTGACTTCCATGGGATGACACAGATGAGTAAGAGTTTGCAAAATCAGGCTCCAAATCTCCTCATTCGCCATTTTGATTCTGCAACTGGAATATGCAATATTGCCCTAAACAAAGAAAGCATTGGTGTCTCATTTAATCCTGCATCTCGATTTCTTCCTTAGGTCCCTCAATTCTTTCTTATCACTTAGCCATTGTTAGGTTTTGGCCTTACCTGTGGTTTTCAAATGCAGTCTATTCTGAGCCTATAGAACCAACAATATATCCTGTGGATTGGAGTGGCACAAGCACTGAGGCTGGCTGACTCTTACTAAAGCTGATTGATGATATAAAGTGAGTAGAAGTTACCAGGATCACTATGCTAAATGGGTGACTCGTGTGCTCACTGACATGTAGTTAGGAAGGAGGGGATTTATCATGTGAGTGGTGAGCTACTGAAATGAGAAGAATCTCCTTGATCAAGCAAGACTAGGAGATTAGCTACTCTTTGTTGGCTATGGATATCAGCAGAAGCTACTTTAGCTGTTGTTTTGTTTGCAGCCCCTTTTTATACTGTTGCTGCTGCTGTCACCAATACTCAAGCAGCACATCAGAGACTATATTGCTTTACCTTTTCTAGACTAACAAAGTTTGTTATTACTGGGAGTAGAGCCAAGGATTTTCTTCCACCTGTGCCTGCCCGCTATTTTTTTTCTGTCTGACGCTTTATTTTGTTGTTAGAATCATACTTATAGTGCCGAAGGCCCTCACTCTTCTTTGATTCTCTCTCTAAAATGTATAATGAAACTTGAAACAAATTTGCAACTCATTAATTTTCCTTCCAACCCCAAAACCAAGAAAGAAAATGAGTATCTTAATCATAGATGCTGATTTCAAGTGCATTTTTTTAAAATGGTTCTTATCTGAAAACTTAAGAAAAGAACAAAGCAATTTAAGATAAAAAACATAAATCAATGCCATACACACAGTCAAACAAGAAGCAGGTAGCTGTTTAAAGTAGGCATGTGTCTCTCATTAGTAGACTTATGCCTCTGAGGAACAAGTATTGAATATTGAGTGAAAATACAATGTGTTACATTTTAGAAAGTAATTATTTCTGCTATTTGAGTTCATCCTCATAAATAAATAAAAAGCTAATAAATCAACCCAAACCTCATGTGTATATTTGGCTATATATTACCTGTATGGATAGCATTAATACCAGATTCCAGAATGTCATTTACAAAGGAACATATCATAACTTTCCACTCTCAACAATCTAGAATTTCAAGGTTGTTTGTTTACCTATTCAATATGCCACATAATAATATATATGACATACCAACTCTGTCGCATCCTTGGATTGTAAGCAGTTTCTGAGAACTGATCAGCAAATATGTAAGAACATTGTGAAAATTCTTAATTCCTATACCTGTAGTACTACTGGTCTGATTCAAAACTCATTGAAGTAATAGGAGTCTTTACACTGACTTTTGAAGGCTTTGAATCAAGGACAGAAATAGCAATTTAAGAGATATTTTTAAAGAATTGCTGAAAACATATATAATACTTTCTGATGATCTATCTGCAAAAAATCTGTTGTTCTGGGAAAGCTACTTTTTCAGCATTATTTGAGACCAAGGCCATCTTCCACCACAAAGTAATCTGACAAGGAGAATTGCTTTTCCAATTATCTCAAATTGTTTTCCTCTGCAAGGGAAAACCAAACCAAACAAAACAAAACAACAATGCAGCAACTTCTTTAATGTGTATCAGACAACTAAGAAAATATTACCTGAGCAAATAAATCCATAGTAAGATCAATAAGAATAATATAATATGTCTGCAAAATTCCTGCCAAAAATGTATAACACCAAACAATTCACCATTACATAACTTGCATTTACTTGCACACAGATCTGTCCAGAATAAAAAAATGTCCAGCAAACTTATACAAGGTAATTTAATACTTTGTTGATGTAAACGGTAACTAATTATTGGAATTTCTGGGTCCGATTATCTGGTACTGTGGGATAGTGTAGTGACAATGTACTACACACTAGATGGTTATCAAATGCTTGATGCATCACTGAAACTGAGTAGCTGGGTGAGGTGCAAAAAGGAACAAGCCCAAGGTCTGAAGTAGCATTCTGTAGTCCCACAAGCTTCCTTCTTCCTTCTCACCCTTGTATGATCCTGTGCAGACACTCCTCACACAACAAGGTGTGTCCTGCACCGTGTGTGCCACCATTCACATTGGCTGTGTCATAAACAGATAGCTAAGGGTTAACGTCTCTTTCACCTGGAAATAAGTATCTGAAGCACCTGACCAGAAGACCATTATTATTAGTATTATCTTCAGTTTTATACAATGTATATTATATGCAACATCATCTGCTAAACCGTACATATGTTTCCTTTTTTTTCTACTCATCAGTCCTTGGTTTTTTGATTCCTGTATCTCTAAGGAATCAAAATTCAAAGTGACTTCATTTTGTTTACTTCTTTGTTCATTCACCAATATCGTTAGTAATGTTGATGTAAACATCATTGTGAAAAGTATGCTTTTAAATTTAAATCTGCTAGCAAAAGGACAACACATCCAAATACCATGTTTTCCATAGGTTCAATGAACACGGTGAATTAACTTTTATTACCTGTGTGTGAGTGATTTCTCCATAGCAGATTTGGCACTTCCAGGTAAATACCTTGAAAAACTATTTTATCTTAAACTGTTTTTCTGGGAGAATGGAACATATTAAAATATGTCATTGTTAGTGCAAAGATGTCTGAGAGGGAAAATTTGGACTAGTGAGTGGAACTACGTGGAAACTTTCTGATGAAACATTTTTATTTTTCCAGGAGAAAATGACAATTTGTAGAAATTGAAATGTTCCATGGGAATGTAATGATTTGACAAAATTCCGACAGAAAACTGCCTGTTTTCCTCCCAACTCACAGGCCTGGCTCCTTGGCAGACCACCTGGCAGGCAGAGCGTGAGCAAGGAACCTGGAAGCCCTGGAAGTCCCAGCTCCCATGCTCTGAGCTCCTCAGCCAGCCAAGCTCACAGCTCTGGGGCGGTTAGCCTGGCAGGCCGCCATGGAGTCTAGATTCCCAAAGCTTCCAGGTTCCTAGCTTCATGACAGCCTACCAGGCAGGCTGCCTTGGAGTCCAGACTCCCAGGGTCCCTGAGCTGCACAATTCCCCAGCTGGTGGGTGCCAGGGCTCGGAGAAGCTCAGGGATCCTCAGAAATATTTAGAAAAGGCCAACTTGAAATGTTATTGTGACTTTTCCTAATAACATTTTGGAATTTGGGTTCTGCAGGAAATTTCAAAATTTCATTTTGCATTCTGTTTCAGACCTGTTTTTATTTTTTTCACCACAGAATGTGGGACTTACAGTTTCCAACCAGCTTTACAGATGGCCAGTACAGATGAAGTGGAAGGACTGATAGCATATAACAAGTATAGTCGGGCTTAGCTGTAAAGAGCCTTAAAAGGAAAGATAATTAATTTATCAATGTGGAAAAGAAGAGGAAGCCAGTTGAAGGACAGAAAAGGTATGTCTAACTGCAGATAAAAAGCCGTGGCTGGCCCAGAACAGCTGACTTGGGCTCCTGGGGCTTGGGCTATGGAGCTGTTTCATTGCAGTATAAATTTCCGGGCTCAGGCTGCAGCCAGAGCTCTGGGACTCTCTCACCTCACAAGGCTCCTGAGCCAGGGCTCCAGCCTGAGCCAGGAAGTTTACACTGCAATTAAACAGATAATCTTTATAGAGGCAAAACAATGCCTTGACATTGTCAACTATTTTGTAAGCATCATGGGAGAGGTGAGTGTACAAGAGACTCCTGAGGGAAGATAATCTTCTTCTATTCTTTTTTGTTTCTTTATTTTTAACCTTCAGTTGGAAAATAAATGAAGAAAAATTACCTATCTGGATTGGAAACAGTAAAACCTAAGTCCAGCAGAGAGTCATCCAGTTAAGTCTTCCCCATTCTGCCTTTCAAAACCTGTTGTTAACTGAAATCTCATTTGGATGTTGTTTTTGTTTGTGAGGCATAAAAATATCGGCTCTGATGTCTGCTGGATGGAATAAATGATTAAAATTGGCTTCCTGCTATGAAAAGCCTAAACAAGAGCTAATGTTGCTTTTATATTTGTGCTTCTTTAACTTTAACCTAGACTGGTGTGTGCCAATGCTGAGAGTGGCTCAGCATGGACACTGCCTGTTCTTACAGCCAGGCAAAGACTGTTTAAAAGAAAAATGTTTGTAAAATAACCTAGAACCTGTTAAAGAAAGTGAAACCTGTAAGAGATAGATTGTGACTGTCTGTTACAGCTATCCCCTATTCCATTTTGTTTCTTACAGCTGTCCCCAGACTCCATTTTGTCTTCTGTTCTCCTGTGACCGCCCTTCCCTGGCTGTTAAGTTGTTTACCAGGGCCACTGCCCTTCTCAAAGGGAGGGCCCCTTAAGTTGTTTAACAAGAGCCATTGCCCTTCTCAAAGGGATGGCCACTTGTGCTGCGTGCTAAGTGAGACCACTGCCCTGTTCAAAGGGTTAGTCCTGTTATCACCTCCTTGAGCCTGGGCTTGGTGTAGGGTAGGCAATATCCAGAGCTGCAAGACCTAATGTGTTTTTAAGATCCTGGGCATGAGTCATAGGCCTCATGTGCTCTTGAGTCACCTATTGCACAGGACTATGTCCAGGCATGTCTCTGGGCTTACCTTCAGTTTTTTCCCTGTGTCCCCTCCCCTGTGACAGTGGGAGCCTATCAGGATTACTGGCAGGAAACTGCCCAAGTTTGCCTTTAAAACCAGACATTTTTGAAACACACCTCAGAAAGGTTCCTGCATTGCTGCCTGGTCTGATCAGCCAGGGGTTCTGGGGGGTCCTTTCTCCGCTCTCGTTTTATTTTTGAGCATACCCCCGTTTTTTGAACGCCCCCCCCACGAAGAACGAATTGCTACCTGAGAGATCTCCTGATTAGTGAGACTGTACCGAGCCCTCCTTGCCTCTTCTGATGTTGCTGCTGCTTCTGCCTTTGCTGCTGCCTTGGGGACTGGTAAGAATCCCTCTGTAAAACTTTCTATACTTTTATTTTATTATTTTAGCTGCTGGCTCTGTTTCCCCAGCACACAGACTCAAGCTAAACCTTGGTCTGTGTCTTAAAACCTCTCTTAAACTCCGCAGCACTTTTCTGCTAAATATAAGTTTGTGCCGCTGCTAAGCTCTGCTCCTGTGGGCTTTGCCTTGGGACTCTCTGCTTTCAGCTGTATCCACCGCTGTAGCCACCATCCCTTGGCTTCCTTGGGAGCTGGGTCCTGGACACATACCACTCTGCCCTCTGTAACCTCCCCATAGCATAAGATGCACCATAGGACTTGTTTTTTAGTTTAATAAGTCATAGTTTGTTAAGATTGTAGAGCTTGTAAGTTCACCTGCCTTGTTATAGTTTACTGTTTTGTTGCTCCGTATAGTTGCTTGTTATAGCTTTGCTTAGAATTGTGATATTTGTTGTTTTGCCTAGTCGTGGGTTAAGATAGATAAGGTTTTTTGCTGCTTAAATTCGCCTTCCCGCTGTCCCGATCTCTCCCTGAACTTTCCTGTGTCTGTTTTTCCCCCGCTCCAATCTCCCCGTGTGCTCCTCCGTGTCTCCCTGTTATAACCCTTTGCTGCTTTTTCCCCCTCATCTGCACTCTCCGAACTTCCCAACTCCTTGCTGCTTCCCCCCCTGCATCTGCATCACCCTCCGAACTTCCCAAACCCCTTGCTGCTTCTCCCCCTGTGAAACTTCCCAAACCCTTTGCTGTTTTTTTTTGCCTTTGTTTTTGGTGTCCGCTTGTTGCTTGGACCTCTCTCTAACCCTTCTTTACACTTCTCCGCTGCCCCTCCCCCACCGAAGATCACCATCACACTGCTCCGTTGTCCTTATCCTATAGGGCTTCAGAGTCTCTCGCCGCTTCCAGCCGCTCGTCTGCATACCACTAATCACTCACCCCGCCCTCCTGTTTCTTGACCCAGCCTTTATATTGATATTGTATTGTTGTACTGTAACTCACATTTTACTTGTAATTATAACACCCCATTGGTTGCCTCCACTTTTCTGATATACTTTGTATTTACATTGATGCCACTGTGTTACATTGTGTATCTCGCTATTAACTCATATAGAAGCTACCATTTTATTTTGCATTTCTTTTGGGTACGCTTTGCATTTCCACACTGTATCTAGAGTTGCTTATTGACTGTACTGTATCCCATTGTGCTGAACCCCACTTGCTGTAGCCCACTATTAGAATTCCCTACACTGTTCAATAAGAAGAACCCCCCCATCGTTGTCTATTGTAAACACCCTATACACCCCATCCCATCGTATTTCATTATTAAATTCCCACCACTTCCTTTTTTTTCCTTTAATAAAGAAATTAATAGGAACCCCAGCTGTGTAGTAATTGCTCCCCAAGATCCCATATACCTGCAGGCAGGGACAGTGACTAACCATACTGTGGCCCTGCAGGGGAGTAGAGGGAGTAAGGTGCTCCATTTCACCACCATTCAACCTCCCTGTGTCACTAAGCAGAACGTGGTAGGGTGGCAAGCACCACAGAGCTTCTCTGATTTGCCTGGATGGACAGGGATTGAGCAGAAAATGAGTAGTCTTGGCTCCACTCTCCCAACCCACCAGCCAGCAGAACTGAGCTGGTGTATGAAGGGAAGTAACCTGCCATGGACATTGGTCAGCAGTCGTCCAGTGGGAGTTTCCAGGGGCGAGTTGGAGTCCCAGGTCCCAGCCACAGGTCTCTGCGCAAAGGCCAACCTTGCTCTTCCCCTGGAACAAGCACCACACTTAACAACAGAACAACACTTTTATCTAACCTAGGCAGAGCCAGAAGTAGACCCGAGTCAGGATCCCTATATGGGGTTATACAAGACTCTCTTGCCCTGTACAGCACACAGCAAAACAGCCCCTTCCTGCACCACTGGATAGACTCACATAGACTCTCTGCCCCATGTGAGCACAACCCCCTTTCTCCCCCAGTCAGACCAACCTGTTCGTGGTATGTGTGTTGTGAGCTCAAACTGGTGGGTCTTGCAATGTGGTCCCATCTGTCCTGTCGGCTCCAGTCTCTGTATCTATAAGACCCCCTTTCCAAGCAGCTGGCTCCCCTACATGCAGCTTCTAGTTCTGACTCTGTGCTCTGGGGGTGTATAAGTCTCTGCCCCAGTTCAGTGCTGTTATCCTCCTCTGATTGTTCTCTTCTCTAACCTTCCTCAGCTTGATCCCCATCTTGCCTGCCCCACACATCTGCTAATTGGCTCAAACCCTCCAGATGGTCCATAGTGAATGCTGTGCCCTTGTTTTGGAGTGACACTTCCCCCCAGCTAACTAGCTCTGTGCAGAGTTTTAGGGATGAGTTAAGGGGAGAGAAAGGAAGGGGAAGAGGTTCTACCTAGTCCCACACTATCACCATGTAAACACACCTGTACTCATGTAACAGCCACAACCTATGGCTTGGACACCCTCAGTATTACTGTATCACTTGAATGGGGATGGGGGGCGTTGTGACATTCCCCTGGTGTTATCTGAACTGGTCATCTGCTAGGTCACACCAATCCTTGACTCTGGGAGCCAGCCTTACCCTGCTCTGCTGTGAGAACCTCCACTTCTGGGCTGTTCACACACAGCTTCTGCCATGTAAGCTGCTCCTTGGATTGTGCATCTGAGCGACACTAGAGAATATCTCCGGTTCCAGACACAACCGTAGGAGCCTCCATCTTGCAGTGTCCAGTTATGCCCGCTCGACTCTGCAAACTTATCTAAGTTTGTCAATTTAACAAAGAAATTGATATGTACCAGGCTTGTTATCCCAAGGGGAGTCTCTGACACGCTTCAAACCAAATACACTGCCTCAGGTAGAATAAACAACACATTTATTAACTACAAAGATAGATGTTAAGTGATATTAAGTGATAGGCAAAAAAGTCACAGTGGTTACCAAATGAGAATAAAATATAAGCACACAGTCTAAACTCTAAACCCTATTAAACTGTGCAACATCTAGATTAAGTAGTTTTTCTCACCCCACTGGATATTTCAGTCTTTAATATACAGGTTTATTCCTTAAACCTGGGCCAATCACCTCTGTTGTAGTCTTGCCTTCTTCTCTGTGTCTTAGTTGCTTGTAGCAAAGGTGGGGGCAGGAGAAGAGCCCAATATGTGTCCACTCTCTTTTATAACTTCAGTCCATGTGCTTTGGGAGCACAAGTCCAGGCATGTCTGGGGGGCATTGTTGAGTCTCTCCAAGCAAGGTTGAGTAGTTCCCCTGGTGTGGCCTCATCCAGGTGAATCATTGCATTGTAGCTCCTTTGCTGGACAATGGCTGTTGATGGGTTGTTTGACATCCCACTCGGGTGTTGGTTACTTTCCTTGCTGTTGCTTCTGGAGAGCTAATATCTGGCTGATTCCCCAGCTTAGAGAATGTTTTAGTGATGTCCATACAACATAATTCTCATAACTTCATATGCATTAATTATACACATATATAGATAGATAAATGACTTTCAGCAGATCATAACCTTTCCCCTTATACCTTGCAAGGAATGCTTTATATGTAAGATCACAATGATATGAAAATGAGGAATATGGGGGTTACAGTACACTCGCCCAAGGTATACAATATCACATCCCCCGTTTTGCCTTTGAGAAGGATGGGGTGTTCCTGCCTTGTTCTTATGTCCCCCCACCCCACCCCAGGGTCAGGCTTGGGTGCTCCTCCCCCACTGTAGGCCCAGATTTAGGTGCCTTCTCCTTGGGTCCCCTGACTGCCTCACTCTCTTCTTCCCCTGCCTCTGGCCCAGGACCAAGGTTGGGTGATTCCAGCAGGAATCCCTCACTATGTGAGCCAGCCCGTTAGTGGGAGCCTAGTAACTACTTTTTGGCTTGCATCCCAGCTGCTAGGACTAGGATCTCCTTCCCTTACCCTGTTTGGTGGCTTGATATCAAATAGACAAGGCCTCAGCATTTTCAGGTGGACCACCTTCTCTGGTTTATCTGCAGACTCTTCTATAGTGCTTGAGCCTTTGGGTGGTAGCCATAGGTCTAGACAAAGTAGCTCCAGAAGGCTTCTATGGTTGCTCTGGCTGTGATCAACCTGAGGGGGCATGATGACCAGGAATGTGGTATAATGATCCAGCCCGTAGAATGCACCACTCTGGTTTGGTGCCACCTTCAAGTGGTCCAAAGCAACCAACTCCAAGGGTGCATTGGTCTCTACTGGCTGAAGGGGTGTCTGTGCCCTACCCCAGTGTTCCTTCTGCTGATGTAGACTAGGCAGTTGTCACACCACTCTTGCATGGTTTGGGCCATCCAACCAAGTAGAACCTCCTGTGGACATACGTCTCAGTATTTCGGGGCCAACATGGCCCAACGCATCATGGTAGGCATGTAGCACCATCATGACTGCTATCTGGGGCACCATCATCTGGATAATTTTTTCATTCATCCTGGGGATTCAGCTCTTGCATCACAGTCTGCCCTCTTCCTCACACACAGGGTCATTCTGACAATCGTCATGCCAGGTTCTGTTCTAGGTCCTAGACAAGGGAGGTTCTCATCTTTCTAATGGGGTGAAGGATCACTTTAAGGCTATTGGCAAAGTCCCTGAGTGTTTCAGTAGGTTTTTTATCTGTTTGATCTGTTTGTAGGGAATGAGGGGACCAGTGACCCATAAATCCAATCCAATTGATCAAAAATATTTGCAGTGGTACTCTTCTGGTCAGATTGCCAGGTCTGCACCTCCACTAGAGTTGCTCCCCCAAGCCAGCCCAAAGAGATACCTTCTGGTACTCGGGGAGGCTGTACATGTTAAAAATGGATTCCAGCCCTGCCAGGAAAGCTGTGAAAAGTAGCTACAGGGTCCCTAAGTGGTATGTCAAATTCATCTTGGCTTGGTAGGCTGCCAGGAGTGCAACTGGGTTGGAGGAGGTTGTGGAAGTGTTTGTATGATTCAAATATGTTCTTTGCCTTCCAGTTATCTGTGTCTCAGACACTGTCCCCAAGGATCCCTGCCTCAACTTCCCAAATCCTTGTCCTCTAAAGTAAAGGGGGAACTAGGAAGGGACCACTGATTCTGAGTCACAATGTACTCACTTGACTGCTTCTGGGGCTCATAGTTATTCTATGCCATAAGTATGTGTTACTGCTTGGGAATCATGATAGAAAATATATTCTAACGATCCATAATTCCTGGGGGTTGTATATCTATAAACACAAACACAGAGATACTTTCACTCTCTCTCTCTCAATATGTGTACATATATGATGTATTCTACCAGCCATGATTTCCTGAGGCACACTAAATTCCCAGATTCATGCTTGCTAGCAAAGCAGAAAAAATAAGGCAGGTTCATGTCTAAAATACTAAATGGAACTATTTTCAGTCCCTCTCAACAGTTAATTTTGGGCCTGCTCAAAGATAAAAGATGTTTGAAAGTGTGTATCTTGTTCAAGTGCTATATATAACATCGATTCTAGTCTTTTCTTTAGCATAGTATTATCTAATAATAGTGTATAGCTATGCTCTGCTTTGCTCTACTACCAAATGTAACTTTGTCATGTCATAATTATTTATGAATATTAATCTAAAATTAACATATATTTATGATAGACATATATTTTATTATAGCTGGTCCTTTGTCTTATTTAATTGCCGTCCAAATACATAGCGAACAGACCAGGAATCAGTTTTTCCAGTATTATGATACATTGCCTAGTGTTCTGGGACCCTCTGATGGAGAATTTATCTGAATTTACTCCTATAATCTAATATTGCATTACAATGTATGTATGAAATATTAATATCCCTCCATGCACTTAGCTCATATTTGTGAAATAAATAGTTTCACTGTGGTCTGTCAAATTTTTCAGTGCTGTGAGTCCCTGTAATAGAAAACCACAGTATTTATTAGTTATAATGGGTGCACAGAAAGCAACAGAATTAAAGATGCTATAGTATCCTTAATTTTTACTTCTCAGGTATTGACGGGTTCAGCTCTTGGCTGATGATGCATTTGCAAAGTCAGAAATCTCAGTTTAAAATGGAAATTCAGGGCCAAATACAGAGCCCAGCATCCACACCAAATAGGAAGATAGCCCATTAACCAGTAAGAAATCCTTCTGGTGTGTTAGAAGATTGTTCCATGTGGGAAAGTGGATGCATATACATTTATGATTTTAAAATACTTAGTGATGTGTGATTTACATAAAATGTCCATAGAACTAAATGAATGCCAATTTATAGACTTGCTGCACATATTTTTAAAGTATGAAGAGGGTAAACACCATCTACCTTACAGATTGAAGGCAGAATGTAGTGTTTTAACAGTTAGTATCCTTTCAGATGGATATGTCCAGAAATTTCTGAGCCAACAGCTCCTGATAGGTCACAGAGTCCGTGACAAATTCTGCTCTCAGTTATGCTGTTGCAAAAATAGAGTCAATCAATTTAAACCAAGTTACTATTAATTTACTCCAGTATAAATGACAGCAGAATTTGATCTCAGGCTTCCATAATAGAAGAATTATTTGGAAGCAAGGCTGATCTGCCAAGGAAGGTAAAACAGTACAAATTAAAACTCCACAATGATTCTTGCTGTGTTGAAACCACATCCATGTGGCACCCAGAAGATGATCTAGATCTAGAATGGAGTGACTCTCCTAAATGATAGCAGCTTATCTTTCTTTCTTCAGCAGTGATTATTTTCTTGTTTTTCAAAACAGCAGAAAAAACAAATGAAACTTCAAAAATCTGAAAACCACTCTCAAAACCCTAGGGTAAGGAAGGGGAACATCGTCAATAGGGGGAGATAGAGGGCAATGCTTGTCATAAATGAAACTAGTCAGCCAGGAAAAAGAACAATTTTGAGCCAAGGGCCCTTTAAAAATCCCAGCTACTATTCATTCTACCAATGAAAACATCAATCCAATGACCTTATGTTCAAACATGCAGGATCACCTTTGATGTGATAAGTAAAGTATCTGATGGGCTTTTGAGAAAGACTAATTGCCATATATGGCAATGGAGCCAGATTAAGTCTCTGTGCAGAGCTAGCCATGCAGAATGCCCAATGAAGCTTTCTTCGACCACTGATGTAGGATTCTCCTCTTAGAACAGCAACTATTTCCTGTGACAGAAGAACACAAGAGGCCCACAGACTTTTTAGGTGCTAGCAGCCAAGGATGTTAAGATTACCCAACTGAGTCTTCCCTGTGTACCTGTATAGGTATAATATCTTTGCAGTCTACGTTTCCCCATGGGAGGTAAGTGATATTACATTAATAGCAGTTGTCACTCTTTTACAGCTGTTACGTATGGGAGAATGGGACACTGGATCTGCATATTTTGAACATGGACCTTAGTTTATTAAAGGTGACTTATAATTGGGAGTCCGAAGTAGCATGTAATAAGAAGTGAAACAATGATTAGTTTCTAGTATAAAAACATTTCAGAAAAAAATGTTTCAAAAGTTTACTTGACAGAGTATAATTAAAACTTTAATTTCATCATAATTTTACATTGCTGTTATTATAATGGAAGCTGCTCATGTTCAAAACTGGTAAGTCAACCTCTCTACCCCTTGCCATGACAAATCCAAGGTAAACTTATCATTATACTGTAGGTGATGTATGTGAATTTATTCTTTTCTGCTTAAAAGAATTATAGGCCATGTCCTCAGCTGGTGCTGTTACCCAGGGTTCTTTCAACCCAAAGTTCTTGTTAACTTTACTCTGTGTGAGGAGGTGTCAGGAATAAATTGGGGAGACACGGCCATCCAAGCGATAGATGGCTGACACAAACAGGACAACACTTAAAGCCAAACTTTACTAGTCTCAAGCATTTACACAGGTCCGCAACAAGTTAGTAAAATACCCTCAACCCTTTATAAGTACCAAAGCTGAGTGTGGCTCTCGAGTGACACAGTGGCAGCCTGTATGCTGATGAGTAACAGAAGATGCTTCCAGAGGGAGAGACCAGTCCCGAAACGAGTCCCCCAAATGAGTCCCCTTATTTATACATTAGTAATAGAATGACATGTCCCTTAAAGAAACCTTGTTAAGTAAGCAGTTTCAAGCAAGAGATTCCTTCTGATTTATTGATTAACCAGGTGTGGGTTTTTCCAGAACTTGCAGCCTTGAGACCTCATTAGACATTCCTGGGGCCATATCCTACTCTTTTAAAACACATATATCAGCAACTTCAACCCAATTCTTATCAGGAAGGACACAGGATCCAACCGCCCTTTCGGTGGCACCCTAAACCCCCCTCCTCTATTGCCTTGGTCAAGCTGAGACTTGCTTTTAACAGCTTGCTGACTAGGCTTTCTTTAACAATAAGCCATAGTGGTTTCAGGCACTTTACTGGTTTACCAAAGTCTCCTCGTACAGTTTAACTCAGCATAGTTCCACTTACTTCAAATGGAAGTCCATTTACACCAGCTAGAAATCTGGCCAAATGTATTTATACCCTTACTGGATGAGAAAGGCAACACAGTGACAGATGATGTGGAAAAAGCTGAAGTACTCAAAGTTTTGCTTTTTTTTTTTGCCTCAGTCCTCACAAAGAAGGTCAGCTCCCAGACTACTGCACTGGGAAACACAGTATGGGGATGAGTTGAGCAGCCCTCAATAGTGAAAGAACAGTTTAAGGACTATTTAGAAAAGCTGGACGAGCACAAGTCCACGGTTCCATATTTAACGCATCCAAGGTGCTGAGGGAGTTGGCTGATGTGATGGCAGAGTTATTGGACATTATGTTTGAAAATTCATGGTGATTGGGGGAGGTCCCAGACAATTGGAAAAAGGCAAATATAGTGCCCATATTTTAAAAAGGGAAGAAAGAGAACCTGGGGAACTACAGACTGGTCAGCATCACTTCAGCCAAATCATGGAGCAGGTTCACAAGGAATCTATTTTGAAGCATTTGGAGGAGAGGAAGGTGATCAGGAACAGTCAACATAGAGTCACAAAGGGCAAGTCATGCCTGACCAACCTGATTGCCATCTATGATGAGATAACTGGCTCTATAGATATGAGGAAAGGTTTAGCAAAGATTTTGATATGGTCTCCCACAATATTCTTGCCAGCAAGTTAAAAAAGTATGAATTGGATGAATGGACTATAAGGGGGATAGAAATCTGGCTAGATTGTCAGACTCAATGGGTAGTGATCAATGGCTCGATGTCTAGTTGGCAACCGGTATCAAGCGAAGTGCCCCAGGGGTCTGTCCTGGGGCCAGTTTTGTTAACATCTTTATTAATGATCTGGATGATGGGATTAATTGCACCCTCAACAAGTTCACAGATGACACTAAATTTTGGGGAGAGCTGGAAATGCTGGAGGGTAGGATAGGGTTCAGAGTGACCTAGACAAATTGGAGGATTGGGCCAAAGGAATTCTGATGAGTTTCAACAAGGACAAGTGCAGAGTCCTAAATTTAGGAAGGAAGAATCCCATGCACCGCTACAGGTTGGGGACCGACTGGCTAAGCAGCAGTTCTGCAGAAAAGGACCTGGGGATTAAAGTGGACTAGAAACTGGATATGAGTCCGCAGTGTGCCCTCGTTGCCAAGAAGGCCAACTGCATAATGGGCTGTATTAGTATCACCATTGCCAGCAGATCAAGGGAAGTGATTAGTCCCCTCTATTCGACACTGGTGAGGCCACACCTGGAGTATTGTGTCCAGTTTTAAGAACATAAGAATGGCCATACCAGGTCAGACCAAAGGTTCATCTATCCCAGTATCTGTCTACCGACAGTGGCCAATGCCACATGCCCCAGAGGGAGTGAACCTAACAAGCAATGATCAAGTGATCTCTCTCTTGCCATCCATCTCCATCCTCTGACAAACAGAGGCTAGAGACACCATTTCTTACCCATCCTGGCTAATAGCCATTTATGGACTTCACCATGAATTTATCCAGTTTTCTTTTAAATGCTGTTATAGTCCTAACCTTCACAACCTCCTCAGGTAAGGAGTTACACAAGTTGACTGTGCGCTGCGTGAAGAAGAACTTCTTTTTATTTGTTTTAAACCTGCTGCTTATTGATTTCATTTGGTGACTTCTAGTTCTTGTATTATGGGAATAAGTAAATAACTTTTTCTTATCCACTTTCTCCACATCACTCATTATTTTATATACCTCTATCAATCCCCCCTTAGTTTCCTCTTTTCCAGCTGAAGAGTCCTAGCCTCTTTAATCTTTTGGTCCCCCCACTACAGAAAGGATGTGGACAAATTGGAGACAGTACGATAGAGCGCAACAAAAATGATTAGGGGGCTGGGGCACATGACTTGCTAGGAGAGGCTGAGGGAACTGTGGTTATTTAGTCTTCAGAAAGAAGAGTGAAGGGGAATTTGATAGCAGCCTCAACTACCTGAATGGGGTTTCCAAAAAGGATGGAGCCAGGCTGTTCTCAGTGGTGGCAGATGACAGAACAAGGAGCAATGGTCTCAGGTTGCAGTGGTGGAGATCTAGAGTTGGATATTAGGAAACACTGTTTCACTAGGAGGGTGGTGAAGCACTGAAACTGGTTATCTAGGGAAGTGGTGGAATCTCCATCCTTACAGGTTTTTAAGACTTTGCTTGACAAAGCCTTGGCTGGGATGATTTAGTGGCGTTGGTCCTGCTTTGAGCAGGGGATTGGACTAGATGACCTCCTGAGGTCTCTTTCAACCCTAATATTCTAACTTCTGGGGAGTGAAAGTTACAAGAAAAATAAATGAAGTGGGTATTCACCCACAAAAGCTTATGCTCCAATACTTCTGTTAGTCTATAAGGTGCCACAGGACTCTTTGTCACTTAGAAAAAATAGAACATTTAGTTAAAAATGGAGGTGATGGGGTGTCCACCCCACAAGGCACTGACCAGGGTTAAGGTGGCCAGGAAGGCCAATTCACCTGGAGAAGGATCCACGGAGCAGAGAATGAACTGATTGCAAACAGCCCTCTGTGCAGGAACAGGTGGGATCTATAAAGCCAGATAGAGGGCTACACACTGGAGCTGTGGAAGAAGGCTGCAGGAAGGCAGGCAGTACTCCCTCCCTTTCTGGGAAGAGGGTTCTTGAAGCTAGTAAACCCAGAGAGATAAAGGAAACCAGAGTGGTGGGAAGCAGTCCAGGGAAGGAGCCAAAGGTGGATAGAGGAAAGCCCAGAACTGCGGGGTCCCTAGACTAGAACCTGGAAAAGAGGGAGGCCCTGGGTTCCTTCACCATCCACTGAGGGAGTGGTATGAGGGCAGTGAATGGGAAGACTGCCTTGAATTGATGATGGGCTGAATCCCAGAAGGGGGAACACTCAGTGACCTAGCCAGAGGGCCAAATCATCAGAAGGATGCTGCTGGTCCTGGAGCAAGAGGAGCTGCAGAACAGAGTCAGAGTGACAGTGTGCAAACCACAGATGGGTCTTGAGATCTAATCCCCAAAGTGCCCAGGATGAGGTGGTGAGTGGAGCATCCCATAACAGTAGGAAAAACAAACACTCTAAATATGCAAAATTATTTCTGTGTTTCATAAAAATCATGAGCAATTTGTAAAACATCTCAGTTTTGCACTGCACAAAGGATTTGAAAATTTGTGACATTCTGTAAAACAGTTTAATTGCTCAGAAGTTTGTCTTAGACCTCCATATGAATTGAGTAGGGAATTCTCATTACATTAAAGCTTGATGTGAAGAAACAAAAGGTCATCTGTCTTCCATAGAGTTACAAAGTAGATTGTAAGTCATGGCTTCTGCCTGTTTGCTAAGCTACTATTAACCTTTTTCAATGTTAATATTCCTTTTTAGTTATTTTCTGTTCATCTGAATTATAGTCTTACCATTCTATAATCTAAAACTGATAAAGACAGCCTTAGTCTGTTTAGATAACTAGAGTCAATTAAATTTCAAGCAATTCTGTACTAATGGGATTCTCTACTGCAAACCTTTTTTATTTCTCTGTTGGGCTTTACAACTCAACAATCATTCTCCTTAGTACTAAGAATCAAGTACTTAATACCACAAGACTGGCAATAAAAAGTACCATCAATAATCTGTTTACCTCTCTATTACACCAGTCAGTGCTCAAACTAAGTGCAATTTAAGGTGACTAGCCAATATTCATTTAATTCTTTTTTGATTCTGCCCTTCAATCATGATACAGACAAATCTCCTATTGACGTCAGTGGAAGTTTTGCCCATCCAAAATTGCAGAATTAGGCCCTCAGAATATAGGATAAATCTTCATACCACAAGCTGGATTCTCAAAGAATCATAGAACTGGAAGGGACCTTGAGAGGTCATCTAGTTCAGTCTCCTGCACTCGTGGCAGGACTAATTATCTAGACCATTCCTAACTGGTGTGTGTCTAAGCTGCTCTTAAAAATCTCCAATGATGGAGATTCCACAGCCTCCCTAGGCAACTTATTCCAGTGCATAGCCACCCTAACAGTCAGGAAGTTTTTCCTAATGTCCAACCTAAACCTCAGTTGATGCAATTTTATCCCATTCCTTCTTGTCCTATCCTCAGAGTTTAAGAAAAACAATTTTTCTTCCTACTCCTTATAGCAACCTTTTACATACTTGAAAACTGTTATCATGTCCCCTCTCAGCCTTCTCTTTTCCATACTAAAGAAACCCATCTTTTTTTCAATCTTCCCTCATGGGTCATGTTTTCTAGATCTTTAATAATTTTTTTTGCTCTTCTCTGGACTCTCTTCAATTTGTTCACATCCTTCCTGAAATGTGGCACCCAGAACTGGACACAATACTCCATCTGAGGCCTAATCAGAATGCAGTAGAGTGGAATAATTACTCCTGCTAATACATTCCAGAATGGTGTTCGCTTTTTTTGCAACAGCATTATGCTATTGACTCATATTTAGCTTGTGGTCCACAATGACCCCCAGATCCCTTTCCCCACTACTCTTTCCTGGGCAAGCAGCAAAGAATCCTGTAGCATCTTATAGACTAACAGATGTTTTGGAGCATGAGCTTTCGTGGGTGAATATCCACTTCGTCAGATGCATGTAGTGGAAATTTCCAGGGGTAAGTATATATATGCAAGCAAGAAGCAAACTAGAGATAACAAGGTTAGTTCAATCAAGGAGGATGAGGCCCTGTTCTAGCAGCTGAGGTGTGAAAACCAAGGGAGGAGAAACTGGTTTTGTAGTTGGCAAGGCATTCACAGTCTTTGTTTAATCCTGAGCTGATGGTGTCAAATTTGCAGATGAACTGAAGCTCAGCAGTTTCTCTTTGAAGTCTGGTCCTGAAGTCCTCATCATCTGGACCCATGGGAAGGAGACTCTGGAAAAATTCCACTACGATTTCAACAGTTTCCACCCGACCATCAACCTCAGCCTGGACCAGTCTACACGGGAGGTCCACTTCCTAGACATCATGGTGCAAATAAATCTGTTAGTCTGTAAGGTGCCACAGGATTCCTTGCGTCTTTTACAGATCCAGACTAACACGGCTATCCCTCTGATACTTGACGCCATGCAAGGCACAGCATTTAGCCGTATGGAGTGGAAATCCATCAACCTCATGAAGAAACTTGCACAAATACAGACAGATATCATCTTCCTTTCCAAATGCAAACGGATGGACATCATACCAAATGGACTAAAGGTAAAAAATCCATTGCCATCTACATACTACACAGACCACAGTGAGAGATTATGCCATACTCTATCAAAGAAACTGAGGAACCACCTGATCAGCATCCTATACAGCAAACAAGAAAACATCAAAAAAGAGCTCTCCAACCTGGAGACTCTCCTAAATAACCAAACTTCCATACAAACAGACTTCACTAAAATAAGACAGGAGATCTACATTACTCACTTCACCTCTCTACAAAGGAAAAAGGACTGTAAGCTGTCTAAATTCCTACCTGCCACATGGGGCCACAACCGTGGTACCCCTAACCCACCCAGCAATATCGTCAATCTATCCAACTACACACTCAGCCCAGAAGAAAAGTCTGTCCTATCTCGGGGACTCTCTTTCTGCCCTTCCACTCCCACCAACATGATCCAGTTCTGCGGCGATCTGGAAGCCTACTTTCGCCATCTCCGACTCAAAGAATACTTTCAGGACAACACTGAACAGTGCACTGATACACAGTTACCCTCCCACCAACAGCACAAGAAGAAGAAATCCACATGGACTCCTCCTGAGGGTCGAAATGACAGTCTGGACCTATACATTGAATGCTTCCGCCGACGTGCACAGGCAGAAATTGTGGAAAAACAATATCGCTTTCCTCATAACCTAAGTCGTGCAGAACTCAATGCCATCCACAGCCTCAGAAACCACTCTGACATTATAATCAAAGAGGCTGATAAAGGAGGTGCTGCTGTCATCATGAACAGGTCTGACTACCAAAAAGAGCATGCCAGACAATTCTCCAATACCAAATTCTACAGGCCACTTCCCTCAGATCCCACCGAGGAATACACTAAGCAACTGCACCATCTACTCAGGACATTCCCTACACTAACACAAAACAAATCAACATACAGTCAGAGCCCTGACCAGGATTATTCTATCTACTACCCAAGATCCACAAACTCGGAAATCTTGGACTCCCCATCATCTCGGGCATTGGGACTCTCACTGAAGGACTGTGTGGATATGTGGACTTTCTACTCAGACCCTATGCCACCAGCACTCCCAGCTATCTCCGTGACACCACTAATTTCCTGAGGAAACTACAATGCATTGGTGACCTTCCAGAAAACACCATCCTAACCACCATGGATGTAGAGGCTCTCTACACAAACATCCCACATACAGATGGAATACAAGCTGTCAGGAACAGTATCCCTGATAATGCCACAGCACAACTGTTTGCTGAGCTCTGTGCCTTTATCCTCACACACAACTATTTCAAATTTGGTGACAATCTATATCTCCAGATCAGTGGCACTGCTATGGGTACCTGCATGGCCCCACAATATGCCAATATTCTTATGGCCAACCTGGAATAATACTTCCTCATCTCTCGTCCACTCACGCCCCTTCTCTACCTACGCTACATTGATGACAACTTCATCATCTGGACTCATGGGAAGAACACTCTGGAAAAATTCCACCACTATTTCAACAGCTTCCACCCCACCATCAACCTCAACCTGGACCAATCTACATGAGAGGTCCACTTCCTAGACACCATGGTGCAAATAAGTGATGGTCACATTAACACCACCCTATATCGAAAACCTACCGACCACTATGCCTACCTTCATGCCTCCAGCTTCCATCTCAGGCACACCACACGATCCATTGTCTACAGCCAAGCACTGAGGTACAACCGCATCTGCTCTAACCTCTCAGGCAGAGACCAACACATACAAAATCTCCACCAAGCATTCTCAAAACTACAATATCTGCACGAGGAAATAAGGAAACAGATCAACAGAGCCAGATGTGTACCCAGAAGCGTCCTACTGCAAGACAAACCCAAGAAAGAAACCAACAGGACTCCACTGGCCATCACATACAGTCCCCAGCTAAAACCCCTCCAACGCATCATCAGGGATCTACAACCCATCCTGGACAATGATCCCACACTTTCATGGGCCTTGGGTGGCAGGCCAGTCCTCGCCCACAGACAACCTGCCAACCTGAAGCATATTCTCACCAGTAACTGCACACCGCACCATAGTAACTCTAGCTCAGAAACTAATCCATGCAACAAACCTCGATGCCAATTCTGCCCACATATCTACACCAGCGACACCATCACAGGACCTAACCAGATCAGCCACACCATCACCGGTTCATTCACCTGCATGTCCATCAATGTAATATACTCCATTATATGCCAGCAATGCCCCTCTGCTATGTACATTGGCCAAACTGGACAGTCTCTACGGAAAAGGATAAATGGACACAAATCAGATATTAGGAATGGCAATATACAAAAACCTGTAGGAGAACACTTCAACCTCCCTGGACACACTATCTTAAGGTGGCCATCCTGCAGCAAAAAAACTTCAGGACCAGACTTCAAAGAGAAACTGCTGAGCTTCAGTTCATCTGCAAATTTGACACTACGAGCTCAGGATTAAACAAAGACTGTGAATGGCTTGCCAACTACAAAACCAGTTTCTCCTCCCTTGGTTTTCACACCTCAACTGCTAGAACAAGGCCTTATCCTCCCTGATTGAACTAACCTCGTTATCTCTATATATACCTGCCCCTGGAAATTTCCACTACATGCATCCGACGAAGTGGGTATTCAACCATGAAAGTTCATGCTCCAAAACATCTGTTAGTCTATAAGGTGCCACAAGATTCTTTGCTGCTTTTGCAGATCCAGACTAACACGACTATCCCTCTGATACCCTTCCTGGGCAGTCATTCCCCATTTTGTATGTGTGCAATTGATTGTCCCTCCCAAAGTGGAATACTTTCATTTGTCCTTATTAAATTTCATCCTATTTACTTCAGACCATTTCTCCAGTTCGTCTAGATCATTTTGAATTTTAATCCTAGCCTCCAAAGCACTTGCAACCCCTCCCAGCTTGGTATCATCCACAGACTTTATAAGTATAGTCTGTACTCATCAGCAAGAGAGTCCCTTTATGCCACTCTAACAGTGCAGATGGGTTTTAAAGAGGGTGCAAATAAACTTAAAAGGTAAAAATAGTTTATTCCCACTAAAAACTCCTTTGCACAGGTGTTAGTATAGGTGAACGGTGTTCATATAGATCAGAATCACATCCAGTATGTGTAGTACACAGAATCCTTCACCTTCTGAGGAGTAATACACATTTAATGTATTGATTCAGAATAACCATTCATGTGAACAACAGGGAAGTGAAGCCAAGAAGAGGTTCTTTTTTGTATATCCTAGCCAGTGACCTGTGTATTTTGAAGTGGTTAATCTGGGGTGCATTCTTCCTGTGATGGCTCCACCCAGCATGTACATTCTAGCTATTGATTTTCAGACTCTTTTCAAGGTTGTCCCTCTGACAATAGGACACTGGCCCCCTGCTCTGCAGGGCTATTAGTAGAAACCAGTTGCTCTCCTCTCCTTCTCCAGAACTCCATAAATTTCATATTAAACCATTGCCAGTCTATATTTCCATGATCCTAACACATTTCTAATTGTGATTACATGGCTGATTTTTTCATCATTAATTAATTAATTTTCAGACTCAAGTTGTTACTTAAAGAGCCAAATATATATTTGTATAGGAAGAGCTGGCACTTTATTCTGTGGTATTTATATTAGCTCTTTTGAATGGAGCTTGTTCTTAATAGTGTTTGACTCAGCAACTGTCTGAAAAGGTTTCATGGTCTGGGAAATAATTTTCTCAAACAAATGTAGATCACTAATTTCTTTTGGAAGTGGATCAGCTAACATGCTATTCAGGACAAACCTGGAGGGCAATTTGCTTGACTCAAGTTTTGTGAAACAGAAATGACACAATGTTAATTTGCTTTTAAACTGCATGCCATGTCTAAGAATTAAATAAGCAATTGGATGAGACCAAACTGAATTCATTTAGATATCAGATATGCAGTCCACTTATTTGACCTAATTGTAATAGAAAAGTGTTTTATATGAGCAGTTAACATACTCACATTTCTCATGCTCAGATATTTCAAAATACACAGGGCCAAATACTTTGCTGATTTACACTGTACTATCCTATTTGAAGAAAACGGGATAGTATCACACAGAATTCGGCTAATTGTTTCTTGCTTCTCTAAGACTTTATGCTGTTGTTGTTGTGTATACTATTGTAACTCCTAAAGGCCTGAGTCTGGTTTGTGGCCCTATTGTGCCAGGTTTTATACCAGGGGTCAGCAACGTCTGGCATGCAGCTCACCAGAGTAAGCACCCTGGCGGGCTGTCCAGTTTGTTTACCTGTCGCGTTGGCAGGTTCGGCTGACCGCAGCTCCCACTGGCCGCAGTTCGCCATCCCAGGCCAATCGAGGTGGCCGGAAGCCACCCTTGGCCCACGCTGCTTCCCGCCACCCCCATTGGTCTGGGACAGTGAACCGTGGTCAGTGGGATCCGTGATCATCTAAGCCTGCCGAGGCAGCAGGTAAACAAAGTGGCCTGGTCTGCCAGGATGCATATTCTGGCAAGCGGTGTGCCAGAGGTTGCTGACCCCTGTTTTACACAAACACATAGAAACACATGGTCCTACCTTAAAGAGCTTATGCGTTTACTGTCTAAGCCCCTGATCCTGAAAGCACTTGAGCTACTCATTTATGCAAAGTTACTCAGATGCATAACTCAGCTCCATGGGTCAACTCATGAATGTTTTTTCATAATCAGGGTCACATTTTATATTAGCTATATAGCAACAGCCAATCATTCATCATATTTGTTCCCCTTCTTACCATCTGAAGTCTGTGATATTCTATACTCTTCTAATCAATGTTTTTCAAAAGAGAGCAGGAAGACCCTTTTACTAATGATAGAATTTGAGACTTTATGTAATTAAGTCTTTATATGTTTCAGATAACCCAGTTAGGCAATGGATTGCCAACATGTGTAAATTCATTTTAGCTGAGAAAGTCCAGGCAGTTGTTCATGTTATCTCATAAAAGTTCAGACATCCAGCGTTGTTTTATGTTTATGTAACTTCTCCCAAAAATGGTCACACATAAATTCATTGACATCGGAAAATGACTTCAGACTAGGCCTCAATTCAACTAAGCAATTAAGCATGTGAAGTCAATGGGACTAAAACATATGCAAAATGTTTTGCTAAATTATGATCCTAGTGCTTCAAAGTGTACATAGTGAGTCCAATATAAGCATATCTTGGTTGTGATTTTTTTACTCTTCTCAGTAGTAAATGAAACTTTAGGTCCCACTTTTGTGAGTACTTACGCATGCACTTTATTTTATTTATGTCAGCAGCAATATTGAAATCAATGGAGCTACTCATATGAGTTAAGTTATACACAGGTATAAGTGTTTGCAGCAATATTGAAATCAATGGAGCTACTCATATGAGTTAAGTTATACACAGGTATAAGTGTTTGCAGAATCAAGGGCTTACACAGGCAAAACGAAGAAAGAGTCAGGGATAGCAGAAGACATCCATATGTTCTACCAAAACAAAATAAACAAACAAAAACTGCTAGTGGTGGGATTTTCAAAAGACCTCAGATCTGGCCTAACTCTACTCTTATTGAAGTCAATGAAAAACATTGATGTGAATGGGATAACAATTAGGCCAACATCAAGTACCCTTGAAAATAACACCCTAAATATACTATTTATTAGACCTAAATAGTACTTACTCCAGCCATGCCTCCTCATTTGTCTATCTTTTTACATATCTTGTATCTTGTCATAATCCTAGACTGTGATCTTCTGAGTCATGGATTGTCATTTTTGGAGAGTTTGTACAGTACCAAGCACATTGGGGTCCTGATCCTTGATTGAGACCCTTAGAGAGTGTTATAAACTGAAAATAAAATAATAATAATGATAATAATAAATAAACAATTATGTCCCAATCCGCTGGTGTGAGCTCCCAAGGTACATGTAAGTATGATAAGGCAAAAGGAAAAGCATGAAAAAGCCAAATTTTCAATATCTCTGAAATATTTTAAAAAACAACAAGAAATGGAAATTTAGAGTGAAAATAACATTTAGTTTTTGCTTTCATGGGTCCAAAGATGCCTCTCTTAATGTCAGGATTCAATTTTGCACTTCAACTTGTCTTCAGGGATGAAGCTAACAAACATATAGTAAATGAACCTGAAGCTATCACTATTGACCAAAAATTTGAGAACATATACATGCTGAGTCCACTCGATTGTAGAATGTCTGGGTGTGATGGGGTGTCCACTCCACATGTGACCTGAAGGAGTTAATGCAGGCCAGATGAGCCAGTTAACCTATTAAGCAGCAAACAAAGGAGATGCCGGCTGGGGAGAGAGCCTTGATTACGAAGTAGCTTGCCTGAGCAGAGGTGGGCCAGCTAATATAAATCTAGGAAGCTGGCAGCATCAAGGGTGGCTGGAAGGAAGTTTCTGGTCACCCTTCTCTTAGTAGAGAGGGAAGGAGGGAACCCGTGAAAAGAGTTGGACTTTGGGGGCCAGGAAAGGGCATCAGCCTTACAGTGTTAATCCCCAGAATGTCCAGGAGGAGGCGCCATACCCACAGTGGATGGAGCACCCTCTGACTCTGGGTCATATATCTACTTAAATGTTTCTGAGTGACTCCTGACTTGATGAATAACTGGGGCTGTGTGAATTGCTAATCTAGAACCCTGAATCCCTAAACCAGCATACATTTGGGTTCTCAGCCTAAGTATGAATATCAGCCTAGGTTCAGAGAGTGTGGTCCTAAGCTGATGCCGTATGTTCAGGACTAAAACCCCTGAATCCCCACATTTACTTCTCAAATCACTCTGGTCTTCTGGGGAGCAAGTCACCTGACCCTCCTCCCATCCCTGGTATACTTGGATTGTAGACAGGACTGTCTTTTTGTTCTGTGTTCATACAGTGCCTAGTCCCATGACTGGGGCTCTTAGGTGCTATTATAATACAAACAATAATAAACCACAGTGCTCTTCAGGGATGACTCCACCTGCTGTCTTCTATCCTCAAGGTCATACACTAGGTAGGACAAATGCCCTCTAATATATCAGGGCCTAAGGGAGGAGGCAGGATGAGGCAAGTTCATTTGCAAATTAAACAATAGTAATTGAATTATAAAATATCTCCTGGGGCTCCTTGATCACAAGGAAAGAATTAACTGCAGCAAGTCATTATTGCCAGGAAACAGTTATGATTATTTTATTCTATTACAAACATTTCCTAATGCTTTGCAACAAGGTCACTTACCAAGTACATCCATACCAAGGTAATAGGCATCCCGGAAATATATAAAATAGATAGACATAAGGTTGTTATCACTGTAAGCTAAAAGACAGAAAAGAAATCTTGAGTGTATGCATTTTTGTAATGCATAATACAATTTCATTGATGTGTACAGGGCACTTCTCTAGAATTAATGTACTGTACGTTAACCAACCAGCTTCCTTGAACCATCTCTCAGCATTGCACTCAGCTTGCAATTAATATTTAAACATCTTTTTCCCCCCTCAGTATTGCTTCAGAATGACAAATATTTTTACACCTTGAATAAATGTTAGCCAGGATCCTTAAATTAATGTTTGTATATATTTTATGTTTTTTCTGTGTACTGAATGTCTGACTATCTGTTTCCAACTTTCATTGCATGCTAAGTACTTTGTATTTTTCATGCTTGCTTTTTTTCTATCCTGAATGTATGTGCTCTCCATTCTATGATTAATGTTGTTGCTTACTGTTTAATTGCAAAAGGTACCACCACAAGGTGTCAGATGTGCCATGTTGAGTTCAAGGGACCCCTTCCAGACTCCCAACCTATTCAAGGTAAAAATTGCTTGATGCAACTTTTGCTGGGGCCTGATCCAGAGCCATTAAAGTTAATAGAAAGATTCACATTGCCTTTAATGAATGGTACATCAGGGCTTAAATGTATTGTCTAGAGATGTGAGCAGGACATAAATCCTGTTTTGCAAAGGAATTCAAGATTTTAAAATTTATTTTCATTGCAAGTTAGATCAAAATCCTAAACTTTAGAATTTTTCAGTAAATAAAATTAAAAGGTAATTTCAGAGTGAAATGTTCCATTTCAACAGAATCACGTTTCATTTTTGCCATTAAGTTAATAAAGTTTTGACACTGTCTGAATTTTTTCCCCTTAACAAAATTTCATCAAAATCATCATTTTGCAAAGCACTTCTGTTAGAAGGAATAGAGTGTTCAGATGAAAATCACATCAACAAAAACCATATTGCAATTGCACAGTATGCATAAATTGGTATTTTAGGGTTTTGCATATAGTAAGGTAATTATTATGTCCTGTTATATAATTGCAAACAATAATATCTATATATATAATGTGCCATTTCAGCTAACCTAGGACAAAACACATAGGAGCCAGAGATAAAGCCTTCTTAATTGGGTCCACAGATGACACCACTTGACTATCAGAAAAGACTGACTGTCATCACTGTGATATAGACCTAATGGTCAGAGCAGGAGGAAAGAGTCAGGCCAGATCAGATACCAGGAGGTCAGAGTCTGAGATTGGCATTAGGAGGCAGACAGGGTCACCATCAAGCAGTAGGAGCAGGTATTGTGAGAGAGGCAGTTCCACGGCAGGAGAACCAAGCTGCATGGACAACTTCTTGTTCCTGCACTTGATTTAAATAAGAGCTGGGAACCACTCAGGACCCCCCCACAATCAACCAAGCAGATCGCAGGACTAGAGTCCTCTGACAGAGTTCAGATTCTATTCTGGCATCTTTTATCAAATTACTGGTGACAGGTTTGACCTGTCAACCTCCTAACACTTTGTGGAACAGCTTTCAAGAGCCTGAATACTCTACATTGACCTCAAGACTTGCTGATTTTAGAGCATCTTCAGCTTGCTTAAGCTTTCCCTTCATAACCGATAGGTTAAAGCAACTAACAAAACAAAGACACAATAAACTCCAATTGTGCAAGACAGATCCTTCTCTGTTATTTGCACAACCACAAGGAGAACTGAATAAGTGGGGATTTCTTAGAGGCTAGATCACTGTGAGACATAGTGAGAACCAATCCAAGGTTATTAGTGGCATTCATGGAGCAGCTGCTGATGGTGAAGTGCCAGTTCTGGGCTTGAGAAAAGGGCACTGACTGGAGGGATCACATTGGAATGTCATTTTGGGATGATGAGCAGCGCCTGCAGAGCTTTTGGAAGTTCAAGGCTACATTCATTTCTGGATCTGTGTGCTGAGCTGAGCCCCACCCTCCAGTGCAGGGACACCAACATGAGAGCTTCACTGACAGAAGCAGGTGGTGGTCAAACTGTGGAAACCTGCAATGCAGCTGTAGATGTTGGAAATCATTAAGAAAGGGATAGATAATAAGACAGAAAATATATTGCCTCTATATAAATCTATGATATGCTCACATTTTGAATTCTGCATGCAAATGTGGTCACCCCATCTCAAAAAAGATATATTGGAATTGGAAAAGGTACAGAAAAGGGCAAAAAAATGATTAAGGGTATGGAACAGCTTCTGTATGAGGAGAGATTAATAAAACTGGGAATTTTCAGTTTGGAAAAGAGAGGACTAATGGGGGATAAGATAGAGGTCTATAGTATCATTACTGGTGTGGAGGAAATAAGGAAATGTTATTTACTCCTTTTCATAACACAAGAACTAGGGGTCACCAAATAAAATTAATAGACAGAAGGTTTAAAACAAACGAAGGAAGCATTTTTTCATACAACCCACAGTCAACCTGTGGTACTCCTTGCTAGACAATGTTGTAAAGTCCAAAACTATGATAAGGTTCAAAAAAGAACTAGATAAATTCATGGAAGATAGGTCCATCAATGGCTATTAGCTAAGATCGGCAGGGATAGTGTCCTAGCCTCTGTTTGCCAGAAGTTGGGAATGGGTGATGTGATGGATCACTTGATGATTATCTGTTCTGTTCATTCCCTCTGGGTCATCTGGCATTGGCCACTGTCAGAAGACAGGATAGATGGACCTTTGGTCTGACCCAATATGGCCGTTCCTATGTCCTTATGTTCCCCTAAACTTCAAATAATACAACACATGCTCATTGAGACTTCTGCTTGGACTTCCTTGTTCACAGCACCAGGCATGGTGAGTATGGCCCAACAAGAGTGAGGAAAATGAAGAGGGAATTGCTCAATTGCATGAAACTATGAGTATAGGGCACTGGTACTGTATACTGGCATCATTTCCCACAGGCAGTGGTAATGTTAGCTGATATCTCACTTGTGATGGTAACAAAGGTAGAGAGAATCCAGTGGCTGCTGGCATCCAGATGCCACTTAGGCACATGTGCTGCTAGATTCTGCATTGTAATGGTGCATGCTGAGTATGGTGAGTTGCATGGGAAAATGTTCTACCACAGAGGAAGAAATAAGGCTGCCATCCCAGAAACTTGTGGGAGAGGAACACAAAGTATCTCCAGGAAAGTTTCATCAAGATCTCTCAGGAGATTTCAAGGGACATCCCCACATAGATAAAAAAACCACCCTGCTCTGCATCCCCCTTTCCTCGCCTGCTTAACTCATCAGAGCAATGAAAAGTAGATAACTCCACCTGTCTATGTTGTACCATTACCTCTTCTAGTATAAGTAAATTAATGAAAAGTTGATAGCTGTTTCCTGTTAAGATGGGGGTGCCATCACTGTAATGGGAAATAAATGTACACATTTATCTAAGGATCCTTCGCCTGCATCTGGCTCATCCATGCTTGTCTGCTGGGAATGACTGGATTGTGGTGGAGTCTCAAGCAGGTCCTGGTTCACAGCATAGCTGGACCAGTCAAATGTCCCCCATACTTCACTTCTTCCTTCACCTCCTTCTTGTCTTTGCTGTTCAAGCCAGGGGCCTGTGTCTCAGGCTTCTAAATGGTATCAACAGTGATCTGTGGAGTGGTGATGGCATCTCCATCAAGTACTGCATGTAGCTCTTTGCAAAAGTGGTAAGTTTGCACCTTGGCACCAGCTTGACTGTTTTGGCATCCCTGGCCTTCTGGTATGCCTTCTGCAGTTTTTTCACTTTCACGCGTGCTGGTCCCTGTCATGCCCCTTCTCCTGCATCCCCCAGGAAATCTGTTCATAGGTGTTAATGCTTCTATGGCTGGTCCATACCTGTGCTTGCACAACCTCTTCTCTTCACAGGCCCAGGAGATCCAATATCTTGTGTCTACTCCAAGCCGGAGCACGTCTGGAGAGTATAGCTGGCATGGTCAGCTGGGCAGTTGCACACAACCAGGGAGAGCTGCTATATGTCCTTGTCAAGCTGGGCAATCAAATAAAGGCATTTCAAAAATATTCATGGCTTTAAAAGGTAGGGGACCTTCCCATTTATGTGACCCTGGTGCTGCAGAGTTCACACTTGTGACCAGAACACTCAGTGTTGGGCATTGTGGGACAGCTGATGGAGGACTGTTATGGTTGACATCAGTAACAAAGTGTCTACACTCATGCTGTGTCAACCTCAGTACCTCCACTATGGCTCAGTGCTGCTTGGGAAGGTGGTGTTACTATGTCAATGTAATGAGGTGCTTACGTCGCTGGGAAACAGATTTAAGCATAAATACATGCACAGCTAGGTCACCTGTGCTGGCTGCTGCCCCTGAAATGATTTGGATGGGGAAGATCTCTGCAAAGAAGGAAGTCTGATTCAAAATTCAGGGAATGGAGAGGGAAAAGGGTGCATGGCCATAGAATTGACTAAGATATGGAGAGAACTTTATGTGGAAAGCAATGGGATGGATCACCCCACCATAATAAGCATTGCCTCTGTTCATTGCAATTATTTGTAAATATTCACATATTTCTACAATGTTGAAACACCAGGTTTTCTGTTTGAAATGTTTTCTGTTTGGCCCATGATCCTTTTGATGATCTTGAACAAATTCTGAAGATCTTGTTAAACCGTTGGGCAAAACTAGCACCGAAGTCATTGTGGTCAATACAAGTTATACCTCAATATAAACTGCAATACCTGGCATTTTTTACTGAATAGATTGTAAAAGCTCTTTTTGAACCAATATAGTGTATTCTACCAATAATTTTCATCCTGAGGATTTAATAGACGTGTGTGGCATTTATGCTGTTTTACATCAATTGCTTGATACATAGTGTTTATTCTGTGCATTGCTGTCTCTGTTGTAGTGTAAAATGATAGCTTCAATAAACGTGTCCTAGAACTGTTCCAGTTTCCTCTTGTAATGTATGATAAGGGAAGGAATATATAACCTGTGGATTCTTGACTCTCTAATATGGGAATTCTTGACATAACAGATTATCAATTGTCTTTTCCAGTAGTTTATTGAAGCTGTGCTGTTATAGCTATATGTCACAATGAATACAATATAATCTATGGAGTCTTGATTCCTTAATATGGGAAATAATGACCTACTGAGCCACGAGTTGTTAAGACAAAGACGAGAAATTTTGAGTACTGATGTATTTCAATATGAATATTGACACAATAGTTCATAATGCTCAGCTTTGCAATGCATATACCTGTATGCAGCAAATCCGTGTAAAAATAACTTGATGTGACATTTTAAAGATTAAAGATACTGAATTCACATCCAGTATCTCCTTTAATATGATGTACTTTATTAATGTTAACATTTCCCCCAAAAAATAACAATTACAGTAGTAGTCATTCTTATGGAATACTTACCTGTCAAATTTCCTTTGAAAAATAAAAAGTTATTTTTAACTAAAACAACCATAAAATAGTATTTAGAATCCCAACTTTTAGTTTTGTGTTTCTATTTAATTTAAAGCTTCTAAAAAGATTTTCATCATTTATTTTAAACACATGGATATACTGTATTGGCTTCCAAGATTAAATTCTCTATGGCAAATTTCAGAGTTTAAGCCTTTCTGAATATATTGGCTTGTAATTCCCAGCACTTCTGATTTCCTCTACAGATCTCCCCTTCTCTGACCACAGTAACAGAACTTTGCCATAAATCAGGAAGGTGGAATGCACAATCATTAACCCAAACATTCTATTATTGTACTGTCACTCCATGAGAGAGCTAACAGGGGATACAGTACAACTGAAACCTCCCTAACCCCTCTGCTGATCCAAATACAAAGTGCATTGCATGTACAACCTACCTATAGTTCAGGGAGTAGGAATATTACAGATGCACCATATGGTAGTACAATAAGATGCAAGTGCACCAAGAGGTTTTGCAATTGTCTCTACTCTTTTGTTATATCTCAACCTGCTAATTTACTTCTGTGTAATTTAATGTTGTTTGATGCCTTTCTCCACCCCCCACCCTCTAAGAAAAAAAAACATCAAAACAGAGTTGTGGTGATTAATGATTGTGGAATTTTCTCTCCCACATTAGTTGCTGATTAACAGTCTACATTTAACCAGCTGGAAGGGTATAAAAATGGAGCCTCAGCAACACCTGGGAAAACGTGGGGACATATGATTTGCCTCTTGGAAGAGCAGCAATAATTTGTTGGCTAGAGCTAACTTTATGGAAGAAGTCTGCAGTGCTTCATTGCATCCAGTGGATTGTGTTTGATCCCTGCAGGCTGTTTTGTGTTTGTCAGATTTCTGGCCATGTCCCCTATCCTTGTTAATCAAAGTGTCCCTGCCACTATTCTGTTTATTTCCCAAAGTGTTAGCTGATGTCCTAATAAAATAATAATAAACATTTTAATTGTATTTTAACTGCACAGCAAGATGCAAATGCTAACAGTGGATTCAACCAATACTACAGATTGTCCAGAATTCTATTTCTGAGAGTAGCCTGTACCAAAGGCTTTGAAAAACTTCATGAGAAAATCCATAATGAACAGTTACAGAATAAACAGCTGAAGTTTCATCCTAACCCATATCAGTTAGTGGATGGATTATATCCTGAAGCATATGTTAAAAAATAAAACTGCTTTAGCCTATTTAATGTAATTGTGGGTGTTTTAATTATCAATACAAATGCCAAATTCAGTTTTGATTCCTACTAAATTATTGGACTAGGAGATATTTTGTGACAATGTTCTGCAAGTTAATTATGTTTTGGGTTAAAAAAAATAAACAACCTATACCTAACATTCATGTAAACATTTGAAACCATTTTTTCCCATCATGCATTTTAGCTGACAGAAAAGTATGTGATCCGATAAAAAAATCTGAGGCGTGCCTATGCCTGTCTTAACTTGAAATCCTATTTGCACAGGCAGATTCCCTGCCAGGTTCCCTGCTAAAATATATTTTTCACTATTAGCTAAGTTATAGCAACAGAGGAAAGGAGAATAAATAAGAGCAAAAATATTTTATGATATCCAAAAGTCTTGGTTATAGTTAGTATGTTATACTTTGTAGATATAAGAGCTCATTCTGACTGAACTGTTTTGAAGTTCAAATACTACTTTAGCTCCAGTAGTTTCTGAATGTCTTGGAATTTTTATGTCTGTACATTAGTGTTAACTGTATTGCAAGTGAAAGAAGATTTTTTACTTATACCAGCTATATAAATAAGCTTAGAAAATTACCTAACCTAAATCATATGTGGCACAACGGCTAATTGATTTCACTGCCTGACTTGCAATAGTGTGCAGTATCTTTATGTTGGATAGAAGCCATGGCCTATCATCACCCTCACAGCATTGTTTTGATATAGGACATTTTGCATATTTCTGATAACCTGCGTTGAAGATGATGAAATATCAAATTAAAAATGTTCTGAAACATGGACCAGCAGCTAATAAAAACCTGAACTAAAACCATCAGATGTATTCTCCTTAATATCTTATCTAGATTTGACTTTTAAAATGCAACAAATTAAATCTTTTGTACAATCCACTCAAACATATGCAGGGCTTGATGGTACAAATTCTTTTGCATTTCTCAACACGGTATATGAGACTGTCATGCGCCAGCGCATGTGTGCATAGAGGGTATTCATGGGTATAGACACTAGGTATAACCCCTTGAACTGAATGAAAATACACTAAGTCTTAAGTCACCTGCACCATCACTCACAGGAACACTGATTGGCCTTGTGCAAAAGCCATCTGAGCACTTATCTAGATGTTGCTCTCTGAGGGCCTGATTCATCTCTATTAAAGTCAATGGAAGACTCCTGTTAATTTCCATGGCAGCTGGATTGGACCATTAGAGCTTATCTGGAAGAAGTTATTTGGTCATTGTACAGAAGTGCTCTCTTTGATAAAAGTTCTCCCTTCTCATGTTTTATTTCAGAGATGGTTAAAAATAACAAAACAAATCACTGTTTTATTTTTTAAAGCTTTGCAAAATGCTCCATTGGTTGAGCAAACAAAAAATAAAAAGAAATATTAGTTGAGTAATATATTTTTAAAAATTGCTAAGTTCATCTAATACATTACTCAGCAATGATTCCTAAATCACCTTGTCATGACACACACTATACTCCATACTTGAACTATGTAGCCCTCACCAGTATTGTAAAGTGGAGTCCTCCCTTTATACAGAATGTGCCTACAGGGTCCCTCACATTAGTTAACACAATGCCCATTAACTTATTTAACCTATTCTTTTTCTTTCTGTCTCCACTGATGAGGAGTGCTTTCACTCAGACCCGTGATCTCTCTCAGTAAGTCATTAGGTGACCTGTATCATTTATGTCATGAAAGCTAAGACCAGTAAAATAGTTTCACTAAAATCTATGCACTGACAGATATAATCCCTGGCCCTAAATTATGGAAGGATTCAGTTGAATACTGGCCCCAGAAATGGTTATGTTAACAGTTACTTTAGCCATGGATATGAGTTGTTTACGTTACTTAAAAATGGTGATATCAATACATTAAGAGACACAAATGCATTTGTCAGCATTTATTAAAAAAGTGTATGTTTAAACATTGACTTTACTATACATTGTTTAAAAAGGGAGACATGCTCAGCTTTCTTTTTCCAAAATACAGACAGCTTTATCGGATCATTGGAAATGGCATTTTTCACATCTTGCATTTGTTTCTAATTAATTTATTAGAATCACAGACTAACAGAACTTTTGTGGCTCATAAATGATTCTCTTCTCAGTCCAATTGCATCTGTACATTTTATCAGAGACATCTGCTAGATCATAGCTGTGTGCTCATTCGAAGGCAGTCTGTCCCAAAGTACAAATCCAGGATGACTTGCTGAGGTAACCATATGATCTTATGAAAAGATTTTCTTGGAATGTAGCATTAGGAAATGTCATAAACGATCTCACTAAAACATTATATTATATATTAGTAATGAGGTGAGCAGGCAGTGTTCAAATCCAAATGGGGTTTAGACTAGCATTTGGAGTTCATTGAATGCCAAAATGCTTTGATCTGCTCTCATGAGATTTCCATGCCATATGCCAGACATCTTACAGAAATCATTTTATCTTGTGATATTTCTGCCATCTTGGGCCAAAACTCTGGTGCATCCAAAGCAGAACTGGAAAATACACATCTTCTGCTTTTGGATGCAAAATGTAAAGGGATTCAGATTTGAGAATTCAGTTCTGAGTCACTGAAAACATACATCATGTTTCAGTGCCCCATGAACTGCTAATTGTAAACAAAGAAAATTGTTGCCTATTATTAGCGCACGCGCACCTCTGCTTTCTACAGGCCCGAGACCATGATGACACTCAATCAACATTCTGAGTTGCTCCCATCAGCCTGACCACAGGAACTCCTGTTGCAAGACATTCCAAGTAACTAGGTGTGCTTCACACAGCAGCTAGCCTAGGGTGACCAAATGTCCTATTTTTATAGGGACAGTCCTGATATTCAGGGGTTTGTCTTATATAGGCACCTACTATCACCCCTGCCCGGCCCGATTTTTCACACTTGCTACCAGGTCACCCTTAGCTAGCCAGGGATCGACTGTTAGTTGGAAGGTGCAACCTGATTCCTGTTCTGTTCTGTCTTGTAGATGAGGAGCTAGTGTTGAGATAGGTTGTGGAGGAGAACTATGGTAGTATTCTTGCTGAGGCTCAGAGTAGAGAGATGCCCCTCTGTCATGAGCTACAGCAGTTCAATTGGGTAGAGAAGTCAAGAAAGCACTAGGCTTCCTTGGCCTTCCTCTTTCTACTCCTGTGCTCACCCTCTAACCCTCCCACATTGCCCTCTACTGACTTTGTTAACTGACTTCCCTGGAAAAATCCCTTCTTCTTCCATCCTTGCTTGTGCCCCCACAACTGTGTTTACTTCTTCATCCTTTATACAGACCAGCTTACTTCACCACAGGGAGTCTTCCACTATGGCTGCCAAACAAGGCCAATTTGATAAGTTTTCTGATCCAGAGAAGAATTTAGCAGACCAGTCCCATCTCTGCTCAAGGGCTTCAAGAAGATTTTCAGGACTTAGAATCATAGAATCATAGAACTGGAAGGGACCTCGAGAGGTCATCTAGTCCAGTCCCCTGCACTCAAGGCAGGACTAAATATTATTTAGACCATCCCTGACAGGTGTTTGTCCAACCTGCTCTTAAAAATCCCCAATAATGGAGATTCTACCACCTCCCTAGGCAATTTATTCTAGTGCTTAACCACTCTAACAATTAGGAAATTTTTCTAATGTCAAACCAAAACCACCCTTGCAGCAATTTAAGCCCATTGCTTCTTGTCCTATTCTCAGAGGAAAAGAGGAACATTTTTTTCTCTCTCTTCATTGTAACAACCTTTTATGTATTTGAAAACTGCTATCATGACTCCCTCTCAGTCTTCTCTTCTCCAGACTAAACAAACCCAATTTTTTCAATCTTTCATCATAGGTCATGTTTTATAGACCTTTAATCATTTTTGTTACTCTTCTCTGGACTTTCTCCAATTTGTCCATATCTTTCCTGAAATGTGGTGCCCTGAACTGGACACTATCCTCCAGCTGAGGCCTTATCAGTGTGGAGTACAGCGGAAAAATTACTTCTCGTGTCTCGCTTATAATACTCCTGCTAATACATCCCAGAATGTTTGCTTTTTTTGCAACAGCATTACATTGTTGACTCAAATTTAGCTTGTGGTCCACTATGACCCTCAGATCCCTTTCTGCTGTATGCCTTCCTAGGCAGTCATTTCCCATTTTGTATGTGTGCAACTGATTGTTCCTTCCTAAGTGAAGTACTTTGCATTTGTCCTTATTGAATTTCATCCTATTTACTTCAGATCATTTCTCCGAACTCTAAGGTTCAGAGAAAGCAGCACGAGCCACAGGGATGTGCTGGCTGCCACTTCCCGCAGATCCCATTGGCCAGGAATGGTAATTCACGGCCATTTGGGGCTGTGGGCAGCTGTGCAATGTAAAAAAACTGTCTGGCGACCAGCCAGATGATTACCCTGGTGGGACACTTGTGGGTCGTGGGCCGCAGGTTGCCCACCACTGGACTAGCCCTTTTTCTCTAAAGTGTGATGTAAACCTATGGTGTTACATACATTATGAATCCAATTTACAACAGAATTTTCATAGACAGGCATAACTGGCAAATTTTAATAGGAAGTAACGAGGGGCGTGATGACCACTTCAGGGAACCTTTGTTAGCCTTGCTGTACCAATGACTGGTAACTGCCTGAGGTAAGTGCCACCCTGTAGGTGTCTGCACCCCTCCTGCACCCCAAACCCAGTCCTTAGCCCCCTCCTGGACCCAGCATGCCATACTTCCTCCTGCACCCCAACCCCCCAGTCCCAGCTCTGAGCCTCTAGTGGATCCAGCACCCCGTGCCCCCTCCTCAACCCTGAACCCCCTCCTGCATCCAGTCCCACTGCCCCAGCCCTGAACTCCCTCCCAGAGTCAACACCCTATACCTCTTCCTACACCCCAATACTCTGCCCCATTCTGGAGTTCCATCCTGCACCCAAACTCCCAGAGCTTTCACCCTTCACCCTGTCCCATACTCCAAACCCCTCAGCCCCAGGCCAGAGTCCGTACTCCCTCCCACATCCCAACCCTCTGCCCCAACCCGGTGAAAGTTAGTGAGAGTGGGGGAGAACGAGCGATGGGGGGAGTAGAGCGAGTGGTTTGGGGCCTCAGGGAAGGGGTGGGGTAGATCCTGGGTTGCACTTAAATTTAAAAGTGATCTTGTGCATAAAAAGGTTGGAGACCACTGGCCCACATTATAATAAGATATAACCACCCACTATAAAATCCAGTTTGACTTGTGGAAGACACAGGGTTGACTTAAGTGGTGGACAGACCCTGCCATCACAATTTTTTTAGGAACTCTGCTGGGAAGATTATAAAATCATAGAAGTATAGGACTGGAAAGGACCTCAGTAGGTCATCTAGGCCAGTCTCCAGCACTTAAGGCAGGACTAAGTAATAACGGGACCATTCCTGATGTATTTGTCTTACCTGTTCTTAAAAATCTCCAGTGATGGAGATTACATAACCTCCCGGGGCAATTTGAACAATCACATAGAGTGAATCTCTATAAAAATCTTGGTGTTACCAGAGTGGAAAGGACCTCATGAGGTTATCTAGTCCAACTCCCTGCTCAAAGCAGGAACAATCCCAACTAAATCATCCCAGCCAGGGCTTTGTCAAGCCTGACCATAAAAACCTCTAAGGAAGGTGTCAAGGTTTTCTTCCCCCACTTTGAACTTTAGCATCCAAAAAGTGGCGACCTGCATGGACCCTTCTAAGCTTAATTCCTAGCTTAGATCTGATAACGGTGCCACCAGCCAAAATATAGTGTTTGGCATACTTTCTGTTCCCCCAAAAACCTTCCCTGGGAAACCCAAGACCCAAACTCCTTTGGTATTAAAACAAGGAGTCGAGAAGGAATTTTCCTCCAGGGCGGATTGGCAGGGGCCCTGGAGGTTTTTCGCCTTCCCCTGCAGAGTGGGGCACAGGTCGCTTGCTGGTGGTTTCTCTGCAGCTTGAGGTCTTCAAACCAATTTTGAGGATTTCAATAACTCAGTCCTGGGATAGGGGTTGTTATAAAATTGGATGGGTGGGGTTCTGTGGCCTGCCTCGTGCAGGAGGTCAGACTGGATGATCAGATTGGTCCCTTCTGACCTATGAGTCTATGAGTCTATGAGAAATAAGCCATCCCCCCTCTTTTCCCCCTCTCAGACTTTCCCCTCCCTTGGTTACCCTGAGAGGCTACACTGATCCAAACTGCTTGGATCTTAAAACAGAGTGGAATTAACCTTCCCCCCTCTCCTTTCCCCCACCAATCCCTGGTGAGTTCAGACCCAATTCATTTGGGTCTTAAAACGAGGGAAAAAATCAATCAGGTTCTTAAAAAAGAAAGCTTTTAATTAAAGAAAGAAAAAGTAAAAATTATCTCTGTAAAATCAGGATGGTAAATGCTTACAGGGTATTCAGATTCATATAAACTAGAGGGACTTCCACCCTCCCCAGTCTGAAATTCAAAGTTACAGCAAACAGAGGTAAAAATTTTTCCAGCAAAATACACATTTACAAGTTAAGAAAACAAACATAAGACTAATCTGCCTTTTCTAGCTGGTACTTACTATTCTGAAACATGAGAGACTGATTCAGAAAGATTGGAGAAAACCTAGGTGCACCTCTGGTCCCTCTTAGCCCCAAGGGCGAACAACCCCCAAAACAAAAAGCACAAACAAAGACTTCCCTCCACCAAGATTTGAAAGTATCTTGTCCCCCCATTGGTCCTCTGGTCAGGTGTCAGCCAGGTTCACTGAGCTTCTTAACCCTTTACAGGTAAAAGAAACATTAACCTTTAACTATCTGTTTATGACAGAAGGAGATTCTACCACCTCCCTAGTTAACCCATTCCAGTGCTTCACCACCCTCCTAGTGAAAAAGTTTTTCCTAATATCCAACCTAAACCTCTCCCACTGCAACTTGAGACCATTACTCCTTGTTCTGTCATCTGGTACCAGTGAGAACAGTCTAGATCCATCCTCTTTGGAACCTCCTTTTATGTAGTTGAAAGCAGCTATCAAATCCCCCCTCATTCTTCTCTTCTGCAGAATAAACAATCCCAGTTCCCTCAGCCTCTCCTCATAAGTCATGTGCTCCAGCCGCCTAATCATTTTTGTTCCCCTCCACTGGACTTTTTCCAATTTTTTTCACATCCTTCTTGTAGTGTGGGGCCCAAAACTGGACACAGTACTCCAGATGAGGCCTGACCAATGTTGACTAGAGGGGAATCATCACATCCCTTGATCCACTGGCAATTTCCTTACTTATACAGACCAAAATGCCATTAGTCTTCTTGGCAACAAGGGCACACTGTTGACTCATGTCCAGCTTCTCATTCACTGTAACCCCTGGGTCCTTTTCTGCAGAATTGCTGCCTAGCCATTCAGTCCCTAGTCTGTAACAGTGCAGTGGACTTAAATTTGATCACAGAATCCGTATATTAAATATGTAACAACGAGAGACAAATATTCAAACAGGGTCCAACATAGAAGAATTTGAATGTTTGCAGAATGGAATATTATTCTAGTACTAAAAGCTTCTGGTTGATCCACTGTGCAATGAAGGATTTGCACAGTACTGAATATTAAAGGACAGGATAATTGTCACTTAGGAGCATAGGGCCTAGCAAGAACATTAACCTGAAATATGCTGACTACCTCCTGAAAGGCAGTGAGTAACATCAACTCCCACAGACTTCAATGACAGCTGTTAGGTGGTCAGCACTTTTGCAAAAGCAAATCCTTAAATTCACATGTAGGTTCCTAAATTAGGAATCTATTTTTGAAAATCTTGGACAACTTAATCACTGATTATGAATCTTGTTACCATGTTGCACTAACTTTGCTACAAGCCAGTTCTTCCAGTAAAGATGGCTAATTTGAAATCCCATGGGATATCATAGTAGCTCATGAGATCAGTGCATTTTACAAACATTCAGAAAAGAAATATTTTGAATTATAACAGAATTATAAGAGTGTCAGAGATGTCTTCAAACTCTGGAGACTGGTTAATATGAAATGTATCCTTTTCCACTAGTTAATACTGGTGTACATGTCCTCATTAAATGAGCCTCATGCTAAGCAATGGTGTAAGAACATAAATCCACAGCGTTAAGCATCTTTAGTATATGTACATACTTATTTCACTCAAGTTAAAGAGTCAGTAGAGTATTTGCATGATGTGCTCTAAATGCTAACATACCTAATCAGTACATTCAATAATTGTACTTAGTAATAATTCATCTGCCAGGTTGCACTTATAACCCAATGATAATTTGATACATTTCCAAATAATTTTGTTGCATTTTGAAATATTATCCCAATATGGGAATTGAATAACCAGTCAACTCCAAGAGCCCAGCTGACAAGGCAAATTTACAGTATGTAGAGGTTTGAATGGCTTATTAAATTTCAATCATGACCAATTAATAAGGATTGTACTGTTCCTCCCACCCCCAGTAGTAAATACTCATTTATTTTCTTGTCTAATTTACTTTCTGGTGTGCCCCTATTAATAAGCTTTTTCCCCTGCATGGGGCAACCTGCTGGGAAATACAGAGGAGAGGAAACGAAGAAGATTACATCTGCAGACATTTAAACTTTGCTATGATTTTATTCGCTGGGGCCCTGACCATGCATTGATTCACATGACAGCAGAGAGAAAGCAAAAAGGCTATATGCACCCTATGTAGTGCTTTTGTCACCATGATGGACCCAATATATTAGAGATACAAGGTGGGTGATATTAGCCCCAATATATTAGAGAGACAAGGGTGGTATTTTTTGTTATTAGATCAACTTCTGTTGGTGAGAGAGAAGCTTTTGAGCTACACAGAATGCAGACCCAAAGAAGAGCTCTGTGTAGCTCAAAAACTTCTCTCCCTCAGCAACAGAAGTTTCGCCCATTTTGTCTCTCCATATGCATCCCTAGTCAGTTTACACCAGGGGTCTGCAACCTCTGGCACACGGCTCTCCAGGGTAAGCACCCTGGCGGGCCGGACCAGTTTGTTTATCTGCCGTGTTGGCAGGTTCAGTGGATCACAGCTCCCACTGGCTGCGGTTCGCCATCCCAGACCAACTGGGGCAGTGAGAAGCCGTGGCCAGCACATCATTCAGCCCGCGGCACTTCCTGCTGCCCCCATTGGCCTGGGACGGCGAACCACAGCCAGTGGGAACTGTGATTGGCTGAACATGCTGATGCGACAGGTAAACAAACTGGCCTGGCCTGCCAGGGTGCTTACCCAGGCGAGCTGCGTGCCAGAGGTTGCTGACCCCTGGTTTACACAGAGACACCAGTGTAAAATGTTGTAGCACATATGCCCAGACCACACCTGCCCTCTGCATATCCTATTTGTTTGTCCTTACAAAGAGGAAAGGAAGAGCATGTAGGTAAAAAGTGGAAATGGCCGAGATCACCTTTGGCAGTTGGCAGTAATGCCACCTTCTGTTTAGATGACCAACTTGCCTTCCCCACACCAGGGCAAGATCTCAATTTCTGCATGACCAGGATCAAGGTCAACTGTAGTGGTATTGTCAGTGACCCTCTGAGAGCCACAGGTATCAAAGCCAATATTCTCTCTAAGCATGGTCAGCAAATCTTCTTTGTGAGACACTCTTCATTTGTGGGCAAGTAGGAAGACATGGTTTCTAGCTCCAAGGTAATATTGTGGTGAGGATGAAGCCTAGTATCTCTATCTTGCAGAAGTTATAGTTTAAGGATGTTTGGCTCCTGAATCGAGATTTGTTGTCACAGGAACAGATAAGAATTACACAGATTCTAGAGCTAAAAATCAGACATTTAATTTAACTTCAGACAGAGCTTTAAATATTACTGCAACGAAATGTCAATATGCTGACTATAATACTGACACTGATAACCTTTCATGTAAACTGAACATTGTTTCTATACATAAGATAGATATATTACTCTTTTGCATGATTAATTAAAATATGATCTCATAGAATGTTAAATATAATTACAATCTATATTTGCTTATACACCTCTACCTCGATAGAACGCTGTCCTCGGAAGCCAAAAAATCTTACCGTGTTATAGGTGAAACGGCGTTATATGAACTTGCTTTGACTCATCGGAGTGCTCAACTCCTCCTCTCCCCCGGAGTACTGCTTTACCATGTTATATCTGGTAGAGGTGTACTGTAAAATCATAGTTTGCATCATTATTATTTTATACATCAAAGTACTTACATTTGAAACACTTTTTTTTTTTTGCTGTATTTCTGATTTCCAAAGGAATTCAGTTCAATTTATGGCATCTTTATCTCTTTTCTCTGCATCAGGATACTAATTCACATTGGTTGTGTTATAAATAATACAACAATGTCTGGGAGTTTATTATTAATTTATGTATTGAACTTAAACCTAGAGTCATATCCCTCACTCTCTCAATATATTTGGTAACTATTGGATACAGGGTCTTCTCTCTCAGAAGACTCTGGCAAAGGAATCCCACCTAGCTACCCCTCCTTGGCACCTTTAGGGTGAGGCAAGGCAGAAAGTGCTGGCTGGGTTATCATTGGACATTTAACATTCTAAGAATTCCTGTTGAAGAGAATGGCTATTGGCAATCATCTTTACCTTAAACACAACTTAAATTGCATAATGTTACTACCTCTAAGGTTTTCAGTTATCTAATGCACTTTCATAGAAGAAAATACAATTATATTGCTAAACAAATTGGAAGTTTGCTATAACCCCTGTGAGTAGAACTCTTTAATATTAAAATACAGAATGTTGAATGGTTAAATTGTGTTCAGAATGCCTTAAAGGTATACCAAATTCTGAGTTAAACTAACACTTTTGCATCCACATATTGCAATATTTTGAGAATATCACCATACAATGTGTTAGGTATCGGTTACAGTGTCATAACAATGAACTATTGGTAAAGTGACAGCCCATACTTGGAATTCCTGTGCCTATTTCAAACGTCTGTAAGATGCTTAATATTATTACAATATATTTTAATTCCATTTATTTTCTGTTGTTTTAGTTCTAAATCTTGAGGTGCATTTAGAGAATGTCATAGTAGTTATTATTCCAGTGTATCTATTCTAACAACAGCTGCTCTGTTGAGAAGAAGGAACTGTTAGGATGTCAGACTGTAACTAGTCTTGTATAGTAATATCACTACATATTATAAGATTAACACACATTACATCCCAGTGTGTGTAATGCATACTGGGCTAAATTTTCTGCTCAAGCAATACGCCTCGGATTCTGATTAATCTTATGGCACAAAGGTAGCAACTTTTACATATAAATCCATGGGTAAAATTTTGGAAATTGCCTATATTATTTAGAAGCCAAAGTCTCATTTTCAGTAGTCCCCAAAAAAGACTTGCCCCAGGGCAGTCTGCTGCAGGAAGGCATGGAAGAGGGTGGTGCAAATCATGCTGTTGCAGGGCTAAGCTTGTAAAGCCATGTCTGCGGAGGCAAGCCAGCCAGGATAATCTTGCCAGGGCAGCTGGCTGCATCTTTTGCTGGCTGCAACATTTGCTGCCTTCTCTGTCCTTATGGCAGCTGCTCTGCTTCATGAGCTGGATGGTGCAGGCGGCTATACCTGGCATAGCACCAGCTGAAATGTCACATAAGAAGGTGGGGTAAATCCTTCCCCAGTAAGAGTCTGCAGTGAAACACAATACAGCTCGGAGATGCAAAAAGAAACCACTCCATACTTTCCAGCAACTTCCTAAAAGGCAGGGACAAATCCACCCACCTGACTAATTAGAGGGGCTACATGATCTGAGGAAAAACTCAGGCCATGACTGACCAGAAGGGGAAAGGAACGCTTGCTGTCTCTCTCAGAAGATCCTGGCAAAGGTATCCCACCTAGTCACTACTTTCCCCAGGGAACTTTGGGGTGAGGCAGGGCAGAGAATGTAGGCTGGGTTATCATTGGGCATTTAGCATTCTAAGAATTCCAGTTGAAGAGAACAACTATTTGCAAATAATCATTACACTGGCAATACAGTACTCCATGAGCACTGCAAAGCATTGACAGAAGTGAACACTGCACATTCGCACGACTATCCACATGACTAAAGCATGACCTTCTCAGCTAACATAAATAACTGTTAAAATGTTACAATAATGTACGAAAAGGATCAGTCCATGCTGTAGACTTGTAACAACAGGGAAATTTTCAAGCTGCAAATAAAGCATTTTATAATTAAGGAAACATGTTTTAACAACCCAAACGAGCCAAAATATTTCTGTTTGTTGCTTTCCAAGAAGAGGCCAAACCAATCTGAAAACCAATTTCATACAAATAAATAAATAAATAAATACATAAATAAAAAGTAGCTCTTGGACCAAAAACCTCTATAATATGCCAACATTCATGAATATTACCATCTGAGTTGTAAACCACTGAATTCCAGACCTTATAATGCTATTGCTAACCAAATCATAGCTTCAGTGATGTTTAAAGACACCGTATGATATTTAAAAGGTTCTGGTCCAGCTTCTTGGCCTCACTGTGATGCATTAATTTCAATAGGAGTGTGAGCATGCTTAAAGTTAAGTACATTCAGAATTAATGTCTGTTCCCAGGATGTTTTTGCCCTTCCTACATTTTTTGTAAAGTTCTTATTGAAGATTTCACATATTTACAAAAGAAAGTAGCAAAGGCTCAGTTGCACTAATACAAAATATTGTATTTCACTAAATTCTTTTCTAAGTAACCCTAGTGTTAATCTGGAGTAACTCCACAGGCTTCAAATGAAGTAAAATAGATTTGTATTAGTGAACCTGAGGACAAAATTTGACCCAGAGACTCTACCTTGCAAGAGATTAATGTACTTCACACTATCCTTGAACTTTGTAATGAAAAAAAGTCCAACACATGAGAAACTGAAGATGAATAGCAGGCAAGGGAAAAAATAAAAAGGAGAGAGAATGGGAAAAGGAGAGATGTCCGAGATCTTCACCCTTTGTACTTTGGTCACTAAATTAATTTTCTCCTACATTTGAATTGTTTGAGTTTCCAGGAAGTATTCCCCGATATCTAGAAACTTTGTCAAATGGTGTTAAGTTGATATATTAGCTCCTAATCTGATGCTATCTTCCCCCATGCAGTCATTAACAATGTGTTGATGTGGATTTTATCATTGTCTCCACACTGTTTCCCTATGAATGGGCAGGTTTCTGAATTTAGAGACCCCTCATGAAATTAGTTAGAACACCTCACAGAAATCTTATCTTCATATTGTGTATCTGGCAAACCTACTCTGCCATTTGTATGCACCAGAAGGCTATGTGATACACCTATTATTAATGCTACACTGGCTCTCACTTCTGATCTCCCAAGGTTATTTGACGAGCTATATTCAAAAGCTGTTAGAAAGCTGAAACAAAGAATGCAGGTAGCAGAATTTGCAGACCAGGCTAGAGCAGGTCAGAAGTGCAAGAGTTCAGCTGGGGGCAGTTACTAATGTAGAGATGTGGTATAGAACTGAGAAAGAGTGAGCAGAAGTTTTACTTGAAGATACTTTGAGTGAAATCCTGACCCATTTAAATCAATGGCAAAACTCCCATTGCCTTCAGTGAGGCCAGGATTTCACAATGGGTGCACCAACTCCACAAGGAGACAGCATAATGATTGACTGAAGCCAGCTCAAACTGAAACACCAGTTCCTTGTAATCATTGAGAACACTAAGGCTGGGGAGATTCATTTTCCCACCTGAACAAAATGCTTTTGTTTATTCTAACTACCACCACGGAAGAAGAGTAAAACCACATGCCAAACAAATGTATGTTAAGTGTACTTTGCTCTTACTTTAGCTCTTAAAAGGTATACTTGAGTATATTGCACTGGGTATAGCAGACTGTTCATAGGGACAATATTACAAAGAGGAATAAGCCTTTTAGAGATATTTAGGGGCACCCCTATTTTCCAGGGACGGGAAGAACCTTGTAGACATTTCCCCTTCAGTGGAATCTTTGTTCTTTTGATATAGTGAAAGGGAGGAGGATGAGGAGAGTTTAGCAGTAACCAAAGATAAGCATGAGCTCCAGCCAAGATAGAGAATCTCCTCTATTTATCTGAATATTAATAGGGCTCAAAAAGAACTTTTTAAAGCTTGTACTTCTTCCTGTCATCACTATCACTCTCTATTTGCCTTCCCCCCCATACACATATGCAGGTTTTGAGGAATCCACAGCATAAGGCTGAGCTTCAAGAAAATGAGATGACCCTTAAACTAGGTGGACACCTAGACTGATGCAGACAGAAGGGAAAGAGGTGGTGTCTGCTAAGTGTAGAAGAAGAGGCCCCATATTTCCTCCTCACAGGTATGCTGTATAGATAATATATCAAAATTGCCAGGTCTAAAAAACAAACACAGAATTTAAAAATAAAAGTTGGTGGTAAACCCAGTATACTCTAGCTATTTGACTACAAAAATCCAGATAGCCAACACTATTAATATATCATAAGTGCAAAAAATTGCTAGACAATGTAGATATCTTATACATCTGCTAGAGAAATGCAATCAAATATATGAGCATACAAGGAAATTAAATTGACTATCCTAAAATAACTTTTCTTGCTTACTCCACTCCATTCCTTTATTTTCTTGCTTATTCCACTCCCTTATTTTTGTCTCCTTCCGTCTGTGAGTCATTTTAGTCCTTTTTTTTTTTCATTTATGTCTAATGATCTCCTTTCATTGGAATAGACTACTGCAATTTTAGGGAGGATTTCTCTCTCTCTCTCTCACACGCACACACACACAACATATGGATTGCATTAATAAATAAAGGAATAGAAGCTCATCTTTCTGACGTTATTAAAAGTGGACAAATTAAGTCAAGGTACAAAACTATTCAGGAGAAACTTTCAACTTGACTACAAGCTATATAGAGCCAACTGATACCTCAAGGAAAAGAGAGGGACTTCAAGCAGCTGAAGACTGTATCTTTCCTGGACTGAAGAGTGTCAACTGTGAATTATCAGTGGGATGTCCCAGCTACAATAATTAGATATTCAACAGCTATTTGTTTAGTACTTTTTAACTCTAACCCCACCACCTCCAAATTAAAAAGAATGCCTGAAACTCTATTCCCAATTGTCTCTCCTCAACCTTTGTCTTGACTTTCTTTGAAATATAGATTCACCTTTCCACTCATTCTTTGTCGCCTATATTCATGCTCATGCTTAATATTCATCCCCTTTTGATCTCATTTCTGTGTTACATCTATTCCTCCTTGTCCCATCATGTGTTTTTCTGTCTTTCTGCTCTGCCCATTCTCATTATACTGACCTGGCATCCATCTTAAGATTTTTGTCCTCACCTTTACTACAGTGCCTATCCCTACTGATCTGCTTTTGTATTTTATCTTGTTGCCCTCATCCCCTCAACCACTTCATCCATTTTTCTGAAGTCTTTGTGCTTTTTTTTCAAAGATGTCCTTCACACTTAGTATGTCTTCCCCCTATTTTTTGTCCTTCAGATACATCTTTAAGATGCACTTCTACCTGAGACCTACAAGAAATTTTCAACTTGTGATGGCTAGATATAAGGCCTGTTGGGATTCCAGATTATTGTTTTCTATCTATGTTTAAACATAAATGATTCAGAACCATCAAGAAGTGTATATAGGCAACCTGTGTGAACACATTGCTCTTCCTATCATCCTTCTTCTCTTCTTTTTTTCCTATTGCTTGCTATACACACTTGTGTCTTGTCTCTAATTAGGTTCCTTTGAAGCTCTTTGATGGAGGGACCATGACATCTTATGTGTTCACATGGACCCTAGTACAAGGAGACCCATATAGGCACAATAGCAATACAAATAAATAATAATAATAATAATAATAATAATAATAATAATAATAATAATAATAATAATTCAAGAAGCAGACATGAGCACCTGGCTGGTTAGTCTAGTACAGTTGCTCCAGAACTGAGTCTCTCAAAAGCTTTAATTATAAAAGGTAATAAAAACATAAGTGACTCAGAGAATTACTGGCGCTTACTTAGTGTTTCTGATTCAGAAAAGTGTTGGCACTGTAAAGGACAAATCCATTTTGGGCTTTAATTTTGGATTAGGATTTGGATTTAGATCAGAGATGCCTATCTCAAAAATCACCCACTGAGTGAATACTACTATGCATCCTCCACAGCTATTATGAACACACAAAGAAATGAATAGATATGTAGTATTTTTTTTAGATTATTGAACTTTCATTTTTTTCACACCTCCTTCATGTACAGCTGGAGTGGCTTGAAGACTTAGTAATAGACTTGATTAATTGCTTGGCTTTCTATCTTACACAGATATTGAATGCTCTATAATTTGAATTTTCATTGAAGGGAATAAAATATCTCATAGCTGGTGTACTTGTGGAGGGGTTTCACTTCAAAGATTTTTCACCAACAGCTATATCCCCTATGAAAATATTTTTATAGATTCATAGATTCGAAGCCAAAAGGAACCATTATGATAATTGAGTCTGATCTCCTCTATAACATAGGCCACAGAACATCCCAGAAATAATTCCTAGATTCCATTTTTTTACTGAAAAACTTTCCATCTTGATTTAAAAATGATCAGTGATGGAGAATCCATCATGACCCTTGGCAAATTGTTCCAATGGTTAATTACTTTCACCATTAAAAAAGATGCTTTATTTCCAGTCTAGAAGATTTTAAAAAATCATCACTAGTGCCTGGAATTCCAATCTCCTGCCCCACTCCACCTCATTCCACCCCACACCAGGTATGGTACCTCAGAGATTTGAGCTCATGATTGCTGAGTTTGTAGGCAAGAGCAATAGGGCAAAGCCACTCAGCTACTCCAAATTCTGCCATCTCACAATTTTCAAAAGTGACTAGTGATTTTGGATTACTCTGTTTTGGGTGCCCAACTTGAGATACCTGGGTCCTGATTTTCTGAAGTGCTGAGAATCCATTCTGAAAACCAGGCTCCTTTACCATGTCTAAAGTTGAGTACCCAAATACTGAACACACTCCAAACCACAGGTCACCTTTGAAACTTCAAACTGAACCTTTGGTGGCATAGTTCCCTAGGGATATATTTCAATCTCCAACTGCAGACCAGGACTATTTTGATTTTTTTAAAAACCAGAAATATAGGGCTCAATTCTGCAGTATACCAGAGAGGTGAAGAGTGAGCATCTTCATCTTCCACTGACTTTGAACCTTTCACAAAGCAAATAAAAAACCTTCTATTAACCTCAAGAGGCTTTGAATTAATTAGCAGGTGTTGTGGGCACTCAGCGCCTCATAGTATTTCACCATGAGAAACAGTGTTTTCATTTTAGTTCACACAGAACAAAGAAAATGGGCAGGTACTGGCAACTTTTAATTGAAGAAATATGTCTTAATATATCAATGAGAACTGCATGTTGGCTTAATTTAGTTTCTTGTTGCAGAATCCTAGTCCTTATGAAACTTGATCCGTTAGAAATATTTTCAAAACTGCTAATTTGGAAGAACCCTTGATAACATTGTTTGGTGGACTTTAATGGACCAGATGCGCTATCTCTAAGAACATATACAGTAAGAGGAGATTTCTTTGGAGAGCTAGAGCCTAAGAATAATTTCCTATTTTGTTCATATTTATGTAGGTAATTCATCCAAATACATTGTTTCTCATTATAAAACTTTCAATAATTTTCTACAGTACTTTCAAGACGTTTTCAGTACTAGCTGTATTGTTTAGCAGCCCGCTAAGGATAACAAAACAATATTTATCTGTTTCAAACTTCTGCTTAGATTACATCAATAAAAGAAGGTCTTTAATTAATATGGCATATTTTCAGTTAGTCTTTATGAATAAACTTTTAAACATTCATTCACTTAAAGGGGAAAACCCTGGTCCCCGTACACACCTTAAGCTATCTGGCTATGCTCAAGAAAGTTCCACATAAAAGAGGAATGGAATCTTACCTGCTAGTCTGTAGACTGGCAATGGAAGCACCTCCTTGAGGAGGCTTCAGTAAGTGGATATGTATAGTAGAAAATCTATTGGTCATGTCCTCACTTCTCCTCAAGCAAAACTCTGTTCTGCTTCAGTTCCCACTCCCTTTACATAGGCAAATGGAGCCCCCACAGAATTCTGTTCAATTGCTCTCAGGAGTCTCAGCTTTCCAAAACAGGCTTGTCAATATTCTCTCCCTACACTGCACAGTAGAACTTTAATGATTTCACTGCCTATCAACCCTTCCATATCAATAGAGAGAGTGGGCAACTGTTGCCTCAAACTGAGAAGAAGATGTCATTCATTCTATATAGAAAGGAAGGAAATTAATCATAATGTGACTGTGGTAAAGGACCCATTTCCTAAACCTAATCAGAGAAAAGTTTGAGATAGGGATTAGGAAATAAAAATTTGAACAGTAAAAGCAAGTAGACAGTGGTGTAGGTTACCATCACTGGACATATTTAAGTATCAGACATTAATGAGATGAGATAACAGCGGAAATGGAGATGAATCATTCTGCAAAATACAGTGAGTGAGCTGGAATCATGCAATAAATAAGTGATCTTTTCTGAGACTACAATCTGTGATCTACAGTAGCTTTTGTGTATTTTTAAAAGACAATGTATTGTAATGGTGATGGGGCCTCAGCCTCCTCTTACTGAAGTGAACAGATATTTTGCTATTTATTCCAATGGAAGCAGAATCAACTCCAGTTGTAATGAACACTCTTACAGAAAAGACAAAAAACAGAGCTCTAAAAGAAAGCATATAACATTCAGTACATGTTTTCCTGTGTAGAAAGCTATTTTATAATGAGCACTGCCTGGGCTTTAATGAGTACTACTAACACTCTGAAGAAGAGAACTAAGACTTTACATGACTACAGAATTGTGATTGAGGAACTACAGCGATTTTATTCAAGAAATTGTATTCAAGAAATATTCTAAACATCAAAGACATCCAACTTCTGTCATGGCTCAGTAATGATACTGTAGTGTTTTCCATTCACAATAAAGAAATATATAATTTCAATATTGATCACTTAGTTTAGATTCAAGAAGAAAAAAACCCACATAATTTTCTGCTGGCCTATATCAACAACAAATTATGACATCCTTGTGCCAGCTCGGCTGTGCCGGCCTTCATCTTGAAGGGGTAAGAGTTAAGGCTCTGCCAACTTCCTGCCCACTTGCTTTAGGAAGTGAGTGGTAAAGACCTATAGTATAGGGAGGCTGTGCAGATGTGTAAGAGAGGTTTTTAAATTCTAGGTCAGGGTTAGTCAATTCGTTTTTGTCAAGGTCCACATTTCTTGGTCAAGGTATGGTCAAGGCTTGACTCCAGAAAAAAATAAAAAATACCAATAATGTTAATAAGTAAATAAAAATATTTCAGGGTCTCTTCAAAAGTGTCTGTTGGTCCAGATTTGGCCCAGAGTCTGCCTATTGACTAGGCCATTCTAGTCCATTAAAAGTCCCTGGGTCAGATTATGCCACTCTCACGCATGCTGACACTGAGGTACCTGTAAATAACTCAATGATGTTGCTTCTAGAATGATATTACCTCTCAGTGTAATGGTGGCAGGAACCGGATCTATGAAACCAGACCTATGAAAGCAGAATGCTTACCAGAGAGAAGGGAGACTTCTTGCATTTAAAGGTGCAATACACACAGTCATAACTATATATGCCAGACACTTCCTGTCATTTTAATTTAGGTGAGTCTCTGCAGATAGTGAGCAGATTTAATGTACTTTCCCATTTACATCCTACAGTAAGATTTCTTTTAAAAGAAAAGTCTTCTAGAATCTAACAATAATCTCTAGTAGCAAAACTGTGTTTTGCCTTCAGTTTCTATAATACATGTGTGGTCACATCCAAACACACACACACACACACACACACACACACACACACACACACACACACACACACATACACACACACACCTGTCATACTTCTTTATTCTACTCACTCCATTCTCAACAAGATGTACCCTGCTAGACCAAACATTGTGAGATGATGTCTTGGTGTATGTTTCTGATAGCTTGCACTACAAGAGACATTCTTTCATATGAAGAAGCATTGTTCTTACTACTGAAAGAAAAAATGGGACCAAAGTCTAGAAAGCTTTTATGAAAAGATAATTTTTAAAGCTTCCAGAACAGATAGACTTAATAAAGCTGTATAAAATACATCTTTTTTTTTTACTTTGTATGCTTTTATCTAATCAGATGTTATAAGATGTTTTTGTAACTTTGATGGGTAAAAGGTACTGTATTTAGTGACTCAGCTGTTATGCCCTGGCACTTAGAGTACATTGTAATCAACCAGATAATCTTTCTAGTTTGTAGTCTTCCTTTGAAAGTACATTACCATGCTAGACAGATTTTGTCTATGCTATTCTAATACTGTTTTTTTCTTTTTCTTTTCATCTCTCTTGTAAACCACATAACATAATGGAAAGGGGCTTAACCAAATGGACATAAATGTCAATGCCATTATTTCTTCTGCAATGGCCAAAATATCCCAGGTGGACTGCCGAATGAAACACAATGATATGTGTCTCTAGACTTGTAAAAACCGGTGTTGCTTTACCCAAGAATGGGCAACTGTGGAGCGGACAGGGGAAAATATGACAAGTATCTGAATAATAATGGGAGTAGAATATGAAAGGATAGCTGGTAATCTATTCTGATCAGGCTCCTATCACTTCTAAGTGTCAGCAGGAGGGGCTAAACTAGCAGAGGTTCTCAAACTGGGGGTCAGGACCCCTTAGGGGGTCATGAGGTTATTGCATGGGGTGGTCGCAAGCTGTCAGCCTCCACCCAAAACTCTGCTTCACCTTCAGCATCTATAATGGCGTTTTATGTATGGAAAGTGTTTTTAATTTATAAGGGGGGTATCGCACTCACAGGCTTGCTATTTGAAAGGATCACCAGTACAAAAGCTTGAGAACCACTGTTCTAAAGAACTTTCAATTTCCTCAGAACTTTCTTACAGCCCCCCAATATTATCAAGACTAACAACAAAAGACAAGTTGTGTCCATTAGGAAGGACTGCAATACTCCTAACCATGAGATTTCCTTATAGTTGTTTTTTAACTTTGCGGTATCTGTTGTTTTAGTCAGTACTTTCCAGCAGATACAAGAGTGTCTGTGATGCTGGACAAACATGGAATACAAAAATAAATAAATAAATAAATAAATAAATAAATAAAAATTATTGTTTTAAAATCTCTAATAGTCCTCAAAAACCCTTTGTTCCAAAAGAGGCAATACTTGGTTACTTTAATACATTTCCAAATCACATTTTTTAAAAAAAATAACACTACTGTGCACAGATATCCTGTAGATACTACTTCATGTAAATTGGTTCACAAGCAGTCTTTCCATAGAAACTCCACTTCTCTGATTTTGAATTTCTACATTACTTCACTTGGTGAAGCAGAATTGGTGGCACTCTGTCCCTAGTCTGTAGCAGTGCTACAGATGGGGAGAGGCAGTCTCTTATGTAACTAGGTAACAAATCACTTAGGACTTTAAAGGTCAAAATGAATATTTTTAAGAGTTTATGAAAGCTACATGAAAGGTCAAAGAGTCCTGTGGCACCTCGAAGACTAATAGATTTATTTGGACATAAGCTTTCATGGGTAAAAAACCTCACTTCTTCAGATGCATCTGAAGTAGTGAGTTATTTTACCCATGAAAGCTTATGCCCAAATAAATCTGTTAGTCTTTGAGGTGCCACTGGACTCCCTGTTGTTTTTGTGGACACAGACTAACTCGGCTACCCCCTGATACATGAAAGGTAAGTAATCAGAAGCCTGTAGTCTGCCACCCAGTTCACTAACTTAAGCTTCCACAAGATCTTAAGAGCCCCCATAGAGAGTATTACAATACTATCATTTGGACGTCACAAGTAATCATAAGGAAGTTTGCATCAAAAAAACACAAAGTGCCCTCTTCTTGCCAGACGTACATGAAAAGTGTTCCCTTGGCCACAGCTGCTACCAGGGATTTACAAGACTGAAATTGCAAAGCAACATAATAAATGGAAGCATGACTATATAAATCACTGATGTTGGTGTGCTCTCCACCAATACTCTGAAGAGAATTGATGGCATTTTGTTTACAATAGTGGGCTAAGGCTCAGGAGATACAAGTTATATTGCTGGTTCTACCACAGATTTCATGGGTGACCTTGGCAAATCATTCCATTTCTCTAGGCTTTATTTCTCTAATTGTAAAATGGAGATAATGATATTTCCTTACCTTAAAACGATGTGATGATAAATTTATCTACATCAGGGGCTCAGACATTGTTCTGAGTGCCAGCAAAAAGCCTATAAATAGGATTCCAGCTACTTCTGCAAACTACCTACATAACTTCAACCTTGTGTAGCTTAAATCTCACTCATACCCATTCAAATTTAGATGGTACCTACATGCCAAATATTAGGTGATATTATTACTCTTCATGAACATTCATATACATATATCACATAAAGAAAATTGCTAGATGGATATGTTAGATTATAAATTACATCATTACCAAACAAATGGGCCATATTCTGTTCTAAGTAATATCTGTGCAGTCTAGGGCAGGGAAGGTCAACAGGCGAACCACGGGCCAAATCCAGACCACCAAATCCTTTTGAATAGACTCCAACATCTTTTTATTTAATTATTATCATCATTAGTGTTATTATTGTTATTATTTCCTCTGGATTTTGGACATTGACTATATCTTAACCAAGAAATTTGGACCCTGTTTACCTCTGGTCTAGCGGATTGGACGGATGTTACTGGTGCAAAACATGGCTGAGAAAAAAAAGCAAATCCTGTTCCTTATTACATGAATGCAATGCCCATTGAAGGCAATGAATGTTATATATGTATAAGTAGAGGACATTTTTTTCCCCACAGCATATTAAATAGGATTAGATTGTAAACTCACCATCTCTCTCTCTCTCTCTCTCCAACTCTCATGGGAGAGATTCCAGAAGACTGGACAATGGCAAATATAGTGCCCATCTATAAAAAGGGAAATAAAAACAACCCAGGAAACTACAGACCTGTTGGTTTAACTTCTGTGCCAGGGAAGATAATGAAGCAAGTAATTAAAGAAATCATCTGCAAACGCTTGGAAGATGGTAAGGTGATAGGGAATAGCCAGCATGGATTTGTAAAGAACAAATCATGTCAAACCAATCTGATAGCTTTCTTTGCTAGGATAACCAGTCATGTGGATAAGGGAGAAGTGGTGGATGTGGTATATCTAGACTTTAGTAAGGCATTTGATACTGTCTCGCATGATATCCTTATCGATAAACTAGACAAATACAATTTAGATGGGGCTACTATAAGGTGGGTGCATAACTGGCTGGATAACCATACTCAGAGAGTAGTTATTAATGGCTCCCAATCCTGCTGGAAAGGTATAACAAGTGAGGTTCCACAGGGGTCTGTTTTGGGACTGACTCTTTTCAATATCTTCATCAACGACTTAGATGTTGGCATAGAAAGTACGCTTATAAAGTTTGTGGACGATACCAAACTGGGAGGGATTGCAACTGCTTTGGAGGACAGGGTCAAAATTCAAAATGATCTGGACAAATTGGAGAAATGGTCTGAGGTAAACAGGATGAAGTTCAATAAAGACAAATGCAAAGTGCTCCACCTAGGAAGGAACAATCAGTTTCACACATACAGAATGGGAAGAGACTGTCTAGGAAGGAGTATGGCAGAAAGAGATCTAGGGGTCATAGCAGACCACAAGCTAAATATGAGTCAACAGTGTGATACTGTTGCAAAAAAAGCAAATGTGATTCTGGGATGCATTAACATGTTGTAAACAAGACAAGAGAAGTCATTCTTCCACTCTACTCTGCGCTGGTTAGGCCTCAACTGGAGCATTGTGTCCAGTTCTGGGCACCGCATTTCAAGAAAGATGTGGAGAAATTGGAGAGGGTCCAGAGAAGAGCAACAAGAATGATTAAAGGTCTTGAGAACATAACCTATGAAGGAAGGCTGAAAGAATTGGGTTTATTTAGTTTAGAAAAGAGAAGACTGAGAGGGGACATGATAGCAGTTTTCAGGTATCTAAAAGGGTGTCATCAGGAGGAGGGAGAAAACTTGTTCACCTTAGCCTCTAATGATAGAACAAGAAACAATGGGCTTAAACTGCAGCAAGGGAGATTTAGGTTGGACATTAGGAAAAAGTTCCCAACTGTCGGGGTAGTTAAACACTGGAATAAATTGCCTAGGGAGGTTGTGGAATCTCCATCTCTGGAGAAATTTAAGAGTAGGTTAGATAAATGTCTATCAGGGATGTTCTAGACAGTATTTGGTCCTGCCATGAGGGCAGGGGACTGAACTTGATGACCTCTCGAGGTCCCTTCCAGTCCTAGAGTCTATGAATCTTTGAATCAATGAAAAAATCTGCCCTGAGTGAGCAGTGGCATTTCCCTCAGAGCAGATCAGCCTGCAAATTGTGAATGAGAGTCACAATTCATTCCCCAGAGAGAGGTGGGGAAAATGAGTCTGTGGGAAGTAATTTGGCCAGGAGCATATTACTTCCTCCTCCCAGCCAGTTCAGCTCTGCTGGCTGGCATACTGAGGGGCCAGAGGTGGAATCAGGCTTCCATACATTCCACCTGTCTTACCACCCTCGACTTCTTTGTGCAGGTGAGGATAGGATCCCGGCAGGGCATGCTCTCCATCACATACTGTGACTAGCGATTTAAGTAGCTGTTAAAGGCCTAAGGCGTTTTAAATAAAATAGCTACTTAATCTATGTCAGCCAATCTGACTGCAGAATTCACAAAACTGATTTCAGTTGGACCAAAAAAATTAGTTGTAAAAAATGAATAAAAATAAAAAAGTGATAATTTTTAAGGGAAAACCTATGCTTTTACTGGTTAATTGGTCTCTGAATGTCTGAAACACACAGTATGTCTGTTCTCTGAGTCTAAGCCAATCCAAATGCCATAGGTTAATGATAATACAGTGAGCCACTGTCAATTTACTGCATCAACATCCATCACATAAAGTTATTAAATCTACATCTCTCATTTTCTATAATAGAAATAAAGTCATCGTAATAGAATGTTGTCATAAGATCAATAACTTTGAAAATAAATGTCTTGGCTTCATCTCAGTGTTTACAATACTTGGTAGCAGAAGACCATTATCTTTTGACAATGTTCTATAGTGGTGGCAATGTCTCTTAATTTTAAGATCAACTAGTGTATGTCCTTTAGTTCTTGTATTATTTATCAATTTTTGCATTAAAGTTTCTATGTGGCGGTAAAAGGAGGAACTATTTTTATGTACTTCATTATTTCATCACAAAAGTAGCTGGTCATCTATTTGTGATATATTATTTTCATGCTCCCCACTTGTTTCTGCTACACCAAAAATGAAATTCACAGTAAATGTTTCAATAATATATATTTCTTATACATGCACAGACCCTGTCTTTTGTTGACATTTACTGTATGTGTAGGATTCAAGGATGGGACGATCCATTGTTTGGATATGGTGAACATGAGAATCCTGGCCCCATTTCACCCTTGAAGAATACGAATATCTATTAAATAAATGTATGTACAAAATTTGAGACCACTCCTCCAAGCAATTTCTCATGTAAGTAAATCTTAAGGAATCCTAGTGAAGTTATATGTGTATATACTACTTCTCAGACCCTCACTTCATCATGAATGTTATTTTTAATAATGTTTTGTGACAACTGTGCATTAGGATCAGACATCATTTTTTTCATAGATGTACAGAAAGTCTAGATAGAAAAGACTTGTTGCATCATCTAGACCAATTCAATATAGAAATATTCCCGATATTGTGTATGTCTAGCCTTTGTTTGAATGGATTTCATCTCTTCTGTTAGAATGGTGTTCCACAGTTTTGTGGACTTTATTGTTAGGACATGTTCTCTATGCACAGCCTAATTTTTACTTGCTGCCTGATTCATCCATTATTTACAATGTTTGAACTAGACTATACATGTTATTTTTTTTAATGCTGTCCTCATACCACACACAGAACAGTCCCTTAATAATAATCTTTGCAAGTATTTACGCTTTCCATTTAACCCTGTGGAAATTAAAAAAAAATCAACCTCTATAATTTTAATTACAAATAAGCAATTGCCCATTTTCATCAACATTTTTACTTCGTTATAGTTAGATGTATGTCCTGTTTCTCACACCTAGGTTTTTAGACAATTTGCCAGTGGATTAGAATAGAAAAGTGATAGACATGAAATAACTCTTCCTCATACCCAGTATTTTCCACTACCAGATCATACTTTTCCTTAGTTCTCCAGTATTATTTCATAAATATTCTCATTCTGCAACCATTTTATTGCTTCCAGCTTTACTGGATTGTCTACTCCAACTCTGATTTTAGCAGATATACTGCTACAGAATAAGCTCCATATAGTTGAATATGTATTGTATCCTTCTTTCTTTTATTTTGACTTAATGCAGAAGTATTTACTGTAGCCAAACTAAGAAAAAGCTTGTGTGTCCCAGACGTCAAATGTTTTATTCTTTTCGAATAACTCTCTAAGGAATAGAGAAGATTCATATGAAATCTGGGATTTATCTCTCCCATCCATAACATTTAAAACCATGAGGATTAACCTCTAACCAAGGTTCTGAAACTTTAATCCATGCCAGTTCTGAAATTCTGAAGCAACATACCAAGGAAATAACAAAGAAGGACATCTGGATATCAGTTCACAAACAGAATTCTTCCCTTCCCCTATAAAATAATCATTGTCTCTTTTCAGTATTCCACACATTCATGTATTTCAGTCTCAGTGTTCTATGTATCTCTGTGCACTATCACATGCTCCTTGCTGTTTAATAAATCATACAAAGTTAAATCTGAAGCTTTAAATATTACTCATTGAAATAGTTTTTCCTTTATAAGCTGAAACTAAACTCTAAAATCTAAGGAACTGACTTGACCAAGCAAAAGGAATGTTTAGTTAATATCTATAGCAACTGGAATAGACTTAAACTTTATTATTTCCCAAACAGCTTCTTTACTTTTGATTAAAACATTGAGCTATGTGGGAAGGGGTGGGAGTGAAGATTTTTGCAAAGAAATTCCTTATTTTCACCCAGCTGCACAGCAAGATGAATTCCTACAAATTCTATTGTGTTCTCTGTTGTGCACCCGTTTCAGCTTGTTGATAGACTCATAGACTTTAAGGTCAGAAGGGACAGTTATAATCTGACTTCTTGCACAACGCAGGCCACAGAATCTCCTGTAACAAACCTCTAACCTATGTTTGAGTTATTGAAGTCCTCAAACTATGGTTTAAAGACCTCAAGGTGCAGAGAATCCTTCAGCAAGTGACCCATGCCCTATGCTGCAGAGGAAGGCGAAAAACCTTCAGGGCCTCTGCCAATCTGCCCTGGAGAAAAATTCCTTCCTGACCCCAAATATGGTGATCAGTTAAACCCTGAGCATGTGAGCAAGACTCACCAAGCAGCATCCAGGAAAGAGTTCTCTGTAGTAACTCAGATCCCACCTCATCTACCATCCCTTCACAGACCACTGGGCATACTTACCTGCTGATAATCAAAGATCAATTAATTGCCAAAATTAGGCTATCTCATTATACCATCCCCTCCGTAAACTCATCAAGCTTAGTCTTGAAGCCAGATATGTCTTTTGCCCCCACTACTCCCCTTGGAAGGCTATTCCAGAACTTCACTCTTCTAATGGTTAGAAATCTTCATCTAATTTCAAGTCTAAACTTCCTAGTTTCCAGTTTATATCCATTTGTTCTTGTGTCCACATTGGTACTAAGCTTAAATAATTCCTTTCCCTCCCTGATATTTATCCCTCTGATATATTTATAAGGAGCAATCATATCTCCCCTCAGCTTTATTTTGGTTAGGCTCAACAAGCCTTTCATAAGACAGGTTTTCCATTCCTCGGATCATCCTAGTAGTCCTTCTTTATACCTGTTCCAGTTTGAATTCATCCTTCTTAAACATGGGATACCAGAACTGAACACAATATTCCCGATGAGGTCTCACCAGTGCCTTGTATAACGGTACTAACACCTCCTTATCTTTACTGGAAATACCTTGCCTGATACATCTCAAGACCCCCATTAGCTTTTTTAACCGCCATATCATATTGATGACTCATAGTCATCCTGTGATCAACCAATACTCTGAGGTCCTTCTCCTCCTCTGTTACTTCCAACTGATGTGTCCCCAGTTTATATCCAAAATTCTTGTTATGAATCCCTAAATGCATGACCTTGCACTTTTCACTATTTAATTTCATCCTCTTACTATTACTCCAGTTTACAAGGTTATCCAGATCTTCCTGCATAATATCCCGGTCCTTCTTTGTGTTAGCGATACCTCCTAGCTTTGTGTCATCCACAAACTTTATTAGCACATTCCCACTTTTTGTGCCATGGTCAGTAATAAAAAGATTAAATAAGATTGGTCCCCAAACCCATCCCTTAGGAACTCCACTAGTAACCTCCTTCCAGCTTGACAGTTCACTTTTCAGTATGACCCATTGTAGTCTCCCCTTTAACCTGTTCCTTATTCACCTTTCAATTTTCATATTGATCCACATCTTTTCCAATATAGCTAATAATTTCCTATGTGGAACTATATCAAATGACTTACTGAAATCGAGGTAAATTAGATCCACTGTGTTTCCTTTGTCTAAAAAATCTCTTACCTTCTCAAAGAAGGAGATCAGGTTGGTTTGGCCCGATCTACCTTTTGTAAAATTGTGTTGTATTTTGTTCCAATTACCATTGACCTGAATGTCCTTAACTACTTTCTCCTTCAATATTTTTCCAAGACCTTATACTACAGATGTCAAACTAGCAGGCCTATAGTTACTTGGATCACTTTTTTTTCTCTTTCTTAAAAATAGGAACTATGTTAGCAATTCTCCAGTCGTATAGTACAACCCCTGAGTTTACTGATTCATTAAAAATTCTTGCTAATGGGCTTGCAATTTCATGTGCCAGTTCCTTTAATTTTCTTGTGAGTTAATTACATCTGGAGTCATGCTGGACCATTCATAAACAAGGAAAACCAGGAACTGGAATTATGGTCTGGATGGCTACCAAGTTAAAATCAGCAATATTCTTGGTAACTTCATAGCTCTACTATTGCCACCTGCATGACAGAGAATGAAGCAAACACAAAGAAAATACATCTTCCTCATTTCATTGCCATTGGTTTGGGGCATGGAAGTCAGATCACATATTTCTGTACCTTGGCATTGTCCTAAAACAAATATATCCCACTCTGATATTCCCCAAACCTTACACAGATTAAAGTACAGCTCACTAAAGGGACCCAACCTCACAAGAATACTTCTCCCGAGATAATGGCATCTACCACTATCTCTCTCCTTTTCTGGAATACAGTTTACTGACAAGTTGATTACTTTCCCTTTAAACAATATTCAAACTCTGTCAGAGTGACCTTATCTCTCTATCAGAAATGGATATTGTATCGCCGTGTACCTGTCTGAGAAGACTTGTACATGACTCTGTATTATATGTCTGAGATGTGGAGTACATTTCTATTAGCCTAATAACTTCAACTTATTTATAACAAGCTTTTCTCCTCTGGAAAAAAAAATCTTAAATGCTCCGATCAAAAGAAGAATATTCCCCAGAGTGCCTTAAAGCATTCATCTCCAAAAAAGCAAGGACTGAAGTCATTATCGAATCTCAAGCCACTGAATCACACTCTAAAGACAGAAACCTTGTGAGAGCAATATTGCATTACAGACATATGGAACTTTCTGACCTGATGCTGCAAAGACGTAGGATAAGAAGACTTAATGCTTATATATGTTGTCATCAGAGTCTGAGCATACATGTGATACTTTTGTTTAACATTCTTATATTTTTAATTCTTGTACTATGACTACAAAACTCTGATAGACGAAAATTAAAATCAACCTAATAAATAAATAAAAACACAATAGGCTAACTTGCTGCAGTGGTGCACACCTATAGTACTAGCTACTTAAGAGGCTGAGGCTAACAGCTCACTTGAGCTCAGGGGTTCTGGGATACAATGTGCTATGCTGGTGCTAGTGACAGGCTGGCCAGAACTGAACTGGTTAGACAAACACAAATGATGTGTTGTGACTGATGCTTTTTTTGTGAGGGCCAATGGGCTGATTGTTCAAGGTGATGGACAAGATCTAAAGTTGGAATAAATCCATTGAAGTCATTCAGCTATGCTGATTTACACCAGCTAAAGTTCTTGCCCTGGGATTTTATTTACTGACATAGGGTACGTCTACACTAAGGGATTATTCCAATTTTACATAAACTGGTTTTATAAAACAGATTGTATAAAGTTGAGTGCACGCAGCCACACTAAGCACATTAATTTGGTGGTGTGCGTCCATGGTCTGAGGCTAGCGTCGATTTCCTGAGCGTTGCACTGTGGGTAGCTTTTCCGTAGCTATCCCATAGTTCCAGCAGTCTCCCCCGCCCCTTAGAATTCTGGGTTGAGAGCCCAGTGGCTGATGGGGCAAAAATCATTGTTGCGGGTGGTTCTGAGTAAATGTCGTCAGTCATTCCTTCCTCCGAGAAAGCAATGGCAGACAATCATTTCATGCCGTTTTTCCCTGGATTGCCCCAGCAGATGCCATAGCACGGCAACCCTGGAGCCCGTTCAGCTTTTTTTTTTTACTGTCATCGTATATGTACTGGATGCCGCGGACAGAGCTGATACTCCAGTGCTACACAGCAGCATTCATTTGCTTTTGCATGATAGTGGAGATGGTTACCAGTTGTTCTGTACCATCTGCTGCCAGTGTAATTTGGTAATGAGATGACCGTTATCTGTTCTTCTGTGCTGTCTGCTGTTATCTTGGGTGCCCCTGGCTGAGATCGGCAGGGGGCGCAAAAGCAAAACTGGGAGTGACTCCCCGAGTCAATCCCTCCTTTTTGGTTTCTAAAAATAGAGTCAGTCCTGCCTAGAAAATGGGGCAAATGTACTAGAGAAGCAGTGTATCAGAGAGCACAGCTGCTCCGTGTCAGATCCCACAGAAATGATGAGCTACATGCTATTCGGGGGGGGTGCCCCTGCAACAACCCCACCCGTTGCTTCCCTCCTCCCCCAACCTTCCTGGGCTACCGTGGCAGTGTCCCCACCATTTGTGTCGTGAAGTTATAAAGAATGCAGAAATAAGAAACAGTGACTTGTTAGTGAGATAAAATGAGGGGAAGGCAGCCTCCCGGTGCTATGACAGTCCAGGCAGGACATTAAGCAGTGTGGGGAGAGGAGCCCAGCATGCCGCTGCTATGATAGTCCAGGCAGGACAGAATCTTTTCTTTACACAGGAAAGGGAGGGGGCTGATGGAGCTCAGTCCCCAGTGGCAACGATGAAAATGGTTACCAGCCATTCTGTCCCATCTCCTGGGAAAGACCAGGCAACATTCCTATTTTTACCCAGGCGCCCCTGAGGCCAGCCAGGGGTATTCAGCAGTTATCAAGCATGTTGCACAGTCTACAACCGGGGAGAGAAGAGGAGCGGATACTGCTCTTTACTGCTGCAGCATCGTGTCTACCAGCAGCATTCAGTAGACATAGGGTGACATTAAAAAAAGTCAAGAAACTATTTTTTTCCCTTTTCTTTCACGTGGTGGGGGGAGCGTACATTGACAAGCTATTCCCTGAACCACGCCAGACAATGTGTTTGAACCTACAGGCATTGGGAGCTCAGCCAAGAATGCAAATACTTTTCGGAGACTGCTGGGGACTGTAGGATAGCTGGAGTCCTCAGTACCCCCTCCCTCCCTTCATGAGCGTCCATTTGAGTCTCTGGCTTCCTGTTACACTTGTCACGCAGCACTGTGTAGCCTGTAGATTTTTTTTTCAAACGCTTTGGCTTTTCGTCTTCTGTAACTGAGGTCTGATAGATTTGTTTCCCCTCACAGCGATAAGATCCAGTATCTCCCATACGGTCCATGCTGGAGCTCTTTTTGGATTTGGGACTGCATTGCCACCTGTGCTTTTCAGAGCTCCACGTTGGCCAAATAGGAAATGAAAATCAAAATTTCGTGGGGCTTTTCCTGTTTACCTGGCCACTGCATCTGAGTTGAGATTGCTGTCCAGAGCGGTCACAGTGGTGCACTGTGGGATACCGCCCGGAGGCCAATACCGTCGATTTGCAGCCACACTAACCCTAATCCGATATGGTGATACCGATTTTAGTGCTACTCCTCTCGTTAGGGAGGAGTACAGAAACCGATTTAAAGAGCCCTTTATATCGATATAAAGGGCCTTGTAGTGCGGATGGGTACAGCGTTAAATCTGTTTAACGCTCCTAAAATCGGTTTAAATGCATAGTGTAGACCAGGCCTTAAATTCTTCAGTTTGTTTTATTGAGAAGATCATATTAGATGATCATAATGATTCTTTCTGGCCTTAAAAATCTATGAATCTTATCACTGTATGTATTTTTGTCATGAGACTGTGGTTACTCTTGGCCAGGAAACTGAGATACTGTTTAAAAACTGTGATATTATTTTGTTTTGCTGGTTCAAGAAAAAAGTGATTACACAATATCATGGGTATTCTACATTTTTTGGAGGGTATTCACATAGGAGTAAAGTATACTTTCAGTAGAAATTGTACTTTTCTACTAGAATACTAGAAATTGTGCTCTTTTCTGTGGTGTTCTAGTACTCCATAGTTAAAGCATGAATCGCTTTACCATTCTGTCAATAAAATGAGTGTTTGCTCAGTATTTTCTAATGAAACTGTGAATGTCAACAACTTTGATGGCACAGAACAGGAATGAAAGCAGAACAGCATATTATGCCTAGGACTTAAATCATTTACTGTACTGGAATCATTTCCATATTAACCCAAAAGAGCAATCTTGTTCTATTTATAAAATCAGGAGGAAGAAGTTTGAGTCTAGTTAATTCAGAACACTAGGGCACTTTCAGCCTAATGTATCATCCACTGAGTGAATACCAGTTGGAGTTTTCTCTTGGCACTAAACACAAAGGGGAAAACTGCTTTTATTGAGATCACTTTTGATCAGAAATTAGGATTTTTAAAGAAATGGACACTCTGGGCCAGATTTTGTAAAAATCTGAGCACCTGACAGCTTCCATTTAGGCATCTAAACAAGTGCTGACTTTTCAAAAGAACTCAGCTCCCACTTAAGTATCTGAAAGAAGTGGCAACTTTTGAACCTCTGACCACTTCATTTATAGGGTTGCCAGGTGCGGGCTCCAGGAGGGATTTTGGGTGCAGAAGGAGACTTAAAGCTGAGTTTGGGACGTGGGAAGGGGCGCAGGCTTCAGAAGAGAGTTTGAATGGGGGAGGGAGCTCAAGGCTAGGCCAGGGGGTTGGGTTGTGGGAGGGGGCTTGGGCTCCAACCAGGCAGCACTTACCTCAGGAGGCTCCCAGTCAGTGGTTCAGCAGGACTAAGGCAGGCTCCCTGTATGCCCTGGCTCCATTCGGCTCCCAGAAGCAGCTGGCATGTTTGGCCCAGTTCCTAGGTGTAGAGACAGCCAGGCAGCTCCGCACCTGCATCCGCAGCCTCCACAGCTCTGATTGCTGTGGTTCCCAGCTAACAGGCACTGCAGAGCCAGCACTCAGGGCAGGGTCATCACGTGGAGGTTCACTGATTGCCCCTGCACCTAGAGGCCACAGGGACATGCAGGCTGCTTCTGGGAGCCATGCAGAGCCAGGGCAGGCAGGGAGCCTGCCTTAGCCCTTCTGCGCCACCCGCTGGATTTTTAATGGCCCGGTGAGTGGTGCTGATTGGAATCGCCAGGGTCTCTTTTCAACCAGGCGCTCTGGTCAAAAACCAGATGCCTGACAACCTTATTTATTTAGGTACCTACATGAGAGCTAAGCTTGTTTTTAACAATCCAGTCCTATATTTTTGTACCAGTTTTTTGTGCAAACACCTTTTTTCATCTAGCTTCTGAACAGATCCACAGTGAACTTACAAAATGAATAAAAAGAAAAACAAATAATTGTCATGTGGCTGAATCCTGCAATCCATACTCAGTTTTTCCCCAGTCCACAAAACTCTCACAGAAACCAGTGACCATTTTGCTGAAATAAAGTTAGGTGGAGGGATAACTGCTCTTTGTGTTTAATGTGAAACAGCTGGGAGGACGGATGGCTCGGTGGTTTGAGTATTCACATACTAAACCCAGGGCTATGAGTTCAGCCCTTGAGGGGGCCACTTAGCAATCTGGGGCAAAAATTGGTCCTGCTAATGAAGGCAGGGGGCTGGACTCAATGACCTTTCAAGGTCCCTTCCAGTTCTAGGAGACTGGTATATCTCTTATTATTATTATAGGCCTGAGAAATAACTTCAGGTTTTGACCATTGCTATCACATACCAGAAAGGAAGTGGTAAAAATAGAAGCATTCAAAGTTTTTAGATTTGGAATCTAAGAAAAAATTATAATGCTCAATATTATATAACTACAAAAATAAATACATGGTAATGCAATTAATATGACTTTGTGAGGATATATGAACTTGCTGAATTACTTCAATAATAATTACTACATAATCCACAGTTTTAGGTCTCTTGATAACTCTTTAGCTTAGAAGGAAAAACTAATCACATAATTGCTCTCCCATTATATGGTTGTTACCATGTAAAGTAGTTGGCACTCAGTTAACTAATCAGGTGTGATTACAGTTTTACGACTTAAGTATTTGTGCCTATTTTTAAAAAAAAAATCTTACTGTATGTTTCCAGAAATGAAAGTAGAAACCACATGAAAAAAAGAAACAAAATTTAATATGCAAACATGACAAGCAGCAGGTCCAGTGGGTAGAGTAGTAGACTAGAATTCAGGATGACCAGGATTCTGTTGTTAGCTCCACCACTCACTTTTTTTGGAACTTTGGGCAACTCACCTTACCTCGCTCTGTACTTCTGTTGGTAGGAGTAATAGCCATGGTTCATTCAACCCAAAGCTTTTGGTAATTTTGCTGTGTGCATGGTGGTGTCATGAACTAAATCAGTGCAGACACATCTGTTCAACTGATAGATGGCTGGCACCAATGGTACAACACAAGAGTACTTTCACTCAAAGCTATACTTTACTTAATCTTAAGCATTTACACACATCTGCAACAGGTTAGTAAAATACCCCAACCCTCAATGATCACTGAAGTTGGATGTGGCTCTCAAGTGGTACAGCAGCAGCCTTCTGATTGGCTCGTCTTTCAGCTGCTGTTGGGGAACCCAAACTGCGTCCATGAAGAGATTCCCCAAGAGTCTAAACTTCTCCCCCACTTATTTATCCCTGTTGGTCAACAATGACATGTCAATCAAGAAAACTTATTAGGCAAGCAGTTTCAAAAGCTAAAAAAGAGGTTTCCTCAGATTACTAATTAGCCAGATGTGTTCCTGCAGAGTATGCATGCCTTCAGGTGCTGACAGACACATCCCAGAAGGCAAATATAAATAAGCGTCTTGCTTTTCTCCTAAAACATAGACACCAGCACATCCAACAGAGATTTCATTAGGGAGGGATGCAGGAGAAGGCAAGGTTAAGCAAGAGCAGGGCTTCTCAAACAGGAGTCGCCGCTTGTGTAAGAAAAGCCTGTGGCTGGTCAGGGCGGTGTGTTTACCTGTCCCGTACGCAGGTCTGACCGATCGTGGTTCCCACTGGCCATGGATCACTGCTCTGGGCCAATGGGGACTGCTGGTTGCCGCTTCCCACCACCCCCATTGGCCTGGTGCTTACCCTAGCAGGCCGCGGGCCAAAGGTTGCCAATCCCTGCTTTAAGCTAATCCCCAAGAAAGCTATTTTGGATGCTTAATTTTTGGAACTGCTCTTTTAAAATCTAGCAAAAACTTAAGTTCCAAGTTTTTTTGTTTGTTTTTGTTTTTTTAAAATAAAATTTACCTTTTTTAAGAACAGGATTGGATTTTGGTGTCCTAAGAGGTTTCTGCATATGCTGTTTGATTAGCTGGTGGCAACAGCTAATTTCCTTTGTTTTCTTTCTCAGCTCCTCCCCAGAGGTGGAGGGGAGGGTGAAAGGTCTTGAGCGTACCCCACAGGGAGGAATTTCTAAGTGCTTCTTCCTGGGTCCAAAGGGTTCTTTTCTTTTTTTTTTGGCATTTGAGTGGTGGCAGCGTTTACCAAGCTAAGGTCAGAGAAAAACTGTAACCTTGGGAGTTTAATACAAGCTTGGAGTGACGAGTATTATTTTTTAGAATCCTTGCAGGCCCCCACCTTCTGCACTCAGAGTCACAGAGTGGAGATTCAGTCTTGACAGCTCCCTTTGTGGTCACCCAAACCCCCTCCTCTCCTGGTTTCGTACTGCTAAGCTGCACACGTCTACAAAAGGCCTGCTAGTTTTGGCTGCTGTTAGCAACATGGGTGGCAGGTGAACCTCTGCGTTGTGGAGGCTAGGCCACCGGACCTGCCCCTTCGTCCTGAGGCATTGCCCCTGCATGCCAGAGCCCCCAATTCCCCCCCCCTTTACCAGGAGGAGCTCTGAGGACATGCCCCCCCTCCCCTATGACTAGAGGAGCCCCAGTCACCCACCCCAACCACACCTGGCCGATCCCCCGCCGATGAGCACAGGCCAAGCCGCCATCCCGGCCAGTTACTGACGCCCCCCTGGCCGAGCCACCGGTGCTGAGCACTGTGCCGCTGGACCGAGCCGAACGCCAGCCATTCCAAACCGCCAGCCCCCTTACCACTGATGCACCCTGCCCTCCCCAGCCAAGCCAGGCTGGTTTCAATGCTAGGCCAAGCTTCCAGCTCCCTGAGTGCCAGGCCGGCCCCATCACTGGTCTGAGCCACACACCCCCCCAGCCCCTGCAGGCTCCCTGGCCAAGCTACTGGCCCCCCAAGCACTGGGCTGAGCAACTCTTCCCATCCCAAGCTGGCCTCAGCACCCGTCTGAGCCATCTCACTCCTCTGCCAGCCAGCCTACCCACTGCTGGCTTGCCCTGTTCCTCCTCACTCCCCCTCGAAGAACAGGAGAGACACGGGAAGCAGAGGGGACTTCTGGAGTGGGGGGGAGGCGGTGGAGTGGAGGACTTATAGGCAGGCAGCAGCAGCAGCAGGCAGTGGGGGCGTCAGGGAATGCAGGGACCAGATGTCTGGCAGTGGGTCTGCGGCAGCTGTTCCAGGGAAGACTTAGCCTTCCCTGGCCTATTATATCTGCCACTCATGGTTAGCAACAAGTTTGATAATCAGTATTACACTATTGTTAATGGTCCCTGTCCTTTTACTGGTCCATCAAAATCTCCCCATACAGGAGCATGGGTGAATAGCTAGATTGACAGTTTGATAGACTGTAAATTCTTAGGGGCAGGGACTGTCTCTTACTATGTGTTTGTACAATATGCAGTACAGTGTTGCCTCAGACTCACTTGGGATCCACGGGTGTTAGTTGTATAAAAAATTAATTTCCTGACAAATAACCTACATTCAAATGAAGTTAAGGTGCAGAGTATGAATCAGTAACTTAATGGAACAAAATACTTCAAGAATGCTGTATTTACCCCAAAACTAAGGGATATAAACCAAAGAAATTCAGAGTTAATGTAAGAAATGCACAAGTTCTGTATTGATGTCGTCCAGTAAGTACCCAATTTCAATTAAGGCATTCTAGAGTTTGTAATCCCAGATTAAACTGATTTTAAAGCCATATTAAATTGTTTTCATATATTCCCCCCTCATAATGTCACGGCTGGGCAGAGTTCAGGGAGTTTTTGGGTGCCTTAACTGTGAATTTCTTACCTGAACAAGTCTGGATTGCTTTACTTGTACAGCACCTCTCACAATGGATATAAATTTCAATTGGGACCTCTGGGCATTATCATCATTCAAATAGTAGATAATAATGTTTAAAAATAATTATTACTCTCTGGCCACATACACACAACTGTCATCAGATATACAGCACACTGACTGCATAACATATATATACACACACACACACACACACACACACACACACACACACACATATATAGTGGTATTGAGGTTTATAATGTTGAGTATGTTTAATATTCCATTCAAAAGGAGAACTGTGAACATATGGGAAGTTTTATGATTCACTTTAATGGGAGCATAATTTTCCCTATGACCTAGTCAGCCTACTATATTATAGAGTCCATTCTATTAAAGTATACCTTATTCATATCTGGTTTGTACTGGAGCACAGGTAGCATCCAGATTCAATAGGTCAACTAAACTGTAGACAAAGGGGCCACCGATAACCTGTAATAGCACCCTCTGCCCTGACACCACAACTCTGATCCCAGCCCAGTGCAGTTGAGGAGATAGGAGATGAGCTTGTCCTGCACTCACTCTTCAGCATTGGCTTCTGTTCCATGGCTTTTACAACCCGACACACAGGGTTGCAGTGCCACTCAGATTTGGTAGTTCAAGCTATTTTAATGAAAGAGAAGAGGCTTCTGTGCTGGAGCAGCCTGGGAAGGGGTTAGGAGCATTCTCTGGAAGAACTCTAACACTTCTTAAGGCAGGAAGGGGCCATTGTGATCATTACGTCTAACCTCCTGCATAAAACAGGCCATAGGACTTCCCTGAATTAATTCTTGATTCAAGTCCAATATCTATGGATGAAGTACAGCATATTTTTTACAAAAAAGATCTAATCTCAATTTAAAAATTTCCAGTAAAAGAGAATATTCCACAATTGTTGGTAAGTTGTTCCAGTGGTTATTTATTACCTTCGCTCTTAAAAATTTGCATCTTATTTCTATTCAGAATTTGCCTGACTTCAACTTCCAATCATTGGTGCTTATATCTTTGTCTGCTAAACTGTCATATTTCTGTTCCCTGTGTAGCCACATATAAACTGCGATCAATTCAGCTCATAACCTTGCTTTTGTTAAGTTTAATATATTGAACTCTGTGAGCCTTTTGCTATAAGACACGTTTTGCAATCCTTTAATCATTCCTGTGGCTCTTCTCGGAACCTTCTCCAATTTTTCAATGTCTTCCTTGAAGTGTTAATAGCAGAAAAGGACACAGTATTCCAGCAGCAGTCACACTTTTACATGATATTCCCATTTGTACATCCATGGATCGTGTTATTCATCCATGGATCATTTTATCCACAGCCTCACAATGGAAACTCATGTTCAATTGATTATCCATCATGACCTCTAAGTCTTTTCCAGAATTGTTGCTCTCAGAGATAGAGTCCCCCATCCTGCAAGTATAGCCTACATTCTTTGTATCCAGATATACAACTTTACATTAGGCTATATTGAAATACAAACTGTGGCTTGTGCCCAGTAAACTGTACAAGTAATCTGTTCTCTTTTTTTAACCATTCCACAAATCCTTCAAATTCCCAGTAATGATTTTATGTTGCTTTCTTCTAGATCATTCATTAAAGAACATAGGGCAAAGAATCAATCCCTGTGACACCCCACTAGAAACATATCCACTTGATGGTCGTCCATTTATAGTTACATTTAGAGACCTGTCAGTTTGCCAGTTTTTGATCTAATGTTGACTCTGCCATGTTGACTCTGTATCTAGATTCTCAATCAAAATATCACCACCCGTAAGTTGTTCAAGGATGGGTTAAATTGGATTGTACATCATATTTGTAGACATAGGAAGGACACAGTGAATGGATGGGTGTACATATGTGAGGGAGAAAAACACAATTAAGGATATTTAAAATAATGGATTTTTCATAATTTAATGTCACTAAGTGCCCTGTTTTGTTGTTGTTGTTTGTTTGTTTGTTTTTTTAGTTTGAAGACTGATTGGGTAACTATAACACAGAAAAAGTTCCAAGTAGTATCTTCAGATCAGATAATCATTACCTGTACTATCACTATTTATGTGTCCCCCATCCAACAGCAAAAAGAAAAAATTCTGAATTATATACTCAGTAGCCAGCCAGATGGCAAAACAGACATATGCCACTCACTACTGTAAGGGACTGAGATTATATATACAATAGCCACCCAAAAAAGAAAATATATGATTGATAGTTGACAATCTAACCTTGAAAGAGAAAGAGACAGTTATTAATAGTTTCAAATGCTACAGACACACACACACACACACACACACAGCTGTATTAAGTGAATGATGATTCACAAGACAGCAATACAACTTGGCTATTTGCAATAGCTATGATGGGCAGGCTTTAAAATGTATATATAAAAAGGAAAAGCTGTAAGCAATCATCATCATTCAACAATTTTGCCTCAATTTTTAGAAGTTTAAAGCGTCATTTGTCTATTCCTTTTTGTGACCTGTACACCGGTGAAAGTAGCCTCGAGGTGTACATTTCAGTCACCATAAACAATTATCAGCATCTTGGGTGAAAAAAAAAACTCATCAGTCATTCCCAACTCTTTTTTTTTATTACTTGAGCTCATTTTCCATTTTAAAATAGGTAATAACTAAGTAACACTTTCTGAGTACTGCTCCCCACTGTGAGTGGGTGTTGGTTAGTGTTCAGTGATTCAACCTATGCCAAAGTTTAATCACCAACAATTATAGTTATAAACTGGATACAGAGATGGAAAATAACATATCTAGTTTTGTTTGTTTTTTCCCTGTAATTAACTAGCTGGTGGAAATTATGACTATCTTATTATTTTTTTAATGTTAAAATAGTTTGGATGTATTGAAAAGATGAAGATTTATAAGAAGTTCATTACTCTTATTCCTAGTATTATATTCTGTTTGATTTAATTTCAAAAGCAGTTTCAAAAAGAGCACAGACTTGCTATTTGTTTTCCTTCCCTGTTATTTTAAAGGCAAAATTGCAGAGGAATCAGTCTGGCCTCTCCATTCAGACAAATTTAGAAAATGGGTGTGCAATTCTGGGCATTCACATTTAGAGGCCCTCACCATTTCATTTATTTACCTATCCTTGATATCTCACAAGTCAAAATATCTTCTCTGTCATTAACACATGGAATCCTCCATTACATGATGATACATGCATGATCTTGGTCCTTTTTTCTGATACAAAATGAAAATGTTACAAATACCAAACATCACAGATGACAGTGGTAATCTGCTATTTATATTTCAGCAAGTCTCTTGGTATAGTTTTAGGTATGCTCCAGCTCCCAGGACTCTTAACAATGCAGAAGCAATTCATAAAGGCACTATGACATTCAATATAATTTTTCGTGTATTGGGCTGCTCATGTTAAAAGATCACAATGCCTTTATTAAAACAAAGAGGCTTTCTTCTAAAGATTCAGGCTCTGATTCAGTAAGTTACAGAAGAAAGTGTGTAACTTTAAGCATATGAGCAGTCACATAGATTTCAGGGGGACTGTTCATGGGCTTAAAGCTAGGAATGTGCTTACGCACCTTGCTGAATCAGGGCTTAATTGCTTAAGTCCTGCAACTCTTTATCAGGCTATAAGGAGATTTCTAAATCCAGAAAGACCAATTCCGTCAGTGTATTTATGCAAAAATTTTGCAATTTTATTATTTCATGAATAAGCGCCCAACTTTGAGAGCAGACTGTATATCAACTTAGTCTCCTAATTACAACATGGAAATGTTTCAGCAAATTTTGAAGAACATTCAATAACACCTGTTTTGAAGAAACCCTCCTCAGCTGAGGATATTTCTAAATTTCATCCTGTTTCAGATGTTCAGTATGCTCTCTCTCTTTAAGGTGCAGCGCTTCAAAAAATAATAATTCAGACTCAATTATAAACTCATTTAATTCAATTCAACCTATCTGAAAAAATTCATTCAGTTTTCAGAATACCTCACAGCACAGAGGTGGCTCTACTGACAGTGTACAATCATCTACTGAATGCAGCTGACTCAGGTTCCTTTGCACATCTGGTCTTTAAATTGCTCTGCGGCATTCAACACCATTAAACATGTTATTCTGCTGGCTGGTTAGAATCCATTATTAGGATCTCAGATACTACCTTTGTCTGGTTCCAATCATAGTTGAATGTATGCTGTTGACAGTCTCCATCAGTGATTTTATAGCTAGAGATGGACCCAAACTAAAACCCCACATCTATATGACCCCAGATTTTGGGTTGGCTAAAAAACAAATGTGAACTTTGTAACTCAGGCACATCTATTGCTACATATATATATATGATTACAACTCCCTCTGCTGTGAAGTACCCTCCAGATCTGACTTAGGTCTTCTTTCCTTTTGCATGCACCTATTAGCGCTTCATACCATTATGAGGAATTATGACTGGAGTTTTCACTGTTACTAAAGAGGTTAGAGAAAGCAAATATCTACTAGGTCATCTGTTCCATTGTCTTGATATATTAAGTCAATCTAATTAATCTCCCTGGCAATGTAAATATCTACCATATTAGGTCATGTGGCTGCCACTAAGATGTGAAAATTACACATATTTATCTTATTCTATCATTGCACTATTATTGATTATCATTATATTTATTGTAGCGACAAGAGGCTCCAATCAGAATCAAGGCTCCATTGTTCTAGGTGCTGTAAAAACATAGGGCTGGATTTTGCAACCCTTTGTGGTGCTGCTGAGTAAATGAGTAGCCATTGATTTCATTGCTCACCAACATGAGTCAAGGCTACACCACACAGTTACTAGGAAGATAAGTTCTTTTCTGTAGCTATTGTACTTAACCTCGAGATCTACTTTATTGCTTTTATGACATACAGCTAGAGAATTATATGAAAAGTAACCAAATGCAATTGAAATGTTGCAAGTTTTAAGAGCTGCAGGATTGTGTTCAATGTTAATGCTTACTGACAGTTTGAACTATGTCCCTTGGAAGCTGATGGTGATGGTGACATTACTGAAAGCAAAAAAAATAAAATTAAATTAAAAAAAAGTGTGTATAAGACAGCTGCTGGGTAAGAGAGCAAAACAAATCTGGGATGTGCCCCATAAGGGCTGTAAAGAGGAATGGGGTTAACATTCATAACACATGAAGAAAGGAAATTCTCTCAAAAACAAGGGTTCATTAGAGTCCAGTTTTCTACTCTAAGTTTAGGGAGAAAGAAAATATATTGTTAAAATACATTTTTTGTGGAATAATTAATATTAATATGAACAAGGAAGCTGCCTGAATTTCAGTGGCAGTTCAGGAAGTATTAACACAAATGTGGGATTTCTTTTCCAGTTGGGAGGATTATTTTTTTTCTTTTTCTCTTTATGTGTACACTTTGGGAGAAAATTATTCTTTTTTATTACCCAGAATCAATTCTGTGTTAAGAATAAAGAATAACCCCTCAATAATAATAATAATAATAATAATAATAATAATAATAATAATAATAATAATAATAATAATAATAATAAAACTGAATAGTTATTAACAAATAGTAAATTAAATTGTAGATAGATGCTACTGTGAAAATAACTTGCTATTTTGCTAATCAGTGCTCCATGAAAATCCAAGAGAGATGATGAGGTTAAGTAGCAAATTCTGGGCACATACTGCAAGAACTCCCATTGACTTCCATGGGAGTAGGATGTTAGGTTTGTGCAAAGGGAGAAAAAATAAGTCATCTGAGGTTCTGAAGCCTAATACCTGGTATAACTTCTCTAGTCCAACCTTCTCTTGGATGGCAATTCAGTACTGATCCATAAGTAATAGCATCAAGGGTGCTGTTCTCTTTATTGCCTGTTTTCACCCAACTATATCATCTTCTGTCATGCAGTCATACTGGTTGCTTCAGGCCTCCATCTTGCAGGCTGTTCCTGCTGCTACCACACCCTGCTTACCTGCTCGGCCTCTCTGCTTGTCATCCAGACCCCTTGTCCCAGAGCTCATGCTGCGTGCTACCTTGACCTTGTTCCACCACCAATAGGCTTCTGTCTCCATCCTGCAACTCATACTCATGCACCAGAATTCTGTCTTTTCATCTCCTTTGGCTCATCTCACTGACCCAAGCTTCTCACTTCCTTTCCTGAACAATATAGAATGTTAATCAGGATCTCTGCCCACCCCAGGATTACCTAAAGAAGCTCATGCTTTTAGTGACAATGGTGACATGGGCTGGTAGGCAATACCGAGGAATGAGTCAAGAGTTTCATTAGAATTGTACTGTAAAGTACCACGTATTTTTAGGTTGAAGATATTATATACATGCATTATGCTGTTGTTGAAAATATCTCCAATGATCGTTTCCCAAAAAAAAAGCAAAAACGAATGTCACTGTCTTACTGAGACTCTATACTCTTTGCCAAGTGTAAGCCTGAAGCAAATTTGTAGCCCAGTTATAAATCCCTGAAAAGCACGGTTTATGATGAAAACATTGACAGACCTAACTGTAATTGCACAAACACATCACTACCATGAAGACTGTAAATAAAAAATAATAATAAAAAAAAATCAATATTCTCCTGGTCACAAAATGTGTTATTGTTCTTGTCTACAGCTTAAAACTATGTTCTTCTTTTTGTCTGGATTTGTTGTTTTGTTTGTTTGTTTGTTTTTTAAATACAATAGAATAAAATATGGGTATTATAAGGAAAATATAATGGAGGAATGAATATTTTGTAGATATTACATATGCACAGAGGATGCAATTCACCCCAGTGTAGAAAGCAGAACTGAAAAAAAATCTGTCAACATGTTTTTTTCAATGGAAAATTGATATTTCAATTAAATGGAAATTTTCACTGAAAAAGGCCATTTTCATTGACATTTTTATGTGTTCATGAAAACACCTGAAAAATATAGACAAACAAATCGAGCAGGTGCGGGGGTTAGGTGGAGTAGAATCATTTCCTAATCTGTTCTAGAACAGAGCCAGCACAAGGTGCACACCCCACATAAATTCTAATTAAATCCAATTTTGAGGACTTAAATGGCATTTAAGTTGTGATTAAGTCATGTGCTCATTCTACAGAAGGGGTGAACTTTGTTCACAGTGCTAGCTTATATTACAAAGATTTTGCCAGCATAGCTATACCGGCAAGACTCCCTCCTGTCCCCCACAGTGGACATGCTGAGTATACTGGCAAAATATATTAATTTGCCAGTATAATTAAACCACCTCCTTGAATGACATGAGCTATAAAGGCAAAAGAACTTTTTGCCAGAATAGCTGTATCTGCAAAGGGGTTTTTGCCAGTATAGCTATGTTGGTTGGACTGACATAGCTGACATAGCTACACTGACAAAACTTTGTAGCATAGAAGCGGCCTGTCATAAACAGATAGTTAAGGGTTAATGTCTCTTTTACCTGTAAAGGGTTAAGAAGCTCAGTAAACCTGGCTGACACCTGACCAGAGGACCAATAGGAGGACAAGATACTTTCAAATCTTGGTGGAGGGATGTCTTTTGTTTGTGCTCTTTGTGTTGTTGTTCGCTCTTGCAACTAAGAGGGATCAGACGTCCATCCAGGCTCTCCAAATCTTTCTGAATCAGTCTCTCATGTTTCAAACTTGTAAGTAATTAGCCAGGCAAAGTGTGTTAGTCTTATTTTTGTTTCCTCAACTTGTAAATGTTTCTTTTTGCTGGAAGGATTTTACCTCTGTTTGCTGTTACTTTGAACCTAAGGCTAGGGGGGGCCACTCTGGTCTATAGGAATCTGATTACCCTGTAAAGCCTTTTCCATTCTGATTTTACAGAGATAATTTTTACCTTTTCTTTCTTTAATTAAAAGCTTTCTTTTTAAGAACCTGATTGATTTTCTCTTGTTTTAAGATCCAAGAGGATTGGATCTGGACTCACTAGGAATTGATGGAGGGAAAGAAGGGGTGATGGTTAATTTCTCCTTTTTTTAAGATCCAAGGGATTTGGATCTGTGTTCACCAGGAAATTGGTGAAGTCCCTCAAGGCAACCCAGGGGAGGAAAGTTTTGGGGGAAACAGAGAGTGCCCCAGACATTAAAATTCTGGGTGGTGGCAGGGTTACCAGATCTAAGCTAGTAATTAAGCTTAGAAGTGTCCATGCAGGTCCCCACATCTGTACCCTAAAGTTCAGAGTGGGGAAAGAAACCATGACATGGTGAGCAGCGGTTTGGGATTTTTTTTAGGAACCAAAAGCCAGTAGGATTTTTTTTCTCTCCCTTCTAGCTACTTGGAAAGCAGCCTGAGGGCAGAAGTGTTAAGTTATTTTAACAAAGGTCTTAGTTAAGAGGAGGCTTCAAACTGTGAGCAAGCAGCCAGCAAAAGGAATTTAGAAGCTGAATTGTTTTCTTTCTTTCTACCTCTCAAGTATAGCTAGTTAGAAAGTCTCTCTTAACCAAGCAGTCCTGCTGAGTGCATCCCAAGTTTAGTGAACTGCAGAGGGGTGTGGCCAGCACAAGAAAGCAGAAAAATGAGTACCAAGGAAGCAGTTAAACAGGAACTGGCTAGGCTGGACGCAGAGGAGAAAGCCAAAAAGGCTGACCACAGGAGAGCTATGGAGATGAAAGAAAAAGAGATGGAGATGAAAGAGTGAGAGAAAGAGAGAGAGAAAGAGAAGAGAAAGCCAAAGAGGCTGCCCACAAAAGAGCTATGAAGGAGAAAGAAAAAGAGAAAGAAAGAGAAGAGAAAGCCAATGAGGCTGACCACAGGAGAGCTATGGAGATGAAACAAAAAGAGATGGAGGTCCAGAGGGAGGCCCATCAGCAGGCCCTGGAATTAGCAAAGGCTAAACCAGATGTACCAGCGAACCCTAACAACCCTTCTCCAGGTACTGTTTCCCATCCCAGAAAATTCCCCACCTACAAGGCAGATGATGATACTGAGGCCTTCTTAGAAAATTTTGAAAGGGCCTGCCTTGGGTACAGCATCTCTGCAGACCAGTACATGGTAGAGCTGAGGCCACAGCTCAATGGACCTTTAGCAGAGGTGGCGGCTGAAATGCCTAAGGAACACATGAATGATTATAATCTTTTTCAAACCAAGGCCAGAATCAGAATGGGGCTAACACCTGAGCATGCCCGTTGGCGGTTCAGAGCCCTAAGGTGGAAACCAGATGTTTCATTTACCCAACACGCCTACCACACTGGAAAAAATTGGGATGCCTGGATATCAGGAGCAAATGTTAAATCTCTGGACGAGCTGTCCTTCCTAATGCAAATGGAGCAGTTCTTAGAGGGTGTTCCTGAGGAAATAGAAAGGTACATCCTAGATGGGAAACCCAAAACTGTAACCGAGGCGGGGGAGATTGGAGCCAGATGGGTGGAAGTGGCAGAAAAGAAAAAAGCTACTAGCAAGGGAAGCAAATATCACAGGGGGCAAACAGAAAATAAACCCTATCACTGAGGGCAACCCAAGACCCCACCTACAACCCAAGGAAAGTCCCAGACACCCTATTGTCCCACCTCATCAATCTCCAGCAACCCACCTCGGCCCAGTGACCAGTCAGCTAGGAGATGTTTCAAATGTAATGAACCGGGACATATAAAGGCCAACGGCCCCAAGAACTCCAACCGATTACAGTTCATTACAACACCATCACACTAAAGATCTCCAGGCCCAGATGCTTCTCAAATACCCTCGGAGCGAAGGGAAACCTTGAGAGTGGGCAGAAAGAAGGTTATCGCGTGGAGAGACACAGGGGCAAAAGTGTCAGCTATCCACCAATCCTTAGTGAACCCCAAATTCATCAACCCAGAGGCCCAAGTGACAATTCACTCATTCATGTCAAAATCTTTAAACATGCCTACAGCTGAATTGCCTGTCCAGTACAAGGGCTGGTCAGGAATGTGGACTTTTGTAGTCTATGACAATTATCCCATCCCCATGCTACTGGGGGAAGACTTGGCCAACCAGGTGAAGCTGGCCAAGAGGGTGGGGATGGTCACATACAGCCAAGCCAGGCAAGCTCCCACACCCATCTCTGTTCCTGAGCCATCCACAAGGGCCCCATCTGTGTTAACAGAGACCCAGACAGAGGTGGTGGAACTGGATCCCATACCAACGACTGCAACAGCCATAGTGCATCCAGTCCCAGAACTGGAACTGGAAAAGCAACCAGCACCAGAACCGTTGCCAGCACTGATGCCAGCACTTGCAAACCCATCTACAACTCCAATGCCAGAGGGCACTAGAGGGCCTGGACTGGCAGAAGCAGCAGACAACCCTACCCAAGAGGCTCAGCCAGAGCCTAAAATATCACATAGTGCACCAGCGGAGAGCGGTTCACTATCAACGAAAACAACCCCCTCACCTACATTGCTTCCAGAAGGACCAAGCCCAAGTCCACAGTCTAAGGAGGAACTGACATCTCCAGCATCAAAGGAACAGTTCCAGGCTGAGCAGGAAGCAGATGACAGCCTTCAGAAAGCTTGGGTGGCAGCACAGAGCACCCCACTGCCTCTCAGCTCTTCTAATCGATCCCAGTTTGTTGTAGAACAAGGACTTTTATACAAGGAGACTCTTTCTGGTGGACATCAGGAAGACTGGCATCCTCAAAGACAGTTGGTAGTTCCAACTAAGTACCGGGTAAAGCTCTTGAGTTTAGCTCATGATCATCCCAGTGGCCATTCTGGGGTGAATAGAACCAAAGACCAATTAGGGAAGTCCTAACACTGGGAAGGAATGGGCAAGGACATTACTAATTATGTCTGGTCTTGTGAGGTGTGCCAATGAGTGGGAAAGCCACAAGACCAGGTCAAAGCCCCTCTCCAGCCACTCCTCATAATTAAGGTCCTATATCAGCGAGTAGCTGTGGATATTCTGGGTCCTTTCCCAAAAAAGATCCCTAGAGGAAAGCAGTATATACTGACTTTCATGGACTTTGCTACCCAATGGCCAGAAGCAGTAGCTCTAAGCAACAACAGGACTAAAGCTGTGTGCCAGGCCTTAGCAGACATTTTTGCCTGGGAAGGTTGGCCCTCCGACATCCTTTCAGATTTGAGAACTAATTTCCTGGCAGGGACCATGAAAAATCTGTGGGAAGCTCATGGGGTGAATCACTTGGTTGCCATCCCTTACCACCATCAAACTAATGGCCTGGTGGAGAGGTTTCATGAAACTTTGGGGGCCATGATACGTAAATTCATAATTGAACACTCCAATGATTGGGACCTAGTGTTGCAGCAGTTGTGGTACAGACCTGTAGGCAAAAAGCATCCCAGTTTAGGGTTTTCACCATTCGAACTTGTGTATGGCCACGAGGTTAAGGGGCCATTACAGTCGGTGAAGCAGCAATGGGAGGGGTTTACGCCTTCTCCAGGAACTAACATTTTAGACTTTGTAAGCAACCTACAAAGCACCCTCTGACATTTTTTAGCCCTTGCTAAAGAAAACCTAAAGGATGCTCAAAAAGAGCAAAAGGCCTGATATGATAAACATACCAGCGAGCGTTCCTTCAAAGTAGGGGACCAGGTTATGGTCTTGAAAGAGCAACAGGCCCATAAGGAGGAAGAGTCATGGGAAGGGCCATTCAAAGTCCAAGAGCGCCTGGGAGCTGTTAACTATCTAACAGAATTCCCCACCTCAACCCTAAAGCCCAAAGTGTACCATGTTAATTCTCTAAAGCACTTTTATTCCAGAGACTTACAGGTTTGTCAGTTTACAGCCCAGGTAGGAGATGATGCTGAGTGGCCTGAAGGTGTCTACTACGAAGGTGAAAGTAACGGTGGCATGAAAGAGGTGAAGCTCTCCACAACCCTGGAACGTCTGCAGTGACAGCAGATCAAGGAGCTGTGTACTACCTTCGCATCAATGTTCTCAGCCACCCCAGGATGGAATGAAGGGGCATACCACTCCTTTGACATGGGTAATGCTGACCCAATTAGAACCCCACCCTACCAGATGTCTCCTCATGCCCAAGCTGCTATAGAACGGGAGATCCAAAGCATGCTACAGATGGGTATAATCCATCCTTCTAACAGTGCATGGGCATCTCCAGTGGTTCTAGTACCCAAACCAGATGGGGAAATACGCTTTTGCGTGGACTACCATAAGCTAAATGCTGTAACTGGTCCCAACAACTATCCAATACCACACACCCATGAGCTATTGGAAAAATTGAGTCGTGCCCAGTTCATCTGTACAATAGACTTAACCAAGGGGTACTGGCAAGTACAGCTAGAGGAACCCACCAAAGAAAGGTCAGCCTTCATCACCCATGCAGGGGTGTATGAATTTAATATGCTTCCTTTCGGGCTGCAAATTGCACCCGCCACCTTCCAAAGACTTGTAAATGGTCTCCTAGCAGGATTGGGAGAATCTGCAGTTGCCTACCTCGATGATGTGGCCTTTTTTTCTGATTCATGGGCAGAACACATGGAACACCTAGAAAAAGTCTTTGAGTGCATCAGGCAGGCAGGACTAACAGTTAAGGCTAAAAAGTGTCAAATAGGCCAAAACAGAGTGACTTCCCTTGGACACTAGGTGGGTCAAGTAACAATAAACCCCCTACAGTCCAAGGTGGATGCTATCCAAAAGTAGCCTGTCCCAAAGTCAAAGAAACAGGTCCAATCCTTCTTAGACTTGGCCTGGTATTAAAAGCTATTTGTACCACACTACAGCCAAATCGCTGCCCCACTAACAGACCTGACCAAAAAGACCCAGCCAAATGCAGTTAAGTGGACTGATGAGTCTCAGAAGGCCTTTACTCAGCTTAAGGCAACACTCATGTCTGACCCTGTACTAAGGACCCTGGACTTTGACATACCATTCCTAGTAAACACAGATGCATCTGAGCTTGGTGTAGGAGCAGTTTTAATGCAGGAATGAACCGGATCAAGAATTTCATCCTATTGTGTTTCTCAGCAAGAAACTGTCAGAGAGGGAAAACCACTGGTCAATCAGTGAAAAAAAATGCTACGCCATTGTGTATGCCCTGGAAAAGCTACGCCCATATGTTTGGGGACAGTGTTTCCAGCTACAAATCGACCATGCTGCATTAAAGTGGCTTCATACTGCCAAGGGAAACAACAAAAAATTGCTTTGATGGAGTTTAGCTCTCCAAGATTTTGATTTTGAAATTCAACACATTTCAGGAGCTTCTAACAAAGTAGCTTATGCACTCTCCCGTGAAAGTTTCCCAGAATCAACTGGTTAAAAATTGTCCTTGAAATGTGGAAAATCGTGTAGTTTTATATAATTAGTAGTATACGTAAAGGTGCATGTGTTTTATTAATCTGTTTATTCTAAACTTCTAGGAAGAAATCACCGCCAGTGTGGTTCCACACTATATGAGATTTGGGGGGCGTGTCATAAACAGATAGTTAAGGATTAATGTCTTCCTTTACCTGTAAAGGGATAAGAAGCTCAGTAAACCTGGCTGACACCTGACCAGAGGTGGAGGACAAGATACTTTCAAATCTTGGTGGAGGGTTGTCTTTTGTTTGTGCTCTTTGTGTTGTTGTTGTTGTTCGCTCTTGCAACTAAGAGGGATCAGACATTCATCCAGGCTCTCCAAATCTTTCTGAATCAGTCTCTCATGTTTCAAACTTGTAAGTAATTAGCCAGGCAAGGTGTGCTAGTCTTATTTTTGTTTCCTCAACTTGTAAATGTTTCTTTTTGCTGGAATGATTTTACCTCTGTTTGCTGTAACTTTGAACCTAAGGCTAGGGGGGGGCCCTCTGGTCTATAGGAATCTGATTACCCTGTAAAGCCTTTTCCATTCTGATTTTACAGAGATAATTTTTACCTTTTCTTTCTTTAATTAAAAGCTTTCTTTTTAAGAACCTGATTGATTTTCCATTGTTTTAAGATCCAAGGGGTTGGATCTGGACTCACCAGTAATTGGTGGGGGAAAGGAGGGGTGATGGTTAATTTCTCCTTTTTTTAAGATCCAAGGGGTTTGGATCTGTGTTCACCAGGAAATTGGTGAAGTCCCTCAAGGCAACCCAAAGGGGGAAATTTGGGGGGAAACAGAGAGTGCCCCAGACACTAAAATTCTGGGTGGTGGCAGGGTTACCAGATCTAAGCTAGTAATTAAGCTTAGAAGTGTCCATGCAGGTCCCCATATCTGTACCCTAAAGTTCAGAGAGGGGAAAGAAACCTTGACACGGCCTTACTATAATACATGCACAAATCCTGACTTTCAATCCCAACTTCTTTGACAGTAGCTGCAAACTTCATATTTTGAATTGGTTTCTAAGACCTTTCTTTCCTTTAGTGAAAGGAAGTCTTCTTTGGAATGGTTTTGAAAAAGATAAACCGATTTGTACTGGAGCTGAAAAAGTACATATGGAAATTTGTTTCTACCTTTTCCCACTTGAGGATGGTTTCCTCAAAGTAACGTAAATTGCTGTAGTTATAACTTGCAGCTCCCATTACTGATTCTTTTATGGCCCTAAAAAGGGCATACCACATTTGTATGGTTACCTAGGCCTGAATGTAATTTCACTGCAAACAGATTTGTATTAAAACAGGTAAATCTGTAACAGCCATCCAGACAGGGCCAAATTCTCCTCTCATTTACATGGATGTAAATTCAAAGAAACAACAATGACTACAGTGGAGTTATTCCAGCTTTATACCCCCTAAATGAAAGCAGAATTAGGCCAGATTAAGTCTCCAGTACAGGTTTAGTTTTTCAACACCTCTGATGTTGAGTGCAGTTTTGTACCCCAAATTGCACTGGGTAATTATAGGCAAAGATATGGAAATGATGGCAAATAAAATGCATATCTCCTACTGCAAGGCCATAATGTGATCACATTATCTTACTGGTAAAAAATAAGAGAATTTTGTATTGCCATTGCATTGGTGTATCGTAACGTTTTATCAGATTTGTAACTAAACTGTTATATTGCATAGTAAGGTACTTGGAAGTATCAATATATTAGTATGTGTCTGCATGTTTGTTTATCAGACTCTGGGATATATATTTTTATTACTACAGTTACAATTGTGCCACAAGGAAAGAAAAGATAAAGATGTCAAACTGTGCCAAGGATGGCAGCCAATATAACTGATGAGACAAAATTGGCACTTAGAGTAAGTATGTTTAACTGTGGTGTCATTCAAAACTTCATGTTTATATGTGGTACCGGAAGCTTGTACTATTGTACCATTCAGAGAGAAACTGAGAGAAGAAGAAAGAAGGCACGAAGAAAATGAATTGAGCTTCCGAGTTCTGAACCATAGAACTGGCATCAAACTGGTTACCTTTTTTGTTGACCACCAGAAAGCTCTGAACAAATGATACACAGTATGTGAGGTAGTCTTTTTTGTCACTACCTAAATTAGTTTTGGGTAGTACAGCACGTCTCCAGCTACAATCTCATATTGGCAAACATCGCAATACATTAAGTAATACCTGAATGAAATGCAATGTTCAAAATCAATACTGCATTTTCTGCAGCTTTCAAGCACATTATAAGATGTTCAATATAATATGCACATACAATTGTTGCTCCACTTTCAGCTTTCACATTTTATTTATTAAATGAAATCTTGATAATTGATCAAGAGTGTAAAATGCATTTCAACAGAACTGCAAATGGTTATTTATGCATAAAAGATATTTTAAAATGTCAGATTGGCTAAAATCTAATTCTGTCTTCCTCTTGACATTCCAGACCTTCTGATGCTATAGTGACTTGCTTGAGATGATACTAGCATTTCTTCCTAACAGAAACCTGTTTACTTTAGCCGTGGTTAATAATAGATCCTATTAAGGCTAAACTGTTTCCCTTTGGGTGGGAACAGATGCCATCTGCTTTTCAAAACTGTGAGAGCTCCCTTTAGGTATTCCCACCCAAATCATTAGTCTTACTACCATGCATGACTAAAAAGTAGAACACTAACTGATTCATGAAGAGAATGGTTAACTTTGCAGATCATTCTCCTGCAGATAGATCAATTTCCAGTCATGATAGAAAATGCATAGAAGAGAAATATTCTGGTGAACAGTCAGAAACACTCATCCTCATTCAAAGAAATATCGAAAGAATCAAAGTATTGAATAAAATTGGACAATTTTTTCATGAAAAATCACATTTTTAACACACTTTCACTTATTTATTTAACTAAATTATAGAACTGGTTGACAATTTACAAAAAATTGGAATTGTCAATGACATGAACAATACAAATATTCTTTACTCAAATTTTCACTATTTTTCAACCTGTTCTAATATTGGGAGGTTCAGAGAGATTCTTCTGTATCTAGTGTCATCTCTTCCACACAACAAGGAAAAAAAAAAAAGGCCCACCCATCTTTATGTAGAGACAGACATGACATAGTTACTGGTCCACTCCATACCCACTCTAGCTCTGATATAGCTAGCTTGCTAAAAAGAGAGTAAAGCTGTGGCAGCACAAGAGGTGGGGGGGAGGGTAGCTGCCCTGGATATAACCTCAACTAGACATATACTCAGGAGATCTAAGTCCTCCCACCCCTAGCATTGCCATAGCTACACTCTATTTTTAGCACACTAGCTAGATCAGAGCTTATACAAGAATGTCTCTTAGACCCCTAGCTTGAAGTGTAGACATATCCTGTACATTGGGACTAATTCACCCCTATTCAGTATCAGTCATATGCAAATATTCTCTGAAGCATATCTGTCTGCTGTTTTCCTTTGCCAAGTGATTCTGCTCTCCATGTCAATGCATATAGATTCCTTCATTTTCCATCAAGCCAGTTTCATGGCTTATATTAATATCATGCCCAAATGTAATTGTTCTATTGCAATTACTCACTTTCTGATAAAATAAGGATTCACCAACAAATCTGCGCAATTCATTATATTGATTCCTTGATTCACGAATTAAAAGTCATAAGAACTTAATAACAGTTATACTGAGTCAGACCAAAAGTCCATCTAGCCAAGAAGCTAATGCTAAGTGTTTCAGAGGGAATGAACAGAACAGCTAATCACCAAGTGACCATCCCAGGTCGCCCGTTCCCAGCTTCTGGCAACAAAGGCTAGGGACACCACCCCTGCCCATCCTGCCTAATAGCCATTGGTGGACCTATCCTCCACAAACTTATCTAATTCCCTTTTTGAACCATGTTATAGCCTTAATTAAATCCTCTGGCAAAGAGTTCCACGGTTTGACTATGCATTGTTTGAAGAAATACTTCCTTTTGTTTGTTTTAAACCTGCTGCCCATTAATTTCATTTGATGACCCCTAGTTCTTGTGTTATGAAAAGGAGTAAATAACACTTCCTTATTTATTTTCTCCACATCAGTATGATTTTACACACAAGTCTATCATATCCCCTATTAGCCATCTCCTTTCAAGATGAAAAGTCCCATTCTTTTTAATCTATTCTCATATGGAAGTTGTTCCATACCCCTAACCATTTTTGTTGCCCTTTTCTGTACCTTTTCCAGTTCCAATATATCTTTTCTGAGATGAGGTGATCAGATCTGCACACAGTATTCAAGACATGGGCTTACCATGGATTTGTATAGAGGCAATATGATATTTTCTGTCTTAGTATCTATCCCTTTCCTAATGATTCACAACATTCTGTTGCTTTTTTTGACTGCCACTGCACATTGAGTGGCTGTTTTCAGAGAACTATCCACAATGACTCCAAGATCTCCAAATCAGACTGAAAGAGTTGAATGTAACCCATTTATATCATACTCTGAAGGTGGGGGGAGGAAGCATTTAGAATCTGTGACTGTCCCATATATTCATTAGGCAGTTATAACAGCTTCTTCTGAAATAACAGCTAGCACTTTCTCTGGTTGGATTCTGCATTAAAGTTTTGGAATGAAAAGTGTTTGGCATCTTTGGTTTAGTGAGTAGGTTCTAATGTTAAATCCATATTTTGTTTCAATTCACATAGAAACACACTCCTGTCATTAAATACGGTTCACTATTTGTGTGATCTATATCTATATCTATAGAGATAGATAGATATATTTTGATTCAATATTTCTCTAGGATTTTTTTAAAGATAATGAGATACAGCTAATAAAGGTAGGTTTTTTCACAAGGTTTCTGAAAGCCAAGTCAATTCAAGTAAACAGTTATCAAGATATGATGTTACATGATCTTTTTATTTTTAATTCATTTCAAGTCACTTTTAATTATTAGATTTTGAATTAAACACCTTCTCTCTTTTATACCACCATAGGATATTATTTTAGTGATTTAGTATTTATTTAAGGGGAAATCATTCACAGAAAAAGAGTTAAAGTTGGGATGGGAAATTATATAAACCATGATTGATACCATGATAAACCATGGAATTAGCCATGGAAGTATCTGATTTTTAACCAACAGGACCGGATAATGCAGAAATCACAAGAGTGAAGCTTAAGCAATTTATAGAGTCAATGAGAGAATTAAAATACGTCTATTTCCAATATAGTCAATCCCAAGCATTCAGAAATCAGGAGTAAGGCCCCTAAAAATAAAAATAGTGTTAATTTAAAAATAAATTTATAGTTGTTTTTATTTGCTTTCAAAGTTTTGAGCATTTAGTGATCATGTTTGAAAGTTTTTCTCTGAAACAATAAGGGTTAGTACCTTACTCTCTCTTTCTCTCCCGGAGCTGGACTTCAAGAAAACTAGCAAATATGAGACTTGTGATAAAATCACAAGAAGTGGCAACATTCTATTTCTGAAACATGCATTTTAATGGTAAAAGAGAAATAAAATGTCATAGAAAATTTTTAATGTTTCCAAGTTCGGCCTTTTGTGAGTGTATCTTGTGATGCAATTCCTGTGACTAATATTGCAATGCTAATGTACGTAGCACAAATTTAAAGCCAAATTCTGCCAGTCATACTCACATTGAGATCCTTTACTCACTGAATTGCCCCCAATGATTTCTATAGGATTTCTCATGAAGTCAAGTGCATCTCAAAGTAGGTGTGGCAAAACTGGGCTCTAGAACCTGCATGGGAATGCTTTGTCTCTCAATGGGAGCAAATCAATGGACGTTTGGCCTGGAATATTAATTCCTTGAGTACTAATTATGCAGTGGTAGTCAGGGTAATTCTCATTTCTGAACATATGTCAGAAAGTGTCACAAATTGAAGGGAAACAGAAGAAGAGAGAGAAATAGTAGCGACTGAGAAATTTGACTCTGAATGCATGAGGTCTGAGTCTATTCACACTATTCTAGTGTGCCAGTAGAAATCAGGGCATAGGATAATTCTCATTCTGCTGTGGAGCCTGGAGCTGCCCTGCTTACTGAAGGAAGTGGACAAACCAGGCAGGGACAGAGCGTGACTACCATGCCTTGAGAATGCATTGATTGAGCCCATTGACTGGGCACCCTTCGCCAACAGAGTTTCTATGGTGTCTCAACCATAAAAGAAACCTGCCCTCCACTGGTGGAAACCTAAGGGAAGGCAGAAGTGGCAACATTGCATGCCTTCCCATGGGTGAATGCCCATCCCCTCATGTAAAGTGGCACTTCTCTGTGCTGAATGGAGTGGACTGAGCCCTCTTTCTATAGTAAGAAGTGTAGTTACTTGTTGTCTGCATGTGTGTTCTTCCCGTGTGTTGTGCTGGATCTGCACAGATAGCTGGCCCAGCAGATCTCTCTCTAACTGCCCAGTAAGACCACAACACTCCATTTGTAGCAAAAGGACCTGGCCCCGTTTATTGTCGACGAAGCACGGTATTAGTGCTACAGGTAAACTTAATGTCTGTGACAATGGATTCAGCTTAGTGAATAGCAGGACTTTCCATTCCCCCCTTTGCTGGACAAAGATACACACCCTATGACCCCTCTTTATACACTGATGCAAAGAAGTTATGTATTGCCTCTTTGACGTGGTTAGTTACAACCCTTTCCCTTGTACCTGTAAGTTTGATCAAAGCATCTCTATCCACCACCTTGTCATCCTGACTTTATCTTTAAGAGGGGTCAATGTGTCCTTGTATCATCTTCTGAGAGTGCATTTACACCATAACCCGACATCAGGGTGTTCTGGCACTACCCTTCCAAAGTGTGTTTATGTGAATACTTAGTGCCTAGGAGTGCTTGTGTTTTTGTAGTACCAGCCCTGTTCTTGCCAAGTTCTGTTAACTTGCAAGTAGGTATGTTTTGTGATGAGGCCTGACTTTTCCTCACTAACAGGCTCTCTCCTTCTACTACAGGGAGCACTGATAAGACAAAAGTGTCAATAAGAAAGCAGTATGGAGTAATCTATTTCACTGAAGGGAGTAAGGTAACTTTCAGGGTTATGCATATACATTTTTAATAATATGATTCCAAAGCATTTTCAGACAGTCTGCTCGCTTCTCTTTGCCAAATAATTTTTTTTTTAAATCCCTGTCAGTGTTTCAGGTACTATATAGCTCGTAGACTTACTGATGTGAAGGTTATGTTGTCGGATTCACCTTTGAGTAGGAGAAACACCACAGAGTATGCAATATCAAGATATAATCTACATGTGTTGTGACTGTAGATACCAGTTGTCTTAGGTGCTGGCATAGGGATTTTCATTTTTTAGCAATGGTGGGGTCCCTTAGAAGAGAAGCTTTGAATAAGAAAGACAGTTAAGTGGAGCTGAGGGAAAGGGAGAAGGATCATATCTTCACAATATGTTATGCTGTCATAAAAATTATATTAGTAATGTACTTGACATATTGATGTTTTACAGCCAAATACCATTTTTAACTAGAAATGGCTAAACATATGCCCCGTGAAATCTATCTATTCCTTTTGAAGCATCTTGTGTTTCTTTTTTTTCTTGGAAGAAAATCTTGTCATTGATGCTAGCAGTTCTAAAGTGCTTTATCTCCACACCTCCATAGGTAAAGCTTTTCAAGTATAATTTGTTTTCTCTCACATATTAAGAAGCAGTAAAGGCTCTCAAAGGGAGCAGAAATGGAAAATAACTTGACAATTGTCCACAGTCCTTATTAACAGTGGCATAGAATTCTCCAATAATGGGACCAAAATTCATTTTACTGCTGCAGTGATTTACACTATTATTCTAGATTACTGTAGTTGCTTATTTTTAAATAAAAGATGATTCTTTGTGTCTGGCTGCAAAAGGCCAATTTATCTTCCTGCTTTAACTTAATTTAAATCCATGCAATCTAGTTAAAGATAAGCAAAAGGATATGGCCTTAAAAAAATCCACTTCCCCTCCTCGCTCATTTATCTGATTAAGAAAATTCAACCTCCATTCCTAAACAAGAGCTACATTCCTAAATATCCTATGTCTCCTTGGAGCAACTCAAGTTCAGACACCATTTTTTTTTCAGTTCTCCATGGCTGCAGGGTCATATATGCTACTGATGTGGACACGGAATATAGGACATGATACCTCACTTTTTGCCCGGCTCCAGTACTTACACAGTAGTCTGAAAAAATGGGGTGGGAGTCAGCCATCCCATCGTTCGGGAGGGAGGGAGGGAGTGGAAAGGAGGGAGTAGAGCTGTCCAGAGCTGCTGAGCTCTTTCTGCTGTCTTCTACCTCCTCCTTCCCTCTCCTGAGAGAAAGATGTTAGCTTCTGAAGGAAGGGGGAGAGAGTTCTGCCTGCTTCCCACTGCAGCTCTGATTCCCCACTTGCCCAGTAGATGAGCAAGTGGGGAAAGGAGCCAAACAGAAGGTTTTTCTCTCCAGATAGTATTGAAAATTTGCACCCGTCTGACCCAGCCCAAGCTGAGAAATGTTACTGCCCAGGTTTGCAACCAGTTTTGACCCGGCTCCTGTCTCTGATGAACTCATGTGAATGAAAATGGTATCAAAATCTCATTCATCTGCTCTGGAGAAAACAGAGGGGAGGGTCAATGTGATGGGCACAAGTTCATGAAACTAAAACCTGATTTACACACAAACTTGGATGGGTTTAGTTAAATCAGTTTAGTTAAACTGGTCCAAAACCTTGTGTAAACTCTCTTATTTTGGGGTGAGTGTGGCTTATTTTAGATTATCTTAAACCAGTTCCTAAGCGTATTACACTAAACCGAAATCTACCTTTTCTACATGCAGAGTTGCACTGATTTAACTTGTGGCATGATTTTAAACCAATTTATTTAAACCATGGCAGAAAGCCATGTGGCTATTCTTAAGTCAGTTTAAACTGATATACTTCATTTTAACTAAATAGGTTCAAAATCACAACTTGAGTTAAACCCGTGCAACTCTGCATGTAGACAAGACCTAAAAAAATCTAGTGAGTTGACTTGACCAGCAGCCTTGACCTTGTCTCTTTAAGACTGGCTTAACGAGAATACCAAAAATTCTCAGTCGCTGTTACAGAAATTTCAAAATAATAAAAATATATTAAATATTTTGAAATCTGGTTATGTCCATTTGCACAATTCAGGTGGCATAAAGGGGATGTATGTAATCAATCTGAAAATCATCAGCAGACAATTCCCCTGGCACACATGAAATCTCTGCTGGCACATCTATGCCACCATCCAGCCATGGGCCTCAGTCCTCCTTCCCAACTCCCTGCATTTCTCAGCTTTAGGGGTGAATCGAGGCAGGGATATGCTCATGTTGGAGCTCTGTTCTGCTACGCCAATCTTCTGCTAGTATAATTTAGAGCTGCACCTCTTAGTGGTCTCTGGGCTTTGCCTGTCCCTCAGAAAGAGTGAACTGGAATCTGACATTCTCTCTGACTCTCCCCTCATCCCTCCCCCAGCCCCCATACCACTCTCCTGCATAAGCTGAGGTCTGGACCCATTGTGACTTCCATCTCAAAATCACAGGACACTGACTTTTTCAACTGACTTCATGATCAGAATTTGTCTCTTTTGTGTGTGAAATCATTCTAAATCAAAGGCTAAATATCCATATGGATGTGGGCTGCAATCCAGCTTCTCGAGACAGCAGTTTCTCTTTTCAAAGACATATGCACTATATGTCAGTGATTTTTTTTCATACGTCTTTAAGCTGATATTGCTGCTGTGAGAGGGAGAGCAAGATGTGCATGTGAGATTCTGATATTTATTTTTACCTACAATAGAACTAATTAAAGTTGTAGGTTTTTTAAGTAATCATAGGTGATACATGTGTGAGTAATATTAGTGAAGGCTATGATAAAATGACAGACTATTTTTATTATGTAGCTATGGTTTACACTAACAAACACTGATTATTGCCGTGTAGAAGGAGCCAGATACATGGTTTCTCTAAAATTCTAATTAAACTATTAATTAATGGATGCTGATGACTTTAATGTTGTTAATACAATTAAATGGCATGGAGAGAGCAACACAATATATAGTAATAAATAAGGGAAAGAACCACAGTTTTGAATTTCAGCTCATTCCCCTCATCCCACCTCTTTCCCTCCATAACTACGTCATTAACAAGGCATGAGCCATTACTCCTCCTCACCATTTTGTGTGTGGTTTGTGTGTGCTTTCCCTTTCCCCAACTTAATTTTGTCTGTTTAGGTTGCAGGCTTTTGGGGTCAGGGACTGTATCTTCTTTTTTTGCTCTGTACAATACCTAGTATACTTTGGGCACCATAACAAAATAAGTGGTCTGTACTATTAAGATGGAGTTCTGGGCGAGGATGGGCTTAAGTACAGGGGAATCCAAAGGGCCACTATTGCACCCAAGGGCAAGGCAGCTGGACAGGTTCCAATTCTCGGATTGTAATGGTAGATAAAGGGTCCATGCTCTGTGAGCATGCCCAAGGACCTCAAGATTGGGACAGCAGCTGGACTCCATTCAGCCTCTAGGGGTCTTAAAACACTTAGGATCTAGGAACCCAGAGGCTTGGATTCCCCTCACAGAAGTGTGTGTGGGGGGGGGAACTAGAATGGTGACAACCAGCTTCACACCCTTGTGACACTACTGACTTCAGTGGAATTACACCAGGATAAAGCTGGGATAGTGGATTGGTGAATCAGGCCCTATGACTGATGCCTGCAGGGGTGTGCAGAACTAGCAAACAACTTCCTAGTCAGAAGTCCCTCATTTTCTTAAATTCCTCCTGCAACGTATGCTTATATGAAGGCTGATCCACAATAGAAGAAGTCAATAGCACAATTAAGAAATATATTTTCTTTCTTTTTTTTTAAACTCTCCTTGCTCTTAGTTCTGCTTAGCATTCTTTTAAACTATGACAAGTGCAGAATGCTAAGGAGGTGACAGCTAGTTCAACAACATGCATTTGAGGGTCATTAGCCTGGTACCAAACCCCTGACTCCATTTTTCAGGTGCCAGATGAATCAGGTATTTGGTATAAATTTGGTAATCCCAAATATCATGTATTTCAACCCTGGCCCATCTGTTCCTATTTAATGCAATTTATATGCAAAAAGTGTGTTGTATAACTTTCCAGTGGAATGTACACAGAAATTGAGTATAAATGGAGTATAAGTTATTCATGAATACAAATTGTAAAATTGTTGACACAAGTGGATCCATTCCCTTTACAATTGTTGTCATCCACATGGATACATTTCATCCTAAAAACAATGATTTGGCATTTTCTTGTATTCTTAACATATTTTCATAAGAATGAGATATCAGAATTGTGTGTTATTAATAGAGACTTGGAACATAAGGAACTTCAGATTAAATTAAAACTTTTTTTCTAAAATTGTCAATTACCATACTAAGGATGCAGGAAAAAATATAGCTTTGCTCTCCCAATGCTCATTCCTTTTTTTTCAGATGGAAAAGCTTAATTTTTCTGTCTTTGTCATCTTTCCTGTGTGAGGGATGCTTTTCATATGTCTGGGAAATGAATCCTCAAATGTAGCTGTGTACTGACTGTGTTCAAATGCTTCATTAAAAACTAGATGTTTTATTGCACATAATTGCATAACTGATTACTTTTTACTCATTATTTATTATTATTATTATTATTATTATTATTATTATTATATGTGGGCTTGAGCTATTAAGTTTGGCTCCACACGTGCATCCAGATTCAAATCTGATACTGGAGCCAAACTTCCCCCATGCTTGGATATATTTAGATTCAGTGTCTTGTTCAGATCCAATTTCTATTTACTATTTCTATTATTATTGTCTCACTCCATCTGTCTGTCTGTCTTGGGGTTTGCTATAGCACTTATCACTTCAGTATCTAAGATTCAGATACACAAAGAAGCAGTGGCAGATTAACAAATTTGGCGCCCCTAGGCCCTCAAAAAATTGCCCTCCTCCCATGCAGCTCACCTCTGTTCCCCCGCGGCAAGCCTGGGAGGGAGGGGGGAGAAGGGGAGCTGTGGTGCACTCCGGAGATGGAAGTGGTGGAGTGGAGGTGAGCTGGGGCGGGGAGCAGTTCCCGGCCCCCCCGGGTTACTCCCCATGCCCGCGGGCCCCAGCTCACCTCTACTCTGCCTCCTCCAAGCACACCACTATTCGCTTCTCCCTCCCTCCCAGCGCTTTCACGTGACAAGCCTGGGAAAGAGGGGAAGAAGGGAAGCACGGCGAGCCTCGGGAGGAGGCAGGCCTGGGATTTGGGGAAAAGGCGGAGTTGGGGAGGGGTCACGAGCAAATTTGTTGCCTCTGCAAATTTGCCACCTACGCCTAGGTCTTATTGGCATAGGTGATAATACACCGCTTCAAAGAGGCTTAGGTGCCCTAACTGTTGGACTAGGGATGTTCTGAGGTGGATCAACATTCCACTTTGTATTAAACATGCATTGGGCCACAGAGAGAGAATGACTTTATGGACCAGTAGTTAGAGAACTCACCACAAAGGTGGGACACCCCTGCTCAAATCCTCTCTCTTCATCAGGTAGAGGGGGGAATTGAACCGAGGCCTCCCACATCCTAGCTGACTTCTCTAACCAGTGGGTTAATGGTGATAACTAGGGCCTGATTAAATTATGAAAAACACATCATGGATCGTGAAATCTGGTCTTTTGTGTGCTTTTACCCTATACTATACAGATTTCAGGAGGGAGATCAGCATTTCTCAGACTGGGACTCCAGACCCAAAAGGAAGTTGTGGGAGGGACTGTCATAACATTTTTTCCCAGATCTGGACCTTAGCGTCCAAAATATGAGTGTTAGCATGAAAACCTCCAAGCTTAGTTACTAGCTTGGACCTGGTATTTGCTGCCACCAGCCAGGAATTATACAGTGCCTAGCTCACTGTGGTCTCCCCAAAACCTTCCCTGGGGGACTCTAAGACTCAGATGCCTTGAGTCTTACAACAAAGAGGAATAACCCCCTCCCCTTGTTTCCTTGATACTTCCTCCCAGGCTCCCCTCCCTGGATGACCCTAGGAGATTCCCTGCTTCCAGTCCTGGAAACACAAGTACCGAGAGATCTAATCTCTCCCCCTCACCCAGAGGGTATGCAAAGTCAGGCTTAGTAACTCTAACACAAAGAGATTTTCCCCCTGACTTCTTCCTCCCACCAATTCCCTGGTGAGCTGCAGACTCAATTCCCTGGAGTCCCCACTAAAGAAAAAACTCCAACAGGTCTTAAAAAGAAAGCTTTATATAAAAAGAAAGAAAAAGGACATTAAAAATAGGCTCTATATCATAGTGACAATGTACAGGGTCAATTGCTTAAGAGAAAAAAGTGAATAAACAGCCTTATTCAAAAAGAATACAATTTAACACATTCCAGCAACTACACACATGTAAATACAAGAAAAACAATATAAACCTATTGTCTTACTATCCTTGTACCTACAACTTGGAAACAGAAGATTAAAAAGCTTGGAGATAGAGAGAGATCACTCTCAGAGCTGAGAGGGTCACCGAACCAAGACAAACAACAAAGAACTCACACCCCAAAACTTCCCTCCACCTAGACTTGAAAAAGTCTTGTTTCCTGATTGGTCCTCTGGTCAGGTGTTTCAGGTTACTCCTTTCCAGGTGAAAGAGACATTAACCCTTAGCTATCTGTTTATGACAGGGACACAAGGTTATTTTAGGGGGATCACAGTATTGCCTCCTGTCATGGTATAATTCCCCAATCTGAACCTTAGAGTCCAAAAAATGGGGTAGCAGTGTGAATTCCTTTAAGCTTAATTACCATCTTAGATCTGATAAGATGCCACCACCCAAAAATATAGTGTTTTGGGGCACTCTGGTCCCCCCAAAAACCTTCTCTGGGGACCCCAAGACCCAAATTCCTTGAGTCTTACAACAAAGGGGAATAAACCATTTCCCCTCCTTCTTCTTTCTTCCTCCCAGATCTTTTCTGCCCTGGGTACACTAGGAGATCACTGTGATTCAAACTCCTTGAATCACAACACAGAGAAATCAGATTTTTCCCCCCCTTTTCTCCCCCTCCCAGGCGTTCCCTCCCTGGGCTATCCTGGAGAGATAGACAGATTCAAGTTCCATGAATCTAAACAAAGGGATTCCACCTTTCCCCCCTCTCTTCTCTCTCTCTGTCTCTCACCAATTTCCTGGTAAGTACAGACTCAATTCCCTTGAGCCTCAACAAGGGGAAAAAATCAAACAGGTCTTAAAAAGCAAAACTTTTAATAAAAAGAAAGAAAAAAAGTAAAAATTGTCTCTGTAATTTAGATGGTAAAAGTTACAGGGTCTTTCAGCTTATAGACACTAGAGAGAAGCCTGCCCCCAGCAAAATACAATTTAAAATACTCCCAGCAAACTACACATTTGCAAATACAGAAAACAATCAAAAGACTAAACTCGCCTTTTCCTGGTACTTACTAAAATTAGAACAGAAGAGATTTTTTCAGGAAGATTGGAGGAATCTGCTTACATGTCTGGTCCCTCTCCGAATCCAGAGAGAACAAAGCAAAACCCAAAAAACACTAACAAAGGCTTCCCTCCACCGAGATTTTAAAGTATCTTGTTTCCTGATTGGTCCTCTGGTCAGGTGTTTTTGGTTTACTGTTTGTTAACCCTTTACAGGTAAAAGAGACATTAACTCTTAACTATCTGTTTATGACACCTCCCTTACTTCTGCACTGCCTTCACAGCTGGGCAGCCAGAGGGTGGTGATTGTTGGCCGGGCGTCCAGCTCTAAAGGCAGTGCCTCTGCCAGTAGCAGTGCAGAAATAGAGGTGGAAATAGCATATCATGCCATTCTTACTTCTGTGCAGCTGCTGGCCATGGCTCTGCCTTCAGAGATGAGCTCCCAGCCAGCAGCCACCACAGTCTGGTCACCCAGCTGCGAAGGCAGCACTACCGCCAGCAGCAGTGCGGAGGTAAGTGTATTAGTACTGCAACCGCCCCCGCCCCCCTTACAATAACCTTGCAACCCTCCACAACTCCTTTTTGGGTCAGGACCACTACAATTACAACACTGTGAAATTTCAGATTTCAATAGCTGAAATCATGAAATTTATGATTTTTAATATTATGTGACCATGAAATTAACCAAAATGGACTGTGAATTTGGTAGGGCTCTAGATATAACGAAGGTTGTTGCCATTGTTCCATCTCCAGGCTACAACTGATTTCTGGGGACAACAACAGAAAAAAAACCGATGCAGAAGTGAGGTCAAAGGCTGAAAATCAGGGACCCAGATTGGACTCCAAGCAGAGAACCCGTGTCTGCACTCACTGCTCATCAAAGGGACCTAGGAAGTCACTGTGCAATGTAATGGGTGGGTTGCTAACATCAGCTTCTAATGCTGCATCCTAATGCTGCAAGAGAGAGATAGTATGGAGCCCAGCAGACATTGGTGCACAAACAAAGATGGCTACAACAACTAGATACCTCAGATATCTTTTTCATACATGATAACTGTTTCCCAAACGTCCGAGGAATAACTCTGGGTTTATGTGCGTATGTGGAGTTAGAGGTCTCACCGTGACCTTTGCACTCACCAAAAAAACAAAAAACAAAACAACCCCCCTGCCACCCTTAGCCTGTAATAAGTCCTGTGAACCAGGATAGGCTGATGTTCATACAAAGGAGAGAAGTGCAACAGGTGAATCTATTCATTTCTCTCTTTGTTGATTCAATTTTTTCCCTCCTCACTACAATCATAGCAAAGGACAACACAGCTGGGCTAAAAAAAACACCATAGTTAATTAAATGACAATGTGTATACTTTGTTCCTGTGAATATTAGTAGTATAGTATTGCATTCAACTCTCTCTAACTTGAAATGGTAAGTAAGGGTAAAGACCTTGGTGAGAGAGGCGTGTCCTGACAATGGAAAATGTTTGGTAATACCTGCCATATGGCAGTATCTGATCCATTCCCAAGTCAAAACAAAATCCCCTTCAGAAGCAACTGTGTGATCCCCAAGGAGAGAAAGGGGACCTACAAGGTTCTATCACCAACTGAACAGGCTGATATAAAGAATATCCTGCCAAGCCAGGCCTTGACAGAGATTATTCATCTGAAGATCCTTCACAAAGTAGAAAATATGGTGATGTGGGGCAAGGGAATGTTTCATAAGGGAAGCTAAGCAAGGTACATATTCACACATAATTCAGATAGGGTTCAAATAAGCATCCATTCTTTGGGATAATGCAAAAGTAAACCTTCGACCTTCTGAGGTTTGCTCATCATTAGTTGCCATCAGTGGCATTGTTCAACTCTTGTAATGAGAATGGTTGTCTCTTAATAGGAAACACTGTGACAACACTTGAAATGGTGTTGAGTAATTTGATATGAGCCTAAATAGTTAATTCAGAAGACAAGGGGGTAGAGGGGAAGAATCTGTCATGTTTTTTAAAAAAAATTACAAATAACTGGAATCTGAGTTGCCAAGCCAAGAACAAACAAATTATTATTATTATTATTATTATTATTATTATTATTAATAATAATAATAATAATAATGAAGGATGTTTTTCATTAGATCAAGTATGGAATAATACTATCAGTGAAACAGCAAACATAGGTCAATCAAGATGTTATCCCTAATGAAAAAGATTACATATATATGACTAACCTTTCTAGGCTCAATTGATTTCACTTATCTCCAAAATTTCACACTTTATCTTCTCATTAAAGCAGCACCTCCTAGTACTGTTGCAGTTTAAAGTCAGTTCTTAAACCCAAAGAGGAAGGATATAATAAGTTTCCAAATGATTTATTTTTACTGGCTGATGGGTGATGTTTGATCAGAAAAACCTCGATGGTGGTTTTAAACACTTTTGGGGCTCAATTCTATCTCAAAAGCCCCTTGATTTGTAAAATTAAAGGTGAAGAATCCAAATCAGCAGAAACAGTAAGTAGGTAGTATTCATACATAGAATTGTTCCTGTGGGATGCTGCTAAGAGTGAAGAGCAGCATAAGTTTGCTTCACCAGTTATCTCTGTCCGTAATTGGGATGTTGAAATAGCAGGCCAGGGTATTCACGAAAGGGAAGCTCTCAATACTATCCATCCTGTTAATGGTACTTCATAGCCAAAACAGTGAGCAATGTATCTATTCAGGCTAAACACTGGGCTCGATATCGATCCTTTATGATCTGTAGTAGGGAGTATATAATAGTAAGGTTGTTTACTACACAGGAACCTTTGCAGTAATGATAAACCCAAAGGAATGTGTGATAGAGAGAAAGGAAGCTTGGATTCACAGGGACTCTCAGGGGCAGATTCTCCAAAGAGCTCAGTACCCAACAGCTCTCAGTTAGGTGCTTAAATAAATAGCTGGATTTTCATAGAAATCATTTTCCTATTTAGGTGCTTAAATGGGAAATCTGGATATTTTTCATTTTGCTGAGTGTTTTTATTCTCTTGCATGTAAATTTCTCTAATTTTGACTTTTTCTTAATATCAAATTAACAGAAAAATATGTAGGAAGGTTTACAATTAATGAGGATAGTAGGGTTTCATTCACTTTTTATGACTTATCCCTGTATTAGGAATAAAAATAATTTAAAAGGATTTGCACAGTAACTGTCAGAAAACAGTCTATGGCTCAGTAAATTACCCTGTATAAATGTTTTAATTAAAAAGAAGAAGAAAAAACAACAGGCCCATGAAAGTCAACAAAAGCTGGCTTAATTTATGAGAGTAAGACACACTGCTGTGCTGTAAATCATCTGATAGTCTTCAGGGGGAAAAATCAGATTAAAAAAGAAATGGATTGGCCATCAATATCAGAGAAGACAAATGGTTTATGAACTACATAATTAGAGAGTGTTCTTAATACTAAGCAAAACTGAGACTTTAAAAAACCTGTCTTGTTTTTCCTTAGGATGCCTAACACCTGCACAAGGGAAAGAAAAAACATTCATCTCAGAACAGCAGATTTATACAGTATGCCCTCATATATAAAGATCTAGGATTCTCTTTAATTCAGTGCATAGCCAAGTTGCATTTTACATGCATATGATTACAAGTCATCTTGGTATACTTATTTTATACAGCCCCTATATTTTAACTACTTGACTCCACTCTGCCATTGGGATCCACTAGCACAGAGCCCGGAACCCATTCAGAATCCCATTTCCTTGAACTCCACAAAAGTTCATGCTAGTAGAATCTAATTCAGTATTAGGGCCTTAGAGATGGACCAAAATCACAGAAGGACTTCTCTAAAGCACATAGTTTTTGGAATCAGTGTTCCTGTTTGGTCCTTTATAGAGGAGGATCTGAGCTGTGCTGTATTGGATCAGGACTAAAATCTGAACATCCCCAACGTTTATAAAGGGAGGTAGATCTACTGTTCTAGTTCTGATCCAATTCTATTGTTATTATTTATTGGCTTATTAAGAACCAGCAATGTACTCAGCACTACACAAAATACATAGTCCCTGCCCTGAATTTCTGGCGGTCTAGATACTGGCAGGTATACGCTAGGAAGAACAGACTAGGAAACCTAACCTTGAGGAGGATTTTAAAAAGGATTAGAATTTTATATGAATCCTAAGAAAATCTACATTTAACAAGATAACCATTTAACATTAAATAGGATAACCATTTCAAACGGATAGAAATTTATGCTTCAGGCCACATGACAAACTTTAGCTGCTTGAGTACAGGAACAAATTGCACATGGGCAGATTATTCCATTATGGGTTTTTTGTACCTTGCTCTGAAATATCTGATACTGACCACTCTCAAATGAACTACAGTATGGCATCTCCTATGATTCTTATGTAGATAAAGTACATCTTGTGGGCTTTTATTTTGGAACCTGCATCCATAGAAAAATAATAGCTATAGGGCTCTAACCAGCGAAGTACCTAAGCACCAACAAACCTACAGATGTTTAAGAACTTTGCTGGGTCAAGGCTTGTAATAGGCAGTGTTTTTAACTTTCAGAACCAGAATACATGGCATTTTTTACTTTCATACACTGCACATGCTAATATTTGAAAGCTATAAATAGGGAAATTTGGGGATGAAAATAGTGACATAGCTTTTAAATCCTTGGAAATATACTGTTTGGGGGGAACTTTTGGTAGGGACAGAGTGGGGGAAAAGAAATGGAATAAGATGGATTTGTCCTTGCTAAATATTGACAATCAGCATATATGCATTAATGACCTGAAATGATTCTGAGCACAGGGTTTACAAATCCTGCAGGCTATAAAGAAGTTCTCATTAAAGTTATTATCTTTGTAGTGATTTTGCAGAGCACCCAGAAGTTAATTTTCGCCTTAGCAAATAACTTTTAAATTATCCACCTAAGATATACTCCTAAGCACAGTTCACCTTGAGGCTTAGTTAGTGCAATAAATTTGAAGTTCCTGGACCAAGCTGCTTTTGAGATAAGCAATGGAAGGAAAAAAAGTTTTCTTCAAAATGTAAAGTACCAGCCATTTTTGAAAGTTCACATATCAAACAATTGGTCCATTCCACTCAGACTTTGCAATAAAATTTTCTCCGGAAAGAGAATTTTTAATAGAAATTCATAACTTTGAGAATTACAAAGGTATGTGGTTTATTTTTCAGCATTTAGAGTCTTTAAATCGATATTGGATGTCTTTCTAAAAGATATGTGCTAGCTGAACAACAAAATATTGGGCTATATGCAGGAATCACTGGGTGAAATTCTATGGCTTGTGTTATGTGAGTTTATGATCTTAAAGGACCCATCTGGCCTTTAAAATTATGAATCTATGAGACGATATAGACTGACAGGATCAATACCATACCTACAAAAAGAGGCTTAAAATCTTACATATGGAGTTGCTACATAATACTTCTACATAATATGGTCGGTGTTTTTTATAGTTATATAGCTCAGGTAATAACTGATCTTGTATTCCCCATGTTGCTCTGAGGAAAAGGGTACTGTTTGGATTATAACTACCATACTGAATTATTCTTTGAAGCCTGTTTCTCCCAGTCTAATTCAGGTACTACATGTGGTAATGAAAGACTGTAAAATGTTCCTTGCAGTAAGTAATAAGTTAAGTGTGTCAGCATTATGGCATGTCTTTCCTAGCTTTACTATGATACAGAGTACCAAAGAGATAAGTATTACCTGATCTGCCTAATGGGGAAACATATTCTCATTTACTTCACACTCATCAAACCCATCTATTCTGTTAGACAGGCAGTCTTTACAGAAATCTATCTTGGCTATCTATCCTTAGATAGGGATGAGCTTTACTTTGATATGTAGTCAGAACATGTAAAAGGCAAAATTTTTAGTTAAAAAAAATCTATGTACCCATTTATGTGCATTGACAATCTGATAGTTTATTGGTAGTGATATGGTCTCTTGTCTCCTGATTGCTTGTTCTTTGGGATGACATGGACTAAAAGACCCAAGGAGACAGTATACTCAATCCCTGCAGTCAGAGGATGTCTCATGTCATTCAAGAATGATTCCTCTGGCCAACTTATCAGTACTGACATGCTCTAAAGGAAATCTGTGCAGTTGTTGACTTAAAGCATGGTTGGCTGTGAGCTGGCACTTTCCTGTGGGGAGAAAAGCATTTGAACTGAATTTCATATACATTATGTCTTTCTAAAGACTACACTGTGACTGAATTACACAACTGTGCAGACGAGTAAGGGGGTGCAAGAACCACTCTTTGGGCCCCTATGAGCCTGAAGTAGTCCTTGCAGCTGGCTGCCCAGCATTAGGTGAGCACTGCATGCCTATTCACCGACACCCCCAGAATGGGGAGTTGACAGAAGGAGCAGGGGATGGGCAGAGTTTTGGCTTCACTCAGTAGCCAGCGCAAATGAGTTGACATGGTGAATGTCCTACATTGCTGCTGACACTGGCTAACAACAAATTACTAGCTCCTATGCCGGGTAAAAGAATTGTGCCCCCGAGGGATGCATCTGAGTTACAGTGTCTTCCAGAGGTGACTGCTGAAGTGGTTCAGCTTACACTGTTCTCCTTGCTCAGAGCTGTGCCTGAAGTTAAAATTGAGCACTAAGTCAGCTAATATGCATCATCTATTCCTGTAAGTGAGCATGTCAGATTAAGGTGTTACAATACGTTTATAATACGTAATGGCTCTACAGTTGAGCCACAAGGTGCACTAACACCTGTCCATGAGTTAGGCCATTGCATATTCAGATTCTTTTGTTTCTCACCTTTTCTTTCAAGTTACATGTTATCATCAGGGACATTATCAGCAAGATTCCTGGCATGATCAGTATATATTCTCTCTTCTGTCAGGAATACTAAGCACACACACACACACAATCTAGGTTTCTTATTGCACTATTCTAGAGTATTGGTCTAAAACTGTCAGCAACAACACAGTAAGTGGTAAGACATAGGCCAGGGGTGGCCAAACTACGACTTGCAAGCCACATGCAGCTCTTTTACAGTTAAAGTGCTGCACATGAAGTCGTCGCCCTCCCCCCACCTCGACTTCTGCCCTGTGGTGGGATGGTGGGATAGGAGCTTCTGCCAGAGAATACTGGTGCCTGCTGAAAGTGGGGGGGGCACAATTTAAAGGTTCCCTCCCATCCACCCAATAGCCTAAGTCACACCTCCTCTTACCCTCAGCGGCCTCGAGGTGTTAGCTCTGCCTGAAGAGGGAGTGGCAAACAGCTGGGAGCTGCAAGGAGGAGCCACTTCTTTCACTTCCTGGAGAGAGGTATCAGCAAAATCAGCGGCCCATCCTGCAGCTCCCAGCTGGTTGCCATTGCCTCTACCCAAGGCACAGCTCCCAGCTCACTAGGTCCAGCAACTGCCATGAAGGGAGGGAATCTGGTGACACCCTGTGAGCAAGTGGGGCCAACAAACATCTGGGGGAGGCACATGACCCTGCATGCCTCTCTCACGTGTCATCTCTGTCTTCTCCCCAGTGGAGGGGGGTCTCGGCTGGGGTTTCAACAGGAGCAGGGCTGAAGCCCCAACCCTCAGCAGGCACCTCCCATGGGGTTGAAGCCCCGAGACCTCTCTCCCTACAGGGTTGAAGCCCTGAGTCACAACAAGCACCTCCCATGGGGCTGAAGCTGCAAGCCCTGTCAGGTGCGGCCCAGCTCTTGAACTTCTGAAGATTGTCATATGCAGCTCAGAGGGTCAGTAAGTTTGGCCACCCCTGATATAGGCATACCAAACAATCCAACATAAAACCCTGCTATAAAATGTGGAAGGAAAATTTCCTCTTCAAGAATGATTTATGTTCTCTAATTTTTTTAATCTTTTATTTTTAGAAACAGTTTTTAGTGGACTTCTGAAAAAAATTGTGATTTTTGCTTTGTTTTTCAAGCTTGCATCAGGTTCTCAGTACCTGCACACTTCCCCCCCTCCGCCCGTTTTTTATTTCTTTTTAAGCAGAGCAATTTATGTGGAGGAACAAAAGAAGTATTCTGTTTTTTCAATGAATGAGAATTTGTAGCTATCACCATGACACTGACTCACTGACAACTTGTAGCCTTGTGCATTGCCTCACAGGATCAGCAATCAGGGGCAATCTCCAGGGAAAGGAGATCAGCTACTCAGCTAGTCAAAAAGTGGCATCAGCAGCCACCGCAATTGTAGAATAGATATTATATAGCTACCACCTTAGGAGAGAAAGTGTTCAACCTAAAATGACAATTTTGTTGTGCTTTACAGCTTAATTTATATACTGTACATTTACAGAAAACCTTCCTTCCTTACCTTTCTGCCCCAATCCCACTCTCTGTCACACACTGTCATAATACTTAACCTTTTGTTATAAAGAAGAGTGAATCGCTTCTTGAAAATTGAATTCAAGTTCTTAGCTGCGCAGCCTGGCTGAAAGGGTTTCTTATTTAGAGATATAGCTGTCACTCCTCCATTATACATTCAACCACTGAGAAACTGAAATAAACAGCCTTGTTACTGTTACTCCATTTTCCCATTCGGTTTGACAACTCAATTTTACCTGTGAGCATCCACAGGGCATTTTGGCATTCACTCCGAAGTGTCCCAGCAAATCACTGAAGAGGATTCTCTACTGTCTCCCATAAAACATCTGAAGCTTTCAAAAGTTTTCTTTACTAGTGATTAAGTTAACCAACAGCTGATCAAATAAGACCCAGGTAACATGTAACAACCTATCTTTTCACTCAGATTGTCAATACTTGGCCTTATTTTTGTATCTTAATAGGTTACTGGTCTAATTACTACTAGATTTATTTGTATTTGTTAGTAAATTAAGTTGTTTATCACAACTCCCCTTAACATCAATATCAATGAAACCATAGGTAGCATTACCATTATTTCATTTTCTAATTCCAAAAGAAGCAAATGAAAACTTAATGAGATGCAGGTTCTTATGTGTAGCTGTCATTAATCTTTCTCTTAAATTCTTTAATAGGATTATTAGCCTAAAAAAGATAAAAATAATTCTATCTAGGTAAACAGTCCACTATCAATCTAGGAGCTTTTCTTCCTGAAATATTTGAAGCATCTCTCTGCTCTTGCATAAATAGAATTTGAAGGGCCTTGTACATTCTGAAGACAACATCCCTTAGCAGAGAACAAATAGGCATATCCAAAGCAAGTGCAACATAACTCAGTCAGAAAATGCTACGTTCTCCTCTATTTCTTGTAATTTTACCAACTGAATGCCATCTTGCAATCACACTACAACACAGCATCTCATATGTGCACCATACTATCTCTGTGGTAACATACACAGAGACAATAACAATTCTAAATGGCAACAGCTCACTTTTTGGGTATGTGTGTTTTTTATAGAACTTGACATAAGACTTATATCAGGCTGTGGATGCTAAATCGATAGCTGAAGACTGTTATGCATATCAAGTTTTCAAGAGAACATTCCTTTGCTGCCTTTCCTATGTCACAATGAATAGTTCTAAATCATTTGCAACAATATATTTGGTTCTATTGAAAATTTAAAAAGTAGACACTGGCTTTAAACCTACAAATAATCAAGTCTGCTACATGATTGGGTTTATTTATTTATTTTTTGCTACAGTGAAAAACAGCATAAATATGCTGATTGATTCCAGCTATTTAATTTATAAAATATGATTTTTAGAAATAAAGTTTCTCTTGAATTAAAATTAAAATTTCAGGAAGGGAACATCTGTGAGTTGTATATGTAAATACTACAGAAGTGTATTGCAAAAATGGATGATTTTTAAAAATGTATAAATCTATTAATGAAAAGTACATAAAGGAGATTTCTTCTCAGGATCATATTCATTTGATTGCTTCTGTTTCTGAAAGATGCACATTTGTCTGTGTGGACTTTAAAAATTAATACAGCCATACATAAAGAAAAATCAGTGCCACATGTATATACAGTAGAATGAAAGATATCCTGTACTGTTTTGTGCACTATTTGAAGTCTGCAGCCTTTGAAACACTGTATTCCATTTCCGTATAAAATATTTATGCTGTATTTAACTATCTTTTAGCTTTTTTTGGGGGGGGGTAGTCAACAAGAGTGAAATTCTTTTTAACATCTGTCATAAACAGATAGCTAAGGGTTAATGTTCTTTTACCTGTAAAGGGTTAACACAGGGAACCAAACATCTGACCAGAGGACCAATCAGGAAACAAGACTTTTTCAAATCTGGGTGGAGGGAAGCTTTGGGTGTGAGTTCTTTGTTCTTTGTCTTGGGTCTCACCCTCTTGGCTCTGAGAGTGATTTTTCTGTCTCCTGGCTTTCTAATCTTCTGTTTCCAAGCTATAAGTACAAGGATAGTAAGACAATAGGTTTATATTGTTTTCTTTTGTATTTACATGTGTGTAGTTGCTGGAGTGTTTTGAATTGTATCCTTTTTGGATAAGGCTGTTTATTCATTTTTTCCCTTTAAGCAATTGACCCTGTATATTGTCATCGTATTACAAAGACCATATTATGTCCTTTTTCACTCTTTTTATGTAAAGCTTTCTTTTTAAGACCTGTTGGAGTTTTTTCTTTAGTGGGGACTCCAGGGAATTGAGTCTGCAGCTCACCAGGGAATTGGTCGGAGGAAGAAGTCAAGGGGAAAATCTCTTTGTGTTAGATTTACTAAGCATGACTTTGTATACCCTCTGGGTGAGGGGGAAGAGAGATTAGATCTCTCGGTACTTGTGTTTCCAGGACTGGAAGCAGGGAATCTCCTAGGGTCGTCCAGGGAGGGGAGCCTGGGAGGAAGTAACAAGGAAACAAGGGGAGGGGGTTATTTCTCTTTGTTGTAAGACTCAAGGCATCTGAATCTGGGGGTCCCCCAGGGAAGGTTTTGAGGAGACCACAGTGAGCTAGGCACTGTATAATTCTTAGCTGGTGGCAGCGATACCAGGTCCAAGCTGGTAACTAAGCTTGAAGGTTTTCATGCTAACGCCCATATTTTAGATGCTAAGGTCCAGATCTGGGAAAAAATGTTATGACAACATCTGATATGTATTGATTTTTTTTTATTTCTATCTGAGCATGTCAATAAAAGTAGGAAGATCACTGTGTTAGTTGAAATTAAATAGAGACTATATTCTCTATAGTTTAGTAGGAGATATTCTTTCTTTGTTTTGATCCATGCAATGTGAAACTTAGTTTTTAAGGTATGCATTTTTTTATATGTAGGCCAGGGGTCAGCAACCTCTATCATGCAGCTCGCCAGGTTAAGCACCCTGGTGGGTTGGGCCAGTTTGTTTACCTGCCGCAACAGCAGGTTTGGCTGATCACGGCTCCCAATGGCCGTGGTTCGCAGTCCCAGGCCAATGGGGGTGGCGAGAAGCCGCAGCCAGCATGTCCCTCTAATGCGCAACTTCCCGCCACCTGCACTGGCCTGGGACGGTGAACCGCAACCAGTGGGAGCAGCGGTCTGCTGAACCTGTTGACGCGGCAGGTAAACAAACTGGCCCAACCTGCCAGGGTGCATACCCTGGTGAGCCACATGCCAGAGGTTGCAGACCCCTGATGTAGGCTAAGTCCAAAATTTAAGACAAATTCTAGCCACACATACATTCATGAAATTTCCATTTACTTATCATGCAGCTATGACCTGTTTGTGGTTCTATTGTAGACCTTATTTTTAATTCCATTATAAATTAGTTTGGTTGGCCATGAAAATTGCAAGACTAACTCTTACTGCTAAGGATTTTTTTTTCTTCAAATTTAAAGAATTATTATTATTATTATTATTATTATTCACATCTGGTTACCTTCCCAAGACTCGAAGAAGAACTCTGTGAAACTAGAAAGCTTGTCCTTTCCACCAACAGAAAATGTTCCAATAAAAAATATTATCTCACCCATCCTGTCTCACCCATCCTGTCTCTCTCATATCCAGGGAACAATATGCCTACAACAACATGGCAAAAAAACTATTAATTGAATAATAACAATAATAATAATAACTATTATTATTATTATTATTATTAGGTCATTCAATTTTCCCAAAATTTGACTTGTGCATGATATTCCTTTGCGGGGGGGTCTCTGCTTTATATTGCAGGTTGCTACTTTCCCATTAAACTTTCCACATAATTAAATTACAGTGAGCTCTTTACATTTATTCACATGCTCAAATAGAAATAATAACAAAAAAATCAGTACAGCTCCAATTTTAAAAAGAATGTCATTTTTTTATGCTAGTGCTGGCTGTTTTTTTTTTAAAAAAGAGCTTATAATTAAGCAAAGTTATTAATAATTGTTGCCTTTAACTAGAGTTGCCCAGTGACTCCAGTCAGCACTGCTGGCTGGGACATTTAAAGTCCAACAAGTGGTGCAGCAGGGCTAAGGCAGGCTCCTGCCTGCCCCGTGTAGTCTGATTTGGGGTGGGTTAGTAGGGTTGGTGTAATTTATCCACTTCATTTAATTGTATTTTAATTAATTATTTTAATTAATAATATTAATAATATTAATTGGATATTAATTAGTATGAGTTTGGCTCGCCAATATATTTGATCAGAAGATAAAGTTTGTCCTGAATCAGGCTTCACAGAGTTTATAAAAGGAACTTCGGGATATATGACAGAAGCTTACACTGAGACAGATATAATCATAAAGACCTTTTATTAAAATCAGTGAAACAATAAGTAAATGTCAAAATAGTTCAAGATTAAGAAGTTACAAAATATCACAGTTCTTTAGGAGATATATTTATGATAATACATTGTTATAAGCTCTCTCTGTGTAGTGCAGCAGCACTTTGGGGGTTTTCCACACCTCTGAGAGAGGAAGTTATTTTAAGATTGTTTGCGTTTTGGTTTAACACTATATATGCTGAATGCTTTAGAGGGTAAGAATGAAGCAGAAGAGAAATTGGATCCCTTTTTACTTACAGTTTTGAAAAGAAATAATAGTACAACCTATTAATAGTTAATAGCCTTTGTAGATGGGTAGCATCGATACGTACGGAGGAGGCAATGAAGAGTAGATAGGAACAGATAGATGGGTGTATCGCCTCCCTGATGGCGAGCTGTCTCACCCTTTTATAGAGCATTGGTCGGAAATCCCTCCTCCTATGCCCAAATTTCATGTTTCCCCCACGGACATGTTAGGGTACTCCTGCCTCATAGGTTAACATTTATGTGTGTATGAATGACAGGTATGTATGCATTTGTGCTGTACTTGTTAGACTTGTGGGCAAAAATCCCCTTTTTCCACCCTTTACTGTTATTGGTTCAGTTAAAGGTTTCCAGACATCTGAGTAGGTATTTTGTCTTATTATCACTTTTCTGAGTAAGGGTCCCAAAATGTGCTGAAGTTGCCTTCGCGTCATACAGGAAGTTTGACCTGTAGGTTTAGTGCATTACAGCTATTGCATTATAAATCTATCAGCCTATTACATCAAATACTTACATTTATTAAAAAGACATTTTATACAGACCAACAGATTGATCCTCAGGGCTGGCTCTGCACAGCTCCCTGGAAGCAGCTGGCATGTCCACCCACTAGGTGAAGGGTCGATCAGGAAAGCTTCATGTGATGCCCATGCCTCAGGCACCAGCTCTGCAGCTCCCATTGAGAGCTCTCACCCCATACCACATCCCAATCCCCTGACCCAGCCCAGAGAAAGAGAGTGAGGGTGGTGGAGAGTGAGCAGTGGAGGGAAAGGAGGCTGTAGTAAGTGAAGGTGAGACCTCGGAGGAGGGGTGGGGCCTCAGGGAAGGAACAGGGCAAGGGTAGGGCAAGGGTGTTCAGTTTAGTGCAATTAGAAAGTTGGCAACCCTACCTATAACATTTATGGTTGCTGTCTGTCTGTCTGAGCAGTTTGCCTTCTGATGGCTAGTGGCAGTTAGGCCTTGACCCTGCAAGTATTTCTGAATGGGTAGACATAAGTCCACTTCAGGATAAGGGGCCTTAGAGATAATAAAACATTCCCTATGCAATTTATAACTGTAACTGAGATATTTTGTCTGCTCAAATGGCACAGATCTGTGGGGTGAGAGGTGGTTTGTTTCTTTTTTATATTAGGTTCAAGTCCCAGTTTCACAGTTTTTTGTAGTTTATCTGATAATTGTGTTTGCACAGCATGCACGACATTTTTTCCTTCCCCTGTAGAGGGGGAAGAAAATTAGTTAAACTGTTTTCAAGTTATAGGCCACTAAATTAGAAAATAGTTGGTCAGACTATTTTAACATCATTAAGGCTTAACAATTACACCTTTTAAACAATAGTCACTTGGGGCAATTTTTTTTAGCTATAAAACAGCTTATTGAAACACTTCAAACTTTGCGTGTGGATAAATACCATTAAAATTCAAAAACCTCATTTGCCAGAATTACATGTTTTGTAAAGTTTTTGTGGCTTAATGAATATTTTACAAAGTCCCTGAAGAGTAAGGAAAAGTGAGGGAGAAATAGGAACTCCCAGAAGAAATCCTAAATTCTGCAGGACTGTGCAAGCATTGGAAGAATCAGGGACTTCAGAGCACGAAAACAACAGGGCAAGGTGAGGTAGGAGAATCCAATGGAACGAATGATCAACACAAATTAGAGCTGTCATTGGCACCTGTAGGACAATATGAATGAGAGGGGCAGGCAGGGCTGTAATGTTCCTAAAATTCACATTTCATGGAGACAGGGAGCTTTTCCAGAAACATCCTTAGAGCATCAGTATTGAATGAGATCTAGAGGAAAGCCCAAGTTGAGTGAATAAAATAAGAACAAAAACAAACTTTTCAGAAGTTTTTAAATGGTTGAGGATTTCTTTCCTCTTAAATCAAAATCCTTTTCTTACAATGGCACTGCTCACCATAGAACTTCCTCAAAATAATTCCTAGAGCACATCTTTTAGAAAAAGAAATCCAATCTTAATTATCAGTGAAAGAGAATCCACCAAGACCATTGATAAAGTCTGGGGCTTCCCTATAACCCAAACAGCAGAAGGCCCCATAAAATTCTCAGTCTCTGGCATGTGAAGAATAATTTCCACCCTTCCCTGTGAACAGCTAACCTTATAAAATACATCTAAGAAAGACTGAATGGAAGGATTACTGGGGTCCCAGTAGTATCTACCTGTTGCATCAGAAAGACCAACAGGCCATTTAGCTTCATCTGAAGGGGAAAACAGCTGTGAGAGAACTTGGGAAGGAAATAGGCAAGACGTTATGGTCATCCTTGTCTCCCCTCCTCAGTAGTGAGATAAACTGGCAGAGGAAGGATGATCTTCTGGCAAAGGCACTGGACTGAGACTGATGAGATTTAGATTCAAATCCCAGCTGTGCCATAGATTTCCTATGTGACCTTGGGCAAGTAAATTAGCCTCTCTGTGCCTCAGTTCCCCATCTGAAAATGAGGACAATAATATTGCCTCACAGGGTAGCTGAGAAGACATGCTCATCAGTGTCTAGGAGGAGCTCAGATGCTATAATAATGAGGGCCATATAACTAGACAGAGACTTATAAGTAGATAGAAAGCTGCACAATATATGTGTGAGGCACATTATGAAGTCTGATGTAGGAATCTCATGCATTTGAATCAGTCAGATACACTTTGGAGAAGAGTCCAGAAATTTGCATGCTTATGTGAACCTTTCAATCTTGTGAAGTGTGCACACCATTAATCAGAATGTGCAATCTACCTTAACTTCTCGTTCTCAATAACCCAGTGACTTGCTTTGCAAAGCAGAAGCATCTCAGTTTTATTGCACTGACAGAGGCAGCTTTTCCAATTTTTTTCAGCTGGCACTTTTCAGCATTCAGCTGTTTTCCACAAAGATCAGCTCTTGACTCTTGTAAGGATTTTCACTTTCAGGACTCCATGGCTAACCTTTATGAATAATGTGGAAATCAGAAAGTGAAAGCCTATGTAACTGCCTTTTTAAAACATTATAAGATATATATTGAGCTAGGTCCTCAACAGGTATAAATCAACCTGACTCCAATTGTGGATCTGCCTCTCTCTGGTTGTTGTTTTTTAATTTTTTTTCTGTTACTGATGTCTACATTATATCATTTATATGCTTTTTTTTTAGAGATTTGTAATGAGTGGATGGTGAAATTATCACATGAGCAACTTGAACCCACAAGTTGTAAGCCTGTTATGGCTTGATACTAAGTGCATGAAAACCAATGCAATGATTATCAGGCCCTAGTTCATTACCCCAGAAGTATTGTCTGGGATAAGGAGAATGGGGGGAAATGGTATGCGAAAATGGGGATGTGGAAGAGATGCAGAACCCCTGACAAGTCATGGAGAGAGGAATACAGGGCACATGAAGCCCCTAGGCACAGGGTTGCCAACTTTCTAATTGTAGAAAACTGAACACCTTTGCCCCACCCCTGCCCTGCCCCTTCTCTGAGGCCCTGCCCTCATCCTGCCTCTTCTCCAAGGCTGTACTCCTCTGCCCTCCGGCCCCCACCTCACTCACTCACTTATTTTCACTGGGCTGGGGTAGGTGGTTGGGGTGCAGGAGCAGGTGAGGGCTCTGGAAGAGGGTACAGGTCCTGGGGTGGGGTGAGGATGAGGGGTTCGGGGTGTGAGAGGGGCTCTGGGCTGGGGCTGAGGGGTTCAGAGGGCTCTGACTGAGGGTGCAGGATTGGTTGGGGGTTCGGGCTCTAGGGTGGGCTGGGATGAAGGATTTGGGTGCAGGAGCAGACTGCGGGCTGGGGCTAAAGGGTTCAAAGTGCAGGAAGGAGCTCACAGCTGGGGCAGGTGGTTGGGGCATAGGAAGGGGTGAGGAGTGAAGGCTCCGGGTGATACTTACCGTAGGTGGCTACTAGGAAGCAGTGACATGTTCCTCTGGCTCCTAGGCCAGGGGACCGGGGGCTGTGGAGTTCCTGGCCAATGGGAGCTGCAGAGCGGGCAATAGAGATGGGGGCAGCACGCGGAGCTCCCATGGCCACCCTTACATCTAGAAGCCACAGAGACATGCTGGCCATTTCCTGTGAGCTGAGTGGAGCCTCTGTCATAAACAGATAATTAAGGGTTAATAGAACAGGAGTACTTTATGTCTCTTTTAACTGTAAAGGGTTAACAAGTTCAGTGAGCCTGGCTGTCACCTGACCAGAGGACCAATCAGGGGACAGGATACTTTCAAATCTTGAGGGAGGGAAGTTTTTGTGTGCGCTGTTAGTTTTTGGTGGTTGTTCACTCTGAGTTCTCAGAGGGACCGGACATGCAACCAGGTTTCTCTCCAATCTCTCTGATACAGGCTCTTATAAGATCAGAATAGTGAGTACTAGATAGATAAGGCGAGCTAAGCTTATGTTTGTTTTCTTTATTTGCAAATGTATATTTGGTTGGGAGGAGTTCAAATGTCTATTTGGCTGGAAGGAGTTCAAATTTATATTTTGCTGAAAGGATTTTAATTTGTACTTGAATACTTAGGCTGGGAGGGTATTCCCAGTGTCTATACCTGAAAGACCCTGTACCTATTCCATTTTTTAAATTTACAAAGATAATTTTCACTGTTTTTTCTCTCTTTAATTAAAAGCTTTTCTTGTTTAAGAACCTGATTGTTTTTTCATTCTGGTGTGAGACCCCAGGGGACGGGGTCTGGATTCACCAGGGAATTGGTGGGGAGAAAGGAGGGAAGGGGGAGAGAAAGGTTAATTTCTCTCTGTGTTAGGATTACTTTCTCTCTCAGGAAGAGTCTGGGAGGGGGAGAGAGAAGGAGGGGAGAAGGTGCATTTTCCTCTCTGTTTAAGATTCAAGGAGTTTGAATTACAGTGATCTTCCAGGTTAACTCAGAGAGGGGAAGCCTGGGAGAGGCAACAGTGAAGAAAAGGGTTTACTTTCCTTGTGTTAAGATCCAGAGGGTCTGGGTCTTGGGGGTCCCCGGGCAAGGTTTTGGGGGGACCAGAGTGTACCAGGCACTGGAATTCCTGGTTGGTGGCAGTGCTACAGGTTCTAAGCTGGTAATTGAGCTTAGAGGAATTCATGCTGGTACCCCATCTTTTGGACGCTAAGGTTCAGTGTGAGGAATTATACCATGACAGCCCGGTAGGGAGCCTGCCAGCCCTGCACCAACTGGACTTTTAATGGCCCAATTAGCAGTGCTGACCGGAGCCACCAGGGTCCCTTTTGGCTGGGTGGTCTGGTCCTGGAAACCCTACCCAGGCATAAAGAAGTAAGTGCTGGAGGGAGTCTCTGAAATAGACTGGGGAATACAAGAAGCCCCCAGTGTTTGCACTGCACTAAACCTACCAAAGCATGTGGCCCTCTCCTATAGGGAAGAATCCTGCATTGGCAAGGGAAAAAGCAAGATGATTGAACAGAGTCTCTTTTGCATGTCTAATTTCAAGCACCACAGTTTCACAGATCCTGCTTTCCTATGCATGGCACAAATGCATCAACAAAAACCCTCATAAAATCCCTGCCTTACTGTCCTTCCTAAGGTAGCGATGAAGAGTCATGGAAATAAATAATTATGCTACATTTCTATGACTCTTCATCAGTTGAGAAACTAATGGACTCAGAAGGGAATTATTAAAGTAGAAAATAAAAGAGGAATTTCACGTTTGACAAGCAGAGTGGTCTCCCACCACTAGAATTCCCTTTCCTTTTTCACCTTTTAAGCTGTGATTAAGACTCTTTTATCTGAATGGTCTGTAAATGGTTTAAGGATTTGTCTTAACAATCATAATTGGGGATGTTTTAAACTGCTATAAACTTGCCTAATTGATATGAATAAATATTTTTGGATCCTGGAAGGCATGAATTTCCCCATATGAGCCTTGGAAGAATCCTTCATTTTTGAAAGCGGGAGGCAGAAGGAAGTGCATAAAAATAACAAGGAGTTTTTAGAAGAAAGCAAGTAAAACAAACTGGAAATCTTTTAATTAAAAAAAAATGAACTGAGAGTAACAAGGAAAGTGTGTAAAGGCTAAAGTTGATGTAGCCAGTTAATGATGCTCAAGTATTTATTAAACCAGTAAATTTTAGCAGTGTAGCAGTGGCAGAGAGGGTTAATAAACAAGCAGTTTATGATTCGATGTAGAGTCATCGTTGTTGAAATGAAAAAGGTTGATGGTGAGTATTTGGAATAAGGGAAATGTTTGTTTGTTTGTTTGTTTTACTTAGGGTATGTCTACATCTACAATTTTGCAGCGCTGGTTGTTACAGCTGTATTAGTACAGCTGTATAGGGCCAGCGCTGCAGAGTGGTCACACTTACAGCAACCAGCGCTGCAAGTGGTGTTAGATGTGGCCACACTGCAGCGCTGTTGGGCGGCTTCAAGGGGGGTTAGGGGAACGCGAGAGCAAACCGCGGGGAAGCAGGTCTCCTTCCCCGCGGTTTGCTCCAGTGTTCCCTGAACACCCCCCCACCCCAAGCAGGTCTCCTTCCCCGCGGGTTTTTCTCGCGTTCCCCGATCCCCCGTGCAAGCAGGTCTCCTTCCCAGCGGTTTGCTTCGGTGTTCCCCGAACACCCCTGCAAGCAGATCTCCTTCCCAGCAGTTTGCTCCGGTGTTCCCCGAACCCCTGTGCAAGCAGGTCTCCTTCCCAGCGGTTTGCTCCAGTGTTCCCCGAACCCCCCTGCAAGCAGGTCTCCTTCCCAGCGGTTTGCTCCGGTGTTTTTTGAACCCCCGTGCAAGCAGATCTCCTTCCCCGCGGTGTGCTGTCGCGTTCCCTGAACCCCCCTGCAAACCGCGGGGAAGGAGATCTGCTTGCATGGGGGTTAGGGGAACGCAAGAGCAAACCGCGGGGAAGGAGACCTGCTTCCTTGCGGTTTGCTCTCGCGTTCCCCGAAGCCCCCTGCAAACCGCGGGGAAGGAGACCTGCTTGATTACCAGAGAGGCTTCCTCTGGTATGCTGGGATACCTGTTTATTCCACGGAGGTCAAGAAAAACGCTGGTAAGTGTTTACACCTGATGACCAGCGCTGGATCACCAGCGCTGGATCCTCTACACCCGAGTTTCAATGGGTGTACGGCCAGCGCTGCAAACAGGGAGTTGCAGTGCTGGTGATGCCCTGCAGATGTGTACACCTCCTAAGTTGCAGCGCTATAACTCCCTCACCAGCGCTGCAACTTTGTGGTGTAGACAAGGGCTTAAGCAATAAAATTAGAACCTTGACATATTGGAATATTGGAAAGAAGGCTTGATCTGCACTCGAAGGAATGAGAAATATCTAAAGAAGATATTCAGTAGATTCAGGTGGGTAGCAAGCAGTTGGTAGGGTTGTTAAATAAGGATAACGGTTCGTCTAGCCTCATATCTTGTCCCAGATAGTGATATGTACCAGATGCTTCAGAGGAAGGCAACAAATCCTATAATGAACAATTAGGCCCCGTAGGAGAAGCTTCTTTCTAACTCTCACAAATCAGTTGTTGACTTTTGCCTTGAGGCATGAGGAGTTTTATCCCTTTTACATTTTAATTGCATCTAACATATCTGTGGAGCACACAGACAAGAGCGTTAGAGAGTAGCTGGGGGAAAAGCATGAGGCTCAACTTTATAAAGGCCAGAAGTTGGTTATTGTGGATACAGTGATATGAGTTTTAATCTGAAGAGAGTATCAGGAGGTAGCCATGTTAGTTTGTATCCACAAAAACAACAAGGAGTACTGGTGGCACCTTAAAGACTAAAATATTTATTTGGGCATAAGCTTTTGTGGGTAAAAAACCTCATTTCTTCAGATGCCCAAATAGATCTCAGAGTAGCAGTCATGTTAGTCTGTATCCGCAAAAAGAACAGGAGTACTTGTGGCACTTTAGAGACTAACAAATTTATTTGGGCATAAACTTTTGTGGGCTAGAACCCACTTCATCGGATGCATGCAGTGGAAAATACAGTAGGAACATATATATATATATACATACACAGAGAACATGAATCAATGGGTGTTACCATACACACTCTAAAGAGAGTGATCAGTTAAGGTGAGCTATTACCAGCAGTAGAGAAAAAAAACTTTTTGTAGTGGCAATCAAAATGGTGTGAGGAACAGTAGGGGGGGAAATAAACATGGGGAAATAGTTTTGTGTAATGACCCATCCACTCCAAGTCTTTATTCAAGCCTAATTTAATGGTGTCCATTTTGCAAATTAATTCCAATTCAGCAGTCTCTCATTGAAGTCTGTTTTTGAAGTTTTTTGTTGTAATATTGTGACTTTTAGGTCTGTAATCGAGTGACCAGGAAGACTGAAGTGTTCTCCAACTGGTTTTTGAATGTTATAATTCTTGACATCTGATTTGTGTCTATTTATTCTTTTACGTAGAGATTGTCCTGTTTGGCAAAGGTACATTGCTGGCACAAGATGGCATATATCACATTGGTAGATGTGCAGGTGAATGAGCCTCTGATAGTGTGGCTGATGTGATTAGGTCCTATGATGGTGTCCCCTGAAAAGATATGTGGACAGAGTTGGCAATGGGATTTGTTGCAAGGATAGGTTCCTGGGTTAGTGTTTTTGTTGTGTGATCTGTGGTTGCTGGTGAGTATTTGCTTCAGGTTGGGGGGCTGTCTGTAAGCAAGGACTGGCCTGTCTCCCAAGATCTGTGAGAGTGATGGATCATCCAAATAGATCTGTTAGTCTTTAAGGTGCCACTGGACTCCTTGTTGTTAATCTGGAGAGAAAGAAAGAGAGAGAGAGAGAGAGAGAGAGAGAGAGTTGCCCTTGATGCTAGTGATCTTAAACAGTTTGGAGATATTAGCTAGAAATTAAAACTTTCTACCACTAAATTTGTAAAAATGGCTGCATAGGCATACAGGAGATTTGTGGGAAAAATACAAGTTAGTGTATTTGAAAGCTTGGTTGAGGTAATGCTTCAAGTAGGAGGAGAAGGGAGTGAACTACAAAATAGTTTGTGCTATAAGGGCAAGGGAGATTAGTGCAATTGGTGATTGGTCTATGACCCCTAACTATACACAAGGGCCTCAATTTCCAGATATTGAATGTCTCAAATTTTGGGACCCCAACTTCAGACCACTTAAAAGGGACCTGCTTTTTAATCGTGCTCAACACAGCTGAAAAACAGGTTCTGTTCAATGTGTGCCAGCTTGGAAACTCAAAATCACTAGTTACTTCTGAAAATGTAAGTTGAGAGCAAAGCAAACTGGCATCTGGAAATATCAAAAACAATGGTAATGAACTTAAGCAAGATCTGGGTATAAAGAGTGTCCAGATGAAAGCTGAACACTTCCTTAGGTGCCTGTAAGCAGTATTTAGATAAATATCAGTTTTATTGGAGAATTAATCCTGTAATTAGTATAAACAGCAGTGATTTGGTATATATACTAGTTAACTGCTTGATTTATTATGATAATCATAATCACAATTCACAAATTCAGATAATAAAAATTGCCTTTGATACCAACAACTATGTTTAGGACCAGTTTCTAAACCAACCAAGTGCTGATCTAGTGAGACATTGACGAGAATAAAGCATTGAGGTTCAAACCTTGATGTCTTTACTGAGTCATTTCTCATGCAAAACTCTCCTAAGAGTCAGCAGAAATAAGGACAGAGTGAAGACTTTAAGATTCAGCCCATTAGCTCTGAAGAATACAAGAGACTGTGTATCCCTAATATAAAAGGAAAGTATTCAAGTGCCTAGCAGACTGGAGAAATTAGAAGAGTTATAAGAATTACCCTTGTAACGATGCCAAGATCAGTGTCTGCATATGTTATCTGCCATATTAGTGTCTGTCTCTATTGAAATTTTTTTAAATGTTGCACCGATGACTAAGTACACTTTGAATTTTGTGCCAGATCCTCCCCCTTTTCTTCACTCCATTTGGGATTTACTCAACCCGAGAAGGTATCAGCTAAGAGTCCCATTAACTGGTGAGTAATTAATGTTGATTAAAATCAATTCTGTGCAAGGTTATGGGGGCGTTGCAAGTGAGTTTTTCATATAACTTATTCTTTAATAAAGCTAATTTGTACTTAAGACCCTTCAGAATTGGACCTCAAGGGCACAATCCTACCTCCAAATCTGTGGGTGAATCATCACTGCATAGCTCTAAAAGCAGCTACTGCTGTATATGAAACAGAGAGCTACATGATACGGTAATAAAATGCAGGCCCAATGTATTTGAAGGCAGTGTTGAACTGAAAATATGAATTGAAGAAAACTAGGCCCATTTTTCACAGAAGAGCAATCTGAAAGTTCATATGGAGAAAAACATTACCATGTACTGACTTTGAATTGTATTTCAAAATGAAGTGTTTATTTACAATTGGCGTTTCTGAGCTAACTGTTTGGGGCAGTCAACTTACAAATTATTTCACTTGCCGGCAAGATGCCTGCAACTCTGACTTCATATGAAAGATACTGTAAAACCAATTTCCATCTAGCTTTTATGCCGGTTTAGCTGTTGGAATAGAATTTTTTATGCTTAAAAATTAAAGACTTTGTTTTAAAGTTAAACAGTAAAGTCTTCCTTTGATTATTTAAATTAGTACAAAAGCAGAAAAGGGAAAAAAAACTGATTTGCAATCCCTTCCTTTGAACTCTAATGATGCCACTATCACAAATGATGTCTCTTTCTGCAAGATGACTCCCATCAGCAATTGGTGAAAAGTGCCTCTTCTAATCTGAAATGGTAAAGATATTTTAGTGTCTTCATGTAAACAGAGATTCTCATGCTGCATACTTTCAGAAAACAAAGTTAAAGACAACAGAGGGAAGATTTTTAACTGGATATGGGCCAAGGAAGCGAAGGCTATGTCTACACTACAGGCCCTTTGCTGGCATAGCCCCTGAGGTTGACACAGCACACACCTGCAGAAAGAGTTTTGCTACCAGTAAACACCACCTCCTTGAACGATGTTAGCTATGCTGACAGAAACACTTTCCTGTCAACATAGGTGCACTTACACTGTGTGTTTTCTCAGTCCAGATATGTTTGTAGGGAATTTTTCACTCCCTTGACTGACATAGCCATGCCAGTATAAGTTTTAAGGGTAAACCAGGCCTAAGATCAGGTGCAGATCTAGATTAGGTTTAAGCTAAGCTAAGATTCAGGCTCTGGAATGAATCAGGGTTAGCGTTTAGTACCACAGCTTAAATTTTGCAAATTTTTTTTGCCAACTGTAATATTGTAAATATAATGTATACATAATTAAATATTCATTGGAGTACGGGTATGTCACATCCCAAGTGAGTATCCTAACCACTGGGCTAGAGAGTCATTCTAAATTCTCTCTGTGGCCCAATGACTAATTATTTATACACAGTGGAACAGCTTCAGCAGGAGAGATTGAGAAAGCCGTGCCCACTAATATAACATAGTCCAGTGGCTACCATAGACATAGTTTGACTTCTATATTGAAGGAGAGTCAGCTCCAGTCAGGCCAATGGGGTCACGTGTGGTGAGGGGCAGGAAATTCCATGCCTGCTTAAGGATTGCACTTTGGGGGGCGGGGGCGCAACACACTTCCTGATTCCCCCAAAATTACCCCCATGGTTAGGACATGCTCTTGGGGGTGGAGAGAGACCTAAGTTCAAATTCCTTCTCCATATCAGGCAGAAGAGGGGACTTGAATGGGAGGGGTCTCCCACATTCTGCGTGAAAGCGCTAACCAGTGGGCCAAAAGTTATAAGGGGGAGCACCACCACTTCTGCCTCCTATTTGTTTTTATCTTGAAAAGGAATGGCCTGGGGTAAGCATCCAATTTGAGGGAAGGGATCATGGTTAAGTGTCTCATGCAGAGCTAGGTGCCTCCTTCTGACCCAGACTTTGAGAGGTGGGTCTTGGGCCACATCCCTCTCCTCATCATTTCCTATTGGCTAGCTTAGGCATTTCCCCACTCAGATTGCTGGCTTCTGTGAATCCCATTCTTAGGTGCCCAGCTCTCTATGCATTTTACTGGCAGCCTGGGCGCCTAAATGAAGGTTGTGAACTCCACTTAGGTGTTCAGTGTTGCAGTTCTGAAGCCTTCTTCTGAATCCTATCCTAAGCATTAACACTTAGTTAAAATGAATGAATGAATGAATGAAGTTATCTTGTTGTGGTCCCATCTCCCTAGTAGATCTTTGTCCACATCACAAATTCACCATGCATTTTTTTCATACATATGGTTGCCTCTGCGCACATTCAAGACAGGGACAGCAGATGCTGCTGCTTGGCTAGACTGCATTGCAGTGGTAAAATTACTGTGGGCAGATCTTGCATGTTGCCTGACTCTATCCAGTATTATCGGCTTCCCCCTTTCATGAGCATTCAGGTATTAAATGAAAACCAAAAGGACATTTATGATCACATTGTTCCATTTCTAGATATGGTGTGCAATCAAAGAGCTATTATGCTGTTAACATATTACTCACATACACAACAATCTCAGCCAACCACAAAGGAACACACAAAATTGCATTCACCTTTCTGTTTAGTATTTTTTTTTAAATCAAACAAGTCTAAAGGTGAGGAAGAGGTCAAATTTCAGTGTATTTTATTGATTAGTTTTTGTTTACTGCTATGGGGTACACTCTTATAAAAGGCACTATATAGGGAAAGAATTAAACCAGGCTAGAATGACTCAGGGGCTTCCCAAGGCTTTTAAAGAAATGCTTTAAAATTACATTTGTAAAGGGTAATGTGGGAATCATTGTACAGCTGTAGGCTGTGGCAAATTCAGGCCCAAAAGCTCTAAAACAATGCAAGTAAGCCACTGCAGGTAATGAATTCCATCTTCTGAACAAGAGTTGGCAACTGTTCCACTAAACCTTTACGTAGATAACGAAAATCTAAATAAGAAACTATTAACTTAGTGTCAAATGGCACCAAACATCACCTGCCTGTTTCAAGGTATAATTCTTTTTACTTGTAACATTTTGTTAAGCTTTGAGAACCAGGGCTAAAACTTCTTCAAAGTCTTAACTACTAAGTTATTGTCCATCCATTGCACAGTGACAATATAATACCTATCTCACAAAAACATAATACAACATGTGTGCTATGACACTTAATTAAATGGGCTTTCAAAGCACCCTGATATCCTTTAATTTAATGTGCAATCTTACAGAATTTTAAAGTTTAATTACTGTTACCTTTATTGGACTTTTACCCTAGTAAGGATTGAGTACGGATGTCAATATTGCATCTACTGTGAAAATATGAAATACGAGAAAAACTAAATTTTATTAGTCTAAAAAATCAAGAAGCGGGGACATTCACCCAGCTTTAAACTGCCTTACAGGGAGAAGTCAAGTCACTCTCTGAATAATAACGAACTTTGCGTATGTCTAAACTGCAGCTGGAGGCAAGCCTCTCAGCCCAGTAGACAGACTTGTAGTGGAGCTCAAGCTAGCACAGTAAAAATAGCAGTGTGGACACCACAGCTGGGGCAGCATATTTTTCTTTTTTGAGACTTGATTTGTACCATCTCAAATAAATCCAAATGGAAAAATATTACATGCACAGTTCAATAAATAATGAATATGAAAAAATGAACAATAATCTTTTTAGGCTTTTAATGACACCAAAAAATAATAATAGAAAAGAAAAGCCCTCAGCTAACAGTTCTTGAACGTAGTGTGATTTTAAAGGCTCAGTATTAGATGAGAGAAAAAGGCTATTCTGCAGATTTGAAAAATACCTCTCAGTGATATTGATTAAAATGTATAGCCGATTGATTGACTACACTTGCGGTTTGATGCTAAAAAATGTTCAAGAGACCAGCTAACCAAGGTCAGCCAATTTATTGCCTAAAGACCAAACAGTACAATATGAAAAGGAGACACTCATATCCCACATTCTGGGAAATAATTTTTGTCTCACAGCATATTCATTTTACATAGTAGGTGTGCTTCAAAGATACACCCTCTAATTTACTTCTATTTATAATAGGGTCTTTTTCAAGCTAAAAGCACTTTATATGACACCTAAGAGCCAACCCACTAATTTTCTATGAGCTCCTTTACTTGTTGCTCTGTACCTTTCCATATCTCTTTGTTACCACATCCCAGGTACCAGGAGGCCTGAAGGTACTTCCTCAAGCTGGCACTAGGGCAAAACATTCATGTATCTTGCCTTTGGCAGGTTTTATATTTGCTAATTCTAAAAAGCTATGTTTTGCTTTGCAGAGTATTATAGAATATATAATATATATATCTTGACATAAATGAGCAAAAGTGTTAACATAACTGCCCACAGGCTGGACATAATGTAAATGCAATATTAATATGGTGTGCCCTATGCCTAACATATATGTATTGGCTAACAGATATAACTCAAGATAGGGAAAAGCATACACTTTATCTTTATAAATCTTAATACATGCCATCTCTGCTATGCTAGTCAGATATCCCTTTAAAATTATGTTTGGAATGTGGATATTTTATATATATATACATGTACACACATGTATACATTTGTGTATTTATCCTATGGACGCTGTATAATATTTTAATTATTATTTGTCTTATAATAGCAACTATTGCACAAAGAGAGAGAGACAGTACCTGAGCCCAAAAAGTTTATATTCTAAATAGACAAGACAGGCATTTGGTGGGAATAGGAGCAGAGAGGTTAAAGGACTTGTGACACTCTTTGTTGAGCTAGCATGCCAAAAATAGCAGATACAGCTTAGGCTAGCGATCCAAACTTAGACCCAAGGATCTAGATGGGCTTGATAGCCCAAGCTGCTGCCTGAATTGGACCATCTACACTATTATTTTTAGTGCTCTAGTTCAAGCTGAGCTGGTGTGAGCCTGTCTACCAAGTCTTGGAAGCTCGATGCCAGATGCAGCAAAGACATACTAATAGAGACAGAGCTGGCTCCAAGTCCTGTGCCTTAGCCACTAGATCGTCCTGCTCCATACAGAGTGTGTATATATATAATGTACACATGCATACAGAGATGGTTTCTATTGTGAAATTAATGATGTCTTGTGGTACTTGTGGTACTTGTTGTGATACCTGCTTTTGGGACATTACACATACATGACAAAGCCATGTGCGAGTTATGTCAGCCAGTGTTCTATAATATGCTATGTGTGTGGCCCAAGGACATCTTGGTGTCAGCTGGCAGAGGGCATCGGGGTTTACAAAAGTTGCAGGGATCCCCTGTATTTGTTCTTTACATGCTAGTTCAACAAAGAGTGTCACATACGGTCTCTACTCAAAGCCCGAGTCACACTGGTCATCATACTCTGTGTGACATATATGTGCAGATGATATGTAAGGATATATATATTTTGGAAATTCTGTTCTTAAAGTCTTGATGCTAAAGTCACGTCACCCAGAGATTACATGCCTTAAAACAGGTTCCACCAGACAGCGGGTAGGAAACACTTGTTTCCCTGGCAGAACACTGTGTACAATGGAAAGCTATTTGCATACTGAATCAAATGCTAATAAAGTGATTTGAGGGACTTCAGGAGAAGACATTTATAGGTAAAGGTGAACAGTGGAGTAGGAACCCTGTTTACAAAGGGAGAACAAAGGACTGGTATAATATTTATAGGGGAGATGCCCACGCATCCTTCATCTGGGAAGACAAGATGCCAACTTGCTTAGTTTTATGAAAGGAGGGTCTCGGTCCTTCAGCTTGAAAGACACTACAAGAAGAACTTCAGGTAAGCAGTACCTTATTAGACAAGAGGAACTCTTGTTAGTTAAATTTAGGCTCTACGATGCATGTTCTGACTTTGTTGTATATGTAACCATTTTGTTTCTATGGATCCTACTTGCTACTTCTTGAATGTCTATTCTTTGTTAAATAAACGTATTTCTGTTTTCACTATCAAAGTAATGTAAGTGTTGTGTGTTAAGCTAAGCTGTGCTCTGATGTGAGCTGGCAAACTGGTGTGGACTAGCTCTCTGGGAGAGGTGGATCTGTGGATACTGTGAGTACCCAGGGGAACTGGGGTTGGACATGCCAGAGAGATGCTCGGAGACTATGGGGGTGGAATGTATCTATTGCTATAATGTGCAAAGGGATGGTGAGTGGGTGGAGAGGGAAGTGCTTGTGCAGCTTGCGGCTGTTAGAATTGGGGGCTGACCCCGGCAGGGACAGACGAGGCTTCCTCATGCTAAGCGCTGGTGGTGGTGAGGTGCTCACAAACCTGGGTATCCCTGGAACATGTCCCACCATGGATTCTGTATATGCCTCATACATTAGAAAAATTAAGTGATCATGATGGTCCCTTCTGCGTCTATGAGTTTAAATATGTTACTGGGACTTTTTTTCATATATCTATACCTCTCAGGCCAGATGCCATAGTCAACATCAGTCCAGCTATCCACAGCTCAAAGGGAACCGTAAAAAATCTGTAATGATGAGCTAAAATAGCTATTATGTGCCTAAAATGTAAACTAAAGAAGTAATGAAGCTCCAGCACCTTTCGTTTACTCAAAATAGTTGCTTCATCCTTAGGACGAGCAAGGGAGTCTGGTTTGGTTTGCAGTGCTCTCACAGTAAGAACACAAGATACTATTTCAATAGGCAAGTAATTCCCTTGTGCATCACCTGATACACAAAGAAGCTATACGTAGATAATACTCTGCAAATATTTAGACATTTCATATCCACATTGAATGTAAGCAACATTCAGAACACCTGAAGTCTGCTCAGTGGTTCATAGAAAATTAGCTGATGGTCTCAGTCAATTACCTCGTGAACTAGTGTCCACATCAAACAAAATGACTGTATTGGCACCCTTGTTAGTAATCTCAGCAGAGAAATCAAGGTTTGAATAGGTATACAAACTGAATCAGGTCTGTGTAACCTTAGGCCAATGAAACACAGGCCTTTATAGCCCTACATCCCTGCAGTGACAGACCATCTGCAGCTGTAAGCAGATGCCCAGACTTTACAATGACTCACCTTTGTTGATAAAGGGCAATTCTAATTTACAGCAACCTCTATTTTGAGAGCTATTCCAGGAGTGAACCTTAATGTTTTCAGGCCAGACATATGTCTTTGCTCTTGACATATTACCTATAGATTACCTATGGTGCTCCTTGCACCAGCATGCTGTATATTGTTATACATACTTTCACATATAGGGAGGGAGATGAGAGAAGAGCATATGAGGAGTCACACCAGTACCAAAAGCTCTGCAGTACTAGAGGTGTTTTCACTCCTGTCATGGGCGGGGGGTGGGGAAGAAGTATGTGAGATAGAAATTGAAGAGGGTTAAGGGAAAAAAAACTGATAGGTCAACTACTTTCCTGCCCCTAGAAATGATTAGGTCCTGAGTGATGTGCAGAAGTTTGCACTGCCACTGCCTGTTCTGTGTATTAATAGAGAACCGAGGGTCTGATCTAATGTAAAATCATCATAGCTCCTTTGGAATGAATGGAGCTGTGCCAATTCAAACCAGCTGAGGATCTGGTTCTCCCTCTCTAGGGTTGTGCAGCTGGCAACTTTCTCGAGTATTAAATTCACATTAATAGAGTCTGCATAAGATACCAGTGTAGGAAAGGAGCTCAGAGAAAAATGTCTTTAAAATCAGTTCCATACAGGGGATTTAGAATTCTGAATACTGCTCATAGAATGTTGTGAATCTAGAAGTCTGCACAATCATGTCTGCATTGAGACTATCATCTTTGTTTGAATAGTCACTAAATCCTGCTATAAGGGTTTTAGGAAACATTACTTGTGCAACTAATATTTGTTTAGAAACAATATTACAAATCTTTTCAGAGCATGCCTAAATATTTATGTTAATGTGATTATTCACAAATACTTGAAAGGTTCAGCTGTACTCATTTTTTGCATCCTGCAATCTCTGATCCTTCATCAGTTACAAACATCATCATCATCAACGCTAAACTGCCAAAGCATTCAGAAAACAGTGTCAGTTACACTGTCAACGCTACTGCACTAGGACTTCATATCGTAATTAATTATCTTAATATGTGGTAAGGCCTGCTCTATGCACAATTTTTGTCCTAATTTAACTATTTTAGTTATGACTGTGATTTTTTTTAAACCAGAGTAATTATACCAGTACAACCTCTAGTGTGGATCCAGTTATACCATTATAAAGGTGTATTATACTGGTAAAATGTATTCCCATACCACTATCAGATACTTTCATTACAATATAACTGTGCCCAGTCTTGAGGAGTTGTACTGTGTTAACTAGTCTGATATATTTAAAGCAGCACAACTTTTGTGAATTGGTAACTCCTAAGTCCGCAGCCCCATCCTGTGATTCATATGGGCAAGTTTCTGAGGCCATGTGGAATCCCTTTGGGCTTTGCACAGGTACAGCAGCCCAGCTATGGGGATCACAGTGCAGAATTAGAAAAATACTTCTGCTGAAAGTAACTAACAAAAATGCAAGCAGGCTGAAGTACCTGTTGTAATGAGTTTATGGGTCTTAACACAATGAAGAATGGGATATGCATTTGAAATGTTGCAGTAGTGGGCTGTCTGGTTTGCTGGAAGTGAAACACCTAGGGTGAAATCCTGAATCCACTAAAGTCAAAGGCAAAAGTCCTATTGATTTCAGTTGGGCCAGGATTTCAGCCTTAGAAAATATATTTGACTATCAGGGTGTAACATTCTTTAAAAAAAAGATAACATTCGCATGATTTACTTCTGAAAATCGTATTACAGTGCAAATCAGCCAATCAGCTTTCCAGTGCTTAAAACCCTATTTATTTTAACAAGAGTTAATAGAAATGCTTTTGGACTTTGTGATCATTGAAGGATAAATAGAGAAACTAATCCACACATTTTTATTACTTGCTATTGATTAGTGCAAAACATTTTTCTGACTTATTTTGTTAACAGATTAAGGAAAGTTAGAGATTTTGCCATCTGGATATTCCAAAGAACAGATTAAAGTATGTTTACTGAACACTGAGTATTAAAAAAAATATTCACTAGTTACAAAACATTACTTATAACGAAATGGAAATAAATGATTAGACACAATATTAATTATCGATTCACTTTCAGTTCCCAAGGAACTTGCTCTCAGTTCATACAGACACTTTGAAGACTGAATTGCATGTCAGAGTTCCCAGAATGGCCAGTACTAGAAGAAAGATTTTGGTAACTATTGTTACAATTTAAGCCAAAGACTGTTTCTGATGCCACAGTCTTTGGCTTGAATTGTAACAACAGTCCACCAAAAACTGTTTCTGATTCCACAGTATAATTCTGGGAAATGCTATCTTTTGGGATTAGTGAACCATTTGAGATAAAATATAACTTCTTTAACCTTTGCCTGCTTTTAGAATCAAGTTTGGCTTAAATCAATTTGAGGTAGTAAAATGTTTAGTTAAATATGATTTCTCTTCAAATTTCCATATGTAATCTGATGGGGATCACTATTTGTTAGTCTCTAAGGTGCCACAAGGACTCCTCGTTGTTTCTGTCTAGGAGTAGTAGTTGAACTGCTGGAAGTCTCTTAAAGTCTGTTTTCACTGATTTCCAGTCCAATTTCACTAATGTTAGACTCCTAGGTAAGCTTCACAGAAGCACCCAAACTTTCAGACACTGTCAAAACCCAGTGACTACATTTTTGAGGTTTTCTCACCTTAAAAATTATGATATTGCTCCTAATTATCAGGGGTTGACATCAGTATCATAAATATCTATCCCACTCATATGCTTTTGTGTGGACTCTTCTTTTTTATTAGGAGGGAAACTTTTAGTTCCCAAACTTATGGCCCAATCTTGTATTCCATGGGCACCTAAACCTCCCATTGGCTACATTATAAAACATAAGACTGGTCATACTAAGTCTAAACAATGGTCCATCTAGTCTAGTATCCTGTCTTTTGACAGTGGCCCATGCCAGATTCTTCAGAGGTAGTGTACAGAACAAGGAACTTTATCAAGTTATTCACCCCCATGTCATCCACTCCGAGTTTCTGGCAGTCAGATGTTTAGGGACACCCAGAGCATGGGACTGAATCCCTGACTATCCTAGCTAATAGCTATTGATGGTCCTCCATGAACTTATCTAATTCTTTTTGAACCAATTATACTGTTGGCTTCACAACCGCTAACAATGAGTTCCACAGGTTCACTGTGTGTTGTGTTAAGAGCCATTTCCTTATGTTTGTTTTAAACCTTCTCCCTATTAATTTCATTGGGTGACCCCTGGTTATGTGTTATGTAAAGAGGTAAATAACATTTCCTTATTCACTTTCTCCACATCATTCATGATTTTATAGACCTCTATCATATCTCTTCTCAGTCATCTCTTTTCCACTCTGAACAGTCCCAGTCTTCTTAATCTCTCCTTATATGGAAGCTGTTTCATACCCCTAAACATTTTTGTTGCCCTTTTCTTTACTATTTCCAGTTCTGATATATCTCTTTTGAGATGGGGCAACCAGAACTGCACATGGTATTCAAGGTGTGGGCATACCATAGATTCATATAGTGGCATTATGATCTTTTTTTATCTATCCCTTTGCTAATGGTTCCTAACATTGTTAGCTTTTTTTTGACTGCAACTCCACACTGAGCAAATACTTTCAGAGGACAATCCATGAGGACTCCATTATCTCTTTCTTAAGTGCTAACAGCTAATTTACATCCCATAATTTTGTATGTATACTTAGGATTATGTTTTCTAATGTGCATTAGTTTGCATTTATCTACACTGAATTTCATCTACCATTTTATTGCCCAGTCACCCAGCTTTGTGAGAGTCCTTTTATAATGCTTTATAGCCTGCTTTCAACCTATCTTGAGTAATTTAGTATTGTCTGAAAACTTTGTCATGTCATTGTTTACCCCTTTTGCCAGATCATTTATGAATATGTTGAACAGCACAAGTCCCACTACAGATCCTTGGACACTGCTATTAATCTCTCTCCACTGTCAAAACTGATCATTTCTATATTTTAACCAGTTAATGATCCATGAGAATGCCTTCCTTCTTATCACATGACTTCCTACTTTGCTTTAGAGCCTTTGGTGAGGGACCTTGTCAAAGACTTTCTGAAGGTCCAAGTGCAATGTATCACCTTTGTCCATCTGTTTGTTGATGTTCTCGGAGCATTCTGCTAGATTGGTGAGGCATGATTTCCATTTACAAAAGCTGTGTTGACTATCCCACAATTTTGTTCATCTATGTGTCTGGTATTTCTGTTTTTTACTATAGTTTCAAACATTTTGTTTGGCACTGAAGTTAGGCTTAACAGCCTGCAATTGTCAGGATTACCTCTGGAGCCTTTTAAAAAAAATTGGCATTATATTAGCTACTTGCTCATCATGCTGTATGGAGGCTGATTTAAGCAACAGGTTACATATCACATTCTGTAGTTCTACAATTTCAGAACTCTTGGATGAATTATTGTTTAATTTCTCAATTTGTTCCAAAACTCCCTCTACTTATACCTCAAACAAGGACAGTTCCTCAAATTTGTCACCTAAAAAGAATGGCTCAGATGTGGGAATATTGATCACATCCTCTGCAGTGAAAGCAGATGCAAAGAATTTATTTAGCTTCTCGGGAATGGCCTTGTCTTCCTCGAGTGCTCCTTTAGCACCTCAATCATCCAGTAGCCCCAGTGATTGTTTGGCAGGCTTCCTGCTTCCAATGTACTAAAAAAAATTGTGGTTCATTTTTATCTGTTGTTAGCTGTTCTTCAAATTCTTTTTTTGCTCTGCCTAATCATACGTTTATGCTTGACTTGCTAGAATTTATCCTTCTTTCTATTTTCCTCAGCAGGATTTCTCTTCCATTCCTTAAAAGATGTCTTTTTGTCGCTAATGACCTCTTTTACTCCATTGTTTAGCCATGGTGACATTTTTGGTCCTCTTATTTTGTTATTAATTTACTATTATTATTATTATTATTATATTTGGTGCACACATTTAGTTTGAGCCCTTCTAATGGTGTTTTTAAAGAGTTTTCATGCAGCATGCAGGCAATTCACTCTTTTATTGTTCCCTTCAATTTGCTTTAACTAGCCTCCTTATTTTTGTGTAGTTCTCTTATTTGAAGTTAAATGCTACTGTGGTGGGTTTCTTTGGTATTTCTCCACATACACACAGAAGGAAAAGATGTGCAATGAATAGATGATCAGTCTGCTAACTGACTCATCTCTAGCTTTCCATTTATTAAAATACAGAACTATTGGTACATGCACATAAGAACTGTATATACTGATATTCACTTATAGAAACTCTTGCCCAATTCCTTACAGAAAGACCATATTCTCTGCTACCATAAATTACATCAACAGAGAATTTGGCCCTTACTGTTTGGGGATTAATTTAGCAACAGTGAAAACAGCTTACATACATTTGTTTGTTTATTTTGGGATTTATAAAATGCTTTCCATTACATCTGGGATCGGCAACTTTTTGCACATGGCTCACCAGGATAAGACCCTTGGAGGGTCGGGCTGGTTTGTTTACCTGCTGCATCTGCAGGTTCAGCTGATCACGGCTCCCACTGGCCATGGTTCACCGCTGCAGGCCAATGGGGGCTGCTGGAAGCGGAGTGGGCCGAGGGATGTGCTGGCCTCTGCTTCCCGCAACCCACATTGGCCTGGAGCAGTGAACTGTGGCCAGTGGGAGCCACAATCGGCTGAACCAGCAGATGTAGCAGATAAACAAACTGGCATGGCCCGCTGGGGGCTTATCCTGGAGAGCCGTATGCCAAAGGTTGATGATCTCTGCATTACATATTGTAGTTGTAGTGAGGCAGGGTGGCCTCCCTCCAGCCCTGATGAGGAGGAACTGCCCCAAAGCCCCTGGTGGGTGGAGCCAAGCCAGCCCTGTCCTCCCATGCCTGAAGTGGAAGGGTGGGACAGGAAGTATAAGAGGGAGGCAATGCACCTCAGTTTGGTCAGTCATGCCTGTATCTGTAATTTTCACTCCATGCATCTGAAAAAGTGGGTTTTTTCCCCCACAAAAGCTTATGCTCAAATAAATCTGTTAGTCCTGAAGGTACCATCAGACTCTTCATTTTTTTATGTGGATACAAACTAACATGGCTACCCCTCTGATAAAAGACACTATGCTGATTTTCACCAGCTAAGGATCTGTCTGAATATTGCTATGCTTAAAAAAGAGATACCAAAAGCAAACTAAGACCAACCTTCCAGTTGGTGCCTTCTTTCCTTTTCCCACTCACTGTCTCATTACAGAAATGCTGCACCACAGAAGAGGTCATTGACCAATGAGAGTCTCACAGTCTTAGTGTCATGCAGACAGTGACAATTTATATGCAAAACCTGACAAAGTAAAAACTATTATCTTTCATGCTATATATTTAATATACAATAATTTTTCCTTAGTGATAATTTGTCATTATCACATCCTGTACTGAAAAGTCTTGAATGTTGAAGTTTATCAAAAACAATATGCTACAACATATGTGTGAAGATTGTGCATCCTATGAATGAACTGAAAATAAAGTTGATTTTTTTTCCTTCGGATTACAGTATTGCCAACTCTAAATGTTCAAAAAATATGATTCAGTTTCACCAAAAGTCATGAAATTAGCTTCATTGTGAGATTAAAAAAATAACATTTGTTGCATTATTGTTATTTGCCTTCTGGGTTTTAAACTTCTAGGGCTCATGTTATATCAAGTCTTTCCCTGTAAACATGAGGGGTAGGAACTTACTTATTTTCTAAATGACAACTGATATTCTTACATAATAAGCACATCCTCAGGAATTGGGGCTTTAAGAAAGACACTAATTATTGTGAGACACACAGTAATACCATGAAAATTGGCAACAGTGGGATTAGAAATGGCCATTTGCTGGAGGATTCTCTGCAGCTTGAGGTCTTCAAACCACAATTTGAAGACTTCAGTAACTCAGACGTAGGTTAGGGGTTTGTTACAGCAGTGGGTAGGTGAGATTCTGTGGCCTGCATTGTGCAGGAGGTCAGACTAGATGATCATAATGGTCCCTTCTGACCTTAAAGTCTATGATTCTATATTTTCCATTTCTCCCCTGCTCATTTCTGCCCCGCCCTTTGAACAGAAGATACTAATAATTCCTATTATGATTAATGAGAGTCACTCATATCATGCAAAAATCCCCACCCCAGATTCTGTTCCACATCCTTCATAATTTTTAGGATTCCTATGATTCGTTACTCTCATCTTCTGTTCACTCATAAAGGCCCAAAACTACATCTATGTGTCTCTCTTGAAATGATGATTATGATTTTTTTTATTATTTCTAGAGTACCAATAGCGACTCCCAACTATGTGTGAACTGTGTGAGCATGTGTGAACTGTGCTTTGCAGAGGTGTACAACTTTGCCAGATTTCTGTGGATTTTCACAGGGATGGCAAAAAGCACATCTCTGGCATCCTTTGCCAAATTTCAAATCCCTGCTCCAAAGCATGAAGGTGCTAGAGCTTTCCTGGGAAAAGATTGCAAGAATCCTTTAACATGAGAAAAACAATGTGTTTTCACCTACCGTCATTCTCAGAAATGACTGTTTACTCTGAAATTAATGAAAACAAAACAAAACAAAAAACCAGCAGACACTGAAAATTTCAGTCATAACAGTTTAAGGCTGGAAAAGTTTTACAAAACAATGAAAATGAAGTGTGAGGAGACCATTATTATAGGCAGGGCTTTCCACTCCACCTATACAATTTGGCTCTTTAAAGTGGCCTTTTTCATCTCCTTCCTCTTGCTCTGACTCTGAATGATGTCCCCTACATGAAGGCAACAGGTCAAGGAAGGAAGTGCAACAGACAAATGTGAAACTTCTCAGCCATTATAGATGACAAAAGAAAGGGAAAATATGATCAGAAGGCTTTCTCTCCCACCACAGTCCCTTTCACATACACTTCTCTCTACTTCTGATAGAGAAGCTGTACAATAAACTGAGAAAAAATAAGCATTCCCCTAAATGTACACCTACTGGCACAGATACTTTATATAAGCCATCCAAATTTTGCTAAGAAAATGTAATTTACTTCCATCAAAGATATAAGCTATCTCATGACTAATGAATGACAAAGTTAGAAGTAGGCCAAACTTTGATTTAAGGGAACTGGAAAGAAGATTCTCTGTTTCACTAATAAACAATGCACGTTTCTAGCCCTTTTGCCTTGAAAAATTAGCTAAGGAAACAAATAGTGCAAAGGCTCAAAGCCTATAACTGATTTTTTGATAGAATTTGACTTTTCCTAGACATAATTTAATCACAGTCTCCACACCAGAGGCAGCTAGTTTTATACTTTAAGGTCGGTGAAAATAATGGCCACAGGTCCTGCATTTTTTAGAAGGACTCTACATTAGATTGCAGATGTGGTGATGACTGCCACCGAGACTGCTGCTGCTTTCCAGTAAGGTCACGACTAGTTTACAGCAACCTTGCTGCCTTGGCACCACTGCATACAGGCATGCTATGTGCAGGCAGTGAAGGATCTCACCAACCCTCTCTTCTGAGGGTCCACTCACTGCTTGCTGCCTTCCCTTACGTGAATACAAAGACTGCAGAAGCCTATGGAGATGGGCAGCTGCCTCTCTCCCCTATTCATAAAGGGATGAGGCAACCTTCCACCTTCCAACACACAGTTCAAAAAGTCATGATCTGACCCTTTGCCCTTCTATAAATAATTGCTGTAATAACATTGGCTTTAGTTAATAGATCACTATTTACCTTCTTAACTCTCTAAATATCTGTCTTAACCGTCCCCCCCTTGAAACATCTCAATATCACTAAAGTTATTTGTATTTCTTCCAAACGGTGCTTTAAAGTGTTAAGGCCCTGAAAAAGATCAGTAAATAAAAAAAGCAAAATCCTATTATCTACACTGTGGTTACCATTAAAATATAAAGATTTGTTATTTGTAGATAATTCATGTGACCATAATATTCACAGAATGATTACCATAAACACTACGGTGACACAATTTAGGCAAAAGGTAAAGCTAAAATTTCAGCTTGTTATCCCCCCATTATTCATATGAGATAAATCTCTTACAGGCATTCCTCTTCCCTTTCCATCCCCTCTATTTGGATTTTAAAATTAGTTTATAAAAAAAAATACATTGACCCCCATATAACCCAAGTTACAAGATATTGTAGTAATGAGCCAGGGTAGGTCCCATAAGCAGGATTTCCTGCTAGTTGCCCAAACGTGATCAGAGGGTGAGCCACTGGGTCAGGGACGTCTACTCCTGCACCTCATGCTTCAGAGGCCCTCCCCATAAACATCCACAAAGATATCTCATTATCTTCAAAACTCTCCTTTGTAGTAATGGCCAGTAGTGCACTGATACCACTGCTGATCACACTAACCAATATTGTCTCACTGTTTCCTTTTATGCCCTCATATATCTGTCCAGACCCATCTGTTGTCTCTTGTCTGATGCTTAGACTGTAAGTTCTTCAGAGCCAGGAATGTCTTTTTTGTTTCATGGTTGTACATCACCTAGCACAATGGAGTCCTGATTCATGACTAGAATTCCAAGGATCTATGGGAATAGAAATAATAAGACAGAAACCTCTATTTTAGCCCTGACTTATTGAAGTTGACAAACTCTTCAAGAATCACGAACCTTATGGATCTCCCTGGTCCTCCACAAGACATCAGTCCCCAGAAGCACTCTATGGAGCTTCAGAATTTACTTCTTTGCTCCTACATAATTCTTCTACCACTACCTGCCAGGGATGCTGAACAGGCTTCTATTAGAAAGCCAGTAATAGTTTTAACTTCATCTGTTACCATGGCTCCACAATATATATTTGGTAAGTTTCAACATACAATATTTAAAGTAGAAGTATAGCATTATGGTATTATATTTTCTGCTAGATGATAGTCATTCATAAACTGCACCTTGGGAAACAGCTTCTTTAACATCATCCAAGGTTATTGCTTTACAAAGTGTAACAAGCTAAATCATTGGCATTTGACTCCTAGGAGAGCCATAATAAAACAATACAAGAGACTTTTATAGCTTCCCCCCCTCCATCTTTCTGCTGACAGCTGACTGTGGAGATAACATATATTGTTTTCATTTCTGTGCTCAGTAACCCACACTAGAGTTCATAAAACTTGTGCATGTTCTTTGTGATTCAGCAAACTCAGTAAATGGTAGAAATATATTAAGCTTGCACATATTTAGTGGCAATGTTAGGAAATAAACAATGACCTATGCAAGAAGCCAGTTCCCGCAGGGATATAAAGTAGATTGTCCATTGTAATAAAAGACTTCGAAAAGAAAGTGGTACACTAACTGACATTCAGATATCTCCAGGTAGTTGCAACCATGGCTACTTTTATTTAAACAAACTTGTTTGTGACTGGAATCTGTGCTGTTGGACAACAGGAGAGACACCAGATTTATTTCCAAATATCTGCTACTGGAGTGGACAATTGGTATATGCTGTGAGAATGCAAGTGGAAAGCTAAGGGGAGATACAGTATAGTGTAAAAGATCTCTAGATTTTTATTGGAAGGACTTTGGCCTATGAGTTCTTTAGCTCTCAGGTACCGTACAAGGACCTTCACAGATGTTTGAGATTTAACCCTAAGCCACATCTAACTGTTCACTAGGTAAATCTCCTGTTGGATTCTGAGCATATTTGTAATCAAATGTTTGCCTTCCTCACCCCCAAAATAAAAATCTAATAATATTAACCTCTGTACACTAACTTAATACACTAGGCATGGGACTTTCAAAAATACTCGATGTGGGCCTAACTTTGCTCCCTTTAAAGTCACTGGATATTAGGTCAACACTGGGACCTTTTGAAAAATCCCACTCTATGTATACAGTAGCATAAATTGTAATAGTTATGACAAGAAATGTGATCCCTCCCTATGGAGCAGCTAAAGTATGTATTGTACCTGAATCATGGTAGGTTAGAGCACTCACTTGAAATGTGGAAGAGTCAGGTTCAAACCCCTTATCCACAGGGCGGGTGCAAGGATGTTTCGCGCCCTAGGCAAAACTTCCACCTTGCGCCCTCCTTCCACCCCCGAGCCCTGTGGCAGCTCTCTGCCCCCTCCCACTGCCTTGAGGTGCCCCCTCCACCCCGTGGAGCCCCCTCCACCCACGGCAGCTCCCCCTGGACCAGAGAGCCATGCGACAACTCCCCACCCCAGCTCACCTCTGCTCTGCCTCCTCCCTAAGCACACCATTGCCACTCCGCTTTTCCTGCCTCCCTGGCTTGCGGCACCAATCAGCTGTTTGGCACCGCAAGCCTGGGAAGGAGAGAAGCAGAGTGGGGCAGCATGCTCAGGGGAGAAGGCGGAGCAGAGGTGAGATGGGGTGGGGAGCGGTTCCCCAGTGTGCTACGCCCCCCCTTACTTGCTGCAGGCAGCCCTCCCCGCACTCACCTGCCTCAGCTCCCTCCACCTAAATGCCAATGACAACTGGGGCGGCCGAAGATCCGGCCGCCGCGGTCACCGCAGTAGGACCCGAAATGCCACCCACCAAATGCTAATGCCCTACTGCCCAGGTCGCCTAATGGGTTGCACCAGCCCTGCTTATCCACATCAAGCAGAGCAAGGATCTGATCTTGGGTCTCACATGCCCCACGTGAGTGCCCCAATGATTGGCCTATTATGTGTGATTTAGGCATGCTTAGAGCACACCACTGGTTCAGGCCATAGTTGGAAGATAGGCAGGGGAGCAATTTGAGAATTCCACCAGACTTTAAGCCTCCAAACAGCTCCTTAGCTGTGAAGTGGCTTCGGGACTTAGGCAGCTTTGTGCATGCCCACTGGTGGAAACTAATTGTATGGGAAATTAGGAGTCTATGGGATTAGGTGACAGCTGAACAAGGGGGTTGAGAATATCAGTGGTGCCTAAATGCTTCATCTAGGCACGTAATGGGGTAGTTAGGTGCCTTTGTGAATCTGCCCATTAGTATCTAAACATAGATATAGAAGTTTAATTTTAATCCCTTTAAAAAAAATCCTGGCCTACTTTGATGGGCACTATACAAACCCTACAATAGAAATATGAGAAGTACTCGTACAACTGCTCTTTCCCAGATCCAAATCAACATGTTAATTGCTATGGGCATGCCTCCCAAACTGCCCATGCTAGTCATCACTGTTAACTACAAGGGTCTAGCAAATACTAGCAATATTATCTATACTAATCTAGTGTCATACACAGTTTGTGTGGCATAGTGCTTAGCTAGATTGGATTCTAAGTAATCAGGGCCAGGACAGCACTAACTTGGCAGAAAAACTTGCATACTAAACTCTGGCTTGAATATCCTGTTCCATAATCTCTGACAGTAAGAAGGCAAAACCCTCGAACGTGGTGTGTAAGTGGATTCCTGACTAAGATCCTTAAATAAGCCCCAGCACTGATTATCTTTATAATGGAGTTTGAAGATCTGATTTCCAGGAGTCCCATAGGGGAATACTTCTGCTTTGAGGTAACACATGCAGAGGCAGACAGGAGATGCATAGCATCTAGCTTTTTTAATGAGCCTCATTGCAACTGTTTAGTCAATAGTAATTGGGCATTGATAGAAGCAGGTTTTTTTTTCTGTATGCTGCTTTTGCTTGAGTAGGCTGTAGGTCAGCATTAGGTATCTAGATTTACTTTTGTTATAGATGATAAAATCTGACACTCTCCTGGTGCCTGCCATTCAACTTTACTATTGTGAGAGATATACCTTTGCACCCCTCAACCCTCTGTCCCTTGACAGGGAAAAGTATCTGCTCCCACCTGGAAAAGATGGAATAGATTCATGCTTAAGTTCCAATGTTACACTTCACAATTTTACTGACTCTTAAATCTTCTACAGCAGCTCAACTCAGTTATAAACTATTGGACTGGAGATCTCTCTCTAGATCAGCTTCTCTTTATTTCCCCCCCACTAGTCTTCCCACAACATTAGTTTTCTGGAGCTTCATCTTCATGATTTTTTTTTCAGTGCAATTGTATCAATAATGTCTTTCATTCCTCGAGACAGCTGTGCTGATTGATCTTTTGTAGCTTTTCATTTACAAAAGAATAAATAGGAGGACATGAAATTAATGTAAGAATTTAGACAGTCAAAACATAGGTTTGAAAAAATGTTTGTTTCGCAACCCTTGCTATATATGCTGTAGTTTAGGACTGCTCTGATTTGATGATTTCTTTCCATCCTAAAACTTCACATGAATCTGTCCATCATTTTATGGGGTTTGAATCATTAGCACTTTATTTTCAGTGAATTTTGGAGCACCCAAATTTTTGTCACAGATACTACTATCTGTTTAGTCCAAAAAATTATGATTTTTCCAATTTGCTATTACTAGGCATGGCAGAATTTGATATTTATTCATTTAACAGTTCTGGCAGATAATATTGATGTCTATTTTTAATCAATTTAAATGTTCATAGTTGCAGGAAATTATGGGGGGAAGGGGAAATGAGACAATAATTATTTAATGTCAGTAGATGCTGAGATTCAAAACATGAAAGCTTTAGAACTGTTAAAACACAAATTATCAACATCACGTGCCAAGAATATACAAAGTAAATAGTCTTAAATCAAGAATTCTCAAGCAATAATTTCTTATTTTGCCTATTTGAAAAGTCAATTATCATCTGTGGAAATCTTTTTTTTTTGTTTCTGTGTGTACGTGAAATAGACATTTACCAGCATTAACTGATAAAAATCTAATCCTTCCAAGCTTAGTATTACTTTCCAGAGTACTGTGGTAGCAATTGTTGGTAATTTTGGCTTGTGATGTGAAACCAGAAAAACAAAACAAATCTATAGAGTAAAGGCTGGATATATGTGTCAGCTATTGCTCCTGGGTTTTTTTTATTTGTTTGTTTGTTTTAAAATGACTTTTAGGGATTTTATTTTTAATAGACATGGTGGTCAGCTTGCTACTGATCACTGATCCCTGATTTTTTTATGAATGTTGATATGTTTGCATGCATGCCTAGGTTTTAAACACATACTCCATTATATACATAAATTATTATAACATTAAATTTAAAAGATTTTTATTGTAAATTGATGAATATGTGTGACAGTTTTCTGAAGTCCCTTTGGAAAATTATATTAAAGTACTGTGCCATGATTACTTCTCCTTTTGCTTTGCCATGACAAATAGCCACGTCCAAAGGGAGCAGTAGAATCTATACAAGTTCCTGTGCATCTGCGTCTAGGAGACATATGTGTTTCAATGAAAGTTTTGGGCAGTCAAAGTAAGCAAAGAATGGCTGATGCAGAGGCAGATTCATTGACTCTTCCTCTGCTCCTCCAGCCTATGCCCAAGTGAGCGCATGTGGCATTCAAGGTGTGAATCCTTTCCCCTATACAGCAGAACTACAAGCGCGTACTGATTTTACTGCAGTCATCTGGGGGAAAGGGACAATGGGGCAAGAAAGAAATTGTTTTTTATCCAGTGTAATTCAGTATGCCATTTAGGGTTAGTTTGCTTGCAAAACAGGTAACAACTGAAATTGTTTGGGTTATAAGATAATTTATTCATAAATGATCTAAGTTGAATCCATATATATATATATATATATATATATATATATATATATATATATATATATATGGCGGGAAGCCACGGCCAGCACATCCCTTGGCCTGCATCGCTTCCAGCAGCCCCCATTGGCTGGGACAGCGACCCATGGCCAGTGGGAGCCGCAGTCAGCTGAACCTGTTGACGTGGCAGGTAAACAAACTGGCCCGGTATATATATATAGCTAAATTAATGCACAAATGACAGGCAATTACTAAGATTTATGCAAATTAAAAAGCCACATAACTTTGAATCAGTCTTGGTGCTTCCTCATCTTCCCTTTTTTTATCCATGTTATCCTGTCACCTCCATAGGTTAGGCACTGATCCCCAAATGGATCCAGGTGGATAGATTTTCACAAGCACACAGGGATCACTTTGCAGAGTCAGGACCTTAGGCCTTGTAAGCACTGTGGAACACAAATATTAGAGAAAATTTGTTCTGCCAGTAAGCAGTAAGAAATTCCCAGGAGGGCAACTTAAAATGTAATATTTAAGAGCCATCTCCGGTAATTTTACGATATGCATTTTATTTAACTATCAAGAAATAACTTATAAACGGAACAGTTCTAATGGTGCTATATTCTACCCTGGCTGAATTCTATCTCAGGCCTGCAATAGGTTCCCATCACCATATGTGGGGCAATCTATAAAAGATAACAAGAAGAGTGATGCTGGTTTGTGTCCAGGAGGATGTGGGGGAATTTTATACTTCCCACTGAAGCTTAACCAAAGCACAAAAGAGACTGAAAGCCTTTGGTCACCAGAAGCGATCAGCATCGCAGCATCAGACACTAGAGACTTTCCAACCAGGCCGTGGTTGCTCCTAGATCTCACACACACCCTTTCCTTTGTCTCTGCTCACATGGAGAAAAATGATATTTAAAAAAAATAAATAATTGTTACATTTTGCAATATTTCTAGCTTCATTTAGTTACAATAAAATAAAATTAAAGATACAATTCAGCTGCTGCACTAGCAGGCCAGTTGCCTGATTGAAAACTACCAATGACTTTATGCCTATTCACTTGCCTTTGTGAGTGGTACTGAAAGCACAGAACTGCATCTGCTTCTAGAAGGTTCTATGTTTTTATTGACAAAAATAAAAAAAAAACACCATAGCAAATGCTTGCTGTGCAGAGTGATAGCAACTACATGATCCAAGTCAATTTATTGCTAGATTTTGGATATGCTTAGAACAAATAAACCGAACATCAAAATATCTATGTTGTCTTTGGATATTTACTTGCCTAAAATCATGTTTATTACCTCTGGAGCAGTCTGAAATGCAATAATGAATATGTACTGTATGGACAATGAGTGGTGCCAACCTCAAAGATATTACTACTATTAGCATGTTTTAACTGACAACACTTTGAAACATAAAACAGGCCAGTATTTAAACTACACAGAGACCAGAAAATAACTATTTCTAAGTAATCTGGTGTTTGTACAACGTCTGTTTATGGCCATACATGTCCATTTTTACAGAATGGACCATTTTAACCATTTGGAGAAATCCCATACATCTTGAATGCACAGTAAAAGCCCACAGACAGTCTTGAATCTTTAAATCCAATCTGCCTTCAAGCCAGGGAGTTAACTTTTAAACAGAAATTCCCAGTTTATTCAATGGAATTCACCCTACAGTTTAAAGACCCACCCTTTCCCCAGTACAGGACGAATTTATCCAGGCCCGCATAGATGCATATGCAGCAATTCTGACTGCACTGAGAAATTTGCCAGAGTAAAGGACTGTAAATAAAAACCTTTTACCACTACTACTGACAATCTGTTTCCAATGTTTTCCCTCTCCATACCTGTACATGTGCTGACAGTTGGTAACTAAGTATTTTTAGAAATAAAATAACTTTTATCACCATGGGTCAATTTCCAAATGAAAGAGAACTGGTTACATGCAATTTCAAATCTTGCAGCACTCCTTACCTTTAAATCCATAGAAATCAGCTATTCCCCCATGGCAGACTGCTAACAGTCACAGTATTACAAACAGGGTTGAAGAGAAAAATTGCCAAGTAATACATTTAAAATATCTAGGTCAAATTTAACAGTGAAAAAAAGTATCTGTGAGACCACAAAGATCAGGGCTGAACAAACACTTATTTGGTTTATAACACTGTAATATACATAGAGGTGAAAACTGGGTCATTCATTTATCAAAAATGTGGACAGAGCCCTGAAATGTTTTGCTACAAACATATATTGAGTAAGGAGGTAAAGGAACAGTTCCTGAAACTATAGAAGAGCAAGATGAATCAGTACTAATAGGTACATATCAAAGAGAGAAAGAATATCTAGAGAAAGATTCTGTTGCAAGGAGAGTGTCTGTGTATAGACTGGCACAGTACGAAACGAGGATCCAACATAAAGTAAGTGATAATCAAGAGTGAGCTGAATTTGAACTGGGACAGAAAGGGCACCACTCCCTCTGGTAAAAAGCATGAACTATTTGTTGTTATTACTTGAATTTTATGTCTCATCTAAGCAATGGTACCATCGAGCAGTAAAGTTCCTCCCTACATTGTAATTTAAGATGGCCATCTCCTAAATTAGAAATACACTTCTTTAACACAGAGATTTTCCCTGGAGAGATCTCATGCAAGTAAAAACTTGGTGCAACAGTGCTTAGCTTCTTGGATGTGATGAGATCACAAACGAGGGCTTTGGCTGCAGATAGCGAAAAGCTCATTAGCATATAGATTCAATAAATTCCACATCAAGGGCAAAATCAGTTTTCAGATGCCCGTTTTACCCTGTAAAAAGATGCACCCTAGAACTAGATTACTCAACATTCTTGACACTTAATCAAGGTTGGCCAATATACAGAGAGTGAGCCTAAGTGAAATATGTGTTCCAGCAATATTTTTGCTAAACACTTGCTTCTGCTACCCTCAGCTTTTCAATCTCTCAGCTTTTCAGGGTTGCAGGCAGTATTTGATCACTTTAGGCATATTTCCATATCTTCTTATTTTCAAATGGCTTCACAGTAAATTAAATATGGTATAGCATTAGGTCCAACCAAAATTTCACAGAATCTAGAACAGCCTGTCAGAAAATGGTAATTTGAAAACAAAGTGAAAAAAGTTTTCATACATCAGTGAATGGAAATAAATCCCTTTGAATTAGCCAAAGAAAATGATGAAGAAGAAAAGCCAAACAATCAGAGTTTCACTGTAGAAGGTAAAAAACCAACCTGAGTTGCTTGCACCTTATGTAAAACTTCAAACCATAACAAGAATGGGAAATCAAGCAAACAGCTCACTGAAGAAGCACTACTTCTGTCTCCTCCACCTGCGCCTGTAGCCAGACAGAGCACCAAAGCATGGATGCTTTTACCCAGATTCTGGTGTGGGCTTGCAAAGACTGTAATTTGCAATTTCCACTTACTGATATCCAGGCTGGGGGTGGCATCCAATGTGAAAGGTGCCTACTGGTGGAATCTCTCAGGCAGCAGGTGGGAGAGCTACAGGAGGAGGTGGCCAGGCTGAGGAACATCTATGTCCATGAGCAATTCCTGGACAGTATCTATGTGGAGACAGCTGATGGTGCTGTCCCAGTTGACAGGACTACCGACACACCAGTGAAGGAGGAGATGCCTCAGGGTGTATCTGACACACCAGTGGAGGAGGAGGCTCAGGGTGGACACAGCCAGCTGGTTACGTCTAGCAGCAGGCAGTGCTCCACCGCTGCTGCGAACCCTCCTGTTGTGGTAAAAGATAACCGTTATGCTCTTCTTGATACAGGAGAGAAGGAATAACCCCCAACAGTTAAGGGGGTGAAGCCTCGTACCCCTAAGGCTGGGAGGTCTGCTGCCACCACTGATAAGAAACGTAGGGTAGTGGTGGTTGGAGACTCTCTGCTGAGGGGGACGGAGACACCCATCTGTCGCCCTGACCGTTCATCCCGGGAGGTATGCTGCCTGCCAGGGGCCCGTATCCGAGATGTTACAGAGGCTTTGTCGAGGATTATCCGGCCTTCTGACAACTACCCCATGCTACTCATCCATGTGGGCACAAATGATACTGCGAGGTGTGATGCTGAGCAGATCAAGAGTGACTACAGGGCTCTGGGAGTACGGGTTAAGGAGTTTGGAGCGCAGGTGGTATTCTCTTCGATTCTTCCTGTTGAAGGTAGGGGTCCGGGCAGAAACAGATGCATCGTGGAGGTGAATGCCTGGCTGCGAAGATGGTGTCGCCAGGAGGGCTTTGGCTTCCTCGACCATGGGATGCTATTTGAGGAAGGACTGCTAGGAACAGATGGCGTTCATCTTTCGAAGCGGGGAAAGGCCTTATTTGTGCACAGACTGGCTAACCTAGTAAGGAGGGCTTTAAACTAGGTTCGACGGGGACAGGTGAGCAAAGCCCACAGGTAAGTGGGGAACAAGACCTGGGAGATGGGTTGGAAACAGGAGGGAGCACGGGCTATAATGGCAGAGAGGAAGGAGGGTCTGGGCAAAGCTGGGAGGCAAGATCAAACCAGTATCTTAGATGCCTATATACAAATGCAAGAAGTATGGGTAATAAGCAGGAAGAACTGGAAGTGCTAATAAATAAATACAACTATGACATTGTTGGCATTACTGAAACTTGGTGGGATAATACACACAACTGGAATGTTGGTGTGGATGGGTATAGTTTGCTCAGGAAGGATAGACAGGGGAAAAAGGGAGGAGGTGTTGCCTTATATATTAAAAATGTACACACTTGGACTGAGATGGAGATGGACATAGGAGACGGAAGGGTGGAGAGTCTCTGGGTTAGGCTAAAAGGGGTAAAAAACACAGGTGATGTCGTCCTGGGAGTCTACTACAGGCCACCTAATCAGGCGGAAGAGGTGGATGAGGCTTTTTTCAAACAACTAACAAAATCATCCAAAGCCCAAGATTTGGTGGTGATGGGGGACTTCAACTATCCAGATATATGTTGGGAAAATAACACCGCGGGGCACAGACTATCCAATAAGTTCCTGGACTGCATTGCAGACAACTTTTTATTTCAGAAAGTTGAAAAAGCTACTAGGGGGGAAGCTGTTCTAGACTTGATTTTAACCAATAGGGAGGAACTTGTTGAGAATTTAAAAGTAGAAGGAAGCTTGGGTGAAAGTGATCATGAAATCATAGAATTTGCAATTCTAAGGAAAGGTAGAAGGGAGTACAGCAGAATAGAGACAATGGATTTCAGGAAGGCAGATTTTGGTAAGCTCAGAGAGCTGATAGGCAAGGTCCCAGGGGAATTAAGACTGAGGGGAAAAACAACTGAGGAAAGTTGGCAGTTTTTCAAAGGGACACTCTTAAGGGCCCAAAAGCAAGTTATTCCAATGGTTAGGAAAGATAGAAAATGTGGCAAAAGACCACCTTGGCTTACCCTTGAGATCTTGCGTGACCTACAAAATAAAAAGGCGTCATATAAAAAATGGAAACTAGGTCAGATCACGAAGGATGAATATAGGCAAATAACACAGGAATGCAGAGGCAAGATTAGAAAAGCAAAGGCACAAAATGAACTCAAACTAGCTATGGGAATAAAGGGAAACAAGAAGACTTTTTATCAATACATTAGAAGCAAGAGGAAGACTAAGGACAGGGTAGGCCCACTGCTCAATGAGGAGGGGGTAACAGTAACGGGAGACTTGGAAATGGCAGAGATGCTTAATGACTTCTTTGTTTCGGTCTTCACTGAGAAGTCTGAAGGAATGTCTAGTATAGTGAATGCTTACGGGAAGAGGGTAGGTTTAGAAGAGAAAATAAGGAAAGAGCAAGTAAAAAATCACTTAGAAAAGTTAGATGCCTGCAAGTCACCAGGGCCTGATGAAATGCATCCTAGAATACTCAAGGAGTTAATGGAAGAGGTATCTGAGCCTCTAGCTATTATCTTTGGGAAATCATGGGAGACGGGGGAGATTCCAGAAGACTGGAAGGGGGCAAATATAGTGCCCATCTATAAAAGGGAAATAAAAACAACCCAGGAAACTACAGACCAGTTAGTTTAACTTCTGTGCCAGGGAAGATAATGGAGCAGGTAATCAAAGAAATCATCTGCAAACACTTGGAAGGTGGTAAGGTGATAGGGAATAGCCAGCATGGATTTGTAAAGAACAAATCGTGTCAAACTAATCTGATAACGTTCTTTGATAGGATAACGAGCCTTGTGGATAAGGGAGAAGCGGTGGATGTGATATACCTAGACTTTAGTAAGGCATTTGATACAGTTTCGCATGATATTCTTATAGATAAGCTAGGAAAGTACAATTTAGATGGGGCTACTATAAGGTGGGTGCATAACTGGCTGGATAACCGTACTCAGAGAGTAGTTGTTAATGGCTCCCAATCCTGCTGGAAAGGTATAACAAGTGGGGTTCCGCAGGGGTCTGTTTTGGGACCGGTTCTGTTCAATATCTTCATCAACGATTTAGATGTTGGCATAGAAAGTACGCTTATTAAGTTTGCGGACGATACCAAACTGGGAGGGATTGCAACTGCTCTGGAGGACAGGGTCAAAATTCAAAATGATCTGGACAAATTGGAGAAATGGTCTGAGGCAAACAGGATGAAGTTCAATAAAGATAAATGCAAAGTGCTCCACTTAGGAAGGAACAATCAGTTTCACACATACAGAATGGGAAGAGACTGTCTAGGAAGGAGTATGGCAGAAAGAGATCTAGGGGTCATAGTGGACCACAAGCTTAATATGAGTGAACAGTGTGATACTGTTGCAAAAAAAGCAAACATGATTCTGGGATGCATTAACAGGTGTGTTGTAAACAAGACACGAGAAGTCATTCTTCCGCTTTACTCTGCGCTGGTTAGGCCTCAACTGGAGTATTGTGTCCAGTTCTGGGCACCGCATTTCAAGAAAGATGTGGAGAAATTGGAGAGGGTCCAGAGAAGAGCAACAAGAATGATTAAAGGTCTTGAGAACATGACCTATGAAGGAAGGCTGAAGGAATTGGGTTTGTTTAGTTTGGAAAAGAGAAGACTGAGAGGGGACATGATAGCAGTTTTCAGGTATCTAAAAGGGTGTCATCAGGAGGAGGGAGAAAACTTGTTCACCTTAGCCTCCAATGACAGAACAAGAAGCAATGGGCTTAAACTGCAGCAAGGGAGATTTAGATTGGACATTAGGAAAAAGTTCCTAACTGTCAGGGTAGTTAAACACTGGAATAGATTGCCTAGGGAAGTTGTGGAATCTCCATCGCTGGAGATATTTAAGAGTAGGTTAGATAAATGTCTATCAGGGATGGTCTAGACAGTATTTGGTCCTGCCATGAGGGCAGGGGACTGGACTCGATGACCTCTCGAGGTCCCTTCCAGTCCTAGAGTCTATGAGTCTATGTTTGAGATACACTGAGAAGTAGGTTTGAACACAGAAGTCAATATTCATATTTATGTGCCAGGACTTTTAAAATCTGATTATTAGCTATGTGCAATGATGAGCTTGCCCTTTTCTTTTTTGGAAAGGATGACAACTTAGAGACTTGGGGGTGAAATGAAAAAAAATATCCATGTGGCACTTTGGACCACTCTTGGATCATATATATAGCAACCAAAAGCTTCTCTGAAACCCTAGAGTAGCTTTATCTATGGATCCAATTTATCAAAGTGTAGCTCACTTACCATTTTGGGTGTTAAAAAGGCAGCTCAAAGGACAGCAGCCAAAAAGCGACAGCACAACCAAGACTGCCTAGACACGTGCCCAGCCCAAAAAGACGCCTGTAGGAAAGAAAAATGTTTTGGCTGCAGCAGCAACAGGAGATTAGCTGCTTTGTAGCTGCTCTGAGGGCTAGGAGAGAAGGAAACCTGATTTACTTTTCAGCCAACACTAAGCACCCAATTTCACTAATGAAGTAATTTTGCCAGCAAAACAGGCCCTAGCAGTACCATAAGCCTTCTGATCACCCGCAGAATCACTCTACTGTATAAACTCTCTCCTACACAATCACCCCCATAAGACTCTATATACTTCCCTCTCCCCAACCATTCTCTCACTTTTCCCTCCAACTCTCCGGTCTCTCCCCTCAAAGAATTCCCTTGTCTACCACAGCCCCTCAGTCCTCATGACTCAAAAACTTCATGCTGCCTCCCCATAAACAGTGCATCAGCTTTTGTTTCCCCACCAAGCCTGTTTTCCCCAGCTCTCTATTCCATGCTTCCCCTTCCTCGGCCAGCGACCACCATACTGTCTCTAGCCCCAGTTTCATCCTCTCATTTCTGAACCTTCTTGGGGTAGGGGAGAAGCCATTCAGCCTTATTCCTCCTCCAGTGGGATTCCCATGTCTACAATCATACTGGTGTAGGGAGGACAGTTCTTTCTCCCAAGTTGGTAGACAAGAATGGCCTCCCAGAGGAGAAAGCATATCCAAATATTGGAAGACTCAAATTATATCTTCCTTCTCCCTGCTCAGCTGATCAACTAATTGTGGGGGAAGGCATAGGGATACCAAGTTCTGTTGCACTGAGCAGCTGCTTGGTTCTTTCTTTCCCTCAAAATGGGGACTGAAAGTTGCAAGTGAGGGAAGAAAGAAAGAAATAGTATCCCTTTCCAAATGAAAGCTGAAGTTACATAACACTCCCTAAAGTTACACCTCACTTCACAGGGTTCACCCCTCAGCAGTCCCAGGCATCAGATGGAAGAAGAGGAAGTCCCTTCTCTCCCAATCATTCTATACTTTGGAACCACCATAGAAAGAGGAGAGGCACCCTGCTTTGGTCTGGACAAGGGAGAGAGGAAAGACAGAGCCCAGATACTCAATGATTCACACTGATGATACTGAAGAGAGTGGTCTGATCACTGGAGTACAGGAAATTCTGGGGTGGGGCTCTCATTCTCTCCTCTTAAAGCCATTTCACTCTGTATAAATAAATATTCATTGGGACAGAAAGAATGGCAGTAACATTATAGCTGAGCAGTTAAGGCACTCTCTTAGAAGGGAACAAGAACCAAATTCAAATCCCCCCTCCACATCAAGCAGGTGTGGAGGTGAACTGAACCTGGATCTTGCACTTCCTGGTTGAGTGATCTAGGACATGGTTATAGGTTTGGGTTGGGGGTGGGGTGGGAGTTGTCTGCCAGTTGTGTGAGTTTAGTTGTGCTCAGAGCATATCTAGCAGTCTAGGTCCCAAAAGAAAAGATAGGAAGGAAATCCCTAGTTTGTTAATCCCACTGGAATTTAGGCATCAGTCATGTGCAGTCAGGACTCAGACAGCTGTGCACATACCCAGCTGGACAAATTTAAAACTTAGACTCCTACATGGTTAGGCACCAGCTGATAAGCACTTTTGTAAATGCCAATCACACCTTAATGTTGCACTTAGGTGCTTGGGCTCATTACAAGAGTAAATGGTGAAATGTAGTGACCTGTGACATACAGGAGTTCAGACTAGATGTCCCAGTGGTCCCTCTAGCCTTAAACTCTATGAATCTATTAACGCTGAGGTTAATTATTTATTTGCTTCTTCATCACCTTTGATTCCCTGGCCTTTTCATTTAATCCCTTGTTTTTACTTTACACCCCCTTTTAATTTTGCCCTTCCCTTTCCCCTAAGTCATTTGTTTGTTCTGACTCACATGATTCCTTTAAAGCATAATAACTTACTGTCTAGAAACCATAGGCTATATAGTCTTTTACTCACCTGGCTACTAGATAGAGTCAGTGCACGTTTGCCAGTGTAGTTGAAGACTAATAGGCAAAGAGTTGCTATCCATGGAGTGCACAGAAACCAGCATGCATTGATCCTGCAGTATTCTACCTACTCACTGAAGAGGGAGGAACATATGAAGCCTACCACTCTTGTGGACCATGGAATGCTCCAGGACAGGATTATAATGTATTTTTATCACTCATCACCATACTGTCTATGACCAGATTAAAATAAAAGGTGCATTGTTGCCCCTTTTTCCAACAGCAGTGTCCCACTTATGATACCAGTTATAAATTAATGTTATACATTAACTGAGCAGTAATAGAGGCCCAAGCCCACAAAGGTATTTAAGTGCCTAAACCACAATTTTAATCTCCACTATGATCCATAAAACTCCTGCCTAACTATGTAGGCCCCTAAACTCTCTCAGCACTGAAGTTTTCAGGGTTAAAGTTTTCACTTCTAGGCATATGCACTGCTGACCCACTATAGCTGTCCAGACACCTATATTCCCAGACAATTCATGAACCAGGGGATTAGGTCCAATTCAAACATCTGGGCAGAGGAGGTGCCCCACCTTATATAACTCTTGATACACTAGTTAGAGCACTCACCTCAGATTCCCCATCCCCAGCCTGAGGAGAAAAAAGATGTAGAAGTCCCCTATCCAAATCTTGTCAGGAAAGTGCACTAAGCATTGGGATACTGAATATTCTTATGTGGGGCAAAAGAAGGGTGCTCTCTCAATCTCTTCTATTGAAGCTGTTCCACTGTGTAGGTAATCACAGGAATAGGGGACCAGATGCTGAGTCTCCTAGATCAGTTCCCTAACCCCTGGACTATAGAATTATCCTCTCTCCCACTTTCTCTCTTGCAGTGACTAAGCATTTATACACAGTGAATTAACTTCACCAGGAGACAGTGATGAAGCCCCACATCAGGCTATCCCATAGATCGGCAATTAGAGCGTGCACCTGACAGGATTTGAAATGAGGTCTCACACCTTCCCCCCCCAGAGAACTGAGGTCTTCCACATCACAGGTGAGTGCTCCAAGTGCTGCACTAAAAGCTATAAGATGGGCACCACTATCTGTTTTGGGTGGAGTGAGGTAGGTGCCTCCCTCATTCTCATAAGTAGTGACTTAGGCACCTAATCCACCTGTTGCCAGGGGAGGGGGTGCTAGCTGTGAATTGCATGCAGAAATAAGTGTCTAAGCCTGGGTTACATGAAGGTGCCTAGCCCCATGAAAGGGAAGGAGCTTAGGATCAGCGTCATCCATTGGCTAGTTTAGACAGCTCCCCATCTAGTGTGGATCTCATTCTTAGGCAGCTCCCTGTCCCCATCCATTCTATAGGGATCGTTAGCACTTTACTCAGTCTTTTTGGATCACAGAGTTGTTCTAGTGATTTTCTGGGGACCTAAAAGTTACTCCAGGAACAGTGCTGAGCATTGCGACACCTATGTCCATTTTTGTATTCTGGCCACAGTTCTAGGGCTTAGAAGTCAGCTTCCTAGTGGAAGAAAATAAAAGTAACAGGAGGTTTGGACATATTCTCAGTGTAACTCAGCATAAGATACAGACTGTAAATAGCCAAATTGTACCTGATCTGAACCCATGGTATCATTTTTCTCTAACAGTAGAAACTTGACCTGCTGAAAAGCCCTGAACTCTACCATCGTTCTACTAGGAAGCTACATTTATTAATACAGAAAGAGGGCTTGAGGCAGTAGGAAGATGTTTGAGAAGATAAGAGAACTGCAGAGATCAGTACAAGCCATTTATTTATTTAGCATTTGCCTATCTGCCAAGCCAAGGAATAGCATTCTTAGTGGCCAAGTGGAGCTCTCGGAGCCCACTGTTGAATTTGGATAGTGGACATTCCTTGACAATGTGTCTCATTGTTCTGCACCTCACCTGCAGCTTAGTTTGTGTTGAAGACCTCAACAGTGCTGCACAGAGGCCTTGCACAGTCCGTAATCAGTTAAGAAGGGCCCATTGATGACATGGCAGGTCAAAGCCAGGGAGGCGAGCAGTAGTGTCTGCCAACTACAAGGACTGCACTGCAGGACCGGCTCTACAGTTTTGACCACCCCAAGCAGCTTACTGAATTGCCGGCCTGGCAGGCGCATTTCCGCAGCAGCGGCAATTTGGTGGCAATTTCTATGTTTAGCTGAAGCTGCTGAGGACAGCTAAATATAGAAGCTGCTGCTGAATTGTCACCACCACGGAAACGCACGTGCCACCCTTAGGGCACACGGACTGCCCCACCGTCCATGGCGGCAATTCGGCACGCTGCTAGAGGCAAAACAACAGGGACTGCTGCCCCTTGAAGATTGCTGCCCCAACCACCAGCTTGGAATGCTGGTGCCTGGGGCCGACCCTGCTCCACTGATATTTAGAACCCTTGGGAGGTGCTTAAATATAGTTTGTATCTGTTACTCTACAAGCCCAATTCTATTGTTTTAGTCTTATGCAGTTTAACTGGAAGAAGAGTAGTTTTAAGGGCAAAAAATTGTCTTTTCATATTCAGTTTTGAAAACATTTTAATTTGATTCATATGTAAAATCCTATACAAACTGACATTGGGATTTTACTTTCTGAAAATTCAGTCGCTAGCCCTTTTTCTGGTGTAGTTTTCTTTGGTCCAACCTGTAAAGCCAACTCTACAAAACAAGCAGCATTTGGGGCATAAGCTTTTGTGGAAATTAAGCTATGAAAAGTAACTTAAGACATCAAAACACTTTAGAAAATCCAATTAAAAAAAGCCAATAACTGTAAGCACTGTAAAGCCATAGCCAAATAAGAACAGTCTCTCTTTTTCTTTCCCCCAGGATACTCTAATACAAATCAGAAAGAAAGGACCTAGCCACCACTATAGCTACAGATCTCTCCAAGCCTGTACATAACAAAAACTACGTCCCGTTAGTTTTACTACAGTTTAGTTTGAAACAGTTTTACTACGGTTCTGCTTGAATGTATATTTCAATAGTCACAGCTAAGGAAAAAAACATAACTCATATGCTCATATAGAGTAGCCTAATTTCTCTTCTACTGCAGTTTTGAGTATTTAATTAAGGAACAAAAGTTTTGATGGATATTTATCAAGAACTGTGAGGAATTTAAGTATTTAAGCAGATACAGGAATAAGAGGAGTGTGTCATCTTTCTGGGCTCTACTGGTGTTCTCAATATAGCTCCTCCCCTAGTGCTTGCTACTTGGAGTAACTTCTCCTCTCTCTTCACACAGTCTGGGTTCTTTCCTATGATTCCTGTTACCTTCATGTAAGGTGACTCCTCACTGTGCCCAGGGTGGGGGTGTGGGCTGTGAAAGGTAACAAGAAAACATTCTACAAATACATTAGAAGCAAGAGGATACCAAGGACAGGATAGGTCCATTACTCGATTGGGGTGGGATAGAGAGAGAGAACAGTAACAGAAAATGTGAAAATGGCAGAAGTGCTACATGACTTTTTTTTTTCAGTTTTCACCAAAAAGGTGAATAGCAATTGGACATCTAACATAGTGAATGCCAAAGAAAATGAGGTAGGATCAAGAGGCTAAAATAGGGAAAGAACAAGTTAAAAACTACTTAGACAAGGCTTGATGAAATACATCCTAGAATACTCAAGGAGCTGACTGAGGAGATCTCTGAGACATTAGTGCTTCTCTTCAAAAAGTAATGGAAGACGGGACAGAGTCCAAAGTACTGGAAAAGGGCAAATATAGTGTCAATCTGTAAAAAGAAGAATAAGGACAACCCAGGGAAGTATAGATCAGTCAGTTTAACTTCAGTACCTGGAAAGATAATGAAAACACCTAGAAGACAATAAGGTGGTAAGTAACAGACAGCATGGATTTGTTAAGAACATATCATGTCAGACCAACCTAATAGCTTTCTTTGACAGGTTAACAAGCCTTCTAAATAGGGGGCGAAGCAGTAGATGTGGTAGATCTGGACTTAATAAGGCTTTTGATACTGCCTCCTAATGACCTTCTCATGAACAAACTAGGGAAATACAACCAAGATGGAGCTACTATAAGATGGGTGCATAATTGGCTGGAAAACGGTTCTCAGAGAGTAGCTATCAGTGGTTCACAGTCAAGCTGGAAGGGCATATTGAGTGAGGTCCCACAGGGATCAGTTCTGTTCTATATCTCATCAGTGATTTAGGTAATGGCATAAAAAGTACACTTTTAAAGTCTGCAGATGATACCAAGCTGTGAGGATTAGCAAGTGCTTTGGAGGATAGGATTAAAATTTAAAATGATCTGGATAAACTGGAGAAATGGTCGAAGGAAATAGGATGAAATTTAATATGGACAAATGCAAAGTATTCCACTTAGGAAGAAACAATCAGTGGCACACATACAATATGGAAAATAACTTCCTGGGAAGAAGCATTGTGGAAAGGGATCTGTGGGATTGTAGCAGATCACAAGCTAAAGAGAAGTCAACAGTGTAACACTGTTGCAAAAAAAAAGCAAACATCATTCAGGGCTGTATTAGCAGGTGTGTTGTAAGCAAGACACAAGAAGTAGTTCTTCCACGCAACTTCACCCTGATTAGGCCTCAGCTGGAGTATTGGGTCCAGTTCTGGGCACCACATTTCAGAAAATATGTGGAGAAACTGGAGAAAGTCCAAAGAAGAGCCACACAAATGATTAAAGGACTAGAAAACATGACCTATTAGGGAAGACTGAAAAAATTTAATTTGTTCAGTTTGGAGAAGAGAAGACCGAAGAGAGTTATGAGGACTGTTTTCAAGTACATAAAAGGTTGTTACAAGCAGGAGGGAGAAAAAATGTTCTTCTTAACCTCTGAGGACAGGACAAGAAGCAATGGGCTTAAATTGCAGAAAGGGTGGTTTAGGATGGACATTAGGAAAAAGTTCCTAATGCTCAGGGTGGTTAAGCACTGGAATAAATTGCCTAGAGAGGTTGTTGAATCCCCATCTTTGGAGATTTTTAAAAGCAGGTTAGACAAACACCTGTCAGGGATGATCTAGATAATCCTTAGTTCTGCCATGAGTGCAGGGATTGGATTAACTGGCCTCTCAAGCTCCCTTCCACTCCTACTATTCTAGACTTCTATGATTAGCGGTTGATGAGTTTAACTAGAGTTGCTGCGTCTCCACTGTTTTCTAGTGAAAGCATTAGGAGCACTCCGGCTTCAACGCTCACCTCCTAATAAGCTAGCTGGTTTGAGCTTACAGGATGACTTCACTCAAGATAGAAATGTGTGTGGACAGGAATTTGGTTAGATTATATCTCAAGATAACGCTGCAGTGAAGGCAAGCACTGAAAGAAAATAAACTGTGAATGTGCATGTTGTTTAAAAAATGCAAGTACACCACTTATGTAAGGCACCATTCATGCAGTAAGGGTATTACAGTTTGGCCTACCAGAATACTAACAAAGTCAGTCAGGACAAAGTGTCAGACATGGGTCAAACCTGAGGCTGGGAGTAACAGTGGAGTCCACAGTTAGGTACAAGGCCAGAATCCATACCGAGGGTCAGAATCCGAGTCAGATGATGAAGTCCAAATCAAGCCAAGGACAACAAAAGAAGCAGAAATGTTCTTGACAACTATAAGCAATCCACACTGCTGCCTGGACACCTCCTGGACTACTCTTTGGGTTTATATAGGGTGGGGAGCCATAAGTCTTTTGCCTTTCTCACCTCTTGAGGTGACATTTTCCATGGTCTGTGTCCACAGTGTGTCATGGGCAGGAGAGCACAAACTAGTTACAGCTGCTATTGGGTGCTCGCATGGAGAGGCAAGGTGCCTGGCAGTTCTGAGGCCTGGGTGCTAGATCCATGAGGCCTTATACACCTGCAGTCACAAGGATGCCAGATTCTGTTACCTTTATATATGTTGAGTAATACCTTAGTCCTAAAGCAGTGTAACAAAAATGAATGGGACTGCTGGTGTACTATCTATGGTACAGTAAGGGAGGCAGAATTCACCCAAGGAAATAACAGTGCCAAATTTCATCCCCACTTCCTTAGAATTGAAATAGATGGGGAAACATTGGCTGCTGCACAGTTAGCTTGAGTTATAACCTGAGTGTTACCCTTAACTCAACTCCCGTCCACACACAAAAATCTGTAGCTCAAGTTAAGTGGTGCTGTAAACTCAAGCTAGTTGTTCCATTGTGGAGCAGGAGGTGTCGGGTTGAAACTTATTAATGTAACGGGTACTCAACAGCTCATATTACAATTTCTTGGCAGCTAATCCAATTTCTCTGCTAATCCAGTCACTCGTGGCTGCTAATCAAATCACTTTGTATAACTCCAGTGTTGTTTTGAAATGTGATTGCCCTCACTCCAGTGACTTGAGTCTACTAATTTGAGCTAACTGTAGCAGCCAGTGAAGACAAACCCTAACTCTTTCTCATCACACAGTCACTGTAGGTGGTTAGAACTCTAATCAAAAGGCAGATTAGTAAATCACTGTAACCTACTTCTGACAACATCCACTGATGCATTGATCAACAAACAATCTTTCCAGAGATCATCTGGGTTCACCAATGATTTGCAACAAATTAAACGAGATTGCAGGAGATCTGCCCCACAGTGTGCACAAAAGACCAAGGCAAGTTGAAATAGAACTAGTTCCAAATGGCCTACGGCTGGTTTATAAACTGGCTTTGTCAGAGCAGCGTTGTGCGCCTGGAGCTTGTCTACTGTCTGTCCCTAATCAGTTTTAAAATAAATTAGTATTTTGTAGGTGCTTTCTGCAAGGGTGACCAACTTTTATGTTTTTAAGTAAGGATTAAGAGAAAGAGAATAGCTATTGGAGAAACTGTCTTTGTCAGTACTGAGTTTATGGAGTCCAGAAGAAAGGAAAAGTTCTTGATGCAGCTACTCAGAAAAGCATGAACTGCTGACCTTCACTTGAATTTAATGGGAGCTTTGCCTGAATAATGTTTAAAGCTGGAATTTCTGATATCATCCTTCCCACTTTAATACTCCGCATCCCCTTCCCGTTTTCTGAGGATGACCTGTGTGGAGAGCGTTTTATGCTCTCTCTGGTGGCTTTGCTGAGTTCTGCTGAGAAAACATTTGGTCTAACTCCTGGCATTAATTTTTGGACAATTATTTGGCATCCAGGTAACACTTTGGAGGTCTGACTTTTCTGACTAGGAGTCAAATGACTAAAAGGTCAAACTGCAGGTGCTGCACATGATAACAGCAGCCCCACTGTCAGTCTAATAATGTTAAATGCCAAAACATCCCTAAATCTGAATTACAAACTTAAGGCCAAATCCTGCTCTGCTACTGCAGTAAATCCAGAAAAATTTTGTAGAAAACATAAGAGTTACATTGATGTAATTGCAGAGTAACTGAGAACAGACTTTAGTTCTGAGGGGATTTCCAAAGTGAACAGAATAAGCTATGTGAAAAAATGTACATATTACAAATCTATTGGGAGGCAAGTTGTAGCATACTGACCCTACCCTCACCCTGATTTCATAATAATGCAAAGAAATGCATTTGAAGATTCTCCCGTTTTCACTCTAGGCAACAAAATAGTCTGTCCCAAAGATAACGTTTCTCACTTGGCCAGAATGAAATTTGTGCATCGTAGTGAAGGGGAGGAGTCAAAGGTCAAATCTGTGGTCCAAATGTTCAAAAATCATGAGTCAGGCTCACCAAAAATCATGAGATTGGCTTTAAAATCATGAGATTATATTAAAAAATAGATTGGTATTCTTTTTATTTGCCTTCAGCTTTTTGAACTTTTTGGTTGCATGGGGGTCACATTTTGAAACTTTTTCCACAGCTATAAGGGCTAGAATCTTACTTTTTCTTTAAGAATGAAGGCTGAAATCATCACATATTCACTTGACTCCTGGAGCTTGGGCTTCAGGGAAAACATCATGAGAGCTGGTAACACTGGTGGTCCTAAAATACTCATGTGATCTTGGGAATTCATGTAACTCCTCTGTGCTTTATTTTTTCTCTTTGGCAGAATAGGGGAGAGAATCACCTTTTTCAAGGGTTTTGAGATCTTCAAATGAAAAATACAAAATATTCTCAGGTCAACAGTCAAACATACTCAGTGCGCTGTATATAAAATGGAGATTTCATATTATGAATTATGATTATTTTTATTCAAAGCTATGTACCAGCTCTAATAGCCTTTCAAAAAGTAAGTTGTTGATTTTTATGTCACAAGCTGTACATTAACTTATTTAATCAGAAAACATTGCTGCCTTATGAGTAACTTCCTCCCAATAGATTTTTCATTTACAATTTAGAACTTTTTTTTGCTTTACTAGAACTTTGAGAAGTTTTTGTTTGTTTTTAAGGTTATTTTTGTCGAGGATATTGTGCTGCCTGTAATATTTTATGTTCCATTTGTGTGATTGTTGCTGTGTTGTTTACTGTGAGTGTTCAAGGAGTTAATTCAAGAAGGGGTTAACTGCATGTAGATACTAGGCAGGAAGGGAGACAGTGAGCTGATAACAGCTCTCCCAACACCTAAACAATGCTGGAGTCATTTGCTGTGATGGGATGGCTAGACCCACCCACTTGGCTTGTTAAGTAGATTTCTCCAGAAATGACTGCCCTTGGAGTGGCTCCAGTCTCTTCTTTCCCAGCACCCTGGTTCTGCATCTTCTGGATCACCTCCTCTCTCTCTCTTTCTCTCTCTCACACACACGCACGCGCACACACACACACACACAGCTGTTCAGCCATAGCTGACCCCAGGACCACAGGTGAAGGCTATTCTGCAAAGCTCATGCAGCTTGAGGGCATATCGCCTTTTCTAGGTAAGATCCAGAGGGATGGAGGGAAGAGAATTTGCATACTCTTGGCCTCACCCCAGTAAGACCATGACCGGTGGGTGAAACTTCCCCTGGGGGAGGCTAGCTTCTTGTCCTGCCTTTTCCTCCACAGCCCCTCCCACATGCCACCCCTGTTCTGCCCAAGGCCCTGCCTCTGCCAACTGCTGACTTGCCACTCACTTCTTCACCCCTCCCTGTGAGGTCCCCCCTCCGCTCACCTCCTCCCCTGTCCACCTACTGCTTGCCTCCTCACCCTCCTGCCAGCCACCCCACCCGCCACAAGACCCTAACTGCTGTGCAGCTGGCTTGCTGCTCACCTCCTCACCCTGCTGCTGCCCCCCCACATGTGAGACTCTCCCCCCTTTTCACCTTAAAACACATAACATTTCTCAAGGAAACAGAACAGTTATAGATCAATTGCCAGATGGATTCTCCTCTGCATGGCAGGGAGTTTGATGTATGCTGTATAGAGAGAGACAAAAAACCAGGCTACCTGTGCCAAACTGAAGCCTAATCTCTACTTTTGAAAAATGTTTGCCATTGACAGCCTGCATTAAGGCAGTAGTTTAATAACTTTTCTTACACAGAATTCCCTGCCAAAGTCATTTACATAAACTAGGTTTGAAAAAAATGACTAGATCAAGAAATAAACTCACTGGCTATGCCAGCTCCTCCTTGAGCAAGCTTAGTCAAAAATACTTCTGCTTGGTACAGAGAATACAAATAACAGGTCATTTGGAAACTGTTTTTAACCCCAGTAACACATTTCCATACAGTATAAAAGCCAGTTGAATGTGACTAAAGGCTTCCTGGGCATTGGCAAATGCCTATTAAATGTCTTCATTACCACTTTAATTGCCTGTTAAAGAGTTTCAGTGATCTCTGCTACTAGGTCTCTGGTCTGGAAGGCTTTTTCACTGTGTAAAGTTACTCAGGGCATGGCTACCTTCAGAAAGCGCAGTAAGGAAAGCACTGCAATCTGTCCACACTGATAGCTGCTTATGCACTGGAGTGGCCACATTTACGGCACTTGCAGTGGCATTTGGACTGGTGCATTATGGGCAGCTATCCCACAGAACATCTCTTCCCATTCTGGTGCTGTGCCTGGTGGGAAAAGGGCAGGAGGTACGGGGCATTTTGGGTCCTGTCCCAATGCCCCGTGATGCATCAGTGCTCATCCCAGCATTCCCTGTGCTTTCGTCCACACTTGGCACCACCTTCAACGGTTTTTGTACTGTGTGCTCTGTCTTCCCTTTCGGTTTGCGGTAATGGAGCCTGAACTGCTGAGGAGTATGCTAAGGAGTCTTGCCAGCATGTCATGTTTGGCAGTCAAGTTATTCCTTAGGAACCAAAGTGACAGTGAGGGCTCCGAAGATGATATCGACTCAAGTAATGCATACAACACAAGTTTGCTTGCGTCATTCACAGACTTGCTCACCACCATGCAACGCTGCTTCTAGGTTCAGGGAACAAGCATTGAGTAGTGGAATCACATCGTCATGCAAGTCTGGGATGATGAGCAGTGGCTGCAGAACTTTCAGACGAGAAAAACCACTTTCATGGGACTGTGTGAGGAGCTTGACCTCATCCTGCGGCACAATGAGATGAGATTGAGAGCTGCCCTGACAGTGGAGAAGCAGTTGGCTATTGCAGACTGGAAACTGGCAACTCCAGACAGCTACTGATCGGTCGCTAAGCAGTTTGGAGTGGGAAAGTCAACTGCTGGAATAGTGTTGATGCAAGTTTTCAGGCCATTAATTGCATCCTGCTCATAAGAACCATGACTCTTGGTAACGTGCAGGACACTGTGGACGGCTTTGCACAAATGAGTTTCCCTAACTGCAGAGAGGCGATAGATGGCACACATATTCTAATTCTGCCACCAGCCCACCTAGCCTCTGAATACATTAATCAGAAGAGGTATTTCTTTATGGTTCTCCAGGCGGTTGTGGATCACCGTGGACGTTTCATTGACATTAACGCAGGCTGGCCCAGAAAGGTGCATGACGCATGCATCTTTTGGAACTCTGGCCTGTTCAGGAGGCTGAGGGCCGGGACTTTTTTCCCAGACCAGAAGATCACCGTATGGGAAGTTGAAATGCCCATTGTGATCCTTGAAGACCCCACTTACCCTTTAATGCCATGGCTCAGGAAACCCTACACAGGGAGCCTTGACAGCAGCAAGGACAGGTTCAACAACAGGCTGAGTCGGTGCAGAATGACTGTGGAGTGTGCTTTTGGCCATTTAAAGGGCCACTGGTGCTCTCTGTATGGGAAGCTGGACTTGGCCAATGACAGAATCCCCACAGTTATATCTGCGTGCTGTACTCTCCACAATATTTGTGAAGGGAAAGGTGAATGATTCACTCAGTCATGGAACTCGGAGGTTCAACACTTGGAGGCTGAATTTCAACCGCCAGAGAGCAGGGCTATTAGAGGGGCCCAGAACAGGGCTGCAAGGATCAGAGATGCCTTGAGGGATCAATTTGAGGCTGAAAATCACCAGTAATGTCTGTGTCCTGCACAGGAGTGAAGTGCAGTGGTTCCAATGTTAGTAGGAATCTGTGTTTGTTACACTAACTTGCAGTGCCTCTTTCTTTCCTGGGCTAAGGTATCTTTTACTTTATTCAATAATAAAGAATGTTTTCAAAGCCAAAAATTCCATTTGTTGAAAAGAAAATTAATTTATTGAAAAGAAATGCAATAGCCTGGGAAACAGAAAGGGCAAAGCTGTGGGGTGGGGAACAGTACAATCACAGATTTGCATACGTCCTGTTTGGAGTGCTGTGCAATGAGTGCTGCACTTCAGAATGGCTATACTGCATGGTGATGGGGGTTGTGTGCAGAGGGTAAGGGTCGTAATTTTCAGGGTTGGGTGGTGAAGCTACAGGTGTTGGAGGCAGCCGGTGGCGGTAAAAACCCGGATGTTGGGAAAAGTGGGTTGAAGGTGAAATGGGGGCACAAGGGAAAGAGTTTTGGGACAAGGGCTGGGGGTGGGGAGCATGGTAGTGCTCCGCCTGCATGGCTACGAGCGCCTGGATAGATTCTGCTTGGCGCTCCATTATGCTTATCAGCCAATCTCTGCTTTGCTGCTGGAGTTCTGCGCTTTTGTGCCTGCGCTCCTTGTTCTGCTGATGGATCCTCCTTTCACTCTCCCACTACTCCTGCCCCAGAGCACCCACGGAGTCAGCACCTATGCTAGTGTCTACAATTCAAGAAGAATGTTGATAAATTGGAGAGGGTCCAGAGAAGAGCCAAGAGAATGATTAGAGAATTAAAATAACTGCCTTATACGGACAGAGCTCTTTAACGCCATCTATTTAGCTTGACAAAGAGATTAAGAGTTGACTTGATTACAGTCTGTAAGTATCTACATGAGGAAACGTATTTTATAATCATTCTTCAATCTGCCACAGAAATGTCTAACTTTATTCTGTGACTGGAAGTTGAAGTTAGACAAATTCAGACTGGAAATAAGGTATACATTTTTTTAACAATGAGGGTAACTGGAACAATTTACCAAGGGTTGTGGTGGATTCCCTATGTCTGGCAATTTTTAATTCAAGATAGATTTTAGAAAAAAAATCAATAATCTAGTAATTATTTTGGGGAAGTTCTATGGCCTCGGTTATACAGGTCAGACTAGATGGCCACAGTGGTTCTTAGAATCTATGAATCTTTTAAAAATCTTTCTTGTAAAAGAATGACCTTACTTGAATAAAGTTGACAGCAATCAGTTATTTTTCTGAATCATCTCTATGCAAAAGAGAAAAATATTTTTTAAAGATCAAGCTAGTGCAACTTAGCTTATCTTAGCATGTCATGAAGTACAGAAGCCACTGGAGTTGGCCAGTGGGTAAGGAACACTATAAATGACAAAACAGAAAGCACTTGAAAGCAATAAAAAAGGTTATGTTAAATAGAAAGACTGGGCAGATTATAGTAAGGTCAGAAAAATTTAAACATTGCATGTGCATAAATGGATACATAAGATCATATAGTACCAATCATTATCAATAAGAGTAATAATATTGTATATAAATTTAGAGATAAAATATTTTTCTCTTAAGAACAGTTAAGAACTGTACACAGAACACAAGACAGGACCTGCAATATTTTTCAATCACTTTGCATTTTATCTAACAAAATGAAGAGTGCATATTTTCCTAATTAACGGATCCATATTTCTAGGCAGAGTAGAAAAGAAATTTAAACATATGCAAATAACTATGTAATTAGTAGGGCTGTTCATGAGACTAATATTCATAATAATATTTGCTTTGTATTTTGGGAACAAAAAACTGAATATTAATACAAACAGTGTGAAAATAAATCCTTATTTGATAAAAAAACTTTCACAAGCATGTACTGTAAGTCTCTTTTTGTATGAAAAAAATAAATCTTGGGGAAGTGATATGGATATTTTTTCTTTATGATGATAGTAATAACCACACTATGTGAAATCATGTGTAGAGCTGAGCAGATAACAGATATTCAGTTCACTGGTAATTCAGAAAAAATATATTTAGTTTAAACAAGATGTGTTTTCCAACTCAAAACATTTCATTTCAATTTTAGAGATTTTTTTTACATTCAGATAAAATATGAATACATTTATAAACAAAAGTCATTCTGAATAAAAAAATCAAACTATTCTTTTCAAAAATTCAAAACAAAATGTTTACATTTTTTTCCAGAATTTTCAACAGAAACAATTTGTCAAAAACCAATATGAATTCACAAAATGTTTCAGGGTCACTCTGTGACACTCTGCCCTATATTCACCACTCTATATGATTATAAGTTTTGTACACAGTTTACCTTGTGAGATATCATTTTAAATATCTTGATCTGTTGAACATTAGTATACTGTTGGATTGTAAGTATGGGAAGCTATGAAGTATTGCTCTATGTGTTACTGAAATATGTTGTGAGATTGGGAAAACCCACAACCAGCTGTTCAGTTGCAACAAAGGAGGGTCCAGAAAGCTTTAATTGCCCAGCCAGAAAACAGAGGCTCCTTAGAGAAGGCACATATGCAATGTAGACTGCTTGACCAGGACGGGTAACGAATGGTGTCTCTAGCCTTTGTTTGTCAGAGGGTGGAGATGGATGGCAGGAGAGAGATCACTTGATCATTACCTGTTAGGTTCACTCCCTCTGGAGCACCTGGCATTGGTCGCTGTCGGTAGACAGGATACTGGGCTAGATAGACCTTTAGTCAGACCCAATACAGCCGTTTTTATGTAAGTCACAGCAAGGATCTTTCTAGCTGCTGGAAGAAGGAATCAAAACAGAGACAGTGACATTATCATTTGGCCTTTCTTCCCCCATCCCCACCCCATCTCAACACTTGGAAGCATGTCTGTAAGACAAAGATCTTGAACTGGGGAAGTTTGGTCCCAGGTTAGAAGGTACTCCCAACCTGGGTATTAAGGAACTGTAACTGCTTGTACCATCTGTCAGGGTGAGACATTGCTTGATTCAAGTCGTGGTTAGTCTGCTAAAGTTAAAATTTAGACTATTTGTTTTATTTTTTAGGTATCCAAATGTGATCTCTATGTAATCTATTTAATCACTTAAAATCTGTCTTTCTTTAGTTAACAAATCTGTCTTATATTTTACCTAAAACATTGTGTTTTGGTGGAAGTGGTTGGGAAATCTCATCTCGGATTACAAAGGCTGGTGCATGTCAACTTTCCAATGAAGTTTCAAACTAAGTAATGAATTTATACTGGTCAGGCTTGTGACCAGTGCCAGTCAGAACATTTCTGGTCTGCAATACTGGAGGGCTGGGGGGAATTGGCTGGAGCTGCTCTATAGATGGTTCATAAGTAGCTGGGAGATCAGTCATATAACTCAGCTGGCTGTGTCCCTGCACGTGGATGTCTGTGTAAGTCAGTGACTGTGAGAGGCTTGCAGTTTAACATTCACATTAAAATGTGAGAGGCAACCCAGGTGGGTAGGTTAAGAAGGCTCAGTGGTTCCATAGTCCAGATTGTAGTATGGGGACCCTGTCACATATTTTGGAAAAAAAAACTTCTTGGTTGAAACATTTCATCTGGTTCTAATCATGTACTCTGTCATCTGGCTTTCGAGCTGTAATAATAGTCATACTAACAACACTGTTTAGATGTTTAACTACTTTATCCCAACATGGTTAAAGTCATGTCTGCACAGACAGGCAGATCAAGTACTCATCCTTTGAAATAAACCATGGAGGTGGACCTCAATAACTGTATGGAGTCTAGCTGATTTCACTGGAACTCTGCAAGGGTACAGGTCTCTTTCACACTGTATGCTTTTCAAGACTGGGACTAAATGGTGACAGACTGTAGCCCAGGGGTCGGCAACCTCTGGCATGCTGCTCACCAGGGTAAGCACCCTGGCTGGCCAGGCCAGTTTGTTTACCTGACTTGTCGGCAGGTTTAGCCGATTGCGGCTCCCACTGGCTGCGGTTCTCCGTTCCAGGCCAATGGGGGAGGCAAGAAGCTGTGGCCAGCACATCCCTCTCCTGCGCCACTTCCCGTAGCCCCCATTGGCCTGGGACAGTGAACTGCAGCCAGTGGGACCCGCTGTCGGCCGAGCCTGCCGACACGGCAGATAAACAAAGTGGCCCGTCCTGCCAGGGTGCTTACCTTGGTGAGCTGCGTGCCAGAGGCTGTCGACCCCTGCTGTAGGCCAAGCTTTGTAACCCTAAGTCAGGAATTGGCAACTTTTGGCATGCAGCCCATCAGGGAAATCCACTGGCGAGCCTGGACAGTTTGCTTATCTCCAGCGTCCGCAGATTCGGCCGATTGCAGCTCACACTGGCAGCGGTTCACCATTCCAGGCCAATGGGGGCTACAGGAAGTGCCACAGACCAAGGGATGTGCTGGCCACCACTTCCCGCAGCCCCCATTGGCCTGGAACAGTTAACCACAGCCAGTGGGAGCTGTGATTGGCCGAACCTGTGGACACTACAAGTAAACAAACTGCCCCTGCCCTAGCTGATATTGTTTGAACTTTAGGAAAAGTTTAGTTTTATTTGAGGAGAGAAAGAGTTAGTTATGAAATACTCTGTCAAATGTGTGTATGTAGAGATTTCATTCAACTTAATAAAATCATTAGAAACAACATATTATAGGTGTTGTAATGGTGCTCATTTTTTAATATAGTAACACCCCGTTAAACAGAAAGATCTGACAACTATATCCTATATAATATCTCTTTAAACAAAAGCTAACTGTTGTAGTGATTGTTTTTGTTTCTTATATTTCATGGGAATGATTTGTAAACATGTTAAAATTTCCTAAATAAGTAATTTAAAATGTTTGAAAGGGAAGACATATTGGATATCTTCTCCTTTTTGGTCACAGGATGCCTGGTTGGCTAACTCTCAGCTGTCTATTGTGTGTGGCTGAATATAGTGTAGGGCTCACAGCACAACGATTGTACAGCATTATGTATGTGTTCTCTGTGTACTTGTTGTAGTATCTTGCTATAATGAATCATTGTTCAGAACTTGCTACAATGAACCACAGAGTTGACACAAATCAGCAACACAAAGAGAAGAGGAGAAATGCATTTTTGGAGGAGCTGTGAATGGTAGAGACATTGAGCAGGGAATTCTATTTTGCATGTACTATGAAATTACACACACTGCCTTGATACCATAAACTCACACATAGCAAATACAAAATAAATAAGAGAAATATTATTCTTGTTACTTTTTGAAAATCTGCATTATCTTCATGCAACAACCACAGATTCCATGTAGCTGCAATTATTCTAAGTTTTGTATTTTAGTTATAAAGAATGTAACATCTAAACATTATAAACAATGTCACATGCAGATTTGTGATATTTGCCTAAAAAAGATTTTTAGTTATTCTGAAACAAGTAGATGATGGTCAAATTTCTGATCTCAGTTCCACCCATGTAAATCTTTAGTAACTCTACTGAAGCTCATGGTGTCACTCTGGATGTATTCTGGCATGACTGAGATCTAATCTGTCCTCATGCTTTTTGCAGTTGCATGCCATGATCTGCTGATTCAGCAGGAAGCTTGGGGGAAAAAAAACAACAAAAAACAAGCCTTACTGCTTTTGATTTCCTTGTGTATTAAAACAATGCATAGCCAAAGTACACATTGCAATAGTGCATTTTTATTTGCCATTCTGATTATTATTCGGATGTCACTGTATAATAGGGCCATACAATATATTCTTTTCCAAAAGAATTTCACTAAAAGTGACATGGTCACATGAGCTATCCTCTTTTATGGTTAATATAGTTACTAGAGCTGAGGGAGGGAAATGAAAACAAAACAAATTGCTTTCTTCACCACTATTACTCCAGCCTCACTCCAATGGAATCGGACTAGCATAAAACGAGTTATGGCAAGATGAATCAGGTCCATAGTCTAACATTATGCAGTTTTGAATCTATGTCTCATATAATGTCATTTATATAGCACTCAAACTCTGCTATGGTCTTTATGAACAAATCAGGAGAAAAGGACCAAATCAGCTCTGAGGGAACTGCAACTGAATTAGACAATGAGCAGATGAAGGAGGTGGGGATGGGATGCAACTAAAGCCAATGACTGAGTAAGGAGTGAGTTGTAGTTGTCCATAATTTGTTTCTCTCTCTCTCTCATACATGTGCTCTTGTGTTTTCTTTCACACCATCATTTCATTGGCTGAGGAAGGGGAAGCAGACAGAAATCCATGGGCCTTGTGAAAGAAAGAAAGAATGTGTCAGTGGGAGGGTTACAAATATAGAAGGACGCACCGAAGAAAGTGGAGAGATGAAAGTGAAGTGAGGAAATGAAGAGGACAATTAGCTGTGTGGGTCAGTTAAACCACAAAGAGAAATGGGGATGAGGGGAAAGATATGAGAGCAGAGAGGTAGGATGGAGCTAGACCATGTAGGCCTTTGATGGAAAGAACCATGAAGGAGCTTAAACTTGATGTGGAAGATGAGGGAAACTCAGAGAAGGCATCTGAAGAAGAGCTGGTGTACATGGCATTTTTGAAGGTTGTCACAAGAGGAAAAAAGGGAGATTGCTAGACTACATTTCAAATAACAAACTGGAACTGAGAGAAAAATTGACATTTTTTTCTACATGGAAAAAACTGTTGTGAAGTGACTCAAACAATATAATTTTCTATCTGAGTCTGTTAAAGTCATAGAGACTGGACATCTGAAATTCAGATATAGGTTTGGTGATAAGAGAAAAAACCCAGGCAAAATGAAGAATGTTGTGGAAATGTATCCCCAAAATTCTGTCCGACAAACACATCAGTTATATATAAATACCTATATTAATATTTAGTATTCATATTACAGTAGCACCCAAGAGACCTAAATAGGATCAGAGCTCCATTGTGCTGTAAAAACACCTATTAGGAATGTCCTACCCTCATGAGTTTATAGTCCAACCCTCCAATTCCTCAAAGCACATTAAGCACATGCTTAAGGCCTGTTCAAATCACATACATACTTAAGTGCCTGGCTAAATCAGGGCCTAAAAGTGCACAACTTTTAATCTAATACCTACACCCATTCGAGGATTGTTTTTTTCCTGCTCCCTGAACAACTAAAGAATGCATCACTAAATGTAATTCTGATCTCTCACTGGTTTACATTCCATTAATTTCAGGTTCTCGGCCAGATTTGCATTCGTGGAATTAAGAGATTCAGCCCCCTCTCCCCGCTAAGACATCCCATTACGCTGTCCCATTGTACTTATAATTAACATAATTTAAATTGAACATCCTATACATAATTTCCCAACCTAGCAGATGGCCCCCAGAATCAACAGATGTCATCTTACTTATTCACTACTTGATATAATATTTGTGACATGACTATTTGCTTCTGTAGAAATAATAATGATGTCAAAAACAACGAATAAAGGCTCAAAGTGGGAATAAGCAGCAAGATAAGGTAGTCTCTTAAGAAAACACAGATCCTATTTTCACGCACATTCTTAATAAAAAATATGAAGACTCTGATTTAGGAAAACATCCCTGTTTGGAAAGAACACTTAAGTACATTCTTAACTCTAAGCAAGCACCTAAATCCTTTTGAAGTCAAAGTTTATGCACACATTTAAAGAAATTATATTGAAAAAGATACATGCTCTTCTGAACTGGAGCCTAAAGAAGGGAGAAAAAACAGAGAATATGTATGATACATATGTTTGTTTTTTATATGTCCAATTGTATGCCTGTGATGCTCTGTAGCTCAGAGAAACACCCTGCACCCCCTCGTTCATCCTTATAATATGATTGTGTGGTATCCAATACAAAGTTCGTCAAGTTGGGTGTCTTCGGAAGGCTCATGATGCACTGAGCATTGTTGTTATAGTAATATTATAGGTTGTAATTTCATGTATATAGTTATAATGCTGAAATGTGTCCTCATGGCTTAAAATAAGCCCAGGCAAAACTCTCCAGGAGCAGAAAGGCAGTTCATACCTCACTGAGGCATGCATGGGAAAACCTAGCCCAGTTTCACAGGAGCAAAGAACACTGGCCTAGGCAGCAACAAAGGATCTGTTGGACTCTCAAGTGAGTCACCCCACTTCCCTTGGTCAGTTTGGGACTATGATGAGGTAATGCTCATCTGACTCTGAAGGTGGGGAGCAAATCCAAGAGGGAAGAAAGAACATGATAAAAGGGAGATACATTTGCCAGGCTCTCTCTCTTCCACCTCCATCTACAGACACCACCATCAAGTGACTGAAGCACTGATCAAAGTGGAGATCCTGGCTGAAGGGCAACCAGCCAGCCTGTGGTGAGAAACATCTAAGTTTGTACGGGCACTGAAAGTGTTAAGATCAGCTTAGAATGTGTTTTGCTTTTATTTCATTTGACCAAATCTGACTTCTTGTGATTTGACTCATAATAATTTAAAATCTATCTTTTGTAGTTCATAAATTTGTTTGTTTATTTGACCTGAAGAAGTGTGTTTGATTTGAAGCATATCATAGACTCTCCTTGGGATAACAAGCCTAGTACATATAAATTTCTTTGTTAAATAGATGAACTCATATAAGCTTGCGGCATCCAGCTGGCATAACTGGACACCGCAAAATGGAGGTTCCTAGGGTTGTGTCTGGGACTGGAGATACTGGCTAGCATCATTCGGTTGCACAATCCAAGCAGCGACTGGCCAAAAGTGCTCACTCACGTAGCTGGGAGCAGCTTGCATGCTAGAGGCTGTGCATGAACAGCTTGAGAGTGGGGGTTGTCATAGCAAAGCAAGGCCAGGCTGGCTCCGAGCGTCAAGGATTGGAGTGACCTAGCAGATCATCACTCCAGATAACACCAGGGGAACATCACTATCCCATCATTCTCTTTTCAATCCATTTTCATGAAATAACTCTAGAAAGTTGCCTCAGGTTAGGATTATATACAATGCTCTACAAACTTGTCATAGAATATATCCCTCCTGCGGACATTTTCTTGGCTGTTATGGAGAAAATGGAACTAATGTCCTTTGGGAAGAAAAATAAATATGTTTAGATTGTGCACATTTATATTTTTTGCTTCTGTTACAGACTGCTGCTGTTATACACTGTTTAATAAACAGATTCGAGAAAGAACAGGAAATGTCAGGTGCTTATCAAATAGCATAGGAATTCCCCCATTTTTTAATCAGCAGAGAAGAAATTTACTCCAGAAAATCTCTCCTATGAAAGTTTTTTAGTGGCTGGTTCACCTAAATGCATTTTTTTGAAGAAAGGCAATATCTTGTCTCTCCTGCTTTTGGCCACCAGATACTTTTTGTTCTTTTTATGTGTCCATTTCAGCATTTGATACTCTAAGCCACACTATTATAGGACTATAACATACAAATAATGGAAAAGAAGAGTATTTAAGTGGACTTACTTGAGAGATGCATAGAAGAGACTATAACCTACTGACACTTGATGGGTCTAAAGTACAAAAGCTGATTGGGCTGGACAGGACACATTCAGTGGTCATAAAGAGTCCTCCAAGCTTCATTATATCAATATTACCTGTTACATTTGGGGTTTGAAAGTTTAATGGACCTCCACTGCTAGCAACTTCGCTTAACTTTGGAGACATACTGATTGCATCAACCTAAGTGGGAAATGACTGGCCACAGCACTATGCTGTAAAGATTTAATTACAGATTATTGGGGGACTGCTGATCAAAGACTGGTTTATACAGATTGCTGAGATGATAATATGCATGTTGCTATGTACAAGCTGAACAACAAAAAATATTTGTCTAACCTGACTCCTTTAAATGTACATAGATTGTATTTTAGCATGTGTTTTCCTTGTCTGAAAAGAGTCACGTTCCCTGATGGGCTCACTGAATCACAGTAGCATCACCTTGTTAGATTTTTCCCTCCCTTCCCTCCCTTTCCCTACAGAATATTTAGCTTTCTCCTTCATGTCTCCCATATTCTGCGTTCACCTTTTATACAGTATGTTAATTTTGTCCTTCATCATTCCGTACAGGACTCCAGGAAATATATTGCTAATACAATGCATTCTGCCCTTGGCAATATAGGACCAATAGTTGTGTCTCAGACAATTTTTCCCGTGTTCCAACCCCCATTCAGTCTCCTACCAAAGAATGACTAACAAAATAACACTTTATATTGCTCTGTCTTTATCAGATAAACTTTATTGCTTAATACTGTATTCTGCAGGCTGACAGACAACAGGAACTTGGTTTTAAAACTTATAAAATCACTTTATAGCATATCCTGGACAATTACTTACTTGCACTATGTATTCTTTACTATAATGGACCCTTTTTATGATTTATCAGCTATTCTAATTTTGTTCCACTGTATCTTTTAGTTTTTTTCTTATGGTATAATGTGAGCTGTGTACTTATTTCATTTTCTTGTAAAAAAGAGTGAGTGTGCAAAGGAGTAATGTATAGATACAGTAAGTATAAGGAAATATTTCAGAGTTAAGACAGAGAAATAATATGAGAATGGAGCAGTTCAGAAAGATTTGATGGTTCTGTAGGCACATGATCCTGCATCATTTGAAAGCAATGGGAGCATTGCCACAGACTTCAATAGGAGTAGAATCAAGCTTCCGTTCGGTTCAGGTATGTTATTCTTAGTCAATTTCCTGCTGATATGTTTATGTGCACCACTTTCCAAGAATTCACTTACTTGTGTTTCATCAATCACTATACTCATGGTCCTAATTACTCTTCATCCTTCTATTACTTGCTAGAAAGAGATTTTTAAAAGTAACTCTATAGCTTGGCTACTGTTGAGTCTTCATTCATTTATACCCCTTCTTTATTAACGGCCTGTTTTACTCTAATATTTATTTCCTCTTGATATAGTTGTATAAATCATTATTTCCTTTAACTCCTTCATTTCTTGTAGTGAAGACTGGAAGATATGCTTCATTCAAACAGGTTATTAGTTCAATGCAAGGGTAAACTGAGTGAAATTCTATGGCCTATGTCAGATGGGAGGTCAGACTAGATGCCATAAAGTTTATGAATTACTGATATGTTAAATTCCAGAATGGAGTGATTGGGAAACTTAGTATTTTCAGTGGAAGTCAAGTTGGGGGTGAGGGGGAGAGAGAGGTAGGTATGAAAGTGCTACAAGGAGCCAAAGGGGGAGGGACAGAATAAGAGAAGTGGGGAGCCAGAAATCAGGGAACAGTAGTGAGGAGTCAGGGGAGAGAAGGAACAAGGAAGATATTGGAGTGAATCCAAGGTGTAGGATAGAAGAAGTCAGGCCGGAGAGTTGGTTGGGAGCAGGAGACATGGAGGAGGTATGCAGGGCTGACGCTACCATTTAGGCAGCCTAGGCAATCGTCTAGGGCGCCAGAATAATTGGTGGGCTGCATTTTGCCTGAGGGGGCGGCAGGCAGCTCCGGTGGAGCTGCCGCAGTGGTGCCTGCGGAGGGTCTGCTGTTCCGCGGCTCCGGTGGAGCTGCTGCGGTCGTGCCTGCAGACGGTCGGCTCTTCGCGCGGCTCTGGTCAACTGCCCGCAGGCACGACTGCAGCAGCTCCACCAGAGCCACGGAGCACCGGACACTCCACATGCACCACTGCGGCAGCTCCACCAGAGCTGCGGGACCAGAGCGCGGGGTGGCGAAATTCCCGTCTGCCTAGGGCGCTCAAACCCCTAGCGCCGGTCCTGGAAGTATGTGGTGAAATAATGAACAAACAGAAGGAGTGGGGAAAAGCTTGCAATGAAAGAAGAGGTAAGGGGGAGCTGGGCAAGTGGACATACTAACATCAAGAACCAACAAGACAGGGAGCGCCTATCTACACCATATGCCCGGGAACTGTTGCAATATGTAAATATGGTCCAATAATACCTAGTTGTCTCACAGAGGGCTTGAGGGTATATTGATGTTTGTAAAATACTTCAGGGTTGTTCACATGAACCTATAGAGAAATTTTAGCTCCTCATATCTGTGTGCACAGGGGACCAATTGAAAGAGGATATGTACAAATGCTATTTATTCTTCCATCAAGAAAGAGCATGCTGGCTGAAGCCAGATGATAATGCTGGAAAACCTAAGGTTAATTCAAGTCACAAACTCCAATCTCTTAGTTTCTCAGACCTGTAGAAGGAGAGAACACATACAGCAGTGTTTCTCATACGTGTATTGTGATTCACTGATAGGAAGCAGTCAACCTACAGCACAGCCAGTTCCAGAATTATCACCAGATCACTGTATGACTTAGCACCTTTCTGTTTTCTTCCCTGAAGCTCCTTGTTTTGTGAATAGCTCTTCTGCTACCCTGCAGATGTTTAGATATCTGATTTTGTTATTGTGTTATAGATTCTGAGCCTGAGCTACACCACTGACTCGCATGGAATTATTTCTCCTTCATGTTGGAATAACTGGAAGCTTAGTCAGAGCCTATGTGATTTCTTTTCATTTTTAATCTGTGGGAATGTCTATAGCTACTGTACAGATTCAGTAGAAAAGGGGAAAAATCACTGTAGGCACACAGTAAATTGAAAAGCGTGAACATGTAATACAGCTTCAACTCAGGATGACTTATATTGTAAAAGACATGAATGAGTGTAGATTAATTGGTACACTCAATGCTTTGCACTGCTCGAGTGACACAAAGCAGACATAACCCAGTTAAGTTAGGTTTCTGTTTGTTTGTTTGTTTTTTTCATATCCCTTACTGATAAATAATATTTTATTGTTTCATCTGTATATGTTTGTATTTCAGAATGTATAGGGTATAGTCTGAGCTACAGCACATAGCTCATGCTCCAGTTAGATATTTCATGGATCCACACATTTTATGATCCAGTTGGATTCTGTAGAGCCTGAGATTTTCAATAAAATTACCAATCAAAGTGTGTGCTTTGTTAATTGAGCTGATGAATGTTTTGCTAATCAGTCTCAAAATCTGAATATACAAAAACTTTCCATTCACTTTAATCATAAAACCTACTGTACACCCTGCATATTATGAAACCCCAAACTGTGTTTGAACTCTACAGAAACATATATAGCAAGTCAAGAAATCTTAATCTGATCTTAGTTAACATGAGTCCAACTGTATAGGGCTCAGGGGTAGCCATAAAACCACTAAAAAAGATTTTTGAACAGATGTTTTACTTAATATAAAAATTACATGCTTTTTGAGGCCTCTCATTTCAGACTTTACTGCCAAGACTAAAACAAGTTCTGACTCCCCCTGAAAATGCTGGGAATCTCCCTTTCTACTAATAAAAAAGCTTCAGTTTCTATCTCTGCCTGGATGGACTTCTGAAGTAATTTTATGTATAGACTAGCTGTCATTGGAACAGGACTGAATCTGTCCATCCTGCAATGTTATGGTGGAAATACCAAGTTAGGGGATGAGAGAAGGAAACAACTCTCCACAAATAACCTGTCTTTTAAAAAGGCTAGTTCTCATATCGCTTTTTTTGCACAGAGCTAGGGGAAAATAGGACCAGTATCCACATAAAACATATATCAATGAACAGTCCCCGAGCTCATCCAGTGTTCAGCACTAACAACCAGATCCAAATCCAATAATTCAAGAGTTATTCTTCTCTAACACATGAATTTTAGATAAGGATTATGCTTAAGTGCATGGTAAATGCATTGTTATGTAATTCTGCAACATTATGTGTTACTTTAGATAAATACCTGTAGAGGGTGTTCACCCGGCTCCTGCCCTGAAGGGCATAAAACAGCTCTGGAGAAGGCTGCATCAGGGAAAGCTAGGCTGATTGGGGAAGTAGCCACAGCTGGGGCCAGCGCAGTCAGGGCCCAGCTGGCCCTTATAAGAGAGCTGTGGGCCATAAAATGGGGACAGACTCTCTCTAGTTTCATTGAGAGAGAAGGACCTGGCTGCCTGGGAAGCTGAGACAGGTGGAGTGGAGTAGTGCTGGGGAAGGGCAGAGTGGGTTGGGGAGCTCCAGCCTAGCAAAGCCCCAGGCTTCAGGCCTAGTTAAGGGCCCACAAAAGGGTACCAGGGCTGCAAAGGGGCAGCCCAGATATAGGCAGAGGCAGCTGGTCTAAGCCCCCTTGCCGATGATGAGTGGTTTATAGACTGCAGTATGTCCCAGGGAGTGGGGCTAGATGATGACTGGCAGTAACCACTGAGGCAAGGGGAAAATAGTGGGTTGGGGGCTCCCCTGGGTGGGGAGACCCAGAGACTGCAGGGGTACTGCAGAGGGCAGAATCCCAAGAGAAAGGGCATCAGGGTCCAGAAGGGACTCAGGGGCCAGTAGCAGGTGAGTCGTCACCCCACCACAATACCTCATATTGGAAGCACGTTGCTTATGATCCCAGTCCCAGGCCTAATCCACAAGTCCAACCTCTATCCCTTTATCATTTCATTAAGACACCCAATTCCCTATCACTATATATTCAATCTGATGGCACCCAATACATTTTATGATGCAGGAAGGAGTAAAAAGGCCACGATCAAACTGCAGAAATCAGTGCACTCTGTAGTTTTAAATATAATGCCTAAGGTATCAGTAAACCTTATGAGAAGTAAACTGCATTCAGCAGAGTGGGCATGTTGATTACATCTCTGTAAACGTGGGATTAGTACAGAGTAAAGGTCAGCAGATTAAATATGTAGTTTAATCAGCATATTATGTAAATAAACACAAATAAAATATACCATCTCACTGTTACAATCAGTAAAGCATGAACTGTATTAGCAAAGTGTTGGAGCATTGAGCTTCTCAAATATGCATCTGAAATCAGTAAAGTTCTGAAAAAACTCAGTTGCTGGAGGATACAGTTCAGTGAGATAGGTAAAGAGATCAGAAGTGTGTGTAAAATGAGCAACATTTATTTGACAGTGCAGTTTTCTAAAATGTGGTGCAGACCGATCAGTAAAATTGGGGAAAAAAGCAACATCACTACTACCACTGCAGATGAAGCTGCCTTCTCAACCATTGGAGGATGAGTATCAATTAGCAAACAGTGATAATCTAACTACTTGAAAGATACAAATCAGACAGATGGAATTTACAGGGCCTCAGCAACTGCAGTACACAGCTCAGATAATAACTCTCCTCCCACCTCTTCTTCTGGTCTCAAAACACTTCTATAGGTGTGTAACTTTAAGAATGAGTGTAGTCCCATTGAAGGCAAAATCTAGTCAAGTGCTTAAAGTTATGCATATAGTTAAGTATTTTGTTGTATGGGGCCTTAATCTTTGCCCTCCTCATAGTTTCCATCTTTCCTTCTATCTCCTTTGCTTCCAAAAACCTACTGTTATAATAGCACTCAGAGATATCCCAACAGATCCATCCCACTGCTAGAATGCTTACAACCTAAGTGGAGACAAAAGGTAGGAGAAAGGAAATAGTATGACCCCACCTTCATTCTGTCTCCTTTCCAACACACTCTCTATTAATAAAAATATACAATAAACAAGTTATAATTTTTGGATTACATTTCATTCACCATTATACATTTGGATTTAAAAAGTTTTAGTGTAACATCAAAGAATTTATAGGCTGAGAAATAACAAGTTGACTGCAACAATACTTGGAATCCTTGGCTAGATACAACGGCATAAAATAGATTAATGTTTTCACTGTTAGAAAAAAATATTTTTTTTGTACCATGAAACTGAATGTTGCTAAAGAAATGTTTAAAACAAACAAACAAATAGAGCTACCATAGTTCAGATGGAGGCAGCCAAAGTATCTGCCAATTTCTTTATGTTGTAACTCTTTTCATCCTGTATCCCTCATATCACTCCATATCTGTTATCTTCACATGTGATGCTAAGGCCTAATCAAAGACCTATATCGTGAGCTGAGGAGTACAAGGTGTAGTTTAGGAGGGATTTGATTCCCCCTTTCACATCCTTTCCCCCACAACCAGATCACTGGTGCAAATTAGAACAGGAAGAAGGCTGCCCTGATTTGTGTCAACACCTGGAGATCACTGAGTTGTCAGGATATCTCAACTAAACCCTCTGCACTGATGGCTGGGAGTGGGCATAATGTTGAAGCTGCTTTGATGGTCCTTTGCCACCTAGTGATGTCCCCTGTGCAGGGGCAATCATTCAATGGCAGGCTAAGATGGCTGTAGTACACCCTTTGCAACTGAAGGGCTGCAATTCTATCCTAATGTATTGGAGGATTAGAGCCACATACCTTAAGTTGTTTGAGGTAGGGAGCGTGTCTTTTTTAAAGTAAGGAGCAATACACAACTCTGGCACTATATAACTACTACTAGCTAAGCTCAATGCAGCTTAAACTCAAATACAATATACTTCACCTGCTTACATAAAACATTAAAAAAGATGTGTAGGGTGCATAGCTTCAGCATTAACTCTTTACCACTGTCAGCAAAATATGTGAATCGCTTTAGTTGAAAAAATTATGCAACTCAGTCAATGAAATATTGCACACAATCAGCAAGTGATGGACTGCCTAAATGTAGACACCTAAATCCATACTTAATAGAGCTGATCGGAGGACAACAATTCTGATTCTTTGTAGTTTGCTTTCATCCTGTGTTGGCACAAAACAAAATTCTATTTTTTTCCACACAAAAAAATCAAAATTATGTGTGGGTAGCCTGGTGCTTAGTGATCTTACCTATAATGTAGGAGCCCATGGTTGAAGTCTCTGATTCACGGTAGAGTTTTTAACCCCCAGCACCCTGAATCAGGCAGAGAAGGGACTTGAAGCTGGATGTCCCAGATCAGTGTCCTAACCACCATGCTCTAGAGCATGGGGAAGAGTCTTGCTTTCTCTCCCCGCAAAAAACCTTTTCAGTTAAGTCTTAGTCAAAACCAAAACATCTCTGTGAAATGTTTCGGCCTCAGTGAAGAAGCATTTCTCAGTGAAATATGAAAATGTTCTAACCAACTTGAATATTCAGGCATCTAAATCAGCATTTAGGTGTCTAATGTTAAGCGCTCATGTGGGCTCATGATTGTTAAGGATTGTTTTCTCTAATGAATTATCAGTGCAATACAAACACAGGAAAGGCCACACCATAGTTTTTCATAACTGGATGATTTCATCTGTATAAAAACCAGAAATGTGTTATAATTGTTTTTTTGGTGCTTTCTTTGAACAGTAAAGCATTGAGATTTCATGATTCCCTCCTCTACTCTCTGTTATATGTTTGCTTCCTTAGGATTGGAACCATACTTTACTAGTAAGCAGTTTCTGACAACGAAATAATGTCTCCCATACTTAATGTAACCCATACTTAATGCTCAGATGTGTTTCTTTTGTTGCATAGGCTCATATGTGTGTTAAATTGACAAGAGACTTCTTCGTAAATTGTTTGGAAATGTGGTCTAGGCCAAGGGTGCTAGACAATGATAGATTTAGATTGTCATCCTGCATATTTCTTTTAAGTGTTGTCTCTACAAAAGCGTCTTTCCTCTGTAATGGCACTGAAACGCTAACGCTGAATGCCTCTTTACATTAGATCTCACCTACTGCTATTGATGTGTCAACAATATTTGAACAGTGAAAGGAAAGCAAATACTTCACAGTATGTTGTCAGCTAGTAAGGCAGTGTGTAATGCAGTGGACACATGGAACCAATTAGGACTATTTGAGGAACCAAAAAAATATGTAACAGAAAAGTATTGTCAGTAGGAATTCTGTATATAGTCAATCTAGTGCTGCAGTGCTAACAGACTTGAGAAGGTCAAGTCAAAATGCCTTGAATGCTTACTCAAAGATAGATAATCAAACATAAAGGTTGAGTCTACCTGGTTAACAATAGAGTATCATGTTGCTTCATGCTGAGTGAAGCAGAGTGAAGGGAAACAAATAATAATGAGAAAGTATCCTGTCATTTTAACACAGTCTTAAGTTTATGAAACCAAAGAAACATGTCTGAGTTTTAAGTAAGGTTGTTGGGAACATTACTTAATTGTCTAAAAAACTATATCTTTCCCTGAGCAGCAAAAAGTCCTGTGGCACCTTATAGATCAACAGATGTATTGGAGTATATCTTTGCCTGTTTGTTTGTTTTTTTCCTGGAAAATACCAAATGTTGTGTAGGATATAGTGAAAATTATTTGTTTTCAAAAGCTTCACATAGCTTCCAGTATAGCAGGAATTAAGTTATATTTATGCTCCACACTCTGAAGTCGCTGCTATTCACTTTAATATGAAATTCAAGGCAATGCTTACCATCTTCAAAACCCCTATTGCTTTCCAAGCAGCTCTAGACGATACAATGATAACAATTCTGGCAGCTGCCAGGGTCTGGTGGATAGTGCAGTTCCTATTGCAGATGTCACCAGTGGAGTTGGTGGTGGTAGCAATGGTGGCAAATTTTAAAGAAAAAATGTGTGTCAAGGAAGGCGCACAAAGGTAATATCTAAAGGCATGTACAGCTGTACAAACAATTGACCGTGTTAATGATTTATTATTAGAATGTACATCCATTAAAACAGCACTTGGAGTATTAACCACTCATACCACCAGTTTACATAACTTTAACTGAAGAAGAAAAAGCTTTATACATGATTTAATATCCATCAGAATGTGCTACCAATCCCACAGCAAACTGATCATAAGAACATAAGAATGGCCATACTGGGTCAGACCAAAAGTCCATCCAGCCCAGTATCCTATTTACCAACAGGGATCAATGCCAGGTGTCCCAGAGGGAGTAACTAACATGTAATGATCAAGTGATCTCTCTCCTGCCATCCATCTCCACCCTCTGACAAACAGAGGCTAGGGACATTCCTTACTCATCCTGGCTAATAGCCATTAATGGACTTAACCTCCATGAATTTATCTAATGCTCTTTTAAACCCTGTTATAGTCCTAGCCTTCACAACCTCGTCAGGCAAGGAGTTCCACAAGATGACTGTGTGATGTATGAAGAAGAACTTCCTTTTATTTGTTTTAAACCTATTGCCCATTAATTTCATTTGATGTCCCCTAGTTCTTATATTATGAGAACAAGCAAATAACTTTTCCTTATTCACTTTCTCCACACCACTCATGATTTTATATACCTCTATCATATTCCCCCTTAGTCTCCTGTTTTCCAAGCTGAAAAGTTCTAGCCTCTCTAATCTCTCCTCATATGGGACCTGTTCCAAACCCCTACTCATTTTAGTTGCCCTTCTCTGAACTTTTCTAATGCCAGTATATCTTTTTTGAGATGAGAAGACCACATCTGTACACAGTATTCAAGATGCGGGCATACCATGGATTTATATAAGGGCAATAAGATATTTTTTGTCTTATTCTCTATCTCTTTTTTAATGATTCGTAACATCCTGTTTGCTTTTTTGACTGCCACTGCACACTGCGTGGAAGTTTTCAGAGAACTATCCATGATGACTGCAAGATCTCTTTCACGATTAGTTGTAGCTAAATTAGCCCCCATCACATTGTATGTATAGTTGGAGTTATTTTTTCCAATGTGCATTACTTTACATTTATCCACATTAAATTTCATTTGCTATTTGGTTGCCCAATCACTTAGTTTTGTGAGATCTTTTTCAAGTTCTTCACAGTCTGCTTTGGTCTTAACTATCTTGAGCAGTTTAGTACCATCTGCAAACTTTGCCACCTCACTGTTTATCCCTGTTTCCAGATCATTTATGAATAAGTTGAATAGGATTGGTCCTAGGACTGACCCTTGGGGAACATCACTAGTTACCCCTCTCCATTCTGAAACTTTACCTTTTATTCCTACCCTTTGTTCCTTGTCTTTTAACCAGTTCTCAGCCCATGAAAGGACTTTCTCTCTTGTCCCATAACAACTTTATTTACATAAGAGCCTTTGGCGAGGGACTTTGTCAAAGGCTTTCTGGAAATCTAAGTACATTATGTCCACTGGATCCACCTTGTCCACATGTTTGTTGACCCCTTCAAAGAACTCTAATAGATTAGTAAGACATCATTTCCCTTTACAGAAACCAGGTTGACTTTTGCCCAACAATTTACGTTCTTCTATGTGTCTGACAATTTTATTTTTACTATTGTTTCAACTAATTTGCCCAGTACTGATGTTAGACTTACAGTTCTGTAATTGCCAGGATCACCTCTAGCGCTCTTTTTTAAATATTGGCTTTACATTAGCTATCTTCCAGTCATTGGGTACAAAAGTTGATTTAAAGGACAGGTTACAAACCATAGTTAATAGTTCCACTATTTCACATTTGAGTTCTTTCAGAACTCTTGAGTGAATGCCATCTGGTCTCGGTGACTTGTTAATGTTGAGTTTATCAATTCATTCCAAAACCTCCTCTAGTGACACTTCAGTCTGTGACAATTTCTCAGATTTGTCACCTGCAAAGAATGGCTCAGGTTTGGGAATCTCCCTAACATCCTCATCCGTGAAGACAGAAGCAAAGAATTCATTTAGTTTCTTCTCAAAGACTTTATAGTTTTTAAGTGCTCCTTTTGTATCTCAATCGTCCAGAGGCGCCACTGGTTGTTTAGCAGGCTTCCTGCTTCTGATGTATTTAAAAAATATTTTGTTATTACTTGAGTTTTTGGCTAGCTGTTCTTCAAACTCCTTTCTGGCTTTTCTTATTACATTTTTACACTTAATTTGGCAGTGTTTCTTCTCCTTTCTATTTACCTCACTAGGATTTGACTTCCACTTTTTAAAAGATGCCTTTTTATCTCTCACTGCTTCTTTGACATGGTTGTTAAGCCACGGTGGCTCTTTTTAAATTCTTTTACTGTGTTTTTTAATTTGGAGTATACATTTAAGTTGGGCGTCTATTATACTGTCTTTGGAAAGTGTCCATGCACCTTGCAGGGATTTCATTCTAGTCACTGTACCTTTCAATTTCTGTTTAACTAACTCCCTCATTTTTGCATAGTTCCCCTTTCTGAAATTAAATGCCATAGTGTTGGGCTGTTGAGGTGTTCTTCCCACCACAGGAATGTTAAATGTTATTATATTATGGTTATTATTTCCAAACGGTCCTGGTATAGTTACCTCTTGGACCAGATCCTGTGCTCTGCTCAGGATTAAATCGAGAATTTCCTCTCCTCTTGTGGGTTCCTGTACCAGCTGCTCCAAGAAGCAGTCATTTAAAGTATCAAGAAATTTTGTCTCTGCATTTTGTCCTGAGGTGACATGTACCCAGTCAATATGGGGATAATGGAAATCAAATTGATCTGACTGGCCGGTAACTGGAATTATCATCAGATCAAGCTGAAATCCAAAGGTATTTGGCAGTTAGACTTCCATTTTATGTTACACTAATTATGAATGGATCACCTAAAATGAATATGAAAAGTTAAACTAGCAATATATGCCTGTTACGACCCTAATGAGCTCCCCCAGTGGCTACTCACCATGCTGCTGTACTTATGTCCCACGTGCTTTTAGTTTGCTGAGGATGGACAGCATTTAGGCACTGTATCTGGGCCTCTAAACACACACTTCTGATGCAGCTTCCCATATCTGATTCTCCTCTTAACTCCACAGGCCACTTGGCTAGGCCCTGAAACTAGTGTACCACAAAACATCACAAGAGACATACAATTTTTTTTTTTTGGAGTGGGGGAAAGTGTTAAAATCTGCGTGCAAATCCTCTCTTCAGTGTCCTCACACCAAGAACCCTTTGGGATTTCAGCCAGTGTTTTTTTAGGAGTTCAGGATTCCTCTTCTTCTCCTGCACAGACTTGTCTGCTTCTGGCTCATCTCTCTCTCTCTCTCTCTCTCTCTCTCTCTCTCTCCCAAATAATAGAATCATAGAAATTTAGACCTGGAAGGGACCTTTAAAGGTTATCTTGTCCATCCCCCTGCTCTGAGGAAGGCCCAAGTATACCCAGACAATCTCTGGTAGGTGTTTGTACATCCTCTTCTTAAATTTTCCCCCAACCTCCCTTGGAAGCCTACTACAGTGCTTAAATGTTCTCATCATTAGAAAGCTTTTCCTAATATCCAACCAAAATCTCCTAGCTACAGATTAAGCCAATTACTTCTCTTCCTATCTTCAGGAGACCTGGAGAAAACTTGATCATTGTCCTCTTTGTAACAGCTCTTAACATATTTGAAGATAGTTATCAGGTCTCCTTCAGTCTTCTTTTCTCAAAACTAAACATAACCAGTTTTTTAAACTTTTCCTCACAGGTCAGGTCCTCTAAATCTTTTAGCATTTTTTCTTGCTCTCCTCCTGAGCTCTGTTCAATTTGTCCATATCTTAAAGTGTGGCATCCCAAACTGGGCACATTCCACCAGATAAGGCCTTACCAGTGCTACAGCGGAACAATTATCTCCTGTGTCTTACATACAGCACTCTTGCTAATTCTTCCCAGAACAAGATTAGCCTTTTTTCACAACAGTATCACAGGATTGGTTCATATTCTGTTTGTGATCTACTATAAACTCAGATCTTTTCTGCAGTTAATTCTCCATTTTCCATTTATGCATTTGGTTGTTTTCTTCCTAAGTGCTATACTTTGCACTTGTCTTTATTGAATTTCCTCTTGTTGTTTTCAGATTAATTCTCCAGTTTGTAAAGGTGGTTTTGAATTCTAATCCTCTCTCTTGAAGTGCTTGCAACCCCTCCCACTTTGGTGTCATCCACCCATTTTATAAGCATATTATATATTCTAATATCTAATATGGTCATTAATGAAAATAGATAATAGTACCTGACCCAGGACAGATTATTATTTGAGTGTGGTTTTTCCACCAGTTTTGCCCCCTCTTACAGTAATATCATCTAGACTACATTTCCCACATTTGTTTATGAGAATATCATGTGAGACTGTGTCAAAAACCTTATTAAAATCAAGATATATCATGTCTACATCTTCTCTTCTGTCCCCTAGTCTAGTAACTCTGTCAAAGAAAGTAAGTAAGGGTTATTTATAACCCTATCATCTACATCGGGACGGGCAAACTTTTTGGCCCGAGGGCCACATCGGGTTTCCAAAATTGTATGGAGGGCCGGTTAGGAGAGGCTGTGCCTTCCCAAACCTCCAGACCCCTGCCCCATCCAACTACCCCTTCTCCTTGTCCCTTGACCACCCCAAAATCTCTGCCCCTGACTTCCCTTGCTGCCCAATCCAACCCCCTCTCTCCTGACTGCCCCCCTGGGGATCCCTGCCCCCATTCAACCTCCTTGTTCCCCATCCTCTGACCACCCTGACGCCTATCCAAGCCCCCTCCCCCTGACCACCATCCTTAAAGATCCCGAACTCCCCTGCCCTCTATCCAACTCCCCTGCTCCCTGCCTCCTTACCACGCTGCCTGGAGCACTGGCGGCTAGTGGCACTACAGCTGCACCACCCAGAGCACCAGGACAGGCAGCCATGCTGCCGGCTGGAGCCAGCCACACCACCACACAACACAGAGCACCAGGTCAGGCCAGCTCTGCAGCTGCGCTGCCCGGCAAGAGTTGGCAACCCTGCCACACAGAGCATTGCACTGGCGATGGGGCGAGCTGAGGCTGCGAGGGAGGGAGAACAACGAGGGAGAGGCAGGGGCTAGCCTCCCCTGCCAAGAGCTCAGAAGCTGGGCAGGATGGTCCCGCAGGCTGAACATGGCCTGCGGGCCATAGTTTGCTCACCTGTGATCTATACGGTTACATAGTAATTGTCAATTTGTTTCGCTAGCTTTCCAGGAATTGAAAATAGCTACTGAAAGAGCCTCTCTTTTCTAAAGTTGCTGTACCCTTTGTCAGGTGACCATCCTCAGTTACCTGAAGTCCCTTGTCAGGTGATCCATTGCTTAGTTACCAGCTCACCTGGAAAAATAAGTTGCCCTGAGTGCTAGCCAGCTCATTGTCCAAGAGTGCTTCCATTTGAATAGGAGACAGGCCAGTTTAATGCCCCTTGATTGTTGTGCAATGTTCACTCTCTGTCAACACCTCCAGGAATCCCACTCTGAGATGGAGGGGGAGAAAAACAACAACAAAGAAGGCACAATGCTGTCTTACAAAACAAAATGGAATTTGTACTTTGAAATAGACACTTACTCTGATCTGTCGTTATACTGTTAAAGGATGATAATATCTCCAGGATCAGAGGGGTAGCCATGTTAGTCTGGATCTGTAAAAGCAGTAAAGAGTCCTGTGGCACCTTGTAGACTAACAGACATATTGGAGCATAAACTTTTGTGGGTGAATACCCACTTCGTCGGATGCATGTAGTGGAAATTTCCAGAAGCAGGTATAAATATGCAAGCAAGCTTCAGTTCATTTGCAAATTTGATACTATCAGCTCAGGATTAAACAAAGACTGTGAATGGCTTGCCAACTACAAAAGCAGTTTCTCCTCCCTTGGTGTTCACATCTCAACTGCTAGAAGAGGGCTCGTGGTCCCTGGTTGAACTAACCTTGTTATACTAACCTGACTCACTCTTGCTTGCATATTTATACCTGCCCCTGTAAATTTCCACTACATGCATCCAACAAAGTGGGTATTCACCCACGAAAGCTGATGCTCCAATAGTTAGTCTATAAGGTGCCACAGGACTCTTTGCTGCTTTTAATATCTCCAGGATTAGTTATAAATTCCTGAGAATACTTGTATCTTAAATGACAACTATCAAAGTTAATTCCCTACTCTGGCACTTTGAGTGTAGAAGGTGGGGGCCCACAAGGATTCTAAAAATAAATACTGGCCACTCTAGACTTATATTAACCTCCCAAGGATACAGCTTTTCTCTGACCTTGGATTGGTAGATGCTGCCACCACCCATATGCAGAACCTCTTTGAGAGCCCAGAAAGGCACACTTAGGAATTTCTTCCTGTGCGGTACCCTCAAGCCATTTCACCCCTCCTCCAGGGAAGAGCTGAGAAAGAAAAAAAGGGAAATTAGCTATTGCCACCAGCTAATTGAATAACATATGCACAAACCTCTTAAGACACAAAAAATCCAATTCTGTTCTTAAAAAAACATAAAATTTATTTAAAAAAAGACATCTTGGAACTCAGGCTTTTGCTAGATTTTAAAAGAGTCACTACAAGAATTAAGCACCAAGAATAGCATACTTGAAGTCCAGCTTAAAGGTTACAAGTGAAACAAAAGGCCCTGGGGTTAGCATAGAGGAGTCCACAAGCCATAAAAAATAAAAAGAGATCAACCTAATCACATCTTCCTAGATATCTCCTGATCTACTTACATATCTGGGGTTTCAAATGAGTCGTTTCTAGGTATGATACCAAGGATTTTTCATACCTGTCCCCAAGCTTCTTACAGCATAGCTGTTGCCGTGTCTGCCTCTCCCCAGGAGAACAACAACAGACAGACAAAAGGGGAGCCTTTGTTCAAGTTTTAAAAGTTCTAGCCTTCCCATTGGCTCTTTTGGCCAGGTGCCCACTCAATTCCCTTTACCTGTGCATAGCAGTGAGACTTTTTAACCCTTTACAGACAGGGACAGCTCCAGACCCCAGCACGCCAAGTGCGTGCTTGGGCCGGCATGCCACAGGGGGAGCTCTGCCGGTCACTGGGAGGACAGCAGGCGGCTCCAGAGGACCTCCCGCAGGTGTGCCTGCTGAGGGTCCGCTAGTCCCGCGGCTCCAGTGGGAGGTCCACCAAAGCCACGGGACCTATGGACCATGGGACCAGCAGACCCTCCTCAGGCATCCCTGCGGGAGGTCCACCGGAGCCACCTGCCACCCTTCCAGCGACCAGCAGAGCGCCACCCACGTCATGCCGCCGTGCTTGGGGCAGCGAGATGTCTAGAGACGCCTCTGTTTACAGATAGAGCAATTAGAGAACAGCTACTAAGAGGGATTTTATAGCTACTGGCTGGCTGGGTCATAAAAAGGGAGCTCTCCGTCCCCCCCTTCATTTATCACAGCAACTAATATTTAGGTTGGGAAATCTTCTTTACATGACCAAAGGACAAAACATTTAGTATATCAAAACAGAGATATAATAGCTTGAATTCACAGTGGGTCGAGGTAAAAACTGAAAGGTTAATTCCCTGTAGAACTAAACCCAGGTCAATCTGATTTTTTATGTATGTAGCTAAATGAAAAATTTAATACACTCAGGAACATGGTCTTTAAACTATTACAAAATCAAAACAGGAAAAAATATACACTGTGGGTTTGTCTACATGAACATTTGGTTCGTGGCAAACTGGGGTGGGAATCAACCCTGCACTATCTTGCCATGAACCAGCTGTCCATGTGCACCCTTCTGACACATATTGACAGTTCACTAGAGTGCTTTGACTAGTCCCCTCTGAAAAGGGACTAGCTCAAAGTGCTCCAACAAATTATTAATGCACATCAACAGGGTGCACATGGAGAGTTAGGCTGCAGCAGGCTAGTGTGGGGAAGATTAACATCCCAGCTTGCTCTAAAGTAATTGTTTGTGTGGAGAAGCCCCAAGAGTGTGCCAGAAAAGATTTGATGTGGAGGTGACACCCCAGTATTCTGAACACACATTTAGGAAAACCTTCAGATCTCAGGAAAATGGATGGAGAAGCCTGAGAAGATGCGTAAGTGATCTTCTTCCAGATTGATTTGCCATGTAGTGAACTCCTCATACCACTTCTAGACAGTTATTCCATTCCTCCATGCCCTTTGTCATTTAATCTCAATTTACATGTATGTCTTAAATCTTTCAATCCCTACAAACCTTTAATACATGTTATTGCAATTTGTCCTTGATTTTCATCCAATTTGTTGGCATTTTTCTGGTTCTGAGATATGCACAACTGAATACAATATGCTACATGCAGTCTCGCCATTGCCATAAAAGAGCTTATTCAGGACATTTACCCATTTATTCAAGTACAGAATGGTATATTGGAAGCTTAGGGATGGACTGTGCCTCAGAGACATACTACTCTGGAATAACCCAACCCACATGGGCTGTTTGGATGCTTGGTCTACTCAATAGCTTTTGGCCTTGCCTCCTCCTTACCTCCTTTGTGGTTCTGAGCGATCATAGGGACACACCAAGGCAGAAGTCTCTGCATTTAAAGATAGGCACTGCACATGTGATAGGCACTTGAACAGGCCATGTAAGGGTAGGGGCGGCGTGCTTCCCCATCACTCACTCACTCAAGGATTTCTTTCCAGGGATAGTCCATAGAGACTTACTGTCACTTCCTTGAACTCTGTAGAATAACTGTTCCTTTGTAGCATCAAATCAAGTTGTTGTTTTTTTTAACTACCATAATGCACTGCAAGCTCGTATATGAATTGTGGTCTACTGTCAACCATAAAGCTTTTTTTCAGCATCATTGATTTACAATTCTCTCTCCCTCACTGTGTTTCCCCATTCCCCCTGCCAGATGTATCATCTTGCATTTATCTAGGTTGGATCTAGTTTTATTTCCTGCTCATATTTCAAAGTTCTCTGTCCCTTCTGTACTCATTTACTGTTCACACTAATATTTGTAACATCTTCCAGTTTAATAGTTGGTAAATTTAATTTAAAATGCTGTTTTCCCCCTTTTCTGGTCAGTAAGCATATTAAAACGGAATGGTTCTAATACCAATCATGTGGTTTCCCATTAGACAGCACCCTCTAACTAGGTACATTGACTCATCAGTATAAATCCCCAGGCAGCTACCACTGTTATGCTTTGGAAACTGTAAGTCCAGGGGGTCCTGCAGGAGCTGCTGATACCACAGAGGAAGAGACAGGATTAAAAGTGAGACCCTCCGAGACATAAAATCATAGAATATCAGGGTTGGAAGGGACCTCAGGAGGTCATCTAATCCAACCCCCTGCTCAAAGCAGGACCAATCTCCAACTAAATCATCCCAGCCAGGGCTTCGTCAAGCCTGAACTTAAAAACATCTAAGGAAGGAGAGTCTACGACCTCCCTAGGTAACCCATTCCAGTGCTTCACTACCCTCCTAGTGAAATAGTGTTTCCTAATATCCAACCTAAACCTCCCCCACTGCAACTTGAGACCATTACTACTTGTTCTGTCATCTGCTACCACTGAACAGTCTAGTTCCATCCTCTTTGGAACCTCATTTCAGGTAGTTGAAAGCAGCTATCAAATCCCCTCTCAATCTTCTCTTCTGCAGACTAAATAATCCCAGTTCCCTCAGCTTCTCCTCATAAGACATGTGCTCCAGCCCACTAATCATTTTTGTTGCCCTCCGCAGGACTCTTTTCAATTTTTCCACATCCTTCTTGTAGTGCAGGGCCCCAGACTGGACACAGTACTCCAGATGAGGCCTCACCGATGCTGAATAGAGGGGAATGATCACATCCCTCGATCTGCTGGCAATGCCCCTACTTATACATCCCAAAATGCCATTAGCCTTCTTGGCAACATGGACACAGTATTGATTCATATCCAGCTTCTCATCCACTATAACCCCTAGGTCCTTTTCTGCAGAACTGCTGTCTAGCCACTCGGAAAATGCCCATTCTGGAGAGGAATAGGCGCAGACTCACACGCTTTACTCCAAATGGTTGGAAGAGCTGGCTCAGTTTGACTCCCAGATTGTACATCGCCCAGGGAAGCAGCACCAGAATGTCGATGCCTTGTCCTAGAGGCCTGATTTAGGAGAAGATGAACCGGAGGTGTACCATTCTCTAAGGTGGGCTTGCAGCTGAGGAAAAGGCACCATGGGCACATGCTGAGCGGGTGCGTGGGGGGGCGCAGAATGAACAAGGGGTAGGAAGAGCTGCCAAATATCCACTCTCCATTTTGGAAACTTCTGCTGAAGACTGGGAGTTGGAAAAGCATGTGACAGTTGCATTGGAGTGGCTCACCTAGCTGTCAGCTTACTGATCTCTATCTGTCCATTTATTTATTTAAGTTCCAGTTTTCTGAGCTTCCCCATTTCTCACTGAAGCATGGATTCAGTTGGACATTTTGGGTGGGCAGCAAAAGGATGGTAGGTGGTAATAAAGAAAAGGAGTGAACAAGAGGGCCCCACTTTGAAAGTGTGTTTGGACACTTTTAACATGGTATGTACTGGCCATTTATAAAATTTTATTAGATGATGTTAAAAAAAAAGTGAACGGTATAGAGTTTAAGCATAGAAGTTTCTGGTTATCAGGGAATAACGCACAGATTATTGAGGGTGCAAAGTCTGGTTTAAGATCAGGTGGCATAAGGAATACATAATCTCTAATATCCCCCATTAGAGGTAAAAGGTTGATGGGTCAAAGTACAGACATTGAGATATGAGGGTATGATGTTCATAAAGTGGCTATGTTTGGGTGTGGAGTATAATGAGCCGATTTTATGATGAGGATGGATTGACCCTCATTTGGTGAGATTTAATGTTCAGGGAGTTTATGTGATCCAAAGGAAAAAGTGTCTTGGTCTGTTTCTTGTAGTAGAAGAATGATGTCACTCTGGCTCACGCCTCCTTGTACTGTCGGTGGCTGGTGATGCGCTCGATGTAGATGTCTCTGAACCATCGGATGGTGTCTGAGACCATGAGGTGCTGCATGAGCTATGAGTAGTGTCGACTGATCCCACAGGTCCGCAACACTCACTTGTTGCAGGAGGTCCCAGGCGCCTAGGGCTCCGACGTTCAGGCCGTTCATCTGCACCTCATAGCCCTTCGTTCTCAGGTGTTGGCCAGGGGAGCATACTTTTCCAGCTTACGAGCTTGGGCTTCGCGAAATGCCGGGGTCCTGTTCTCAAAGGAGACAGTGACATCCACGAGGATGATCTTTTTTCTGGGCCTCGTTGGTGACAATGACGTTAGGTTGTAGCTGGCTGTCGGTATTGGGGATGGTGCAGTTCACGGAGATCTCCCCTAGGCATGGTGCAATGGCTTTCACCAGGCGGTTCTGGATGGTGTTGTGGCACAGTTGCCAGACTCTGGAGTTAGGTTTGCAGCTGCAAAGGACGTGGGGCAGGGTCTCCTTGGAGTAACCGCACTTCCTGCAACGCTTGTCTCAGTTCCTGCGGTGGACAGCTCCATTGAGCGGAACGTAGTTGAGACAGGCACAGTGAATTAACTGCCAGGCAGTGAAGCGGGTGAAGCCGCCCCCAGCAAGGAAGTAGTTGCTGGCTTTCCACTTACTGGTCAACTCAAAGGCTTTACCCTGGTCCGGTTAACTTTTCAGAGTTTCTACGTACAGCAAGTCGATGGTGGCCTTGAGGGTCCTCTCCAGCAAGCCCCTGGTGCTCGGGGTGACGATGGTGTGTTGTTGGACCTGATCTGCGGCACCTGGACTCCCAGCTCCTGGTGCTCTTCACACCACTCCCAGCAGCAGCCTATGCGCTTTCCCAGGGGACATGTGGCGTTGTGAGTGCGGGACCACAGTGAAGTGATGTCGTGCCAGTCCCATCCAAATTCCCGATCCAGAGAGCCACTCAGGAAGGTGGTGATGTCTTGGTTGGAGGGGACTCGGCTGATCCACTTCTCTGTTGCATCATGCAGGGTGTTCAGAGCAATGTTCCTTATCGTGGCTTTGGGACACATCAGCAGGTGGAAGGTGTGGGTGATCACCGCAACGTCGCACAAGTCACCCATGCAAGGGACTTTGGCGCCGCCCTGCCTGTGGGAGATGTATACCAGTTTGTTGCTGGCTTTCTAGAGAAGGAACAGAGACTTCTTCACCAGCTGTCATATGGTCTTGTTTGCCATGTTGAGGGGCACTTTAACCACGGTGGATCCCCTTAGCGTGAAAGAGATGCGTGGGATCAGTAAGGTGTTCAGGGTATTTATCTTCTGCCATGGTGCCAGCAGGGAGGCATAAATCTTGGTGGCATCCTGCAAGATCTCCTGGATGGTGTCCTCAGGTATCTGCCGGACACGGAAACCCATCAGCATGCCAAGGTGCTAGTACATCTGCCCCTCTGCCAGGGAATGACAGGCTCACTCTGGATCTGGAACTTTGTTGCCAGCACCAAGTCCCTTTCACTGCCATCAGTGTGAAGAGTTGCATGCTTCTTTGCATTGAAGTGGAGCCATATCCAGTCAGTAGCTTGGCTGGTGGCATCTAGCATATCTTGAAGGATCTCTGGATTTCTGTGGTCAGCACCAGATCATCCACATGGGCCAGAATACTGATTTTCTTGCCATACATGTTGAAACCGGTCAGGCCGCTAGAGATGGCTCAGATGAGTGGTTCCATGGCGAGGTTGAAGATGATGGGACTAAGAGGGCATCCTTGTTTCACACCACAGCGGATGGGGATGGCATCCGTCTCTCCATCCATGGCATGGATGGTGCTGGTGCAATCCTTGTAGAGGTCCCAGAGGATCTGGATGAAGGTTTCTGGCATTCCAAACTCTTCCAGGGTGGCAAAGATGTGATGGTGGGGCATTGGGTATGGACCCAAAGGCGTTGGTCAGGTCAAGCCATGCTACTGTGCACTGCCTCTTGGACCTCCGGGCCTCCTGGATGGCCATCTGAAGAAGGAAATTGTGCTCGTAGCATCCCTCACAGGACGTGAAACCCTTCTGCACTGAGCTGACAGCACCCCTGCATACTGACCAGTCAGTGATCCTTGCCGCAAGGCAGCTGGCGTACAGCTGGTAGATGGTGGAGCAGGGGGAGATGGGCCTCCAGTTGCCAGGATCGTCTTGTTCACCTTTTTTGTGGATGAGCACAGTCATGGACTTTTTCCAGGAGCAGGGAACGTGGTGGAACTGCTTGCATTTGTTGAAGATGGAAGCAAGCACCAAGCAGCCGGGGTCTCGCTTCTTCAGCAGGTGGTAGCAGATGCCATATTTTCCAGGGGCGGTGTTTTTGGTCCTCATCAGCCTTGCCAGCACCTCCTGCAGAGAAAAATCTCACTCCAGGTCCTCCGTGAGGTCAAGCCAGGGTAGCAGGAGAAGGCAATCTGGGCGTCTCAAGTTGGTCTGGGCCTCATGATCAAACACTGTCCTAATGTGTCCCTTCTGCCAGGATGTTTCTGCAGAAACAAGGGCCAGGGTCAGAAAGGGTTCCTTCTGAAAATTTAACAAATAATACCCATGTGGCACCACCTAGCAACATGGGAAATACTCAGCTAGAGATTTGGTATAGGTGCCTTTGAATCAGTAGAGTAGATGAATTATTGAGCCCACTGAGGGTGAATGAAGGATCTGTGTGCCATCACCACGATTAAATATTACCACTAGAAACACAGGTTCCATCACTCCCAAATATTGTATGTAAATATTATTGTAAAAACTTTACCATCCCTAGATAAAGTAACATGATAGAACCAATTAATTTAGTTTTACATTTATTTGCTCCTTTTAGAAATTGTTGACTTATATCTCAAGCCCCCAGACAAGCACAAAAAGGGGGTAGGGGAAATTCTCATATGTTTTAAGTCAGCGTAGATCCATTAGCTTTACTGGTGCTATGCAGACTTACGCCAAGATTTCTAAACTGTAAAACCCTGAAATACCCACTGCACTATTTCATCTGAATGTTTGACTTTAATTTAACAAAAAAATCAACCCAGAAATCAGATAGCTAATAGTAGCAAATTCCACCGTGGGAGAATATCTTTTTCTTTCCAAATATAAAAATACCGGCTAAAACCTACATTTCTTAATCTATTAATTATATTTTGTCTATACAGGTATGACTTCTTGGGAGGGTTATTTTTGATTGTTTCCCCCTTATACACACACAAAGACACACACACACAAAACCATGCCTCAATTTGAGCTGCTCTTTTGTGGTCATAATTTTGCACACACACATAATGGATGCTTGTAGCGCCATATACTAGTTAAACCTCTAACCACCTGATTTGTGGGCACAAAGAATAATGCCTGTGTCTACCATTTTGTGCAGGGGTGAAATTTAGGTGCAATTATTTGCAGGTGAAAAACTGTATTTCAAAAAATCAATGCCATCTCTGAAAACCTGGTTATGAGAGCATTAAAGAGCTCATATTAGAATTACATAGAATTCAAAGACAGATCAAGCAAAATTCAGAAGAACAGGCACATAGCACCAGCTTTGAACCTGGAATGCTCCACAGTGCAATTTTAAGATGCACAATACCTACTGCATGAATCAGTCATCATGAATGAATCCTATTATGAAAAGTGCCTTTAGATAAATGGCTGCACTGAATGTTGAAGAGGGGCTGAGACATAATATGCCAAGACAAACAAGGTGTGCTCATCATGAGGAAAAGTGCTGAACATTCTAGAGTGTGAGCCTTTTAAAAGGTTCAGAATTCTCTCTCTTATCCTCTATCTCCCTATTTATTACCCATCTGTCCAGACAAGCCACAGTATCAAATCAGCATAATTAATGAAATGGTTCCAGAAAACCATTTGCAGGGATAAAGTTTGTATCTAGTTAATGAATTTGTCACTGAAGTCATTTTGTATAGAAGAGAGAGCATAAATTCCAACTTACATTTTCAAAAGCTTTCAGCACAGAAGGCAGGGAAACAATAGGATAAAGACAGGAGGGTACTCCATATTTCTCAAAAGAAAATGAAAAAGATCTCAATCCAAAAATAGCTACTGAATGTCCACTGAAATAAATTTAAACAATGAGATTTCTGCATTTGAATCTTTAAAAAACCCATGTCATTTGTAGTTAGATAATGAGTCTGAGTTCTGCTGTGAACATTGAGAATACTGTGTGGAGAGTCAGCTTTAGCATTTTGGGATATGGCATGTGCAACTATTCTGTACGCAAACTCCAGATGTAAACAAGTTCTGTCCAGCTTAATCACACCACTGTGTCTAAGGGCAAGGATTTTGAGGCGAATCAGTGAGATGATTCTTAGTAGGAAGAAACTTAACTGATTCAATTATATAAATACATTTTAAAGGTAGATTTCAGTCTTTCAGCTGCAGTAGAGGAAGAGCCTTGCTTCTTATGCCAGGATTTGTGCATGTTTCCCCCACCTGTTCATCTCTAGTCATAGGTGCTGATAATAATAGAGAGAGGTTATCTGCATCAGAGATGAGCTGATAAATAAGTGGGAATCCATATATATATATATATATATATATATATATATATATATATATATATATATATATATATATATATATATATGTTATCTCTAGCTTGCTTGCTAGCATATATATACCTACCCCTGGAAATTTCCACTACATGCTTCTGAGAAAGTGGGTATTCACCCACGAAAGTTCATGCTCCAAAACATCTGTTAGTCTATAAGGTGCCACAGGATTCTTTACTGCTTTTAAAGTACCACTGACAGTGGTCCCTCTGGAACATAGTCTGAAGTGTTCCCTCTTGGAAAGATTTGATGGGAAGTGCCAGAAGTTCTGTGGTTTTCTGCTGCGCAGAACACACACTCATAGATACACTGCCTTCCTGCAGTTTCTCAGACAAGGCTGTTGGCCTTTCTCAGCGTATGCTGTCCACTTTCAGCATCTGGTTGCCAGAACACATGGAAGAAGTCAGCTCATATCTACCATTCCTGTCAGGGTTTGAACATGACCTAAAGGATGAATGGACCAGGTGGGACCCCTCCACACTATTATGAACTCATGTATTGAATTGTGCATCTGGCTTGACAGTTGCCTATCTGAGTGATGCCAAGAAAAGAAGAGCACAACCCTACAACTCCAGACAAGTATATAGGCTCCTTATGAAAGCAGCCACCCTCAATCTGCTTGATGTTGCTGCCTTGTTAGGGAAGCTCTCTGGTCTCTGGTAGTTCTGACAAATTGTACCTGTTCTTGCTCCTGCACCTCCATCTGTTTCAGATCCAGCCTGTCTTGACATTCGGTTTCTTATATATTGTCACAGACTTTATTTTTCTAGATCTTATTCCTCTTCATCCTTCTGTTTCCATTAGAAAGGAAGCTACTGTGCTTTGAGGCATATACATATGCCAAATCCAACAGAATTTAGTAGGGGAAAAATCAACAGGGTTTTCAGAAATGTAATGAGTTTTGATAGAAATTATTCCTAAAAGTTATAGAATTAAATAGGGAATGATACCCTTCTGATTTTTTTTAAACATCCTAAAGATATTCATTCTGAATCAAATTCTATAGAGTACTTCATAAAAGATATAGAAAGGAGATAATTCCCTATTAAACTGTATAGGACTTTTTAATAAAGCTAGAGCCAGGTATATATATCCACCATGGATTGTTTTATTGAGCCTATCATTCTCAGTGCTGCTGCATGCACTCCAGTAAAGTTATAATCACTGGGGATATATCTGCTTCTCTTATTGTTTAAGGTACGTTGCCATGGCCAGATGCCATGCATTTAGATTTTAGACCTGCTGTCCCCTGAGCTGTATTTTACAGCCTTTAGTCAACAGAGCAGACTGAGCAGAAACTTATATAGCAATCACCATTTACCAAAGGCTACCAAGCTACAGTACAGAAGAGTGTGGTGTTTTCTAGGCATAGAGACAGAGATAATGACAACCATTGTACTATACTTTGGAGCTTAGATGCTACTTGTTTTCTTCTCTTCCTTTAAACAGGCTAGGAATGTTCTTTATCTTTTGCCCTCTGTCATTTCTTTTATCTCTTCTATAAAACAAGAAAGAATACATAAAAACAGCAAAAACTACCACTACTCAGAACAATAGCCCACAATCCATTGAGATCCTGCTATCTATAAAAAGTGGTACAATATAGCCACTATCTACAGCAGTAGCACATCTTATCTTCCTACATCCTCTTATGACTAAACAAAGAAACATCTCCTCACACTCTAAAAAAAATAACAACAGAATCAAATAGTTATTTTAGGTGAACTAGACAAAACTAGAAGCAAAAGTTTGTTTAAAAAAAGATGCAGCAAAACCAAATTTAGGAATATACCCAAATTCACCACTTCATTTGTGATATTTCTTACATAGTTTCAGTCTAATTATGGTAATTTATTGGTTGTAGGACAGATGGGGTATATTATCCACCATATTTGCTCCCCCCCCGCATCCTTCCCCCCCCATCCTCCACCACTTACAAGTAACAAGCCAAGAGTCAAACAAGGAGACACTGAAATCCACTTGATGATATAATCAGCAAAGCTGAAATCTTAAAGGCCACAGCGGAAGTATAGTGCTCCTATACTATCAACAGATATTATTCTTGAGGTATAGATATTGTTAAACTATATATACAAGGAATGATTTGTACTGCAGGAAAATAAGAAATACTTGAGAAATTTCAAAATATGCCAAGAGCACTTGTGAAAAAAACATTATATTTATGTTTTGATATAATCTTTTACAGTTGCATTCTCTAATAGAATGTTTTATAGACAGTACATTCCCATGGCTGGATTTTGATAAAACACGGATATTGTGAGAATAAGGACAAAGTAAACCACACCATTAGTCAGAGATGTCACCACTGATTATGTGTACCTTTGAAGACGTAGAAATGAGAAAATAAGTCCTTAACTATCTCCTGACCTTAAGTCTGACTTAAAGGGGGATATTATTTTTTAAATGATGAAACTGGGTCATTGAGGGATGCCTGTTAAGGATATCTCCAAAAGCAACTGTAGAACAATAGACAATTCTTAGTTTACAGAACTATATACAGAAACAGATGGTCACTGCTATTCAGATATACTACATTTATTGATTGAAGCCAGGCAGCTGAGTTATATTATCCTTCATACCATGGTGTACCATGCATTCCCATCATACTGTACCCATGCATGCTGTATATTATCCCTTGTATTTTCTGTTTTCTGTCCCATTGCTCCTTCTCCACCACAATTTACTAATATCTAACCATGAGGCAAGCAGCTTCTTCTGGTGGAAGTCTGAAAACCACTGCATGGAGTAGTCTGCAAAGCTGATATCTTAAAGGCCACAGCAGAAGTATAGTAGTACCACAATGCTGCCTGATTGTTAGATCAAAGGTTATGGACCTCGTATTAGTGGTGTAGCACCAGTCCTTTGGTGTTGTGGATATGCCTGGAGTTGGCAGAAGTAGTAAAGAAGATATCTGTGCTTTTTAACAAATCAGTTTCATGTATACTGTTGGCAACCCATGGGTGGAGTTCGGAAGGTGTGCTTGAGCAATTGCACTGTTTTGGGGGTTCAGCACTGATCTTGAGGGCCAAGGGCAACTGGACCTCTGAGTCCCATTTCTTAAAAATAATACCAGACAGAGAGTCTCCTCAGGAAGGGTGTCAAAGGGGCCAAAGACAGCAACGCTGGCTGGAGCCTGCATAAACCAAGGAGAGCTTAGAAGCACACTGATCCAATGCATGATACCAAACCCAGATGCCTGGTCAGTGTCTAGAAAGGGCAGCTCAGCTAGGACTGTGACACCTAGTTTCAATTTTTCCCCTCATTTATACTCCTGAGTATACACCCTTTGATTGCATTTATGGTGATGCCCCAATCCAGTAAACAACTTAATCATGTGCTTAACTCTATGCACGCACATTCAATGGGATGAGTCACATGCTAAAATACTTGCATAAGTAATTGGCTGGTTTAGGGCCTAAATGAGGGGAGAAAATGACTCTTGTATTTTCTTCAATCTCCTTAATATTTGCTTGTCCTCAATTTAGAGATACAATTAAATTTATCCACAAGGACACACTTTGAATTTAAGCTAGTTTTACTGTCCTTCTCATTTTGAGTTAAGAGAATAACTTTTGAAGAAATTATCGATTTGATTATGAAATCAAAATTGGTTCGGTTGTCATTGACTTATCCACTTGAATACGGTAAGTGCTGTTTACATTTCATCAAGTTACCCAATACCAGATCAACTATATTTTGACAACTATGTTTCTGTGATATAAAAGTCAATGAATGACTTATGGAATTCTCTCAGTCTGTGAAAATCCAGCATAATCTATATTTGAATCATAATTGATCTGAATTATCAGAAGAGGATAGACTCCAATTCAAAATTATTGATCATCTTAATGAAGTATGTTTTTTTTTTTTTTTAATTTCATAAGATCTCCCTTACATTTAGCCTTGAGGAAAATGTCACTTTTGAAAGAATCACTTCAGTTTTGCTTGCAAGGTACTTCAACAGGCAATAGTACATGTCACAGATTTTAGAACTATTTCATTTTTTAAAACTTTTTTTCTGTACTAATGTATAGTAAAGGTTCAGTACATTTCACCACACTAGGCCCAATTCTCATTTAACACCAGTGTTACTTCGTTGATTTTACGGAAGTTACTATTGATTTCCAACAGTGTGAGGAGAGACTCAGAGACATTCTTTATCATGTCTCCAACTGACGAAAATATCCTTTATACACATCTCAAAGAAGATCGATAGGACCCCTCACTCAGAGTCTGAGGATACTGAGTAACTCAAATGAAGAACAGACTGTAGATTCTCAAAGAGCATAAATAACAGAAAGTAAAATTCCTTAACGAAGCACCATTGTTGCTTTTATTACACAAGCTTTCATTATGGTCTTCGGTTTATACTTGACTGAATAGGACTCAACCACAGTTTAAGGTTGCTTAGAAATAACATCCTCTACATGAGAACTTTTTTTCCTTATGTGGTTAAACATTTTTAAAAGACCCAAGTATGGTTCGCTACTAATCAAGAAAAGACTCCTTTAAGAAAGTCTGGGGCACTGAATGAACCCTAGAGAAATCTTCTTTCTTTTCGTTTAACATTTTATCCTAAGGTGTCAATAGTACAAAATATTTCAGAAATACCATAACTGATGCCAATTTAATTGCATTATTTTAATTTTAATATTACTTACCCCAAGGTCTCTGATAAGTAGCAAGCCCTGGGGCAAAGACAATATGTGCATCTAATGTTCTTAGATGGGAATAATCTGTTATAGATCACTTTCCCAGACTTATTCAGTTTATACCTTCACTGCCTTTCAACAAACCTTTCCTTATGAATTAACAGTTGTATTATGTGCTTAGAGAAGTATTTTCAAGACTTCCTGCAGAGTCCTGGGTCATTTTGTTGTGTGTTTGCTATGCTTATATGACAATACTTTTTGTACTAACTGGATTCAGAGAATTGATATAAATCACAGGGTATGTCTACACTATGGGATTATTCTGATTTTACATAAACCGGTTTTATAAAACAGATTGTATAAAGTCGAGTGCACACGGCCACACTAAGCACATTAATTCGGTGGTGTGCATCCATGTACTGAGGCTAGCGTCGATTTCCGGAGCGTTGCACTGTGGGTAGCTATCCCGTAGCTATCCCATAGTTCCCACAGTTTCCCCCGCCCATTGGAACTCTGGGTTGAGATCCCAATGCATGATGGGGCAAAAACAGTGTCTCGGATGATTCTAGGTAAATGTCATCACTCAATCCTTCCACCGTGAAAGAAACGGCAGACAATCATTTCGTGCCCTTTTTCCCTGGATTGCCCTGGCAGACGCCATAGCATGGCAACCATGGAGCCTGTTTTGTCTTTTGTCACTGTCACCATATGTGTACTGGATGCCGCTGACAGAGATGGTACTGCAGTGCTACACAGCAGCATTCATTTGCCTTTTCAAGGTAGCGAGATGGTTACCATCCCTGTTGCACCGTCTGCCATTGTAAATTGGCGATGAGATGACGGTTATCAATCATTTTGTACCGTTTGCAATTGGAAAGTGGCAATGATGGTTATCAATCATTTTTGTTATACCAATTATATTAGACCAGTAAAAACCAGCAGGATCTTATTAAAGGGGACAAGGCAAAGATGCCACATTTATTATGGTTACAATTTATGACTAATAACTAATATCTTAATTCTTATACACACATTATACCTAATACCTATACACACACACACACATTCACACACACACACCCACATTCATCAGGTGTTCTGCAGCTGCTGCATAGTTACCAGTCCTGAAGATAGCTTAAGTTCATGGCTTGATTTTGCAGCTTGGGTTCGTAGCTTGTGGCAGCTAACTGGCCAGGAAAGGTGGGCACAAGGCTGAGCTGGATCTCTGTTGGGCAGGCACCGATGTTCTTCCATGTTGGCAGCAGAATGTTACCCAGAGTCTCTCATCTCACCCTTCTTTTTTATAGGCTTTTAGTTTGGATTCAAAGTCTATAGGTCTTGCTGTGTTACGCTGCCTCTGGGTTTAGATTGATCACCCATCAATTGCAGGCGTGACTTTCAGCCTTGGACCTGGCTTTGATTTTCCTTCTGTTGTTCTGTTGTCCTTTTCTTTTTAGGGTGGATGCTTCTTACTTTGTTTAGGGCTGTTGTCTAGGTCTTCAGCCGTTGGTATTTGAACTTTATCTCATCAGGACAGGCTGGGGCTGGAGGTTGATTCCATCATTCATACATACCTCATTCACACATCTAAACTAAACTAATAAGATTACAGCAGGATTTGCAAAAATGAAGGTTGGAGGAAGCTTTTACAAAATGGAGTGAGTGTTTTAAAATGGGGTTTGAATTACAATATGGAACAGAAGTTACAGTATAGGCAAGTGTAGTGAATGGTGAACAGAAGTTACATTAATAAAACAATTTCATTTATCAGTTCTACATTGTGTACCATCTGCTGCTGTCATGAGTGCTCCTGGCTGGCGTCGCTAAGGTTGGCTGAGGGCGCATGGACAAAAATGGGAATGACTCCCCAGGTCATTCCCTTCTTTATGTTTTGTCTAAAAATAGAGTCAGTCCTGCCTAGAATATGGTGCAAGTCTACTAGAAAGCCAGAGAGCAGAGCCGCTCTGGGTCAGAGCCCCAGAGATCCAGCAGAAATGATGAGCTCCATGCCATTCTAGGGGGTGCCCCTGCAACAAACCCACCCGTTGGTTCCCTCCTCTCCGAACCTTCCTGGGCTACCGTGGCAGTGTCCCCCCATTTGTGTGATGAAGTAATAAAGAATGCAGGAATAAGAAACACTGACTTTTTAGCGAGATAAAATGATGGGGAGGCAGCCTCCAGCTCCTATGATAGTCCAGGCAGGACATTAAAGGGTGTGGGGGAGATGATCGCAGCCACCTGCTGCTATGATAGTCCATGGAGTACAGAATCATTTCTTTAGACATGAAAGCGGGGGGCAGGGGGGCTGATGGAGCTCAGGCTCCAGCTGCTATGATGAGGATGGTTACCCAGCATTTTGTACCGTCTGCCAGGAATGACAACGAGTCATTCCCATTTTTACCCAGGCGCCCTCGGACGACCTCACCAAGGCCAGCCAGGAGCACTCACAGGCTGATGACGGTTTTCCACCATTTTGTACCATCTGCCATCAGGAAAGGAAGGAGAGAGGATGCTGCTGTTCATCGCCGCAGCACCGCGTCTACCAGCAGCATGCAGTAGACATATGGTGACATTGAAAAATGGCAAGAAACGATTTTTTCCCTTTTCTTTCATGGGGGGAGGGGAGTAAATTGACGAGATATACCCTGAACCACCCCGGACAATGTTTTTGACCCTTCAGGCATTGAGAGCTCAGCCAAGAATGCAAATGCTTTTCAGAGACTGCGGGGACTATGGGATAGCTGGAGTCCTCAGTCCCCCGTTCCTCCCTCCATGAGAATCCATTTGATTCTTTGGCTTTCCGTTACACTTGTCACACAGCACTGTACTGAGTCCCTGCTGTGGCCTCTATGTATCATAGCCTGGAGATTTTTTCAAATGCTTTGGCATTTCGTCTTCTGTAACGGAGCTCTGATAGAACAGATTTGTCTCCCCATACAGTGATCAGATCCAGTATCTCCTGTGCAGTCCATGCTGGAGCTCTTTTTGGATTTGGGACTGCATCACCACCCGTGCTGATCAGAGCTCCACGCTGGGCAGACAGGAAATGAAATTCAAAAGTTCGCGGGGCTTTTCCTGTTTACCTGGCCAGTGCATCTGAGTTCAGATTGCTTTCCAGAGCAGTCACAATGGTGCACTGTGGGATACCGCCCGGAGGCCAATACCATCGATTTGCAGCCACACTAACCCTAATCCGACATGGCAATACCAATTTAAGCACTACTTCTCTCATCAGGGAGGCGTACAGAAACCGGTTTAAAGAGCCCTTTATATCGATATAAAAGGCCTCGTTGTGTGGATGGGTGCAGGTTTAAATCAATTTAATGCTGCTAAATTCGGTTTAAATGCGTAGTGTAGACGAGGCCACAGTGACCTGTAGGACTCTCACTTATATTTGGCATTTTCTCATTTATCAGCTGGCACTATGACACTTTCTCAAACTGTTAGAATTCAAGTACAGTGATTTGTATCATAGCAACTGTTTCTGGGGAGGAAGATTCATATCAGTTGATTCCTCTGAATTCTAGGAGCAAAAACGGCAGTGGCCCAACCATCAACCTTGTCAATGCAATTTCTAACAAAAGTCCTATTAACTTTCTGTATGCCACACCTCCTACACAGCCCTATTCAACATTTTTCAGAGGCACCCCCATTAGCTTGACTATGGCAATATTGGAGCGGTATACATTGTGAGGGTCATGTGAAAGTAACTTTCTTGAACACACACAGCCCCGCCCCCCGCAACACACACACTGTTCCTCTCACCTGCTTCTCAGCTGCTGCAAATGGACCATTTTGATTACCACTACAAAAAGTTTGGGGTACAGGAGGGGTGCAAAAAGTTTTTTTCTCTCCTACTGGTAATAGCTCACCTTTACTGATCACTCTCGTTAGAGTGAGTATGGTAACACCCATTGTTTCATGTTCTCTGCGTATATATAGCTTCCTACTGTATTTTCCACTGCATGCATCCAATGAAGTGGGCTGTAGCCCACGAAAGCTTATGTTCAAATAAATTTGTTAGTATATAAGGAGCCACAAGTACTCCTGTTCTTTTTATCCAGCTGAGGATCTGTCTCAGAGCATGGTACATATGTAAGCCTTAAGGGGTTTGAAAAACACTGATTGTGAAGTGTTCTTGCTGATATTCCCCAAAGTGCATCTTTCTCACAACATTAATGTCCGTTCTAAAACTAGCTGCTGTGACTTTCACATTTCTCATTTTAATTGTTCTACCAATTTCCAGTTTGACAAGGATAAAAATGTACTCTGTAAATATCAAAGGATAATACCAAGGGACTTCCTTTTTTTCTTAAGGTGCTTCAACATGGCCTTTAAGTTTGCACCCAAAATTAACAGTTAGAACATGGTAGGTGACATTTTTGTGAATGCAAATGATGGAAATACTGAGGCATCTAATTACCTGATTTGCTGTCACTAGCACCCACAATTAATTGAGCCTTCAATTGATTGTAGGTGCCAAATGAGAGGCTGTTATCAAAACTTTGGCCTAATGGGTGTACTCCACAAAGAGAGCTTTGCAATGAAAATAAAAAGTAAAGCCATTGCAGCTACTTGAAAGCTATTTAAACCTATTACATTCACTCCAGGCTGCCACATTACCAGAAAGATATTGATAAATTGGAAGGGGTTTCTAGAAGAGAAGAAAAAATAATCAGTAGAGAGAGTGATTTATAAGCAAACATTAAAAGAACTAAATCTGTACAGCTTGACAAGTGATGTCTAAGTCTGTACTAATAACCATCTGTGTTCTCTTATGCCCTTTAGGCACAGCCGTGCTCTGGGGGGCAAAGTGGAAGTACCTCATTGCAGGAGGAGTTCCAGGAGGGATTTTTGCCTCAAGATGGCATAGTTTCTTCCTGTTGCCCAAAGGGATTGTTCAAACTGCAAAATCCTAAGGGGTGTCCCCTAGTTTTCCCACTCAATGCTCCCTCCTTCTACTTCCATAAGGGTGATGTACTTCCCCAATGCTGCACAGATGGAGTAGTTCCTGATCTCCTCCAGATGCAGGGACTGCAATAGTGACAGGTCTTTACACTTCCTCCATCTCCCTTGAGCACCCATGCAAAGGTCAAATATAAATGAATGGTGTAAACACCAAAGAGGGATATTTTAGTGTGATAACCAGGGCACTAACTAAATTTGATCAAATGAAACTAAGGAAAGGAAAAAATTATGCTGAATATCAGGGAAATCTTTACCACAGGACTAGTGTCTCCAAGGGAGGGTTGCAAACCCTGTTGCTTGGGATTTATGAATGTAAAGGCCCATCCTGCATTAAGAGTGATGGACTGGATAATCCAATAGGTCTCGTCCATCACTAACTTCTATGATGTCATGAAAGACTATGCAAGTTATAAACAGAGCTGGTTAGTAATTGGAAATTCTGCACCTTATAAAATTCTGACATTTCAAAAATTGTTTTGGCCCAAATTGTATCAAAAATATATCAAATATATCAAAAACAAAATATTCTGAAATAATTCCTTTGGGAAAGGTTGAAATGATGTTTTGGAACATTTCATTGAATGTCAAAAAATATAGTAAAATAAATATAACATTAAAATGTACCTATGAAAGTCAGAACAAAACAAAATAAAAATCTCAGAATGAAATGAAATGAGGAAGTCAAATCAAAGAACTCTACTTTGCTGTCAAATCATTTCTAAATCTTATTTTTTTTTAAATTGATACATTGCCAGAAAACATTTTCATTTTTGTTTTAAACAACTTTTTTTGTTAGGAATACTCTTCTGTCTTTTTACCGGCTCTAATAATTTATTAATTTTTTTGGAGGTAGGGGAAAGTCAAGTTAACTATTTTATAGAAGTGTATATGCCCACTATTTTCCAGCTACTACTCAAAAATTGGTTATGGGGCTATATGGCTTAGCACATAACTTCTTCAATAGGGCCCTGTGGAGCAATGTTATGATGCATAAGTTTTAGTGAGTTTGCCTTAACTGTCAAATCTAATTTTATTAGAACCTCTTCTAGCAAGTTCTATAATTTCAAAGGCTGCAAAGTTTCCTGTAGAATCTACCATCTTCAAAGGAACACAACAGCAAGCTCTGAACAATATGTTTTTAGGGCTCTGTGGGTGACAGTCGGGACACTACATGCTGCACATCAGTAGGCCTCTATAGAAAATAACAAGCTGGAAGAAGAAACTAAATAAAAAGGAAAATATGTCAATCAAAACTATTCCAGGGTGTTTGTCTATTAAACAGCCACCTTAGTAAATGTCGTTCCTTGCCATTCTACTGCAACTCCATCTCAGTGGGAGCCTGCTTCAAGTACAGGAACATATTTACAGCATATTTGCCAGGTTTTCCTTTATGTACATACAGTGTATCTTGAGAGATGAGAGAGGAGAGGGTGAGCCTCTGGGCCTTTCCCTGCAGCATCAGTGGTCTCTTCAGTGAAGGAAAATGAACATTCTGACAATGCAATCAATGGGAGCAAGGCAATGGCAGGCAGGGTCGCCCAGAGAGAGGGGCAAGTGGGGCAATTTGCCCCAGGCCCAAGTTTTTTGGGGCCCCTGGAGTGGGGTCCTTCACTGGCTCCAGGGGACCCGGAAAACTCTCGCAGGGCCCGGACCTCAGAGCTTCTTCTGCTCCGGGTCTTTGGCGGCAATTCGGCGGCGAGGGGGTCTTTCCACCCTGGGACCTGCCACTGAAGACCCCAGACCCCCTGAATCCTCTGGCAGGTCTTGATGGCAGGCGAGCCTTACTACACTGTTTTTGAACCTCTTCAAATTGAACCTAAGGAAGCCATATTCTTCTTAGTTTCTCTGCTGAGCATTATCCCTGCTCTCCATTCTCAGGATTGGTTCAGGCCCTCAACTTTTGAGATGTTTGTTTTTCACATCTTGCTAAGACAGCATATCTGGTTCATGGGGGAAAACAATAACTGCTAATACAAGGAATTAATCTTTGGGCTGGAAGGAGTTTCCAGTGTCCTCACAAGAAACTTGATCCAATCCCCACTGAAATCAAGACAGACTCCCAACTGACTTCAATGGGCTTTTGATCAGACCGACAGTGTTTGGTGATGGCCACAGCTCATCTAAACAGTGACAACCAGCATAGACCTGTATGACTGGCTCATGATAAATCAGTCTTATAGTGGGATATTACATGTTCTTCTGGAGACATGCTCCCTTTTCAAATCTCTCAATTGAAGGGTGAACAAAAATAAATCTATTTTGGTCTCAATCCAGAGACAGATTGTGATAGTCTTTGTGTGGCCACAAGGAGAAGAGGAGAGTACTAGAAACCATTCCTCCTTTTGTAGCCAGGCATGGGCATCCCACCATATCAATCTCTGTGCTTTGGGCAGCCTTGGCTTGGTTTCTTGGCTGGTTTTAGTTATTTTGGACATTCTCTTGTCTCTGAAGGTCCCTGGACATGGCTAAGGCCTACTTATCTATTATTTCACCCTCTCTCCTCCCTATGAGAGAGACTAGCATGTTTGTCCATCTCTTATTGAAACAATTTTACAGGGGTCTTGAAAACTTGTACTCTCCCATATAGGAGCCTGCTGATCCTTGGGAATTGAATTTGGTTTTAACTTAACTCATGGAGGGAGAAACCCTTTGAATCCAATAGATTCTTGCTCCTTGTAGTTCATGTCTGTGAATGTCTCATTCTTTGTGGCCATCGCCTTGGCCATCTTACGGGGCCAGATGTCCCATCCATTTTATTCTCTATTCCACAATTATAGGTGATCCTCAAACCTCACCCCAAACTTATGACAAATACATTGAACTTTTATCTCAATAAGTCTGTCACTTTCTGTGTTTTTTTTTAATGCAACCCTTCACTATCTTGGACAAGTTGGACTTCATACCTGTGGTTTTAAAATAGAAAATAAATACTAGTTAGACTGAACTAAACTGTTTAGAAAGTGACACATCCTTTGGCCTGTGCCACTTCCCGCAGCCCTCATTAGTCTGAAACAGCGAACCACAGCCAATGGGAGCTGTGATTGGCCGAACCTGCAGATGCTGCAGGTAAACAAACCGTCCCAGCCTGCCAGCAGATTTCCCTGAAGGACCGCGTGCCAGAGGTTATCGATCCCTGCAATATGTTCAGAGAACAAGAGTTACTGTTAAGTAACTCTTATTTTCCTCTCAGAAATTGAATTAGCCTCACAATTCTTCTGCATTTACCTCATATTATTAAAATGAAATAATCTCAGTGGTTCAGAATTGTCCACCAGCTTGCAAAATTCCTCCAGGAAATTCTCGCTGAGTAAGAGTGTCAACTATGCCTATTTCCTCTTCACTACAAGGGACAGATTCTCATTTCTGTCTATAGGTAAAGGGTTCTGTAAATGTACAGAGCTTCAGAAGTGTGGTTTAATAATAATGAAACAAATCTAGAAGTGCTTCCTCAGGTCCAAACAAACTCTCAACATTCTATTTTACAGAGAATCCTCTCTATGTGGGATTGACCCCTCCTCCACAACCATCTCCATGGCAGCATTCCTCTCTTCACTTCAGTTCATCAGAATGGTTCAATGATCCATGAAGAGAGAAGGAGATGGCAGTGGGCAAGCTGGAGAAATTCAAATGTGTTCAGTTGAGGTATTTGGCTTTACTCCAGTGTAACTGAGATCAATATCTGTACTCAGGACTTTTCAAAAAATAATTAGCAAGTTCATTATCATTCTTAATACTTGGTGACACATATAATTCAAGTGTGCTGAACTATATACTAATAGTTTTCAATGATTCATTTGACAATTTTCTATCAATAACTATAATTTACATTTGCATGCTTGCTTTATTTTTCTTCTTAACGTGTTTACCTGCAGAGTGCTTTCACCTCATTCCTCCTGCTCTTTATGCTTATCCTGGACTAACTCATTTTACCAGGCAAGAATTTTGAATTCAACCTTTATTGGTTTCCTGCCTCCCTTCCCACTCATCTTCTTCAAAATAACATAATTCTTGGAGTTGAATAATTTTCTTCTCCCTCAGTGTAAATGCAAGGTACTTCTATTGTTGTTGGCGGAGTTACACCAGTTTTATGCTGATATCAGTGAGAGTAGAATCAGGACCTTTGTCTTGTTAAGTTTAGCAAACAACATATTTAAATTCTTTAAATCAGAATATTTACTTGTATTTTACTGCAAGGCTTCTATACACTGTTTGTTATAATTTCTGTAATCATTCTTAATAAACTCTTTCAAATTAGATATCTATTTCATCATTGATCAGGAAACAAGTCTTAAATTAATCTATTGGTAAAGTGCTGTGTAAATTTACAGGACTGTTGTTTAATAATAATCAGCCAAATCCAGCAGTGCTTCACCAGGTTCATTCATACTCCCAAGATCTGTTCTTTCACTGGATGGTTCTCTCCATGTGGGATTGACCACAGCCATCTCCCTGGCAGCATTCCTCTCTTTGTTTGAATCCTTTGTTTCAGTTCTCATGGGCCCAAAGATCCACATGGGAAAGGGAAGAGGGAGAGGCAGTGAGCTGGCTGGGAGATGAGTGAGTGGACTTGAGAGGGGGACATACATTTTTCCCACAGATGCCGTGGAGTCGCCCCCAAAAACACAATGCAGAGATAGACAGTATATCCTTTCCACAGCCACATCTCCATGGTTGAGAACATCTTCATCTTGAACAGAGTATCCTAAGATTAATTGGCCACTGGCTCCAATAGAGATAGCTAAGAAGCAAGGGGTCACAGAGCTGCTGTGGGGTCACAGATTTTCTGGATGGATGGCATTGCCCTATCACTGATCTCCTCTGATTCTTCAGGTTTTAAGGACCATATCCTCACCCTGTTTCTGGACACATGGTGTGGGGCAGATTAGAAGTAGCTTTAGATCATTAAGTTCATATTTATAGTCATCAAGTTTAAGGCGTGAAGGGACCACCAGATCATTTAGGGTGACCTGTATGTCACAGCCACCATCACCAACCAGCATCTTCATACTAAACCTAACAACCAAAATTAGACCAAAGTATTACAGCCCACAGGAGACTAAACTATTATGTGCCAAAAGGAGACAATAGGAAGAACCAAGGTGCACCAGTGTCTAAGGCCCCTGCAATGTCAGGGAAATGACTGAGATATACTAAAATAATCCTAGCAAACAGGGGTGCTGGAACAATTTGTACAGTGAAGGTGCTGAAAGCCATTGAAACAAACTGTAAACCGTATGTATAACGGAAACCACTTCAACCCAGGGGGTGCTACCACTCTCCCAGCACCCCTAGTTCCAGCACCTATGCTAGCAAGTGACCCCACATACATGCTGCAGAGAAAACAAAAATATCCCAAGGTCACTTCCAATCTGACTAGGGGGAAAATTCCTTCCTGACCCCATATATGGCAATCAGTTAGACCTTGAGCATGTCAGCAAGAGACAGCCAGCCTAGTGCTTGAAAGAGAGAATGATCAAACCCTGGACCTCCTCATCCAATATCCTATCTCCAGCCATGGCCATCCCTGATGCTTCAGAGGAAGGAGACCAACCCTCCCACTCCCAGAATACCTTGAAGTTGATAAATCCTTTCCTGACCCCTTCAGATGGCCAGCTGAAGCTCTGAAGAATGAGCTTTTAGAAACATAAGACACAAACCAGAAGTGAGTCTCATGCCTGCTCAACCCTGCTCCCTGTCATCAAAATCCCCCCATCATACAATTAAACTCATACATTTGTCCATCTCTCCCTCAAAACTAATTAAACTGTTTGCCCCTAAACCTCCTTTTCAGAGATTGTTCCAGACCTCACTCCTCTCATGGTTTGAAACCTTTTTCTAATTCCTAGCTTGAATTTGTTCATGGCCAGGTTATACTCATTTGTTCTTGTGTCAGCATTGTCCTCTAGTTTAAATAGCTCTTCACCCTCCCTGGTGTTTACTCACTTTAATGTATTTATATAGTGCAGTCATGTCCCCCTCAGCCTTCTTTTTACTAGGCTAAACAAGTTATGAATTTCCAGTCTTCTGTTGTAATATAGGCCCTCTATTCCTTTGTCATCCTATTAGCTCTTCTCTGCATCAGTCTCAGTTTGAATTAATCTTTCTTGAACACTGGTGACCAGAATTATACACAATATTCCAAATGAGGTGTTACCAGTGATGTGTGCAATGGCATTAAAACTTCTCTATTGACACTGGAAATGCTTTGCCTGACACATCTTAGGATCATATTTGCCTTTTTCACAGCCACATCACACTGATGGCTTATAGTCATGCTATGATCAAATCACACACTCACATACTCTCTCTTCCTCTGTTGCTTCCAACTGATGATCCTGCAACTTGAAGTAGAAATTATTATTATCAGACCCTAAATGCATGACCTGGCATTTTGTACTATTGATCTTCATCCCATTTCTGTCACTCCAAACTTCAAAGTTGTCCAGTTCTTCTTGTATAATATTCCGATCCTCCAATGTTTTGACAATGCCTCTCAATCTTGTGTCATCAGAAAATTTCAGTAGTACACTCCTACTTCTTGTGACAAGGTAACATAAAAATATTGAAAAAAAAATGGATTCTTGAGGAACTCCACCAGTAACCTGCAGTCTGACAGTTTACCTTTCAGCTCAACCCATTGCCTTCTCCCCTGTAGCCAATTCTTTATCTACTTTCTCTAATTTAAGTAATAATTTACCATGTGGTTCCATGTCAAATGTTTTATTGAAGTCCAAGTATATTAGATCTACTGCATTTCCTAAAAAAAAAACAAAAAAAAAGTGATTTTCTCAAAGAAGAAATCAGATTACTCTGGAATTATCTATTTTGGTAAACCTATACTGTATTATGGCCTTTTATAGTTTATCTAATTGAATTTAATTATTCTTTACTTCATTATTTGTTCTAAAGCCTTGCACACCACTGAAGTGAGAATAATTGTTTATATTGAGAATAACTGAGAATAATAATTTCCCATCTCCTTTTCTTAAACATACATATAATGGTAGCAATTCTCTAGTCATATGGTACTTCCTCCAAACAGACAGATTTGATTAAAATCCTTTCTACCAGACAAGCATTCTCATGTGGCAGTTCTTTCAGTATTCTGGGATGCACGTTATCTCCCCTCACCATACCTGGTCTGAGCACCTGAAGCTCTTCAAATTTTTCTTCCACTTCAGATCTGGTCATTTCTCTTTCTACTATACTTATTTCCATCAGGTGTCCTGTTTTCATGCCCATGTTCCATATTATCATCCTTACTGAAAAATGAGGCAAAGTATTTATTTCAATTTTGGGGGCATCTTTAATCTTCTTCTCATTCACACAGCATAGCAGCCAAATCTTACCCTTCCTTATTCTGTTTTTACTTATGTAACTAAAAACCCTCTTTTTATTTATTTTAATTTCCTTGTAAAGAGCTACTTCAGCTTGACTTTTAGCATTTCTCACTTTATTCCTATGTTTTCTAACCTCCAAGATGTAGCTTTCTTTCTGATCAATTCCTTCCCCCTCCCCCCATTTCCTATAGGATCTCTGCTTACTCCGAATAACCTTTTTAAGATGTGAAGTATCAGAGGGGTAGCCGTGTTAGTCTGTATCCACAAAAACAACAAAAAGTCCACTGGCACCTTAAAGACTAATGGATTTATTTGGCAATAAGCTTTCATGGATAAAAAACCCACTTATTCACATTATTCTTGCATCTGAAGAAGTGTTTTTTTTAACCCACGAAAGCTTATGCCCAAATAAATCTGTTAGTCTTTAAGGTGCCACCGGACTCCTTGTTCTTTTTGAGATGGTTAATTATTACAGCTGGGTCTGCAGCCTTTCCTTACAAGTTTTTCTAAATTTGATCTGAAGAAATTCCAAGCAGTGTCATTTATCCCAACATGCAGCACAATCATGGATTTCCCCTCTTTCCCATTAGGATCCTCTTCAGCCTCACATCCACATCTCATCTCTTGGCAGACAAAACACTTTCCAGTTCTCTGGGTCTGGTGATAGGTCCGTCAATTCTTCTGAGTATGGACTTCCTGATCACATAGAATCATAGAATATCAGAGTTAGAAGGGACCTCAGGAGGTCATCTAGTCCAATCCCCTGCTCAAAGCAGGACCAGCCCCCAACCTGTCCCTTCCTGATGTTAATATGAATCTGTCTTACGTTCTCTCTCTCAGTCCCCTGTACATCATCCTCATTTTTTCCCTCTGCTTTGGTCCCTGGCTATCTCCATTATCTCTTCCTCTCTTCTGAAGGGACTGACTTCCTTTCTTTTCTCCCTTGCAACCTCATCACTTGACAGTTTATCCTCCTCATTCTCCAGTGCAGTAAACTTATTATTTAACTTGATTTTATCACCACTAGCTGGTCTCTTCCTTGTCCTCATAGTCACTTATTTCTCTAGCTAATCCTCATCTTCTTGCAGTCCACACCTTCATATCCTTTTGTTCAACGGGTGTCTGCAAACCTGGCATTGTCTATACCATCTCCTTTCTTATCTCCTGTATCATACTTTTCAAAACCCTGTCTGAATTCCATTGTTGTGTCCACTTGCATTTCTAATCCTTGGAATTTCTATGCCAGGAGATATATCAGGCAACATTTGATGAATAAGTAGCTTCCATCAGATACCCACTCAAAGATGATGACAATCCCACACTTGTGCATCTGACCATCACTTTGGTTTCCTCTTCTTCTCAGACCATTTGTAGTGGTGCCTCAGTAGCCATTGTCTTATCTTCCTAGACCTTATTCCTAGAAAAGAAAAGTGTGTGTGTGGGGAAATCGCCCAAATTCCTTTGTAAAGCCCATCCCTCTCAGAAAGAGTGCATCTGAAGAAGTGGGTTTTTTACCCACGAAGCTTATGCCCAAATAAATCTGATCGTCTTTAAGGTGCCTCCAGACCTTGTTTCATAGATTCATATATTCAAGGGTCAGAAGGGACCAATGTGATCATCTAGTCCGACCCCCTGCACAAAGCAGGCCACAGAACCCTACCCATCCACTTCTATAACAAACCCCTAACCTATTGAAGTCTTCAAATTGTGTTTTGAAGACCTCAAGCTGCAGAGAATCCACCAGCAAGTGACCCATGCCCCACGCTTCAGGGGAAGGCGAAAAACCTCCAGGACCTCTGCCAATCTGCCCCGGAGGAAAATTCCTTCCCTACCTCAAATATGGCGATCAGCTAAACCCTGAGCATGTGGGCAAGACTCACCAGCCAGTACTCAGAAAAGAATTCTCTGCAGTAACTCACATCCCATCCCATCCAGCATCCCATCACCAACCACTGGGCATACTTATCTGGTGATAATCAAAGATCAATTGCCAAAATTAGGCTCTCCTGTCATACCATCCCTTCCATAAACTTATCAAGCTTAATCTTAAAGCCAGATATGCCTTTTGCCCCCACTACTCCCCTTGGAAGGCTGTTCCAGAACTTCACTCCTCTAATGGTTAGAAACCTTCATCTAATTTCAAGTCTAAACTTCCTAGTGTCCAGTTTATACCCATTCGTTCTTGTATCTACATTGGTACTGAGCTTAAATAATTCCTCTCCCTCTCTAATATTAATCTCTCTGATATATTTATAAAGAGCAAGCATATCCCCCCTCAGCCTTCTTTTGGCTAGGCTAAACAAGCCAAGCTCTTTGAGTCTCCTTTCATAAGGCAGGTTTTCCATTCCTCGGATCATCCTAGTAGCCCGTTTCTGAACCTGTTCCAGTTTGAATTCATCCTTCTTAAACATGGGAGACCAGAACTGCACACAGCATTCCAGGTGGGGTCTCACCAGCGCCTTATATAACGGTACTAACACCTCCTTATCTTTGCTGGAAATACCTCACCTGATGCATCCTAAAACCGCATTAGCTTTTTTAACTGCTATATCACATTGGCGGCTCATAGTCATCCTGTGATCTACCAATACCCCAAGGTCCTTCTCCTCCTCTGTTGCTTCCAACTGATGCGTCCCCAATCTATATCTAAAGTTCTTATTATTAATCCCTAAGTGCATGACCTTGCACTTTTCACTATTAAATTTCATCCTATTACTCTTACTCCAGTTTACAAGGTCATCCAGATCTTCCTCTATGATATCCCTGTCCTTCTCCGTGTTAGCAATACCCCCCAGCTTCGTGTCATCCGCGAACTTTATTAGCACATTCCCGCTTTTTGTGCAAAGGTCAGTAATAAAAAGGTTAAATAAGATTGGTCCCAGAACAGATCCTTGAGGAACTCCACTAGTAACCTCCTTCCAGCCTGACAGTTCACCCTTCAGTACGACCCGTTGTAGTCTCCCCTTTAACCAGTTCCTTATCCACCTTTCAATTTTCATATTGATCCCCATCTTTTCCAATTTGACTAATAATTCCGCATATGGAACCGTGTCAAATGCCTTACTGAAATCGAGGTAAATTAGGTCTACCGCATTTCCTTTGTCTAAAGAGTCTGTCACCTTCTCAAAGAAGGAGATCAGGTTGGTTGGCACGATCTACCTTTAGTAAAGCCATGTTGTACTTTGTCCCAATTACCATTAACCTCAATGTCCTTAACTACTTTCTCCTTCAAAATTTTTTCCAAGACCTTAGATACTACAGATGTCAAACTAACAAGCCTATAGTTACTTGGATCACTCTTTCTCCCTTTCTTAAATATAGGAACTACATTAGCAATTCTCCAGTCATACGGTACAAACCCTGAGTTTACCGATTCATTAAAAATTTTCACGAACGGGCTTGCAATTTCATGCGCCAGTTCCTTTAATATTCTCGGATGAAGATTGTCCGGGCCCTCTGATTTTGTCCCATTAAGCTGTTCAAGTATGGCTTCTACCTCAGATGTGGTAATATCCACCTCCATATCCTCATTCCCGTTTGTCATTCTTCCATTACCCCTAAGCTCCCCATTAGCCTTATTAAAGACTGAGGCAAAGTACTTATTTAGATATTGGGCCATTCCGAGGTTATCCTTAACCTCCTTTCCATCCTCAGTGTGTAGCGGTCCCACTTCTTCTTTCTTTGTTTTCTTCTTATTTATATGGCTATAGAACCTTTTACTATTGGTTTTAATTCCCTTTGCAAGGTTCAACTCTGCTTGGCTTTTAGCCTTTCTCACTTTATCCCTACATGTTCTGACCTCACTAAGATAGCTTTCCTTGCTAATCCCATCCTTCTTCCACTCCTTGTAGGCTTTCTGCTTTTTCTTAATCACCTCCCTGAGATGCTTGCTCATCCAGCTTGGTCTACAACTCCTGCCTATGGTTTTTTTCCCCTTTCTTGGGATGCATGTTTCTGCAGCTGCGACTTAAAGTAATTCCAGGCCTCTTCCGCATTTAGATCCACAAGTTCTTCAGTCCAATCCACTTCCCTAACTAATTTCCTTAATTCTTTAAAGTTAGCCCTTTTAAAATAAAAAACCCTAGTCCCAGATCTATTTTTGTTTATCCTTCCATCTAGTTTGAACTGAATTAGCTCATGATCACTCGAACCAAGGTTGTCCCCTACAACCATTTCTTCTATGAGGTCCTCACTGCTCACCAAAATCAAATATAAAATGGCATCCACTCTTGTTGGTTCTTCAACTACTTGGTGAAGGAATCCATCAGCTATCACACCCAGAAAAATCTGAGCCCTACTATTCTTGCTAGCACTTGTCCTCCAGTCTATATCTGGGAAGTTAAAGTCTCTCATGATCACACATTTCCCATTTCTGTTTACTTCCTTAAAAACATTAAAGAGGTCTATATCCATCTCCAAATCAGATCCCGGCGGTCTGTAGCACACCCCAAGCACTATCTCAGGGGAGGCTCTAGTAGCTTTCTTTCCCAGTGTGATTTTTGCCCAGACAGACTCTGTCTTGTCCATTCCATCACTTCTTATTTCTTTACAGTTAACTTCCTCATTAACGTACAATGCTACTCCACCACCTTTGCCTTTATTTCTATCTTTCCTAAACAGCACATAGCTTTCAATACCTGTACTCTAGTCATGACTACTATTCCACCATGTTTCTGTTATCCCTATAATATCCAGTTTCACTTCCTGCACCAGTAGCTCTAGTTCCTCCATTTTGTTCCCTAGGCTCCTCGCATTAGTGTACAGACATCTTAATTTTTGCCATTTGGCTTCACTCACATTCTGTACCCTGTTAGGCACAGACATTCTACCACCAACATCGCCTGTTAGTCTGTTATCTACACTACCCTTCCTCCGTATGCCAATTCTTCTGTCCACGTCTGTATCCCCTCTTACTTTGTTTACTTCCCTCTCAAAGTTAAATTCCGGCGTGGAGATCTCCCGAACATCTTCCAACCATCTCCCCCAAATTTGTAGTTTAAAGCTCTCTTAATCAGGTCGGCGAGCCTCCATCCTAGAAGTCTATTTCCCTCCTTGCTCAGGTGAAGTCCATCCCGAGAGAACAGTCTTCTGTCCGTAAATGCTTCCCAATGGCCTACATCCCAAAGCCCTCCTTATAGCACCACTGCCTGAGCCATCTGTTGATCGCCATAATCTTGTCACACCTTTGTCGCCCTTCTCTAGGAACTGGCAGAATCCCACTGAAGATCACCTGAGCCTCGAATTCCTTAAGCGTCTTCCCCAGTCTGGCATAGTCTCCCTTGATACATTCCAGAGAGTATCTAGCCGTATCATTCGTTCCCGCATGAAGGATAAGCAATGGATTCTTCCCCGCTCCCGCTAGTATCCTTTTCAGCCTCAGATCCACATCCTGTATCTTAGCACCTGGCATACAACACACTCTTCTCTTCTCCCGATCAGCTCTAGTCACAGGCCTGTCTTCTTTTCTCAGTAAGGAGTCTCCAATCACGTAGACCTGCCTTTTCCTGGTGACAGTGCACTTCTCCGGTCTATCCCCCGCACCCACTGGCTGCAAGTCCTCTCGATTCCTATTCCCCCTTGCAATCCTCCTGGGGCTCACATGTGGTGTTGCCTCCATTGACTCCTCCCCTCCTCTTGCAGGACTATCAGCTCTTCTCTTTTTCCTTGCCCTCTCTCCTTCAGTGGCCACCTGCTGTGCCCCTTCTTCATTTTCCAACTCTGCAAACCTGTTCCTGAGTTCTATTTCTCCTTCACTGGCCCATCTTTTCCTCTGCCTGGTTCTCTTAGTCACATGCTTCCACCGTCCACTTTCCTCACCAAGCAGTCTCTCTTCTGAATTCTTTGGTCCTGCTTCCATCTGCACATCTGAGCTTATCCCTTCAGCCCCCTCGTGTCTGTGCTCCATCATCTGCTCAAACTCCTGTCTAAACTCAACCAGAGTTTGCACCTGCATCTCCAGTCCTTGGATCTTCTCTTCCATCAGCTCTATCAGGCGGCACTTCATGCAGACAAAGCTCTTTTCAGGCGCCCCCTCCAGGATCATGTACATGCCGCAGCTTCCACATCCAGTCATCCTCATCGTGTCTTTCACTGCTACCTCTGTATCAGTCATGGCCTTCCCACCTGAAGCCTGGTAGTCAAAACAACACAAGCCCCCAGCAGGCACCAGACCACTACCGTATCCCTTAATCAGCTTGTCAGTTCCTCTGTCTTAGTCTTAGTCTCCCCGGAAACCTCCCCCTGGAAACTCCCACTGAAACTCCCCTGTTTACAGCTCTGTTTGCTGGCTCCTGTGCCGCTGCCTGACTGGCTGGCTACTTATATAGGACCCCTAATCAGGTAAGCCCCGCCCCCTAATCAGGGCTCCGCTGCTCTCCCAGCACACTGCCCCTAGCAGCCTCCACACATACACTACACAATACAAGCCACAAACTACAAACTACAAAAACCTGCTTCTCCAACAGAACTCCCACTGAAACTCCCCTGTTGTTTTTGTGGATACAGACTAACATGGCTACCTCCTGATATTTGATAAGAAAATCTACTGTTAGCTTTTTACTGTGCCAATGTTTGCTAATGACTGGCTTTTAAACCTAGCCAAACTAGATCAACAACACCCCGTCATTAAGGGATATCAGTAAGCTCTGAATCAAGCCATATACCTGTAACAAATCACTCTGTCATGGTATAATTCCCCACTCTGAACCTTAGCATCCAAAAGATGGGGTACCAGCATGAATTCCTCTAAGCTCAATTACCAGCTTAGTACTTGTAGCACTGCCACCAACCAGTAATTCCAGTGCCTGGTACACTCTGGTCCCCCCAAAACCTTGCCCGGGGACCCCCAAGACCCAGTCCCTCTGGATCTCAACACAAGGAAAGCAAACCCTTTCCTATACCGCTGCTTCTCCCAGGCTTCCCCTCCCTGGGTACCCTGGAAGATCACTGTGATTCAAACTCCTTGAATCCTAAACAGAGAGGAAAATGCACCTTCCCCCCTCCTTCTCTCTCCCCCTCTCAGACTCTCCCTGAGAGAGAAAGTAATCCTAACACAGAGAGAAAATGACCTCTCTCTCCCCACCAATTCCCTGGTGGATCCAGACCCAGTCCCCTGGGGTCTCACCAGAATAAAAAAACAATCAGGTTCTTAAACAAGAAAAGCTTTTAATTAAAGGAAGAAAAAACAGTAAAAATTATCTTTGCAAATTTAAGATGGAATATGTTACAGAGTCTTTCAGCTATAGACACTGGGAATACCCTCCCAGCCTAAGTATTCAAATACAAATTAAAATCCTTTCAGCAAAATACACATTTGAACTCCTCCCAGACAAATACACATTTTCAAATAAAGAAAACAAACATAAGCTTAGCTCGCCTTATCTACCTAGTACTCACTATTCTGAACTTATAAGAGCCTGTATCGGAGAGAAACCTGGTTGCACGTCCGGTCCCTCTGAGAACTCAGAGTGAACAACCACCAAAAACTAACAGCGCACACAAAAACTTCCCTCCCTCAAGATTTGAAAGTATCGTGTCCCCTGATTGGTCCTCTGGTCAGGTGACAGTCAGGCTCACTGAACTTGTTAACTCTTTACAGGCAAAAGAGACATGAAGTACTCCTGTTTTATTAACCCTTAACTATCTGTTTATGACATTCAAAAAATCAAGACCATATTTTATGAGCACAAAATCATGACTCTCTTCTCAGGCCAAACTCCCACAAAAGCTCAACTGTAAGTGGCTAGCTGTTTAATGTACTTATGTCACATTTGTGTGAAAGGAAAAACATTATATATGACTTGCCATGATCTAGAGGAGTAATTTTGAATTTAATTGACATTTCAGGGGGTTTGATTGCTAAATAAATAGTTAATTTTGGTTGAAATATCATTGACAATCCCATTGGATATAAAGTTCAACTAGCAAAGGGCTGTATCAGTATTAAAGTCACCTCCCAAGAAAAGTAGAGAATTACAATTAATTTACCCTTCTGGGGCCTGATCCCCTGGAGCTGATGAGAGTCTTTCAATTGACTTCAAAGGGCTTTGGATCAGTCCCATAGTTTATTACCACATTTAAAATTTAAACAGCCTGTGTTATTCATTCATTTAAACATTGAATGTTCTCTGCAACCATCTTTGTTTATTTTAATTTCTTATTTAGCTCAAATTCTATCTGATGAATAAAACTACAAATATAGAAAATTTGATGTCTGTATGAATGAGCATAAGATAAGTTCAATGAATTAGTGAGAAACTTGGTGTCCAACATTTTCAAACACAAATACCTAAAAGAGAGGTACCTAAATCTATATTGAGGAACCTAAATAGAAATGGCCTAATTTCTGGAAATATTGATCACCCCCAAACCTCAAAGAAGTCAATGGAAATTGCAGGTGCTCAGCCAATTCTATTGAGGTTTCTAAATATGGATTTAGAAGCCTTATTTTAGGCATCCAGTTCTAAAAATGTTGGCCTGCTTGGGCAACTGGTAAATTTTAATTTTCCAATGTGTGTTTTTCTATCATCTCTACTCTAAAGTTGTTGCATGTGACACTCCCAAACAAAACACTTTTCTATTCCAATGTCTGTAGGAAACAGGTCCTCTAAAAGGGATCATAACTTGGATTTAGGTCTCTTAAGGAACTGTTATTTAAAAAGTAGTCTATAGAATTGATAAAAGGTTAGCCTCGGTGACTAATCCTGTCAATTTAAGATTGTCCATTGATTTACTCATTCACTCTTGTTGTTCTCTTAACAGAAAAGAACTGTGAGAAATATTCAGGTATGGGAAGTTAAATAGAAACTTATTGCAATTATAAGACTGAAAGTCACTTACAGTAATCTTAAATTCCTGGTGCAACCTTAACTTCCCTGGTTAGGCCACTCCTTTCAGTAGAGTTCCTTTAATGTTGCCTTGCCCTAAACCTTCTTTGGATTGGGCTACCTTGACTGCTCAAAAGGTTGCCCAGTAAAGGGGGATAGACTCCTTATCTTGCTGAAGTGATTCTTATATAAAACTTTGTCCAAGCAGTTGATATGTATGTAAAAAGCTCTGGGATACATCTGGAAAAAAGGTTTTGTGTATATGAAAGATAATTTTAACTACTTCACTATTTAAACCTCTTACATAAATCTTTTAGATTATAAAATATTTGGAGCAGAGACTATTACTTATTATCGGGCCTGCTGATGGGGGGAGGAAACAGGCAATTGACCAGGGCTCCCGGCAATTTAAGAGGGCCCAGGGACCACTGGCTGCTGCCACTGCTGCAGAAGCAGCAGCCAAAAGCCTGCTGGCCCATTTAAATTGCCTGGGTGGGCCACAGGGTTCTAGGTGTGCACGAGTTGGTAATGGTGGCGGCAAAGGCAGCCAGGTGGATATGTGGAAGCCCTGGCTATACCAGAGGTATGCACTCAGCAGCACAGCTGGCAGCTTGTTGGGCACCAGCCAGTGCAGGTGCAGTGCCACCCAAATGTCAGGCAAACCACGTCCTTGGAGGCACAACTTGTGCATGCGTGAACCAGTTGCCTCACAAGGTCCAGCACTGCGCCCCTGTAGTGATGCCACTCTGGGCCAGCAGCAGCATGGGGCCTGGCTTCATCCCTGCTGTTATTGGACCTGTTTATTATGCACTTAGCACAACAGACCCCTGGTCTGGCTGACTTCTAGGCACTACCACAATCTGTTCAATAATAAAGGCAGGATGTACCTTTTAATTTTGGCTCACAAGGGATGTGCTGGCCAAGGCTTCCCACCCATTGGCCTGGAATGGTGAACCATGGCCAGTGGAAGCCATGATTGGCCAAACCTGCCAACGCAGCAGGTAAACAAACTGGCCCAGCCCACCAGGGTGCTTACCCTGGTGAGCTGCATGCCAGAGGTTGCCGACCCCTGATTTAAGCAACTGGTTACATACCACAGATAGCAGTTCTGCAATTTCATATTTGAATTCCTTCATAACTCGTGGGTGAATACCATCTGATCCTGGTTACTTATTACTGTTTGTTTTATCTATTTGTTCCAAAACCTCCACTGCTGACATCTCGGTCAAGGACAGTTCCTCAGATCTGTCACCTAAAAAGAACAGCTCGGATGTAGAGAATCTCCTCTGTATCCTTTGAAATGAACCCCAATGCAAAGAATTAATTTAGCTTCTCTGCAATGGCCTTGTCTTTCTTAAGGGCTCCTTTAGCACCTTGATTCTCCAATGGCTCCACTGGTTCCTTGGCAGGCTTCCTGCTTTTGATGTACTTGGGGAAAAAACATTTTTGTGCTTAGCTAGTTGGTCTTCAAATTCTTTCTTGACCTTCTTTATTATACTTTTACAATTGAAATGCCATAGTTTATGCTCCTTTCTATTTTTCTCAGTAGGATCTGACTTCCAATTTTTAAGGATGCCTTTTTGTCTCTGAATACCTCTTTTACTCTTCTGTTTAACCAGGATGACATATTTTTGGCCTCCTGCTGCTTTTTGTTGTTTTTATTATTTGTGGTATACATTGAGTTTGAGCCTTTACTGTAGTGTTTTTAAGTAGTCTCTGTGATGTTTGTATGCATTTCACCCTTCTGACTGTTTCTTTAATTTCTGTTTAACTAGCATCCTCATTTTTGTGTAACTCTCCCTTTTGAAGTTAAATGCTATTATAATGGGTTTCTTTGTCATTTCCCCTCCCTAAAAGGGTGTTAAATTTAATTACACTGTGGTCGCTATTACCAAACTGTTCAGCCATATGAACCTCTTAGACCAGATTCTGTTCTACATTTAGGATTAAATCAAGAATTGCCTCTCCCATTGTGGGTTCCAGGACAAGCTGCTCCAAGAAGCAATCATTTATGGTGTCTAGAAATTTTATTTCTACCTCCTTTCCTGAGCTGACATATACTCAGTCAATACAAGGACAGTTGAAATCTCCCATTGTTACTGTGTTTTGTGCCGCTGTAGCCTCATTTGATCTCCCTGAGAATTTCACAATCACCATCATCCTGACCAGATGTTTGGTAGTATATTCCTACTGCTCTATTCTATTTAAGCATGGGATTTCTAATCCATAGAAATTATATAGTACAATTTGATTTATTTAAGATTTTCACTATATTTGACTGTATGCTTTCTTTCACTTATAAAGTGCCATTCCCTGACCAGTGTGGCCTATCTGTCATTTGTACATATTTTGTACACTTGTATTATCATGTTTTACTGATTATCCTCATTCCACCAAGTTTCCATGGTGCCTGTTATATCACTATTCTCATTTACTGCCAGACCCATTTTAGTATTTAGACTTCTAGCATTTGTATATAATCACTTGTACTTCTTGTCAATAATCAGTTGCTTGCCTTCATGTGTTATATATTTAAATGGGACTTTTTTATGTATGACCATTCCAAGTCCTGTCAGAGGTCCAGAGAGGCCTGGGCCACTTCCAGCATTTGAGGTCCCTAGCCATAAAAAAAAATTAAAATGACGACACATGGTCTAATCTTGTGCCATCAGAACCGATGTATTTTTATTAATATTTATGAACATTTTTAACTCTTTAATATGACAAAATCTATATCAGTTAACAAAAAAATTATGTCTTTTACCAAATCATCTCTCTTATTTGCTTAAATTTTCAACTCTAAGCTGAAAGAGTGTGTCACATTTTGGTCTGATAGGGATGCGCATAAAAACAAGTTGTGAAAAACTTATCAAATGCCAAAAAAACAAGTGTCTAAATTTGAGGATCCCTTTCAGCTTGAGTCCCAAGCCAAATGGCCCTCCTGACCTCACCTCTGATTGGCCCTGACTGTTCCTTACTAGCTCCTGTTTGTACTTTAGCAGGATATACATTTCCCACTTTAATAAATTCATCCCTAAGGGATGTCTCTGCCTGAACCGTGTGCTTCTCCGTATCTGGCAGCTTTCCCTCTTTAATTCTAAATTTCTATTTTCATGTTTAAAAACATATGATGTTTTTATAAAACTGGTTATTTCGTATTTTTTTCTATCTTGTAGAAATGTCTCATTTATGATTTAGTTATACAGGAGCATAGCTATGTACAGTGCTTTAAAACAGTTCTAATATGCTCAATATTAATTTGTTTGTTCATTCCAATAGTGTTAAAATCTAAAAAGGAGATTACAATATTGTAACTCTAAACTCTAGATCTGCAGAGTTACTTGTTAGAATCATGATAACTTGCTGTGTGCTCTTAAAGTAAAATAGTCAAAAGACAGATATTCAGAAATAGAATTGTCTGAACACTCCAATTTTCACATCATGAACTGGCTACGAGGAAAACTATTTCTGTCTGTTCCTAAGTTTGACAGCTTCCAAAAATGTTTCAGGAGGTTTTAGTCCTACCTCTTATTTCTGTACCTTCTGTTAAGAATCACTGTGTATGGGTCTGTTTGATGAACCCCCCCCCCAAAAAAAGGGTGGAAAGGCAACAAAGATGTGCAACCAAGTGTGATGCCTCTGTTCAAACTGATAACATTGTTGTGTTTATTATTTCTTGTTTATAGGCCAGTACAGACCAGTGGCCATGCAAAGCTTTACTCTCCCATTTAGCACTTATGCCTCCATTCTTTCTCATAAGACTTTAAAAAAAATCACTTTCACTTACTGAACTGCACACATAATGGATTAGATTTTTTATTTTAATATTTATTTCCAAAGATTTTCAAATTGATAGAATAAAAATTATACTGTTACAAAGCAGGGTTCATACAATACTATTGCAGAAAAATACACTAACTGAATTACCAATATTCCACGAGGAAAGTATACAGCCAGTGCAACAGGACAAAGTTATATATAATACAGTCAACATAGGTTGATATATCCTGCAAGAGAGGCATCATTGTGTAATAAACTGGCTACCCAATGTACCTCCTTATTAGAGACAACTTCAGGGTGAAAGTATTGCTTTACCAACATAAATTTGTGCAGTAAGCTTTCTCTCTGAGGCTTTATTGCAAGAAGTTTAGTCTATTCGGATTAGTAAAGCAATATGCTGGGTTTACAATGTAAATGATTTTGATTTTTTTACCAGAACATTAAGTCATATGTTTAAGCTTCACTTTCAAGATCTCTTTGGGTTCACTAGCAAAATGATGAAGTGGGTTATGGGATTGTAATGGGTATTTAGACAAGGAACTCTATTTAGACTATTAACTAACTGCTTTGTGCTGATATAGTAAAAAGGTTCAGCACAAGTCCTGTGCCCCACATATGTCTTAAAGCCCCACTGTCCCAATATGTCAACCATTTTCCTTTCCCAATTCATCATACTTCATTTTTCTCCCATGCCTATTTTTAAAAGAAAAACAATAAAATACCAAACAACTCTTAGCACAACAATCAGCTCATTTATCCAGGCCAGAAATTGTTTGATTCTAACAAACTAAACATATTCCTTGTTAAGGACTGTCAATGTATTAAATGGATTTGTACTGGTGTAGCAGATCAGAAATTGGTCTGCTACAATATCAGTATTTCATATATATGATATGTTAAAGTTAAAAAAAATGGACAGGTATGTTGGTGGGTTTTTTTCAGGTGAATGTAATTTGAGTATTGAATAAAAGTAACCAAATATCTAAGTATCTGTCCTCTGTCCATTTTCCTTGGTATGTAACTGGTGTGTTACTTTATCTATAACCACAACTGCTAATTTTTTTTTAATCATTCCTCGATGGTTGGACTTTTGTTTTCTCCCACCCCTACCCGCCCAGGTGAGAGGCTACCAATAGACAAGCAGTTATTAGCAAATGAGAAATTAATTCTTCACATCTCTCTCTTGACTAGTTAATTTCCTCTAGTTGGAGTTCAGGAAGGGACAGCCCTCTAACTCAAGCTTCCCAAATCACTTTACTATAAAATAAAGCCTTAAATATATATACTTTTGCATTTTAAGCTTTATTTTTCACTTAATTTTGTATCCAGTAAAACAGCCTCCTGTTTCTAGTCAGACACAGACTGAACTAGCTGCCAGCCATGCTGGGGCTGGGTGACAAAGAGTGAAGAGTATCAACTGCAAAAAGTGTAGCGCTAAGTGATCAGAACTTGGAAAAAGCTGAGGCATGTACACCTTTTGTATACTGGCCACGTGCACCTTCTGTATCACCCACACTCACACCCAGATCTCCAGATAACAAAACCTCAGCCCCTACTCACAGTTATCAAAGCCTCCAGGTCCCTTCTAGGCCCCAAATCCCAAAGCAGCTATCAAATCCATGAGAATTCAGACCTCTGACAAAGTCCTGACCTGACAATCCAGCCACCAAACCATCTCAACCTTCAGCTCTACAGTATAAAATGCAGGCGGTTAAAGATATATTTTAAATATTATCTGCTTTACATTTAAAAAAAAAATCTTACCAAGATTTGAACTTGATCTACTGATATTTTACCACTACAGTGCTGATCACTAATAGGATGTGACTCATCACCCAACTCCACTGCCACTGAAGTAAACTGTAGGCGCCAAAGTTTTACACAGTTTTGGTTTTGAGTGCAATTATGTAACCAAAGAAAATCGACATTTGTTAAGTTACACTTTCACGATAAAGAAATAACACTTCAGTACTTATAGGAGGTGAATTGAAAACCACTATTTCTTTTGTTTATCATTTTTACAGTGCATATATTTGTAATAAAAATAATAATGTAAAGTGAGTATTGTGCACTTTGAATTCTGTGTTGTGATTGAAATCAATATTGAAAATGTAGAAAAACATCCAAAAATATTTAATAAATTTCAGTTGGTATTCTATTGTTATAAGTGCAATTAATTGCAATACATTTTTTAACCACGATTAATTTTTTTGAATTAATCATGTGAGTTGGCTGTGATTAATTGAAAGCCCTAGTTTGAACTATAAAGGCCACAATTCAAACTGGAGGGACATCTAGATAGGAAGTAGCCCAGGGAAGCGGACTTAGACTTTCTACAAGGAGGATTCTGCTGATTGTTGCTTCTCATAGGGCCTCAGGGTGGGACCCAGTGGAGAGAGAGGTCTCGGGTTCCCCTACCATAGCCCTCAAAGTCTAAGGCCCAGAAGCAGGTGAAGAGCAGAAGATTCCCAGCTTTGGGTGAGGAACAAGCACTTCTATCACCCTGACAGAGTGTCAAGAAGCTAGAAGTGATTAGTATGCTAACAGCTAGGCAACCTGGTCATCTGACCACACTCTGATAACCTGCTCCCCTGAAATTTAGCTTTGATTCTGTTTGATTTAAATCAAAATGTTTCATTTCAAATTGTTTAATTGAAAGTAAGAAGTTTTCAAATGATACCTGTTTTCTTGTGAAAATTTCCATCTCTCACAAAAAGGCATTGTTAATTAAAGAAACTTTTCAACAAAATTTTGACTTACTCTTAGTCCTGATCACTTGTGGTGATTAAAGATCTCATAGAATTTTTCATAGCAGTATCATTGAGGTGTTAATTCTCCTGTTTTGGGGAAATTATATTCCTACTATTGACTATAAGACTCTCCCTGTAAATTCATCTTCCTCGATATCTTCATTTACATCCTGACTTAATCTATTGCATAGTATTACTTAGAATTGTTAAACTACTGCATTCCACACCAGAAATAGCTGCATTTTAGTGATGAGCGAAATGATTTCTGTATGTGGTTTGTAAAGCCCTTTGGAATTTTTATAATTTAAAAAAACTGAACAAAATTGGAATAATTTGTGGTGTTCTTTTGTTTGTACTGACTTTTGAGTGCTTCATGGAAAATATCAGGAAAAGTAATACAATGGGAAATAGTTAATATTATAGAAATAGAATATATTATACCTAGTTATTACACATTTCTTGTACAACCATTTCTGCTGTTGATATTTTCAAAGGGAATGAAATATGTTTCAAAGGTTTAAAAAATGAAAATAAAAGTTCTAATTCCAGAGAGAAAACCTCAGGCTTGAGGTGTTTGGTTTTTAAACCTCCATCTGTAAATGGTATGAAGATAAGCCTATAAATACCTTCATACATTCTAGGATTTAAAGCACTGATATTCTTTTGAAAAGTAATGCACTGAAAACTTAGATTTAGTATCCTATGTGAGTCATAAGAGATATACCTATCTCCTAGAACTAGAAGGAATCTTGAAAGGTCATTGAGTCCAGCCCCCTGCCTTCACTAGCAGGACCAAGTACTGATTTTTGCCCCAGAACCCTAAGTGGCCCCCTCAGGGATTGAACTCACAACTCTGGGTTTAGCAGACTAATGCTCAAACCATTGAGCTATCCCTCCCTCTCTACTTTGCATCATGAACCTGAAAATGAGTGAATGGAACAACAACAACAACCACCACCACCACCACCTCTTCACTATATCTGCAAAGAACTGCATAATCCCTGAATTGGCTCCAAAAATGATTCTTTTCAATGCTTGACTTTGGCTACAGAAAGAGAAGGAAATACAGGTGAATCATGTCCAAAATACAACAGACCTGAAGATGTATATATCAGTTCAACAGCACATGGCTAACTTCCTAGAAGTTACTCAGAGCTGTGCAAATAACTGATTTTTTTTTTTCAGTTTCCTGAAAAATCAACCAAAAACAAATAGTTTTTGGGTCAACCCCAAACAAAAAAATCCTAATATTTTGACAAACCAAACAGTAAAAAAAATTGGAGTCAAACTATTCCATTCAAGCCAAATAGAACATTTTCATGATTTTTTAACTATTTTTTAAAAAATAACACTGAAGTAAATTTCTAAACTAATAGTTCTTAACTGAAAAATCAAAACATTTCATTTCAACATTTTTTAAATGAAACATTTTGATGAGGGAGAGGGGGAAATTAGGTTTTGTTTCAGCCTAAGTAGCTCAGTAAATTCAACACTAATTCACAATTTTTTTCTGTCAACCAGAACCACATTACTTGGCAAGAGAAGATTTAAACAAAATTTGACCCAAATTTTATCATAACATTGTTGCTTGACCTCTGATCTAGAGAGATGGGGAAATGGAAACAAAGAACTTAGTACTATAATAAAAAGAGATGCTGATCAATTTTATGTTCACTGTGGTAAAGAATAAAGAGAAATAAGATGATTTTATGTTGTTTTTAAAATGTTGATTGCCTACCTGGATTCCAAATAGATATATAGCCATAGGGAGATTAAATGCATTTATAGATAAGCTTGTGTGGTACTCAGCATTGTACCTAAGAAACCTTTCACCATACCAAACGCCTGTCTGTTCAGTTGCCTATCTATACCTTTATGGTTGCAAATGAGATCATAATTGTTACAAATAGGCAGGAAGACAGTTGTGGAGTGGTTGATGAAGGCTCTTACTCTCCAATGAGGAGATCTACCACATAAATTCCTTGGGCATTTCTATACCATCACAGAAAAACCAACGTCCCCAGTGTGCTTTGCTATCCAACAGCCACTGTACTGCAATACTGCCCTCTTTCATTCACCCCCATCCCTGAGACCATTTAGATGTTTCCTTCTGTCTATGAGATAATCTCAGAGGAGACTACTCGGTGGTTCACTCAGTTCTCCAGATGAGTTTTTCCTGCATGCATATTCCTCTCTTACATGAGAAACCTTAGCCTAACTACCCACTAAAGGAGAGGGATGGTGGGCCCTCATAGACTAATTCCTACTTACTGAAAAGGAGAAGAGAAGGTTTCTCAAACATAAGCTTTCTCTCAGGGCACATATAGTGAAGAGGAAAAGTGGGAGGCTATTGCTCTTCATGGGTCAGATCTTCTCTTTGATCTTGCATGTAGAGGACTATGGGAAGGTGACCTCTCCTTCCCCAAACAGAAAGGAGAGTGTTCTTCTTAATCCTAGCTCCCCACAAGAAGCAAGAAGTCATCACAACCAGTTCTTCCTTCACCACACCCCTAGATTTGAGGTAGGGCTAGATGTCTCCCAGAGTCTCATCTCATGCCTGGATTGAAGGAAAGATCTCTGAGGCCCGGAATTTGCTTTCTTCTGCTGCAAGATATGGACCTTCCTTCAGTAGAGGTCTAGGCACCTTGTTTTTAGCATAGGGTAGTAATTTGGGAAGGTTACGGGCTGTTGTTTCAGCTGCTCTAAATTGGCGTAACTTCATGGAATATGTGTGTGCGTGAGAGAGATGTGAATCAAGAGAGATGAAGAAAACATAAGAATATTCTAATTTAATTATGTTTTTAAAAGTATTTCTTTTAACAATAAGCAGGAGAACACCAATGTAGAACAGACCTCTGAGCATTTCCATATATAAGAAGTTGTGGCTGAGAGCCTAACAATAACTCTGCCTCTTATCACAGAGCAGAGCCAACAATATATGTCTCAAGGAAATTTCTATCATAAATTGCAGGACAGGAATCACCTAAAGAAACATTAAAACCAGTTAAGTGGCTTCCCAAGAAGAAATCACTAAAGCAAAAATTGAAATGCAGGGACTGTCATCACAATATGAATAGGATTAAACATCCATCCTGCAAGAATGGAGTTATCTGTTTAAAAAGTATGCATTTGAATGCATTACATTATTCTAGTTTAATTTCTCTCAAAGGGTATTTTGACAGTACTAAAAGTTATAGGCTGATGCCATGACAGCAAGTCAGATAGGAATATTCCAAATGTACCTCATTGTTGAGGCTTTGTGAATGTATAAAATTAATTCCTGATTATTTGGCAACATGTAGTAAATATCTATAGGAATACAGATTTTTGCCCTGATCAACAAGTCAAACTGGTAAATATTATGACAAACCCATGAATCAGGAATGGATTCAATAATCTCAATTTATTGTGACTCAGATGTGGCAATAAGAAATTCAGGCTTAAAAGCAGACAAGGGTCATTTTCACATTATGTCTCCCCTCTAACATCTGTGGCTTTTTAAAAACATTTGTAATACTGTTTGCAATAAACATACATTCCAGGACCTCCCATTCTCCTGCAATATCCATTGAAACAAGTGTACAAAAACAGTCTGAAATGGAAAATATTCAATCTATTTTTTTCCCCCAGGGTTTCTCCACTGTTTGATTAGAGAATGGCTGCATTCAAACATTTTACCATTCTGTCAGCAGCGCTCACAGATTTGTACTTTCACTGCATGATAAATGAAGTTTACATAGTTTATGTTGTGTGAGGAATGGAAGCAGTAATACAAAACACATGCACATCACTGCAAAAGTGTCTGATTTTGTTAATCATTAAACATCACATACACTTAAGGTTTTAAATAATTATATATTATACATGTAAACTAAACGGGTCAGATTCTCAGATGCTGTCAATCAATGTAGCTCCACTGAAGTCAATAGCAATATGCTGATTCACACCAGAGAAGGATCTGGCTCAATATCCTTTCAATATACTTGTTACTTGAAAGGTTGATGGTTAATATAAACCCATCATTAACACAACTTTACTTGCTGGTATATCAGTGGATGTCGTTGTGAAAGTCACTTGATCCCTTCCTCTGTGGTTTGGAAAACAGTACACGTGCAAGATGTGTGTACAAATTAGAGAATTACACTGCATTACCACCAGTTTACACATGTAGGCAAACTCCTTTTTTTGTTCCTGCAGTGTTTGCTTTTGCACAAACCATTCATCCATTCAGCAAGTTGATGGATCAGTTTAGTGAAACTGTAGCATCAACACAAATAGAATACTCTATTAATATTTACAGATAGTCCAGGTCAGGGTGAGCACACTCTAAAAACAAGTGATATGTTGTTTACTAACCTCTTTTAAATAAAATTAAAATTATTTGTATAAATGGAATTGTATAGTTAAAATTCGTTATATAGAGCAAGTTAAACATGAAAATCCTGGAAGTCTAAAACTTTCTTTTAAGATTTTCTTAAAATACAATAAAAAAATAAACAGTACATCAAGAATTCCATTGCTCACATAATAAAGTCTTTCTGTGAACAACAATTAATTATTTAGGGGCATGACCTACAATAAGTAAAAACTCATAGGCCAGATGAGCTATTGTAAATGGATATAACTCAATTTGAATGGAGCTCTGCTTGTTTACATCAGCTGAAGTTCTGGCCCATATTAATTACATGTGCTTTTGAATAGTTAAATGAATGAGATTGAAATATAGGTTTACCAACCTTTCAGGTTTGGCCTGGAGTCTCCCGAAATCGGCATTGATCTCCCGGTGACTACTGAAAGCGATCCAGGAGATTTTAATAGGCTATTTTAAGAAAATGACATTATGTCATGTTGGGGAAAAAAATCTCCCAGAATAGCTTCAGTCAGAGTTGGCAACCCTAGTGGAATAACCTGTCCAGTTTTGGTACTGACCTATTAGAAAGAGTGCTGACAAATGGAAATGGGCTAAAAAAAGCTAGAAGAATAATTAATGGCCTAGAAAATCTGTTTTATTAAAGAAATTCAGTTTATTTAGTTTATCAAAGAGAAGGTTAAGGGTTGACTTGATCATGGTCTACAAGCATTTATGTGATGAGAAGATTTCTGACAGAGGACTCTTTAATTTATCAGACAAAGGCATAGGAAGAACTAAATAGTGGGAAGCTGAAACTAGATAAATCCAAACTAGATAAAAGGCATGAATCTTTTTAGCTGTCAGGTTAATTAACTATTGGTGCAACTTACCTAAGGATGTGGTGGATTCTGCCACTTGAAGTAGTTAATTAAGGTTGGATGTCTTTTAAAGAGTTATTATTTAGCTCAAACAGAAGTTGTGAGCTTGACACACGAATCGCTTTTTGAAATTCTGTGTAATGCTGTCCTTCTTCTGACCTTACAATCTACAAATATCCACAGTTACATAAGAAAAATACAACAGTAGTAAAATAGAAGGAAAACATTCATGCTTCAGGTTTAATGCAAACTTAAACTGATCATGGTCAGCTGGAAACTTTCCTTTTGTGACAACTATTGAAGCACCTGGAATTGACTACTGCTGGAGACAGGATCTTGGATTAGTGGACCTTGGTCTGAACCAGAGTTTCAATTCCATCTGTTCAGGTTCTTATACTGGTATTCACTACCACTGTTTCAAAGCTCCTTTGTTCCTATGATTTTTAAAGAAAAGGCTTAATGTGCCAAAGCACATTTATTTGATCAGGAAAAAATGTCACACTATTTTTGATATTTGGGTCTTTAATTTGCCATCAGTCAAAAGATTTGTGGGACTGAAACACTCTTCAACTATATAAGTCAAGAATCGGCAACCTTTGGTATGCGGCCCACCAGCGTAAGCATCCTAGAGGGCCGGACTAGTTTGTTTACCTGCCGCGTCCGCAGGTTCGGCCTATAGTGGCTCCCACTGGCCGCGATTTGACGCTCCAGGCCAATGGGAACTGCAGGAAGCAGCACAGGCCAAGGGATGTGCTGGCTGTGGCTTCCCGCTGCCCCCATTGACCTGGAGCGGCGAACCACAGCCAGTGGGAGCTGCGATCGCCCAGACCTGTGGATGTGGCAGGTAAACAAACTGACTCAGCCCGCCAGGGTGCTTACCCTGGCGGGCCACAGGCCAAAGGTTGCCAATCCCTAACATAAGTAATTATTACTCAGTAATTTCCTGTGTTTACATGAGTCACTCAAACAGCTATAACAGGTCATCTTGCCTTACCTAATTGGTCCTCTGGTATTAATGACAGGGAACCATATCTGTTCAACCACAGGTAGAAGGCACTTGAAAGAGGCAACTTCTTTATCTTTATCAATCTCCCAATCCTAGAAGGGCTCTACTATGGATAACCTTTGAGACAGGGGTAGGCAACCTATGGCGTGTGTGCTGAAGACAGCATGCAAGCTGATTTTCAGTGGCATTCACACTACCTGGGTCCTGGCCAGTGGTCCAGGAGGCTTTGCATTTTAATTTAATTTTAAATGAAGCTTCTTTAACACTTTAAAAACCTTATTTACTTTACATACAACAATAGTTTAGTTATATATTATAGACATAGAAAGAGACCTTCTAAAAACATTAAAATGTATTACTGGCACACGAAACCTTAAATTAGAGTGAATAAATGAAGACTCGGCACACCACTTCTGAAAGGTTGCCCACCCCTGCTCTAAGGGCTTGATCTTGCCCCCTATTTAAGTCAAAGAAAATTTTCCATTGACTTAAACGGTGCAGGATCACGCCTTAAAAAAACACCCAACATTAATATAAAACTGCCCTTGACAGGTATGTTGTTTTCCTCCCTCTCGGTCGTTAGACAAATTTATAACATTCCTTCTACAGATTTACAACATGGCCCCAAAACATTTTTCCCAGTCTACTGTGTAGCTGTTTGTATACTTTTTTCTTCTCTTTCAGGAAGAAAATATTTTCAGATGCAAGAACAATGGCCATATGTAGAATGGATATTTCCTCCTTAGGACACATTTAAAAAGAAACTAATTAATAAAAACTCTTCTCTCCTGATTGTGTTTATCATATATTTTTGTCATAGGCTGAAGTTAAATTTTATATATTTGTTTCTAAGATGTTTTACTGTGAGGTCAGATAAATGTTAGTAACAATGGGTATTAAACTGCTTGGGCCAGATCCTGAAGTGACACAAGTCAGCACAGCTCCATTGATTTACACCAGCTGAGAATGTGATCATTTCTATTTAAATTGAACCAGAGCCTTGGTTTTGATGCTTGCATCTGGTTCAGAGTGATCTGGTTTTCAAGGCAAGCCTGGAAAGTGGAACTTTCATCTAAAGGCAGATTTAAAGGAACAGCTGAACAGCCAAAAATGAAACAAATGATGTGTCATTATTCCGTCCACATAGACAGAAGGATCAGGTCTGCATACCAAAGGAAATACTCTTTCCATATAAAAGCCCTATATTAACATGTTACTAGTCTCAGTCCACTGCTTGCCTAACCTCCCAATCTCTCTTCTGCATCCTCACTCCACCTGCCCACCAAGCTGCCCTCTATTATCTCCTCTCCCATTTTCCTCTCTTACTATGTATGTCCTTATTCAATGCTGTCATTCCCTCTCTTCCTTTTTACTGTCCCCTGTGTTCTTAGCATTCCTCCTCCCCTACCCATCCCTCCTGGAAATAGAAAATACAAAAAATAAATTAAAAATCCCACTGCAGAACTAACATGATGGTTGAGACGTTTAACTTCCTTTGTATGTTACATACCTTTCCCTTGCTCTTCATCTCTCTTGTCTCTTTAGGCACCAGCCCTGCAAACAATTAGTCCCATGGACTACTCAATGAAATCAATGGGGCTTCCACACCTGCTTAAAGCTGAATAGGGATGTACACAAGCACATGTTAAATAAATAATTTGCTGATTTGAGGCCTAAGTCTCTGAGACAACAAGTTGCCTGCAGTCATTTGTAATAACAATAATAAAAAAAAAATAATGTGGTATGAAGAAATACCTGTCCTCAACATACTGATATTAGTGGCTATTAGTAACTTTAGACATATCACCACATAATATTTAACATAAAGGAGAAGGGACGGATATGAAGATTATTTTTGCACATTTCATAGATTCTTTAACAGGAGAGAAAAAAAATGAAATTCCAGGAGATCAGGCCCCAAACTGAATTATATACCTGCTGCAAAACTTATCTTGACAAGCAGCATTTGAAAATAAAATAATTCTTACATGATCTTTTAAGAAAATTAGAGATTGAGCTTACTAAATTATCATTTAAGTCCTGAGCAAGGCTCACTTATACATTATTCAAGTCAATGAAGGTCACAGTGAAGCAGACTTACCACTGACCTTGCTTCTGAAGTTGGTGCAGTGAACACTAAATAGAAAATGAGTTCGTGGAAAAAGAATCTTAAGAATGTCAGTAGTATGCATCATCAGTAGGCAACATGTTCACCTCAAAGGCAGAATATCAGTTGTCTCAGGTCCATCCATGCAAGTTTATCCCATGCATTCATGTATTATCCACGAATGTGTCATCCTCAGGCATTTAGGAAAGATTGATTTATCTGCTTAGTAAAACATCGAGGTATGCCTCAGTCTATTTTTTGGATACTAAAGATGTTGGGTACAATGTGCTTTAAAGGAAACCATAGCACAGGCACTGACTTTTGTTTTCACTGATGGGTGCTTTTGTGGCAAAGGGAGGAAGGGATGAAGCAGAATGAGGGTGATGCCTTGGGGGAAGAGGCAGAGTGGAGATGAGAAGAGGCAAAGCATGGGCAGGGCCATGGCAGGAAGAGGCTGAGTGGAAGCGTGGCCTCCAGGTGAAGCACAGGCAGGGTGCAGGTGGCTTCCCCACTTCTCAGATGCCTCTGCTGGTAGTGCTTCAAAGGTGTCAGACTGGTGCACCGCCAAAGAGAGGTGCACTGCATTCTGCATTTCTTGACCCATTTGGGGAGCCTCCCCAAGACTCTTATACCTACTGCCCATGCTGTGGCTCATAGGTGCTGAACACCCCATATTTTTTTCAGTGGTTGCTTGAGCCCTGGAGAAAGCACAGAGTCAGTGCCTAATAATCATAGATATTTAAGCCTGTCATTATGTGATTATTGACAGGAATAATAGAAATGATTGTTCAACACACAAGTCTATATTAAACTTTCTTTTGACTTTACTGTATGAAGTATTGGTCCAATAAACGATATTACCTTACCCACCTTATCTCTTTTTTGATATTATTATCATTTGATACATTATAGCAGGTGCTGGTTACACCTGCTTTGGTGAAGGTAAAACAATCTCTGTTCTAACCTCTTTCTGATGAGGTGTGTAATCCATGCAAATGGAGAGCAGAGACGATCCAAGAAGAGGCAGGAAATAGGCCAGCTGGATTCATATACAGCTCTAGTGTAAAAAAATGAAGCCTGGCTTTCAGCACATAGGCTTCTGTGGAGATAGAAAGAAGTTCTTCCTGAGAGCAAGACTAGAGGTTCTTAAGCTAAAGAATTCTCTAAGTGATGAGACCAGAAGGCAGGGTTATTCAGAAGACAGACTGATTTATTGACCATTTCATTGTTTCTTTGGAAGGGATTGCCTGGAGAAAGCCACTGCCTTTTGTTTTCTTTGAACTGGGCTGCGAAAAGACTCCAAGGGGCTGCTGTTGAACTGAAGTTCATCATATTAAAGGGGAATAGGGAACTGCCTGCAAATAAAGGGAGAAAAATCAATTTTTTCCTTTGGTTTGGTGATTGTTTGAAGAACAAGACTTGTTGAGAGACATCCTTCCCTTCTTGCTGGAGGGGGATGTCTGCACTCTCCTCACACATCCCTATCTCTGATCCATTCATGTGTATAGCTGAGAATTGCCATGCCAGCTTTCTGTGTAAGGTGACTCATGTATCTTGGAGAAGAAAATTGAGGAAAATCCCTTCAGCCATTTTGAGTATGGGGAGAATAAACACCAGCACCAACATCATTGTAGAGAAAATGCTACCCACACACTGGCATAGCAATACTGGCCAGGGGCAAACAAAGTCAGCTTCCTCTTGTAGCAATAGACGACAGATGTTCTTGTCAGGTGTGCCCACCCTGCACCACATTCAACAACCACCCTATCCAGTATCTTGCCTCAACCCCAACTTATAGAGCAGGGGTCGGAAACCTCTGGCACACGGCTTGCCAGGCTAAGCACCCTGGCGAGCCGGGCCAGTTTGTTTACCTGCCGCATTGGCAGGTTTGGCCAGTCATGGCTCCCACTGGCCACAGTTCACTATCCCAGGCCAATGGGGGTGGCAGAAAGCAGCGCAGGCGAGGGATGTGCTAGCCGCAGCTTCCCGCTGCCCCCATTGGCCTGGGACGGCGAACTATGGCCAGTGGGAGCCATAATCGACCGAATCTGCCTATGCGGCAGATAAACAAACTGTCCTGGCCCTTCAGGGTGCTTGCCCTGGCGAGCCACGTGCCACATATTGCCGACCCCTCGTATAGAGAGACCAGAGGCTTTGATAGGTAAAGAACAAACAAGGCCCATTCAAAGTGCAGGCCCATTCTCCCCTTAACACTGGAGCAACTGAGGGCACTCATCTTCCAAGGATATTGCTGAGCGAGATGCTGCAGGAGCAAAACATTAAGTACTTCCCTGGCAAGATAAGGATCCAACAGGTGCTTGAGGAATAGGACCTGGATCACAGATACAGTGCAAGATGGGAATGATGAGAGGCACAGAGAGGGGAGGACAAGACCCCCCATCCCAGATCATAAAGTCAGTTATTCTCGTAGTACTTCTGTATCTCTGGCTGGCTGCCATGCTTTCAGTAGGATCCTGGTGTGTGGCAAATGCACTTAGAATGCCAACTGCTATTAGAGTGTATTTATAAAATAATACTAATGGCTCATAATGGAATATTTTGCCTTTTGATATAAAAACAATCTGTGAGTACAACAGGGATGAGGAAAGGAGGGAGGAAATTATTGTTCAAAAGCTTTTAAATGCTGCTGCTTGTTTTTTGTTCATATTTTTTTTTACAGATTTTTCTTCCCAATAGGACCAATTCAAGGCATTGCGATTCACAAAAGGCTATATTAGGAAGGTAGCCTAACAGTTCCTGTGTTATCAGGGGAGCTGGTGGGGTCTGATTTGTAGAAGTGCTAAGCCTGCATAGCAGCAACTAAACCCAATGGAAGCTGTGTTTTGCACATATAAAGAACGATATAGTGCTAAGTGCTCAGAAAAATCAGATCCTATATTCAAATTGGGCACCTAAAATGAGTGAATACTTGTTATACCCTTAATCTCTATGGCCAAGAACCACAAAGACATCTAAACAGCTGACTAAGGTGCCCAAGTCCTAGTTTTAGTCATTGCTGTGATCCACAAACCCCTCATGGTACTGCTTCCTCAGCCTTAGAATTTAAAATCACTTGGAACCTACAGTTTCCCTGTAAAAGTTCCCTTGTTGCCTAACTTTTTGCATCTGGGCATGCACACTGCTTTCTCACTCTTGGCATCTGGACATTTTGAGTGTCTGTTGCGGGGACAGTTTGTCAGTTTGACTGTGAGCTTGATTGTTTGAAAAGTGTGAATTGAGAGTTATTTGTTCCAGGTGGGCCTTGAGTGAGCCTGACGGTTATAAAAAGGCAGTCAGCAGTGAACCAGCTGAACGGCAAACAATGGAGGCTAACAGAGTGAGTTTGCCTCGGGAGAGCCCACTGAGGCTTTCATCTTGCAGGCAACTGTGCGTAGTTATTGCACCAGCTGAAGAAGCACTTAGAAGGAAGGTGAGCGTTCAGCTGTTGTAACCTGCAGTTTGTGCCATATTTGTCTTTCTTCCACAGGACAGAAGCGACTTTGTCTGTACAAAGCTGGTCTCCATATTGGAAGAGAAAGTTCGAGGTCCGGAGCAACAAGTATCGACCGTGCATTGCATAAGAGATAATGAAGATTTCCTGGACAGATGTCAGGATATGCTCTACGGGCACAACATTCTGAAGAATCAGAGAAGGCTGCTCAGAGGGGACAGAAGGATGGTGAAGAAATTTGGCAGCATGTGACCTCCAGAAGAAGAAAGAGGAGCATCCATGTACCAGCAATGGAGATACAGGTGAGCAACTGTTTTAATGTTCTCTTCACAGGTACTAATGTGGAGAGTGGACTAGATGATACATCTGAGGGAAGGAGACTCCACCAAATGGAAAGCATGAGATGTACTGTCCTAGGGATGGGGGTTCCATGACCACCGCTCTCAAGAGAAGGAGGCAGGTTGTCATAAACAGATAGTTAAGGTTAATGTCTCTTTTATCTGTAAAGGGTTAAGAAGCTCAGTAAACCTGGCTGACACCTGACCAGAGGACCAATCGGGGGACAAGATACTTTCAAATCTCGGTGGAGGGAAGTCTGCGTTTGTGTTTGTTGTTTTGGGAGTTGTTCGCTTTTGGGGCTAAGAAAGACCAGACGTACACCCAGGTTTTCTCCAATTTTTCTGAATCAGTCTCTCATGTTTTAAAATAGTAAGTATAGCCAGGAAAGGCGGATTAGTCTTATGTTTGTTTTCTTAACTTGTAAATGTGTATTTTGCTGGAAGGATTTTTACCTCTGTTTACTGTAACTTTGAATCTCAGGCTGCGGGGGGGGGGGACGTCCCTTTAGTCTATATGAATCAGAATACCCTGTAAGCATTTACCATCCTGATTTTACAGAGATAATGTTTACTTTTTCTTTCTTTAATTAAAAGCTTTCCTTTTTTAAGAACCTGACTGATTTTTTTCCCCTTGTTTAAGACCCAATGGGATTGGATCTGAACTCACCAGCGAGTGGGGGGGGGGAAGGAGGGGAGAAAAAAGGTTAATTCCTCTTTGTTTTATGATCCAAGGAGTTTGGATCAGTGTAACCTCTCAGGGTAACCCAGGGAGGGGGAAGGAGGGAGGATGGTTTATTTCTCCTTCTTTTAAGACCGAAGGGGTTTGGGTCTTGGGTTCCCCAGGGAAGGTTTTGGGGGAACAGGAAGTGTGCCAAACACTATATTTTTGGCTGGTGGCAGCATTATCTGATCTAAGCAAGGAATTAAGCTTAGAAGGGTCCATGCAGGTCCCCACTTTTTGGACGCTAAAGTTCAAAGTGGGGAAAAACCTTGACATGGTGGCACATAGGTGGGATTGGGTTTAAAAACCAAAGACAATGAGTTTTTTTCCCTCTCCTTTCTGGCTGCTCAGAAAGCAGCCTGGGGACAGAGGTGTTAAGTTTTTTAACAAGGGTCTTTGTAAGAGGAAGCTTGAGCTGTGAGCTAGCTGACAGCCAGCAAAAGGCATTTACAAGTGAATTGTTTTCTTTCTTTCTACCTCTCCGGCATAGCTAGTTAGAAAATCTCTGTTATCCAAGCAGTCAGTAAGCTGCAGAGGGGGCAGCCAGCACAAGAAAGCAGGAACAATGAGTTCCAAGGAAGCCCTTAAACAGGAACAGGCAAGGCTAGAAGCAACAGAGAGAGGCAATGTAAGAGATGGATGGAACTAATTAATACAGAAATAGCCAGGGAAGAAGTGGCCCACAAAAGAGAAGAACAAGCCAAAGAGGCTGCCCACAGGAGAGAGATAGAGAGGAAACAAAAAGCTAGAGATAAAAGAAAAAGAGAGGGAAGAGAGGGAAAGAGAGAAAGCATGAACTAGAATTAGCAAAGGCTAATCCAGATGTTCCAGCCAACCCTAACAACCCTTCTCCAGGTACTGTTTCCCATCCCAGAAAATTTCCCACCTACAAGGCAGGTGATGACACTGATGCCTTCTTAGAAAATTTTGAAAGGACCTACCATGGGTACAACATCTCTGAAGACTAGTACATGATAGACAGGAATTGCGACCACCTGCTGTGGGGGATAGACCGCAGAATCGCACTGTCGCCAGGAAAAGGCAAGTCTACGTGATTGGAGACTCTTTACTGAGAAGAGTAGATAGGCCTGTAACTAGGCCTGATCGGGAGAACAGAAGGGTGTGCTGTCTGCCAGGGGCTAAGATACAGGATGTGGACCTGAGGCTGAATACGATCTTAGCGGGAGCGGGAAAGAATCCGTTGATTGTGCTTCATGTGGGAACGAATGATACGGCTAGTTACTCGCTGGACTGTATCAAGGAGGACTATGCCAGACTGGGGAAGAGGCTCAAAGACATTGAGGCTCAGGTGATCTTCAGTGGGATTCTGCCGGTTCCTAGAGCGGGGCGACGAAGGAGTGACAAGATTATGGCGATCAACAGATGGCTTAGGGAGTGGTGTTATAAGGAGGGCTTTGGGATGTACGGTCACTGGGAAGCGTTTACGGATAGACGACTGTTCGCTCAGGATGGACTTCATCTAAGCAAGGAGGGAAATAGAATTCTAGGATGGAGGCTCGCCGACGTCATCAAGAGAGCTTTAAACTAGGAAGTTGGGAGAGATGGTTGGGAGATGTTCGGGAGATCTCCACGCCGGAATATAACCTGGAGAGGAAAGTAAACAAAGTGAGAGGCGATACCCTTGCGGTCCCAAGAATTGATCCAAGGAGGAATAGTGGAGAAACCAGAGTAACGGGTGATGCTGGTGGTAAAAGGTCTCTGCACAATGGGGGAAAGAATGTCACTGACGCCAAACGCTGAAAATTAAAAGGTCTGTACACTAATGCGAGGAGTCTAGGTAACAAGATGGAGGAACTGGAGTTACTGGTGCAGGAAGTGAAACCGGATATTATAGGGATAACTGAAACCTGGTGGAATAGTACTCATGACTGGAGCACGGGTATTGAAGGCTATGTGCTGTTTAGAAAAGACAGGAAGAAAGGCAAAGGTGGTGGAGTAGCCTTGTACATCAATGATGAAATTAACTGTAGCGAAATAAGAAGCGATGGAATGGATAAGACAGAGTCTGGCTGGGCGAAAATCACACTGGGTAAAAAAGCAACTAAAGCTTCCCCTGAGATAGTGCTTGGCGTGTGCTACAGACCGCCGGGATCTGATTGGGATATGGATAGAGACCTCTTTAATGTCTTTAATGAAGTAAACACAAAGGGGAAATGTGTGATTATGGGGGACTTCAACTTCCCGGATATAGACTGGAGAACGAGTACTTGCAAGAATAATAGGGGTCAGATTTTTCTGGATGTGATAGAGGATGGATTTCTTCATCAAGTAGTTGAAGTACCTACGAGAGGAGATGCCATTTTAGATTTGGTGTTGGTGAGCAGTGAGGACCTCGTTGAAGAAATGGTGGTAGGGGACAACCTTGGTTCGAGTGCTCATGGGCTGATTCAGTTCAAACTAGACGGAAGGATAAACAAATGTAGATCTGGGATTAGGGTTTTTGACTTCTCGAGGGCTAATTTTAAAGAGTTAAGGAAATTAGTTAGGGAAGTGGATTGGACGGAGGAATTAGTGGATTAAATGCGGAAGAGGCCTGGAATTACTTTAAGCCGCAGCTGCGGAGACTGTCGGAAGCCTGCATCCCGAGAAAGGGGAAAAAAAACATGGGCAGGAGTTGTAGGCCAAACTGGATGAGCAAGCAACTCAGAGAGGGGATTAAACAAAAGCAGAAAGCTTACAGGGAGTGGAAGAAAGGCAGGATCAGTAAGGAAAGCTACCTTGGTGAGGTCAGAACGTGTAGGGATAAAGTGAGGAAGGCTAAAAGCCGCATTGAACTGGACCTTGCAAAGGGAATCAAAACCAATAGTAAAAGGTTCTACAGCCACATAAATAAGAAGAAAACAAAGAAAGAAGAAGTGGGGCCGCTATACACTGAGGATGGAATGGAGGTTAAGGATAACCTAGGCATGGCCCAACATCTAAACAAGTACTTTGCTTCAGTTTTTAATAAGACTAGTGAGGAACCTTGCGATGATGGAGGGATGATAAACGGGAATGTGGATATGGAAGTGGATATTACCGCAACTGAGGTAGAGGCCGTACTTGAACAGCTCGATGGGACGAAGTCGGAGGGCCCGGACAATCTCCATCCGAGGATATTAAAGGAACTGGCGTGTGAAATTGCGAGCCCGTTAGCGAGAATTTTTAAGCAATCGATAAACTCGGGGGTTGTGCCGTATGACTGGAGGATTGCTAATGTAGTTCCTATTTTTAAGAAAGGGAATAAAAGTGATCCGGGTAATTATAGGCCTGTTAGCTTGACGTCTGTAGTATGCAAGGTCTTGGAAAAAATTTTAAGGGAGAAAGTAGTTAAGGACATAGAGGTCAATGGTAATTGGGACGAATTGCAACACGGATTTAGTAAAGGTAGATCGTGTCAAACCAATCTGATCTCCTTCTTTGAGAAGGTGACGGATTACTTAGATAAAGGAAATGCGGTAGATATAATTTACCTAGATTTCAGTAAGGCGTTCGACACGGTTCCGCACGGGGAACTGTTAGTCAAATTGGAAAAGATGGGAATGAATATGAAAGTTGTAAGTTGGATAAGGAACTGGTTAAAGGGGAGACTCCAGAGGGTCGTATTGAAAGGTGAATTGTCAGGCTGGAAGGAGGTCACTAGTGGAGTCCCTCAAGGATCGGTTTTGGGACCGATCTTATTTAACCTTTTTATTACTGACCTTGGCACAAAGAGCGGGAATGTGCTAATAAAGTTTGCAGATGACACGAAGCTGGGGGGTATTGCTAACACGGAGAAGGACAGGGATACTATTCAGGAAGATCTGAACCACCTTGTAAACTGGAGTAATAGAAATAGGATGAAATACAATAGTGAAAAGTGCAAGGTTATGCATTTAGGAATTAATAATAAGAATTTTGGATATATGTTGGGGGCGCATCAGTTGGAAGCGACGGAGGAGGAGAAGGACCTTGGGGTACTGGTTGATAGCAGGATGACTATGAGTCGCCAATGTGATACGGCTGTTAAAAAAGCAAATGCGATTTTGGGATGCATCAGGCGGGGTATTTCCTGCAAGGATAAGGAAGTGTTAGTACCGTTATACAAGGCGTTGGTGAGACCCCATCTGGAATACTGTGTGCAGTTCTGGTGTCCCATGTTCAAGAAGGATGAATTCAAACTGGAACAGGTTCAGAGACGGGCTACAAGGATGATCCGAGGAATGGAAAACCTGCCTTATGAAAGGAGACTCAAAGAGCTTGGCTTGTTTAGCCTGGCCAAGAGAAGGCTGCGGGGGGATATGCTTGCTCTATATAAATATATCAGGGGGGTTAACGTTAGGGAGGGAGAGGAATTATTTAAGTTTAGTACTAATGTAGGCACGAGGACGAATGGGTATAAACTGGATATTAGGAAGTTTAGACTTGAAATTAGACGAAGGTTTCTAACCATTAGGGGAGTGAAGTTCTGGAACAGCCTTCCGAGGGAAGTAGTGGGGGCAAAAGACTTTCCTGGCTTTAAGACAAAGCTTGATAAGTATATGGAGGGGATGTTATGATAGGATTGTTAATTTGGGCAATTGATCTTGGATTACCACCAGATAGGTCTGCTCAATGGTCTGCGGGGAGATGTTGGATGGAATGGGAACTGAGTTACTGCAGAGAATTCCTTCTTGGGTGCTGGCTGGTGACTCTTGCCCACATGCTCAGGGTTTAGCTGATCGCCATATTTGGGGTCGGGAAGGAATTTTCCTCCAGGACAGATTGGCAGGGGCCCTGGAGGTTTTTCGCCTTCCCCTGCAGCGTGGGGCACGGGTCACTTGCTGGTGGTTTCTCTGCAGCTTGAGGTCTTCAAACCAATTTTGAGGATTTCAATAACTCTGTCCTGGGTTAGGGGTTGTTATAAAATTGGATGGGTGGGGTTCTGTGGCCTGCCTTGTGCAGGAGGTCAGACTAGATGATCAGATTGGTCCCTTCTGACCTATGAGTCTATAAATCTATGAGCTGAGGCCACCGCTCAGTGCACCCTTAGCAGAGGTGGCGGCTGAAATGCCTAAGAAACACATGAACGATTATACATTTTTCAAACCAAGGCCAGAATCACCTGAGCATGCCCGTTGGCGGTTCAGAGCCCTAAGGTGGAAACCAGATGTGTTATTTACCCGACACTCCTTCACACTGGAAAAAATTGGGATGCCTGGATATCAGGAGCAAATGTTAAATCTCTGGACGAGCTGTCCTTCCGAATACAAATGGAGCAGTTCTTAGAGGGTGTTCCTGAGGAAATAGAAAGGTACATCCTAGATTGGAAACCCAAAAATGTAACCAAGGCGGGGGAGATTGGAGCCAGATGGGTGGAAGTGGCAGAAAAGAAAAAAGCTACTAGCAAGGGGAGCGAATATCACAGGGGGCTAACAGAAAATAAACCCTATCACCAAGGGCAACCCAAGACCCCACCTACAACCCAAGGAAAGCCCCCAGACACCCTATTGTCCCACCTCATCAGTCTTCAGCAACCCACCTCGGCCCAGTGACCAGTGAGTGGGGTGCTGCTTTAAATGTAATGAACTGGGACATATAAAGGCCAACTGCCCCAAGAACCCCAACTGAGTGCAGTTCATTACACCACCATCACACCAAAGATCCCCAGGCCCAGATGCCTCTCAAATACCCTCGGAGCGAAGGGAAACTTTGAGAGTGGGCGGAAAGAAGGTTATCGCGTGGAGAGACACGGGGGCACAAGTGTCAGCTATCCACCAATCCTTAGTGGACCCCAAATTCATCAACCCAGAGGCCCAAGTGACAATTTACTCCTTCATGTCAAAATCTGTAGACCTACCTACAGCTGAACTGCCTGTCCAGTACAAAGGCTGGTCAGGAATGTGGACTTCTGCAGTCTATGACAATTATCCCATCCCCATGCTACTGGGGGAAGACTTGGCCAAACAGGTGAAGCGGGCCAAGAGGGTGGGAATGGTTACATGCAGTCAAGCCAGGCAAGCTTCCAGGCCCATCCCTGTTCCTGAGCTGTCCACAAAGGCCCCATCTGTGTTACCAGAGACCCAGACAGAAGTGGTGGACCCGGATCTCCTGCCAACGATGGCAACAGCCACAGTACATCCAGTCCCAGAACCAGAACTGGAAAAGCAACCAGCACTAGAACCGTTGCCAGCACTGATGCCAGCGCTTGCAAACCCATCTCCAACCCGAATGCCAGAGGGCGCCAGCGGGCAAAAGCGGCAGACAACCCTACCCAAGAGGCTCAGTCAGAGCCTGAAATATCGCATAGTGCACCAGAGGAAAGCAGCTCATCATCAACAAAAACAACCCCATCACTTACATCACTTCCAGAGGGACCAAGCCCAAGTCCACGGTCTAAGGAGGAACTGGTGTCTCGAGCCTCAAGGGAACAGTTCCAGACTGAGCAGGAAGCAGATGATAGCCTTCAGAAAGCTTGGGCAGCAGCACGGATCACCCCACCGCCTCTCAGCTCTTCTAACCGATCCCACTTTGTTGTACAACACGGACTTTTATACAAGGAGACTCTTTCTGGTGGACACCAGGAAGACTGGCATCCTCAAAAACAGTTGGTAGTTACAACTAAGTACCGGGGAAAGCTCTGAAGCTTAGCTCATCATCATCCCAGTGGCCATTCTGGGGTGAACAGAACCAAAGACAGGTTGGAGAAGTCCTTCCCCTGGGAGGGGATGGGCAAGGACGTTGCTAATTATGTCCGGTCTTGCGAGGTGTGCCAAAGAATGGGAAAGCCCCAAGGCGAGGTCAAACGCCTCTCCAGCCACTCCTCATAATTGAGGTCCCATTTCAGCGAGCAGCTGTGGATATTCTGGGTCCTTTCCCAAAAAAGACCCCCAGAGGAAAGCAGTACATACTGACTTTCGTGGACTTTGCTACCCGATGGCCGGAAGCAGTAGCTCTAAGCAACACCAGGGCTAAAACTGTGTGCCAGGCCTTAGCAGACATTTTTGCCAGGGTAGGTTGGCCCTCCGACATCCTTACAGATTCAGGAACTAATTTCCTGGCAGGGACCATGAAAGATCTGTGGGAAGCTCATGGGGTGAATCACTTGGTTGCCACCCCGTACCACCATCAAATCAATGGCCTGGTGGAGAGGTTTAATGGAACTTTGGGGGCCATGATACGTAAATTCATCAATGAACACTCCAATGACTGGGACCTAGTATTGCAGCAGTCGCTTTTTGCCTACAAAGATGTACCACATCCCAGTTTAGGGTTTTCACCATTTGAACTTGTGTGTGTCCACGAGGTTAAGGGGCCATTACAGTTAGTGAAGCAGCAATGGGAGGGGTTTATGCCTTTTCCAGGAACTAATATTCTAGACTTTGTAAGCAACCTACAAAGCACCCTCCGACACCCTTTCGTCCTTGCTAAAGAAAACCTAAAGGATGCTCAAAAAGAGAAAAAGGCCTGGTATGATAGACATACCAGAGAGCGTTCATTCAAGGTAGGAGACCAGGTTATGGTCTTGAAGGTGCAACAGGCCCATAAGAGGGAAGCATCATGGAAAGGGCCATTCATGGTCCAAGAGCGCCTGGGAGCTGTTAACTATCTCATAGCATTTCCCACCTCCTCCCTAAAGCCTAAAGTGTACCATGTTAATTCTCTCAAGCCCTTTTATTCCAGAGACTTAAAGGTTTGTCAGTTTAAAGCCCAGGAAGAAGATGATGCTGAATGGCCTGAAGGTGTCTACTATGAAGGAAAAAGTGACCTTCTTCACAACCTTGGAACGTCTGCAGTGGCAACAGATCAAAAAGCTGTGCACTAGCTTTGCCTCATTGTTCTCAGCCACCCCAGGACGGACTGAACGGGCATACCACTCCATTGACACAGGTAATGCTCACCCAATTAGAACCCCACCCTACCGAGTGTCTCCTCATGCCCAAGCTGCTATAAAACATGCTACAGATGGGTATAATCTGCTCCTCTACCAGTGCATGGGCATCTCCAGTGTTTCTGGTACCCAAACTAGATGGGGAAATATGCTTTTGCATGGACTAGCATAAGCTAAATGCTGTAACTCGCCCCGACAACTATCCAATGCCACGCACCGATGAGCTATTGGAGAAATTGGGACACGCCCAGTTCATCTCTACAATAGACTTAACCAAGGGGTACTGGCAAGTACCGCTAGAGGAACCCACCAAAGAAAGGTCAGCCTTCATCACCCATGCAGGGGTGTATGAATTTAATGTGCTTCCTTTCGGGCTGCGAAATGAACCCACCACCTTCCAAAGACATGTAGATGGTCTCCTAGCAGGATTGAGAGAATATGCAGTTGCCTACTTCGATGATGTGGCCATTTTTCTGATTCATGGCCCGAACACCTAGAATATCTGGAAAAAGTCTTTGAGCGCATCAGGCAGGCAGGACTAACTGTTAAGGCTAAAAAGTGTCAAATAGGCCAAAACAGAGTGACTTACCTGGGACACCAGGTGGGTCAAGGAACCATAAACCCCCTACAGGCCAAGGTGGATGCTATCCAAAAGTGGCCTGTCCCAAAGTCAAAGAAACAGGTCCAATCCCTCTTAGGCTTGGCTGGGTATTACAGGCAATTTGTACCACACTACAGCCAAATCGCTGCCCCACTGACAGACCTAACCAAAAAGACCCAGCCGAATGCAGTTAAGTGGACTGATGAGTGTCAGAAGGCCTTTTCCCAGCTTAAGGCAACACTCATATCTGACTCTGTGCTAAGGGCCCTGGACTTTGACATACCATTCCTAGTAACCACAGATGCATCTGAGCATGGTGTGGGAGCAGCTGTAATGCAGGAAGGACCAGATCAAAACTTCCATTTTGTCGTGTTTCTCAGCAAGAAACTGTTTGAAAGGGAAAGCTGCTGGTCAATCAGTGAAAAAGAATGTTACGCCATTGTGTATGCCCTGGAAAAGATACGCCCATACGTTTGGGGACGAGGTTCCAACTACAAACCGACCATGCTGCGCTAAAGTGGCTTGATACTGCCAAGGGAAACAACAAAAAACTGCTTCGATGGAGTTTAGCTCTCCAAGATTTTGATTTTGAAATTCAACACATTTCAGGAGCTTCTAACAAAGTAGCTGATGCACTCTCCCGTGAAAGTTTCCCAGAATCAACTGGTTAAAAATTGTCCTTGAAATGTGGAAAATCGTGTTTTACATAATTAGTAGTATATGTAAAGGTGCATGTGTTTTATTAATCTGTTTATTCTAAAGTTCTAGGAAGAAACCATTGCCAGTGTGGTTCCACACTGTCTGAGATTTGGGAGGTGTGCAAAAAACAGATAGTTAAGGATTAATGTCTCTTTTACCTGTAAAGGGTTAAGAAGCTCAGTAAACCTGGCTGACCCCTGACCAGAGAACCAGTCGGGGGACAAGATACTTTCAAATCTCGGTGGAGGGAAGTCTGTGTTTGTGTTTTTTGTTTTGGGAGTTGTTCGCTCTTGGGACTAAGAGGGACCAGATGTACACCCAGGTTTTCTCCAATCTTTCTGAATCAGTCTCTCATGTTTTAAAATAGTAAGTATAGCCAGGAAAGGCAGTTTAGTCTTATGTTTGTTTTCTTAACTTGTAAATGTGTATTTTGCTGGAAGAATTTTTACCTCTGTTTGCTGTAACTTTGAATCTCAGGCTGGGTCGGGGGGGAAGTCCCTCTAGTCTATATGAATCAGAATACTCTGTAATCATTTACCATCCTGATTTTACAGAGATAATGTTTACTTTTTCTTTCTTTAATTAAAAGCTTTCCTTTTTTAAGAACCTGATTGATTTGTCCCCCCCTTGTTTAAGACCCAAGGGGATTGGATCTGAACTCACCAGCGATTGGTGGGGGGAAAGGCGGGGGGAAAGGTTAGTTCCTCTTTGTTTTATGATCCAAGGAGTTTGGATCAGTGTAGCCTCTCAGGGTAACCCAGGGAGGGGGAAGGAGAGGGGATGGTTTATTTCTCCTTCTTTTAAGACCGAAGGGGTTTGGGTCTTGGGTTCCCCATGGAAGATTTTGGGGGAACAGGAAGTGTGCCAAACACTATATTTTTGGCTGGTGGCAGCGTTATCAGATCTAAGCAAGGAACTAAGCTTAGAAGGGTCCATGCAGATCTCCACTTTTTGGACGCTAAAGTTCAAAGTGGGAAAAAAACCTTGACACAGGTGGTGGTGGTGGAAGACTATCTCCTTGGGGGGGACTGAGTCATCTATCTGCCTCCCCGACTGAGAAAACTGAGAGGTCTGCTGCTTGCCAGGAGCTAGGATTCACGATGCGATGGAGAGACTGCCGAGACTCATCAAGCCCTCGGATTGCTTCCGCTTCCTGCCTCTCCACATGGGCACCAATGATACTGCCAAGAATGACCTTGAGCAGATCATTGCAGACTACATGGCTCTGGGAAGAAGGATAAAAGAGTTTGAGGTGCAAGTGGTGTTCTAGTCCATCCTCCCTGAGCAGGGAAGAGGCCTAGGTAGAGACTGTTGAATTGTGGAAGTCAACGAATGGCTATGCAGGTGGTGTCAGAGAGAAGGCTTTGGATCCTTCGATCATGGGATGGTGTTCCAAGAAGGAGAAGTGGTAGGCAGAGATGGGCTCCACTAGCGAAGAGAGGGAAGAGCATCTTCGCAAGCAGGCTGGCTACCCTAATGAGGAGGGCTTTAAACTAGGTTCACCAGAGGAAGGAGACCAAAGCCCTGAGGTAAGTGAGGAAATGGGATACCAGGAGGAAGCACGAGCAGGAGAGTGCAAGAAGGGAGGACTCCTGTCTCAGACTGAGAAAGCAGGACAATCAGTGAATTATCTTAAGTGCCTATACACAAATGCAAGAAGCCTGGGAAACAAGCAGGGAGAACTGGAAGTCCTGGCACAGTCAAGGAACTATGATGTGATTGGAATAACAGAGACTTGGTGGGATAACTCACATGACTGGAGTACTGTCATGGATGGATATAAACTGTTCAGGAAGGACAGGCAGGGCGGAAAAGGTGGGAGAGTTGCATTGTATGTAAGAGAGGAACATGACTGTTCAGAGCTCCGGTATGAAACTGCAGAAAAACCTGAGAGTCCCTGGATTAAGCTTAGAAGTGTGAGCAACAAGGGTGATGGTTGTGGTGGGAGTATCAGAGGGGTACCTGTGTTAGTCTGGATTTGTAAAAGCAGCAAAGAATCCTGTGGTACCTTATAGACTAACAGATGTTTTGGAGCATGAGCTTTCGTAGGTGAATACCTACTTCGTCAGATGTGGTGGGAGTCTGCTATAGACCACCAGACCAGGGGGATGAGATGGACGAGGTGTTCTTCCGGCAACTAGTAGAAGTTACTAGATCACAGGCCCTGGCTTTCATGGGAGACTTTAATCACCCTGATATCTGCTGGGAGAGCAATACAGTGGTGCACAGACAATCCAGGAAGTTTTTGGAAAGTGTAGAGGACAATTTCCTGGTGTAGTTGCTGGAGGCACCAACTAGGGGCAGAGCTCTTCTAGACCTGCTGCTCACAAACTGGGAAGAATTAGTAATGGAATTGAAAGTGGATGAGAATCTGAGAGGCAGTGACCATGAGATGGTCGAGTTCAAGATCCTGACACAAGGAAGAAAAAAGAGCAGCAGAATATGGACCCTGGATTTCAGAAAAGCAAACTTTGTGTCCCTCAGGGAACTGATGGGCAGGATTCCTTGGGAGAATAACATGAGGGGGAAAGGAGGCCAGGAAAGCTGGCTGTATTTTAAAGAATACTTATTGAGGTTGCAGGAAAAAACATCCTGATGTGTAGAAAGAATAGTAAATATGGTAGGCGACCAGATTGGCTTAACAGTGAAATCCTTGCTGATCTTAAATACAAAAAGAATCTTCCAAGAAGTGGAAGATTGGACAAATTACCAGGGAGCAGTATAAAAATATTGCTCAGGCATGCAGGAGTGAAATCAGGAAGGCTAAATCACAACTGGAGTTACAGTTAGCAAGAGACTTTAAGACAAGGTTTCTCAAACAGGGGTTGCCGCTTGTGTAGGGAAAGGCCCTGGCAGGCCGGGCCAGTGTGTTTACCTGCCCTGTCCACAGGTCTGGCCGATCGTGGCTTCCACTGGCTGCAGATCGCTGCTCTGGGCCAATGGGAGCTGCTGAAAATGGCTCAGCCCAAGGGACGTACTGGCTGCTGCTTCCAGCAACTCCTATTGGGCCGGAGCAGCGATCCGCGGCCAGTGGGAACCACGATCGGTCGGACCTGTCGATGGGGCAGGTAAACACACTGGCCTGGCATGCCAGGGGCTTTCCCTACACAAGTGGCGAACCCTGTTTGAGAAACCCCTGTGTTAAGAGTAACAAGAAGGGTTTCTTTGGGTATGTTAGCGACAAGAAGAAACTCAAGGAAAGTGAATGAGGGAGGCAACCTTGTGACAGAGGATGTGGAAAAAGCTAATGTACTCAATGCTTTTTTTGCCTCTGTCTTCACAAACATGGTCAGCTACCAGACTGCTGCACTGGGCAGCACAGTATGGGGAGGAGGTTACCAGCCCTTTGTGGAGAAAGAAATGGTTTGGGACTATTTAGAAAAACTGTATGATCACAAGTCCATGGGGCCGGATGCACTGCATCTGAGGGCGCTAAAGGAGTTGGTGGATGTGATTGCAGAGCCATTGGCCATTATCTTGAAAACTCATGGTGATTGTGGGAGGTCCTGGATGACTGGAAAAAAACTAATGTAGTAACCATCTTTAAAAAAAAAGGAAAGAAGGAGGATCTGGGGAACTACAGGCCAATCAGCCTCACCTCAGTCCTTGGAAAAATCATGGAGCAGGTCCTCAAGGAATCAATTCTGAAGCACTTAGAGGAGAACAAAGTGATCAGGAACAGTCAGCATGGATTCACCAAGGGCAAGTCATGCCTGACTAACCTAATTGCCTTCTATGAGGAGATAACTGGCACAATGGATGAGGGGAAAGCAGTGGATGTGTTATTCCTTGACTTTAGCAAAGCTTTTGATACAGTCTCCCACAGTATTTTTGCTGGCAAGTTAAGGAAGTAAGGGCAGGATGAATGGACTACAAGATGGTAAAAAGCTGGCTAGTTCATAGGGCTCAACAGGTAGTGATCAATGGCTCCATGTCTAGTTGGCAGCTGGTGTCAAGCAGAGTGACTCAAGGGTCGGTTCTGGGGCCAGTTTTGTTCAATATCTTCATTAATGATCCGGAGGATGGCGTGGACTGCACTCTCAGCAAGTTTGCAGATGACACTAAACTGGAAGGAGTGGTAGATACGCTGGAGGATAGGGATAGGATACAGAGCGACCTAGACAAATTAGAGGATTGGGCCAAAAGAAACCTGATGAGGTTCAACACGGACAAGTGCAGAGTCCTGCACTTAGGATGGAAGAATCCCATCCACTGTTACAGACTAGGGACCAAATGGCTAGGAAGCATTTCTGCAGAAAAGGATCTAGGGGTTACAGTGGATGAGAAGCTGGATATGAGTCAACAGTGTGTCCTTGTTGCCAAGAAGGCGGCATTTTGGGCTATATAAATAGGGGCATTGCCAGCAGATCGAGAGGTCTGATCATTCCCTTCTATTTGAGGCCCCATCTGGAATACTGTGTCCAGTTTTGGGCCCTACACTACAAGAAGGATGTGGAAAAATTGGAAAGAGTCCAATGGAGGGCACCAAAAATGTTTAGGGGGCTGGAGCACATGACTTATGAGGAGAGGCTGAGGGAACTTGGATTGTTTAGTCTGCAGAAGAGAAGAATGAGGGGGGATTTGAAAGCTGCTTTCAACTACCTGAAAGAGGGTTCCAAAGAGAGTGGATCTAGACTGTTCTAAGTAGTAACAGATGACAGAACAAGGAGTGATGGTTTCAAGTTGCAGTGGGGGAGGTTTAGGTTGGATATTAGGAAAAACTTTTTTACTAGCAGGGTGGTGAAGCACCGGAACGGGTTACCTAGAGAGGTAATGGAATCTCCTTCCTTAGAGGTTTTTAAGGTCAGGCTTGACAAAGCCCTGGCTGGAATGATTTAATTGGGAATTGGTCCTGCTTTGAGCAGGGGGTTGGACTAGATGACCTCCTGAGGTCCCTTCCAACCCTGATATTCTATGATTCTATGATCTCTTGCTTAATCCCAGTGCAATCCATGAGATAGGCAGAGGGATGCCTATCTCACCCAGGGGGCCCAATCCAATAGGTGTGCTTGGAGGCTGCCTGCCAAATCAAGTCCCATTCAAAATCTGGCTGGAAAAGGAGGAGATTGTGGTAGTTCGCACTGCACAGCCCACTCTTTAATGCACTTACCCAGGGAGTTGGTCATCTGGGTTCAAGTCCCAAACCTGCCTGATAGGGAAGAAGGATTTGATCTGGTGGCTGGGTTATTCCATGGTGGGGCGCTCTCAATTTCTCCTGCTGAAGTTGTTTCACTTGGGATAAATAATTAGGGTGAATGGGCCAGAGAGAAAGTGTGTGAGAGTGACTCTTAAATCTGGAGGTTAGGGCACCCACGTGGAAGATGGGAGATGTAGAGGCCAGTTCCCCTGCTCAAATGACTATTTAGCTGACGTGGAACAGCTTCAACAGGAGATATTGAGGGAGCCCTGTATCAGGATATCTCTTAGCTCAGTTGTGAGACCATGCACCTGAGAGGCAGGAGATCCCTGGCTATATCATTTCTCCCCACCGGGCAGTGAGGAAAATTGACCATGGAACCAGTGGCCTAAAGTTAAGGTGGGCAACGTCTCCTTGTCCAGCAGGTATGTGTTGAGTTATGTGCCTGCCTACCACATTATCACAAGAAATAGCTCACGCACTTACGCTCTGTGACTGCAGGGGAGGGGTTCCCAACTGTGGATTGCTAGCAGAGACAGATGCCTCCATGCAGCCTGATAAGGAAAAGGGCAGGGCATAGGATACATCTCTTTTGTCAGCATCTCCTATCATTTAGCTTAGGTTGCTGCCTGCCTAACATGCTGGCTTTTCTTTTTAAGGAGCCTATCTATATTCATTCATTGTATAGCCTAGGTGTCTAACTCAGGCTTTGTGGATCACAGTGTTGTCCCAGAAATTTTCTAGATGCCTAGAAGTTAAGCATTGCAATCTACTTGTGGATCTGGTTCTCTGTGCCCTAGCTCCACTGTTCCTGTAAAATGGGGACAATACCAGCCCCATATCTCACAGGGTGTTGTGAAAATAACTTAATGTTTATGGTTCCTTCCCCACTCTGAACTTTAGGGTACAGATGTGGGGACCTGCAGGGACACTTCAAAGCTTAATTACTAGCTTAGATCTCGTATCACTGCCACCATCCAGAATTTTCAGTGTCTGGATCACTCCCTTTCCCCGCAAATCCTTCCCCTCCCTGGGTAGCCTTGAGAGACTCCTTCACCAATTCCCTGGTGAACACAGATCCAAACCCCTTGGATCTTAAAACAAGGAGAAATTAACCATCCCTTCTCCTTTCCCCCCACCAATCGCTGGTGAGACCAGATCCAGTCCCCTTGGATCTAAAAACAAGGAAAAATCAATCAGGTATTAAGAAAAAAAGGCTTTTAATTAAAGAAAAGAAAGGTAAAAGAAAACCCTCTGGGAGAGATTAGCATATCAGCTACTCTCACAGACAACAGATTTCAAACACAGAGGAAGTTCCCCGGGGACAAATTTAGTTACACAAAAAAAAAATAATACCCAAATACCCAATTTGATTCTACCTCTAATTGCATAAGACAGGTTACAAAGAAATAAACATAAACCTATTTATTCCTTTCTAAAACTTACTACTCTGATAAGAGGCTGGTTCCTTCATCTTTTTCACTCCGAGGGCTGAAACTGAAACTCTAAACAAAGGAAAAACTTCCCTCTTTCCTTTTGAAACATCTTGTTCCCCTATTGGTTCCTCTGGTCAGGTGTTAGCTAGGCTAGGTGAACTTTTTAACCCTTTACAGCTAAAAGAGGCATTAACCTGTAACCATCTGTTTATGACAATGAAGCATTCAAACTGTACCATAAAATAATCCATGAGAAATTTATACGTCTGTATTCCAAGCAGGGATTAAATAGTGTGCAGTAAATGAGACCTGGGGCCACACACTGAACAAGAAGGATAAAACTAAATATTGACTAGCTGTTCACTCAGTGAGCATCATCCACCCAGTGCACTGAATGTGGTATGGGTGCTTTGGAAAAAAAACTAGTATGTGATCTGTAATCTCAGACTCTAGAATTGCATATGAGCAATATTGCATAAGCTACTTTTATTCTGGCATTTCTGTGAGAGAGAGAGAGAGAGAGAGAGAATGTGTAATATCAAATACAAACAGTGGAGGAACAAGAATGGAGGAAAAATGGTGGAGAGTGTATGGGATCTTGCTTTGCATATAACATATGTAGGAAAAAGAAAAAGAAAACAAAAGGAGAAGTTGAATTTATCAGGTGCTCAGTAGCACATTGTAGCAGGACTCTTAAGGACAGTAGACATAGTGCATTTGCAAGCATTTTCTGTACACAACTTTAAATAAATACAAATGGAATCTATATTGAACCCCCTCAAAAATACTAAAAATCCATTCTGTAGACTATAGGCAAGTCATTATTTACCCTATTTTTGCCTCCGTTTCCCCATCCATAAAATGGAGATAAATACCCACTTTTGTAGAGCTCTTTGTACTCATTGAATAAAAAGTGTTCTTAGGATGGCGTGTTAATACTTCAAACTACTCAAACATTTGTTAATATTATTGAATGTGTATACTATGATTACACATATTCCCCATTGTACAGTATATGATTTTTACAGGTATTATTTGGTGGCAGTCTGCCCTTTACACAGATGTGTCTATCAACATCAGTGCCTACAGCATATTTGCTGACCTTCAGAGAGCTCTGACTTTTGTTATCTTGCAAAGCTTAGTTTTATTATTTTACCCAAAGAAGGAAGCATGTGAGCAACTATGCGATGCTTTTATCCTAATAATTGATTCCTTATTCATAAATATGCAGAACACTCTTTCTTCATTTATGATAAAAATGAAATGAGTTTGTTTCACTAAAACTCAGTACACTGTAAAACGTATAGCCAAGGTATATTAGACTCAGACTCATAGACTCTAAGGTCAGAAAGGACCATTTTGATCATCTAGTCTGACCTCCTGCATAATGCAGGCCACAGAATCTCACCCACCCACTCCTGTAACAAACTCCTAATCTATGTCTGAGTTACTGAAGTCCTCAAATTGTGGTTTGAAGACCTCAAGGTGCAGAGAATCCTCCCGCAAGTGACCCATGCCCCACGCTGCAGAGGAAGGTGAAAAACCTCCAGGGCCTCTGCCAATCTGCCCTGGAGGAAAATTCCTTCCCAACCCCAAATATGCCGATCAGATGAACCCTGAGCATGTGAGCAAAACTCACCAGCCAGCACCCGCGAAAGAATTCTCTGTAGTAACTCAGATGCCACACCATCTAACACCCCTTCACAGACCACTGGGCATACTTACCTGCTGATAATCAAAGATCAGTTGCCAAATTAATTGCCAAAATTAGGCTATCCCATCATATCATCCCCTCCATAAACTTATCAAGCTTAGTCTTAACACCAGATATGTCTTTTGCCCCCACTACTCCCCTTGGAAGGCTGTTTCAGAATTTCACTCCTCTAATGGTTAGAAACCTTCATCTAATTTCAAGTCCAAACTTCCTAGAATCCAGTTTATATCCATTTGTTCTTGTGTCCACATTGGTACTAAGCTTAAATAATTCCACTCTCTCTCTAATATTTATTGGTATCACAAGAACATATTCAAGGTTGTACTTGTTTAAAACAGAGGGAAATATTAAGAGCCCAATCCTGCAAACCCTTACACATATGATTAACTTTACTTATGGGTGTAGATTCATTTAATTCAATGGGAGTATTCATATGCATAAATTACTCATGTGCATAAGTGCTTGAAAATCACTATGGGTGCAATATGTGGGATGAAGTGAAATTTCTTATCCTGATATTTTGCTACTAGGTTCTTATAGTAGTTAAAGGGTCATGAATATCAGCTCATAATCAAATATGGTGGGGTGGAACATACAAGTCCATAAAGAAATATATTGGACTCAGTTGTATTCTCACAACAAGGGAACTCTGGAGCCATGCCACTGAAATTCATAGAATTACACCACTGTAAAAAGATATAAGAAGAGAACCAGGACCATTATGTCTTAGGTGGCAGCATGTGACATGGAAATGAAAGCATTTTTTTTGTAATCATCCCACTAACAGACAAATATACTGAAATTTTCTTCCCTAAAGTTCAATTAATAAAGTTGGTGACCTCAAGTGACTCTCATTTCTTCAAGTCAGAGCCCTCCCATTCAACATGAAAAGCTTATGGAAGAAAGTATGCATTTATGTAACCAAAAATCCCATTTAAATATATAATAAATAACATTTTTAATAACAGCATGTGTGAAAGAGGTGTTACATACCTAAAACCCTTGTTATACTAAGGCCAACATTCTTCAGACTTAGGTGCTCAAGGTTATACAACTACATCATCAATAATAAGATATTGTCTGAGGTTTGAATTTCAGAGGTGCTGATTTAAGATTGTTGAATGGTATAAGATACTTATGCAGCTTTAAGGTCTTAGAACAGTGTAACAGTAAAAAAAAATCTATACAAAATTAGTCTGTGGACGAAACAGGACATGGAGAGCTGGCTAGAGTATAGTAGACGCTTATGATGCTTTAAAGATTTTTAAAAACTCTGCACTTTATATGGGTGTGTACCCAGAAAGAGATCACAATAAAGAGGTTTTGCTATGCATAGTGTGACAAAGTTCCTCCTCTACCTTGGTGGGTCCTGCACTGATTGGCAGATTTGCTCACCTCCGTGATCTTCCCCACAGTCTGGTCAGCTCCTCCTGTGTCTGATCAGGAGTTGGGAGGAACCTGGGCCTACCCCCTACTCCGGGTTCCAGCCCATGGCCCTGTGGATTGCAGCTGTCTATAGTACCTCCTGTAACAGTTACATGACAGCTACAACTCCCTGGGCTACTTCCCTATGGCCTCCTCCAAACACCTTCTTTATCCTCACCATAGGATCTTCCACCTGATGTCTGATAACGCTTGTACTCCTTAGTCCTCCAGCAGCACACTCTCTTACTCTCAGCTCTTTGCACCTCTTACTCCCAGCTCTTCACATGCACTTCCTCTTCTCTGGCTTCTCCCTGCCTGACTGGAGTGAGCTCCTTTTTAAACCCAGGTGCACTGATTAGCCTGCCTTGATTGGCTGCAGGTGTTCTAATTAGCCTGTCTGCCTTAATTGGTTCTAGCAAGTTCCTGATTACTCTACTGCAGCCCCTGCTCTGGTCACTCAGAGAACAGAAGCCTGCTTCCCCTGGGGCCAGTAGCGGATCTCCCCTCTACCGCTCTGCTGTCCTGGCGGAGGATGGCACCCCCCTCACGGATCCGGCGGAGATGTGCCAGAGGGCCAGGGCCTTCTACGCCACTCTTTTCTCCCTGGATCTGACCGATCCTAACGCTTGCAGAGTGCTCTGGGACGGGCTCCCGACGGTCAGCATGGGCGACCGGGACCGGCTAGAGCTGCCTCTCACTCTGGCCGAGTTCTCGGAAGCCCTCCGTCGCATGCCCACCAATAAATCTCCGGGCTTGGACGGGCTGACCGTGGAGTTCTACCGCGTGTTCTGGGACGTCCTCGGCCCAGATCTGGTCACTGTCTGGGCCGAGGCTTTGCAGAGCGGGGTCCTCCCTCTCTCGTGCAGGCGAGCCGTGCTGGCCTTATTGCCGAAGAGGGGAGACCTCCGCGACTTACGGAATTGGCGTCCCGTCTCGCTCCTCAGCACGGACTACAAAATTGTTGCGAAGGCCATCTCGATGCGGCTAGGGTCCGTGCTGGCGGACGTGGTCCATCCAGACCAGACCTACACCGTCCCGGGCCGCACCATCTTTGATAACTTGTATCTAATCCGGGACCTTCTGGAATTGGGGTGTAGGGATGGTCTGTCGTTCGCCCTCCTGTCCCTGGATCAGGAGAAGGCGTTCGACCGGATGGATCACGGGTATCTCCTGGGCACTCTGCGAGCGTTCGGCTTCGGACCCCTGTTTGTGGGTTTTCTGCAGGTGCTGTACGCTTCCGCGGAGTGTCTGGTCAGGCTCAACTGGACCCTGACCGAGCCGGTCAGCTTCGGGCGGGGAGTGCGGCAGGGGTGCCCCCTCTCGGGCCAGCTGTACGCTCTGGCGATCGAGCCCTTCCTCTGTCTCCTCCGCAAGAGGTTGACGGGGTTGGTGCTTCGGGAGCTGGGGCTGCGGCTGGTCCTGTCGGCATACGCCGACGATGTGCTCCTCGTGGTCCAGGACCCGGGCGACTTGGCGCGGGTGGAGGCTTGCCAGGCTGTGTACTCGGCGGCCTCCTCTGCCCGGGTCAACTGGGTCAAGAGCTCTGGCCTGGTGGTCGGGGACGGGTGGCAGGCGAGCTCCCTCCCACCTGCGCTTCAGGCCATCAGGTGGAGCGCGGGTCCGCTGCTCTATCTCGGCGTTTACCTTTCTGCCACGCATCCGTCTCCGCCGGAGAACTGGCAGGATTTGCAGGGCAGGGTGACGGAGCGGCTCCGGAAATGGACAGGACTACTCCGGTGCCTCTCCCTTCGGGGGAGGGCACTGGTGCTTAATCAACTGGTCCTGTCCATGCTCTGGTACCGACTCAACACCCTGGTCCCGGCCCCGGGTTTCCTGGCCAACCTCCGGACTGTGATTCTGGAGTTCTTTTGGCCAGGGACGCACTGGGTCTCTGCAGGGGTCCTCCACCTGCCCCTGGAGGAGGGGGGGCAGGGCCTGAAGTGCTTACGCGCTCAGGTCCATGTCTTCCGCCTCCAGGCCCTGCAGCGGCTCCTGTTTGGTGCGGGTAGTCCGGCGTGGAGCGTATTGGCGCACGCCTTCCTCCGCCGCTTTCGAGGGCTCCGATACGACCGGCAGCTCTTTTACCTCCATCCGAGAGGTCTTCCGCGAGACCTCTCCGGGCTGCCGGTCTTCTACCAAGACCTCCTCCGGACCTGGAAGCTCTTTTCAACGACCAGGTCCGTGGCGGCCACCGTGGGGGTCGACCTCCTCGCGGAGCCCCTGCTACACAATCCCCAGCTTCGTGTGCAGGTGGCGGAGTCCCCCACGGTGTGCCAGAGGTTGGTCTCGGCGGGAGTCACCAGGGTCGGAGACCTCCTGGACTACGACCGGGGAGACTGGCTGGATCCCCTGACGCTCGCTCAGCGCATGGGGCTCTCCAGACCTCGTACTCCCCAGCGCGTACTTCAGGAGGTGAAGGCCGCTTTACTGCCCGCTGCTCGGGCTTACCTCGACCGGGTCCTGCGAGAGGGCACGCCCCGCCCACCCACCACCCCAGGCCCCGTGGACATTTTTATCGGGCCCCTGCCCCGTGGACCCAATCGGCCCCCTCACCCTTTCACTGCCAGCCGGCTGCATGATCTGCAGCCGGTTTTGTTCCAGACCGCGCCACGGAAACATCTGTACTCGCTCGTGCTCCATACCCTTCACTACCTCACCCTCGCATCCCGCCCCGATACCAAATGGCGGGACCTCCTGCCACCTCTCGAGGGTGAGGAGCCCCGGTGGGCCAGCTTGTACTCTGCCCTGGTCCCGAGGCCCGCCGGGGATATCAGTTGGAGGCTCCTTCACGGAGCCGTGAGCACGGGCGTGTACCTGGCGCGGTTCACATCTGTCCCTAGCACCTGCCCTTTCTGTGGTGAGAAGGAGACCTTGGCGCACGTTTATTTGGAGTGCGCCAGGTTGCAGCCCCTGTTCCGGCTCCTCCTGAATATTTTCCTGCGTTTTTGGTTGCACTTTTCCCCTCACCTTTTTATCTACACGCTCCCCATCCGTGGCCCCACGAAGTCGCGGGATCTCCTTCTCAACCTCCTCTTGGCCCTGGCCAAACTGGCCATTTACAACACCAGGGAGAGGAGGTTGGCCGACGGGATTTCCTGCGACTGTGGGGCGTATTTCCGTTCCTCCGTCTGCTCACGCATCCGGGCAGAGTTCCTCTGGGCGGCGTCCACTGGCTCCCTTGACGCCTTCGAGGAGCAGTGGGCGTTGTCCGGGGTTCTCTGCTCGGTGTCCCCATTGGGTTCCCTTCGTTTAGCCCTATGACCTCACTCCCGATCCTGTTTTTTTCATTAGTTGTCCCCCGTAATTATTTGGTGTCCCAGACCTGTGGGTCCTCCCCTTAGGCTAGGGGGAGGCCCTTTAGAAGTGGGCGGGCTTTGCCCGCCCACCCCACTGGATGCCAATAGGCCAGTAGCGGATCTCCCCTCTACCGCTCTGCTGTCCTGGCGGAGGATGGCACCCCCCTCACGGATCCGGCGGAGATGTGCCAGAGGGCCAGGGCCTTCTACGCCACTCTTTTCTCCCTGGATCTGACCGATCCTAACGCTTGCAGAGTGCTCTGGGACGGGCTCCCGACGGTCAGCATGGGCGACCGGGACCGGCTAGAGCTGCCTCTCACTCTGGCCGAGTTCTCGGAAGCCCTCCGTCGCATGCCCACCAATAAATCTCCGGGCTTGGACGGGCTGACCGTGGAGTTCTACCGCGTGTTCTGGGACGTCCTCGGCCCAGATCTGGTCACTGTCTGGGCCGAGGCTTTGCAGAGCGGGGTCCTCCCTCTCTCGTGCAGGCGAGCCGTGCTGGCCTTATTGCCGAAGAGGGGAGACCTCCGCGACTTACGGAATTGGCGTCCCGTCTCGCTCCTCAGCACGGACTACAAAATTGTTGCGAAGGCCATCTCGATGCGGCTAGGGTCCGTGCTGGCGGACGTGGTCCATCCAGACCAGACCTACACCGTCCCGGGCCGCACCATCTTTGATAACTTGTATCTAATCCGGGACCTTCTGGAATTGGGGTGTAGGGATGGTCTGTCGTTCGCCCTCCTGTCCCTGGATCAGGAGAAGGCGTTCGACCGGATGGATCACGGGTATCTCCTGGGCACTCTGCGAGCGTTCGGCTTCGGACCCCTGTTTGTGGGTTTTCTGCAGGTGCTGTACGCTTCCGCGGAGTGTCTGGTCAGGCTCAACTGGACCCTGACCGAGCCGGTCAGCTTCGGGCGGGGAGTGCGGCAGGGGTGCCCCCTCTCGGGCCAGCTGTACGCTCTGGCGATCGAGCCCTTCCTCTGTCTCCTCCGCAAGAGGTTGACGGGGTTGGTGCTTCGGGAGCTGGGGCTGCGGCTGGTCCTGTCGGCATACGCCGACGATGTGCTCCTCGTGGTCCAGGACCCGGGCGACTTGGCGCAGGTGGAGGCTTGCCAGGCTGTGTACTCGGCGGCCTCCTCTGCCCGGGTCAACTGGGTCAAGAGCTCTGGCCTGGTGGTCGGGGACGGGTGGCAGGCGAGCTCCCTCCCACCTGCGCTTCAGGCCATCAGGTGGAGCGCGGGTCCGCTGCTCTATCTCGGCGTTTACCTTTCTGCCACGCATCCGTCTCCGCCGGAGAACTGGCAGGATTTGCAGGGCAGGGTGACGGAGCGGCTCCGGAAATGGACAGGACTACTCCGGTGCCTCTCCCTTCGGGGGAGGGCACTGGTGCTTAATCAACTGGTCCTGTCCATGCTCTGGTACCGACTCAACACCCTGGTCCCGGCCCCGGGTTTCCTGGCCAACCTCCGGACTGTGATTCTGGAGTTCTTTTGGCCAGGGACGCACTGGGTCTCTGCAGGGGTCCTCCACCTGCCCCTGGAGGAGGGGGGGCAGGGCCTGAAGTGCTTACGCGCTCAGGTCCATGTCTTCCGCCTCCAGGCCCTGCAGCGGCTCCTGTTTGGTGCGGGTAGTCCGGCGTGGAGCGTATTGGCGCACGCCTTCCTCCGCCGCTTTCGAGGGCTCCGATACGACCGGCAGCTCTTTTACCTCCATCCGAGAGGTCTTCCGCGAGACCTCTCCGGGCTGCCGGTCTTCTACCAAGACCTCCTCCGGACCTGGAAGCTCTTTTCAACGACCAGGTCCGTGGCGGCCACCGTGGGGGTCGACCTCCTCGCGGAGCCCCTGCTACACAATCCCCAGCTTCGTGTGCAGGTGGCGGAGTCCCCCACGGTGTGCCAGAGGTTGGTCTCGGCGGGAGTCACCAGGGTCGGAGACCTCCTGGACTACGACCGGGGAGACTGGCTGGATCCCCTGACGCTCGCTCAGCGCATGGGGCTCTCCAGACCTCGTACTCCCCAGCGCGTACTTCAGGAGGTGAAGGCCGCTTTACTGCCCGCTGCTCGGGCTTACCTCGACCGGGTCCTGCGAGAGGGCACGCCCCGCCCACCCTCCACCCCAGGCCCCGTGGACATTTTTATCGGGCCCCTGCCCCGTGGACCCAATCGGCCCCCTCACCCTTTCACTGCCAGCCGGCTGCATGATCTGCAGCCGGTTTTGTTCCAGACCGCGCCACGGAAACATCTGTACTCGCTCGTGCTCCATACCCTTCACTACCTCACCCTCGCATCCCGCCCCGATACCAAATGGCGGGACCTCCTGCCGCCTCTCGAGGGTGAGGAGCCCCGGTGGGCCAGCTTGTACTCTGCCCTGGTCCCGAGGCCCGCCGGGGATATCAGTTGGAGGCTCCTTCACGGAGCCGTGAGCACGGGCGTGTACCTGGCGCGGTTCACATCTGTCCCTAGCACCTGCCCTTTCTGTGGTGAGAAGGAGACCTTGGCGCACGTTTATTTGGAGTGCGCCAGGTTGCAGCCCCTGTTCCGGCTCCTCCTGAATATTTTCCTGCGTTTTTGGTTGCACTTTTCCCCTCACCTTTTTATCTACACGCTCCCCATCCGTGGCCCCACGAAGTCGCGGGATCTCCTTCTCAACCTCCTCTTGGCCCTGGCCAAACTGGCCATTTACAACACCAGGGAGAGGAGGTTGGCCGACGGGATTTCCTGCAACTGTGGGGCGTATTTCCGTTCCTCCGTCTGCTCACGCATCCGGGCAGAGTTCCTCTGGGCGGCGTCCACTGGCTCCCTTGACGCCTTCGAGGAGCAGTGGGCGTTGTCCGGGGTTCTCTGCTCGGTGTCCCCATCGGGTTCCCTTCGTTTAGCCCTATGACCTCACTCCCGATCCTGTTTTTTTCATTAGTTGTCCCCCGTAATTATTTGGTGTCCCAGACCTGTGGGTCCTCCCCTTAGGCTAGGGGGAGGCCCTTTAGAAGTGGGCGGGCTTTGCCCGCCCACCCCACTGGATGCCAATAGGCCAGTAGCGGATCTCCCCTCTACCGCTCTGCTGTCCTGGCGGAGGATGGCACCCCCCTCACGGATCCGGCGGAGATGTGCCAGAGGGCCAGGGCCTTCTACGCCACTCTTTTCTCCCTGGATCTGACCGATCCTAACGCTTGCAGAGTGCTCTGGGACGGGCTCCCGACGGTCAGCATGGGCGACCGGGACCGGCTAGAGCTGCCTCTCACTCTGGCCGAGTTCTCGGAAGCCCTCCGTCGCATGCCCACCAATAAATCTCCGGGCTTGGACGGGCTGACCGTGGAGTTCTACCGTGGTCTGCAGGCCAGCAGCCCCGCCCCCCAAAGGGCTGTAAGTGGAATAACAGCAGTAACTGAGGTGGGGGGGAACCACTAGCCAGCCAGCAAACAGACAGCAGAGAGAGGGGTGGGTGGTGGTGTCCAGCCCAGCCAGGGGAGCAGCAGGAGCCGGAACAGCAGCAGAAACAGCAGCAGCAGCAGCAGCTAGGGCCCAGTGACCGTTTAGCCCTATGACCTCACTCCCGATCCTGTTTTTTCATTAGTTGTCCCCCGTAATTACTTGGTGTCCCAGACCTGTGGGTCCTCCCCTTAGGCTGGGGGGAGGCCCTTTAGAAGTGGCGGGCTTTGCCCGCCCATCCCCACTGGATACCAATAGGACTGCTCTGCTGTAGAGGAAGAAGGGAGAGGGCTGCTGCTGCTGCTGCTGCTGCTGTTCCTGTTCCTGCTGGGCACTGGGCCACCACCACCTGGAGCTGCTGGGGCTGCTGTGGCTTGTGCCCTTCCCTATTTGGTTTCCCCTTGTTCACTGCACTCCCCCCTCTACCGTTGCCCCCTCGCTCCCCTAGTGCAACTGGAGGAGCCGGAACCCCCCTCTGCTTTGGTGCCCTGAAACCCTCCCACCCTTAGGTCCTTGGTTGCTCCCCACTCCCCTTTAGCCTTCCCCTTCTGGGGCCCTCCTCCCCTGCCTGCAGCCTAGCGGGGAGGGGTGGCCGCCTCCTCTCCTTCCCCTCCCCTCACTGTTTGTCCCCCTCCCCACTCTCATTATGGCGGGGAACGCGGCGGGGGAGACCCCTCGCGATGTTCCCACTGCCCCTCCTCCACCTTCCCCCCTGTCCACTGCCCAAGCCACTACCTCGTCCGCCGCTGCCGATCCACCTACCACCGCCCTTGTTGGGGCACCGGCGGCGGCGAGTAGTGGGGAGACCTCCGTTGCTGCCACGTCTCTCGCCCCTTCTGATTCGGGGGGAGCCCCCCTAGCCGGTGGGAAGGGTCTGGGTGGGAAGAAGGGTAAGGGCCCCGCTAAAAAGGCCAGGCCCTCCGTGGCGGAGACTGCCCCCGCTGCCGCAGCCGCGCTACCGGCTGTGGCATCCCTCCCTGCTGTTCCCTCCACTAGCTCTGCAGGTGTCCCTCCTCCAGCCCCGAGGGTGTACGCCCAGGTGGCAGAGGCCCCCCGCCTGCTGCTGCTCCTCCGACCGCCGCTTCCGCCAACATCTACAGCGGCCGGGGCCCCTTTCCCACTTTGACCAGGAAGAACGGCGTCCGTTGCCTCCTGGTGCCCGCCTCGCCCCACGTGGAGACCTACGTGCGGGCGTTGGCGAGGGTGGTGGGGCCCCGGCCTTCGTGGCGGCCTCCAAAATGTACGGGAAGGTGATATTCTTCCTGGCATCGGAGGCCGCCGCCCAGGAGGCGGTAGAGACGGGCCTTGCGGTGGGAGGCGCGTTCGTCCCCCTGGAGCCATTGGAAGACCTGGGGGTCCACTTGATCTTGACCTCCGTCCATCCCTTCCTGCCCAATGCCGCCCTGCTGCCCGCCCTTTCTGCCCTGGGATGCCGCATCTCCGTCATCAGCCCTCTCCCCTTGGGCTGCAAGGACCCTGCCCTCCGTCATGTTCTCTCGTTCCGCCGGCAAGTGCAGCTTCAACTGCCCCCGGCAGCGCGTGGCGGAGAGGCGCTTGAGGGGTCCTTTCTGGTCCCTTACCAGGGAGCCCACTACCGGGTGCATTACTCAACGGGGGAGGCCCGGTGCTACCTCTGCCGGGCGATGGGGCACGTGCAGAGGGACTGTCCCTTGGCCCAGCACGGAGGAGCGTTCGGGACCCCCGAACCCCGGCAAGGCGCTGGCCCTGTCATCGCCGGTCCCCCTGGCTGCCCGGCACCCGAAGCTGCCCCTCCTCCTCCTTCTCGGTCCACCTCTGTGGAGGAGGGTGTGGCGGGGCTACCGCTGGACGTGGGAGAGGGCTCGTCCCAGGGGGAATCCTCCCCGGTTTCTGCTGTCCCACCACTGCCTCCCCGAGTCCCTGAGCCATTGCCCTTGCCCCCCGAGCCGACCCCTGTTAGCCAGCCCCCGGATGATGTCATGGAGGGCTGGTCCTTAGTGCAGGGGAAGCGGGGCAAGCAGAAGGCTCGAGTTTCCTTATATCTTTTTGATTCGGAGGCCCCCCGGAAGAGCAGGAAGGGGGGCGCCGATATCGAGTCATCCACCTTGCCCCCTGATGACTCCCAGTTTGTGGTGCCGGCTGGGGATGCCGTGGCAGCACTGGAAAGTGACACCGCCCCTCCTCCAGGGTCCCTTCCCATGGAAGCCCCCGAGGGAGCCTCTCTCGCCCCCTTCCCACTTGACGCCTCTGAGAGCGCCGCGGTGGGTATCGCCTCGGGTTCTGGCGGGGAGGGCCCTGGGGTGGTGGACGGTGATTTCCCTCCCATCTACTCGGAGATCGAGGCCCTGGGTTTGACCCCGGTCACGCAGGGGGAGGACGACCCTCTGCTGGTGGTCCTCGATCTGGGCGACCTTCCATGGCCCCCCTGTCCCCGGGTTCCCTTCCCCTAACTGCTGTTTCAGCTCCCACCTCTGAGGGTCCCCAGGAATCTTCTATCGACCTGGATGCAGGTGGCACTTTGTTGACGGCCGCCAAGCCCCTTGGGGCGCCGGCCAGTGCCCCGCTGCCGAGACCCGCTTCCCAGGGGGTGTCCCTCTTGGGTGTGGAGGACCTGCCCTCCTTCCTCAGTGGGGACCCCATTGACCAACATCTACCTCTGGATGCCGAGGCTGCCACACGTGCCACAGTGGCTGAGCCCGGCATCGTTAGGGGTCCCCTTCCCACTTTCCGGATCCCTGAGCCTGGCCAGGAGGAGCCACCGTCCGGTGGCTCAAATATAGGGGCTCCGGATCCTGCCTATACCTCCTTCCCGACTTCTCTCCCTGATCCCCGCCCTACTCCCGTTAGCCCTGTCCTTGTCCCCTCACCTCCTGTGATGCCAGTGCTGCCCCTGGGAATACCTCCCAGAGTGTGGGTTCACTAGTTTCTTCCTGTCCTGACCCCTCAGGGGCTGCTCTTCTCCTTCCACCGCCCCTTCTTGAATCTGGGAGTGGGGCGGGTTGTGTGGCATCGGCCCATCTGCTGCCACGTTGGGGGTCTGCCCCCTGCCTACCCGCCTCGGTGGGCCACGGGGCTGTGACGGGGGCCCCGCTGGGGGACGGTCCTCGATCAGTGACCCCACCCCCCCATGCCGCTGAGGGAGGAGCTGCGGGAGTTCCTCGAGGACGTCCGTGGCTCCCGGAACAAAGTCCATCTTGCACTCCAGCGATGGGGGGATTTCCATCAGGTCCTCCGGGCCGCAAGGGCCCTCATGGGGGAGGGTAAGAGGACCAGGAAGCAGGCCGCCACCGCCTACCAGCAGGTCCGTGTCTTCCGTGACTCTTTACTCACCTTCGGGGTTGGTCACGGATTGCTGCGCGGCCTGCCGGAGGCCATGGGCGTCTCTGCCGGCGAGGATCCACCCCAGCCCTCCTCATGGCGCCGATCGTCCTTGCCACCTTAAACACCAGGGGCTGTAGGATAGGTCTCCACAGAAGCCAGGTGCTCTCCTTCCTCCGGGAGGGGGGGGTACTCTGTGGTTTTCCTGCAGGAGACCCATACGGATCCGGCCGCTGAAGCTAGCTGGCGGCTGGAGTGGGGGGACGGGGCCTACTTTAGCCACTTCTCGGTCTGCACGGCTGGAGTGGCGACCCTGTTCTCCCCCGACCTACGGCTCGAGGTGCTGGAGGTCGCCGAGGTAGTGCCGGGTCGCCTGTTGCACCTCCGGGTCTGCATGGAGGGGCTTGTGGTTAATCTCGTCAACTTTTATGCCCCGACATCGGGCCCGGAGAGGCTACGTTTTTATCAGCAGGCATCCGCCTTCCTCTGCTCCCTGGATCCTCGTGAGTGCCTGGTCCTGGGAGGGGACTTTAACACCACCCTTGAGGAACGGGACCGCTCGGGGACCGAGCAGTGCCTGGCCGCCGTGGACGTCCTCCGGGAGATCGTCGAACGCCACTCCCTGGTGGACGTCTGGCGCGACCACCACCCGTACGACATCTCGACGTTCACCTTCGTCCGGGTGGAGGCCCATTGGTCGCGCCACTCCTGGCTGGACCGTATTTACCTGTCACGTTTCCAACTTTCACGGGCCCACTCCTCCAGCGTTCGGCCAGCCCCCTTTTCGGATCACCACCTTGCCACCGTGACGGCCTCTCTCTGCGCGGAGAGGCCGGGGCCGGCCTATTGGCACTTTAATAATAGTTTGCTGGAGGATGTCGTGGCGTCCTTCCGGGAATTCTGACTGGCCTGGCGAGGGCAGAGGCGCGCCTTTTCCTCGGCGCGGCGGTGGTGGGATCTGGGGAAGGTGCGTGCCCGGCTCTTCTGCCGTGACTACACTCGGGGTGCCAGCCGATGGCCCACCGGGGATATCAGTTGGCGGCTCCTTCACGGGGCCATGAGTACGGGCGTGTACTTGGCGCAGTTCACATCTGTCCCTAGCACCTGCCCTTTCTGTGGTGAGAAGGAGACCGTGGCACACGTTTATTTGGAGTGCGCCAGGTTGCAGCCCCTGTTCCGGCTCCTCCTGAATATTTTCTTATGTTTTTGGTTGCACTTTTCCCCTCACCTTTTTATCTACACGCTCCCCATCCGTGGCCCCACAAAGTCGCGGAATCTCCTTCTCAATCTCCTTTTGGCCCTGGCCAAACTGGCCATCTACAACACCAGGGAGAGGAGGTTGGCCAACGGGATTTCCTGCGACTGTAGGGCCCATTTCTGTTCCTCCGTCTGTTCACGCATCCGGGCAGAGTTCCTCTGGGCGGCGTCCACTGGCTCCCTTGACGCCTTCAAGGAGCAGTGGGCCTTGTCCGGGGTTCTCTGCTCGGTGTCCCCATCAGATTCCCTCAGTTGAGCCCTATGACCTCACTCCCGATCCTGTTTTTTCATTAGTTGTTCCCCGTAATTACTTGGTGTCCCAGACCTGTGGGTCCTCCTCTTAGGCTGGGGGGAGGTCCTTTAGAAGTGGGCGGGCTCCGCTCGCCCACCCCCCAGGATACCAATAGGACCGCTTTGCTGTAGAGGAAGGAGGGAGAGGACTGCTGCTGCTGCTGCTGCTGCTGCTCCAGCTCCAGCTCCAGCTCCTCCCCTGGCTGGGCTAGATACCACCACCCATCCCTTTCTCTGCTGTCTGTTTGCTGGCTGGCTAGTGGTCCCCCCCACCTCAGTTACTGCTGTTACTCCACCTACAGCCCCTTGGGGGGGCTGCTGGCCTGCTTCCCAGAGAGGAGTTGAGTGAGGGACCCCCAGCCCTTGTTGCTGAGGACACCACCATCTGAACGGGGTCCCTCCTGCCTGGACACCAGACCACCACCACCTGGAGCTGCTGGGGCAACTGTGGCTGTTGTTGGGGAGCTGTTGGTGCCCTGAGGTGAAGGAGAAGAAGAAGCAGGAGAAGACCGCCTACTGCTGGAGACCGTGTACCACTGTGGAGGTGGCTTTTCTGGCCTGAATATTTTTCGAACTGTGCTCTTGTGGTGGGGGTTTGAACTGTGTCTGTTGGGACACTGGGGGTGTGGCATGGAGCCTGCCCCCGGTCCATCCGTGTCCCCCTTCGCCCCCACCACCATCTTTGCCCCCTCCACCACCCCCACTAGCTGTTTTCCTTCTGCTTTGACCTCCTGCCTTTGGGACTGAGCTGTTCGCCTGGCTCACCACGCCCACTTACATCATTTGGGCATGCAGCAGCAGCATCCAGCCATTGACTTTTTGGCCCCTCCACCGCTTTCTGAGCTCGAACTTTTCCCCCCCAACTCTGTGATCCCCCAGCCCTGACTGGTTCCTCCCCTCGTGCGCCCACCCCACCTCCCATGCACTTGTGCCCTTCCCCCATTTGAGTTTCCCCTTGTTCACTGCACCCCCCTATGCCGTTGTCCCCCCTGCTCCCCTAGTGCAACTAGAGGACCCAGAACTCCCCTCTGCGTTGGTGACTTGACACCCTCCCACCCCTGCTCCCCACGCCCCTTCAGGTTTCCCTTTCTGGCACCCTTCTCCCCTGCCTGCAGCCTAGCTGGGAGGGGTGGTCGCTCCCTCTCCTTCCCCTCCCCTTGCTGTTTGTCCCCCTCCCTGCTCTTGTTATGGCAGGGGACGCGGTGGGGGAGACCCCTCGCGATGCTCCCACAGCCCCTCCTCCACCTGCCCCCTTCTCCTCTGCCCAAGCGTCTACCTCGGCTGCCGCTGCCGAGACACCTACCACTGCCCCTGCTGGGGTGCTGGCAGCGGTGAGTACTGGGGAGACTTCCGCTGCTGCCACTTCCCTCGCCCCTTCCAATTCGGGGGCAGCCCCCCAGCCGGTGGGAAGGGTCGGGTTGGGAAGAAGGGTAAGGGCCCCTCTAGAAAGGCCAGGCCCTCCATGGCAGAGACTGCCCTCGCTTCCACGGCCCTGCTACCGGCAGTGGCATCCCTCCCCGCTATTCTCTCCACCAACTCCCCAGGTGTCCCTCCCCCAGCCCCCAGGGCGTACGCCCAGGTGGCGGCAGCCCCCCTGCCTGCCGCTGCTCCTCCGACCACCTTTTCTGCTACCATCTACAGCGGCTGGGGCCCATTTCCCACCTTGACCAGGAAGCACGGCGTCTGTTGCCTCCTGGAGCCCGCCTCGCCCCACGTGGAGACCTGCATGCGGGCGTTGGCGTGGGCAGTGGGACCCACGGCCATAGTGGTGGCCTGCAAAGTGTACAGGAGGGTGGTGTTCTTCCTGGCATTGGAAGCCACCACCCAGGAGGCAGTAGAGACAGGCCTGGCGATGGGGAGCGTGTTCGTCCCCCAGGAGCCGTTGGAAGACCTGGGGGTCCGTTTGATCCTGACCTCCATCCCTCCCTCCCTTCCTGCCCAATGCCGCCCTGTTGCCTGCCCTTTCTGCCATGGGGTGCCCCATCTCCATCATCAGCCCTCTCCCGTTGGGCTGCAGGGACCCCTCCCTCCGTCATGTCCTCTCATTCCGCTGGCAAGTGCAGCTTCAATGGCCACCGGCGGCATGTGGCGGAGAGGCGCTCGAGGGGTCCTTTCTGGTCCCCTACCAGGGAGCCCACTATCGGGTGCATTATTCAATGGGGGAGGCCCAGTGCTACCTCTGCCGGGTGATGGGGCACGTCCGGAGGGACTGCCCCCTGACCCAGCACGGAGGAGCGTCTGGGACCCCCGAGTCCTGGCTAGGCGCCGGCCCTGTCATTGCCGGTACCCCTGGCTGCCCGGCACCTGAAGCTGCCCCTCCTCCTCCTTCTCGGTCCACCTCTGTGGAGGAGGATGTGGCGGAGATACCGCCGGATGTGGGAGAGGGCTCGCCCCAGAGGGAATCCTCCCTCATTTGTGCTGTACCACCACCGCCTCCCCGAGTCCCTGAGCCATCGCCCTTGCCCCCCGACCCGACCCCTGTTAGCCAGTCCCCGGATGATGCCATGGAGGGCTGGTCCTCAGTGCAGGGGAAGCGGGGCAAGCAGAAGGCTCGAGCCTTGTTACATCCTTCGGCTTCGGAGACCCCCCAGAAGAGCAAGAAGAGGGGCACCGATGCCGAGCCTTCCGCTTTGCCCCCTGATGACTCCCATTCTGTGGTGCCGGCTGGGGACACCATGGCAGCACCGGCAGGTGACACCGCCCCTCCTCCAGAGTCCCTCCCTGTGGAACCCCTCTCGCTCCCTTACCATCTGAAGCCCCTGCGAGCGCTGAGGTGGGTGTCGCCTCGGGTGCTGGCGGGGAGAACCCTGGAGTGGTGGAAGAGGATCTCCCTTCCATTTATGAGGAAATTGAGGCCCTGGGTCTGACCCCGGTCATGCAGAGGGAGGACAACCCTCTGCCAGCGGGCCTCGATCTGAGTGACCTCACCCTGGTCCCCCTGTCCCCGAGTTCCCTTCCCCTAACCGCTGCTTCTGCTCCTGCCTCTGAGGGTCCCCTGGAATCCTCCATCAGCCCGGCTGTGGGTGGAACCCTGCTGATGGCCGCCGAACCCATTGGGGCGATGGCCGGTGCCCTGCTGCTGGGACCCGATTCCCAGGGGGTGTCCCTCTTGGGTGTGGAGCACCCAACCTCCTTCCCGGGTGGAGACCCCCTTGCTGACCATCCATCTTTGGGTGCCAGGACTGCTCCAAGAGCCCTAGTGGCTGAGCCCGGCATCGTTGGGGGTCTCCTTCCCGTTCCCCAGATCCCTGAGCCGAACCAGGAAGGGCTACCTTCCAGTGGCCCGACTATTGGGGCTCAGGATCCCACCTCTACCCCTCTCCCTGATTCTCTTCCTGATCCCCTCCCTACTCCTGTCCCCTGCCCCATCCCAGATGCTGGCCCTGTCCTTGTCCCCTCCACCTCCCGTGATGCCAGTGCCACCTCTGGGTATACCCCCCAGAGAGCGGCTTCAGTAATTTTTCCTTGTTCCCTTCGTTTAGTCCTATGACCTTACTCCCGATCCTGTTTTTTTCATTAGTTGTCCCACGAAATCATTTGGTGTCACAGACCTGTGGATCCTCCCCTTAGACTCGAGGGAGGTCCTTTAACATTGGGCAGGCTTTGCCTGCCCACCTCCTGGATGCCAATAGGACCAGACTCCTGTACCCCACTGGTTTGGGTCTGTCACAATAGTTATAATGAGAAAGAATATTGGACTTATAACATTAAGAATGCAAGCATCTTAGCTTAAATATCTGTCTCCTATTTACTGTATAGCACCTAGAAGGCTAATAGATGTTAAAATAGTTAATACATGATATTAATACAAACAAAACCGTGTTTCAATCCTAACCATGAAGTTTCTGTTCAGTAACTCCATATGCAGACTAGGCATATCTCAAAAACAGCTTGAATAATTGTCTTCATATTTAGTTGGAAAAAGAAACACTTGTAGGCCATTCTGCAATAAATCTATTGCTATTAACAGTTAGCAGTTAGCCCTCACACCTGCAAGTCTTGGTCACTTTAGGGCCAAAAATACTCATATTTATCATGAGATGAAAAAGAACTCCTGTTACTGCCATAAAGAACAGGAGATCCCTCTACTAATGAAGCTGCAACCAGCCCCAAGAAATCAAACTACTTAGACAACATATAATAACAATTTGATACGTAAAATTGTTAACAAAAGTTTCAAATCAGCGTAATAGCTGCATGTTCTATAACTAAAAACAATTACTTTTTTTTTCAAATTTTACCGAAAAGTTCTCTTCTGCCAGAGGAAACGTTGAAATTTGTCAGGCCAAACCATTTCTCAGATGAAAAGTTATAGAAGGGCTAAATAGAGGGTAAAATGCTGGCCCATTTAAGTCATCAATTCATAGATTTTTAAGGACAGAAGGCATCTCCTTTATAACACAGGCCATGTAATTTCTTCCATTGACCCCTGTATTGAGCCCAATAACTTGCGTTTGACCAAATAATATATTCTAGAAAGGCATCCTTGAGCTGAAGACTTTAAAAGATGGAGACTCCACCACTTTGCAGTTTGTTCCAATGGTTAATAGCCCTCACTGATAAACGTGTGTGCTTTATTTCTAATTTGAATCAAAATCAATTTGATTTCATGAGAGTTTTGTCACTGGGTCCATTGGGCCCACAATTTCACCTAGAGTTAACAATGCAGCTTGCTTTAACTTTAATTATAGACACTATTATTGATTAAGGATTGCATATATGTGGTGAGTATTGCAGTTATCCCACTATTCACTCTATCACCTCTCAAACAGCAGCTTGCAAGGGTATTGTAATCCATGAGCTGCTGGTACTGTTAGTGCTGCTTGGGGAATTTGGGGAATAGCACAAGGGAAAAAATGGAAGTGAGCATGTCTGTGAAAATAGACACAAGCAGCTCCAAAAGCAAATGCTGAATAAATCTGCAGAGGAAAGATGCCCCTGTGCAAAAGCTCTCACTCAGAAATTTCTGGAGCTGTAATATTCCCCAGAGTGTATGCTAGCGTATACTCCCTAATTAGCCTGAAAACAATTCCTTTGTCAATTCTGGTACTTGGATGTCAAGGGTTCTTGCTCTACCAGCTAGTAATCCACTTGGCTGCTTGTCTGCATTTTCTTCTCTCCCATCTGCACAATTCCTTATTGGTTTACACACACTGTACACATGCAAACGTTCTGGGACTGAGATCCTCCATACAGTATCAAAGGTAAACAGATTGTATTTCCCATGGTCTATGTGCCAGGTAGTTAACTGTTAGATGTTGTTGCTGTGTGAGGTCCCTGTACACTACATTTAGAAGGGACAATGTGATTAAATGCCAAATCAAGAAATTAAAAACTTATGAGTCAGGTCCCAAATATTATGAAAGTTTAAAAATAAATACATTTTGGATTCTTATTTTCTTTCTAGTTATAAACTTTATGATATTTTCAAGCTTTTTCTGCAACCATGAGGACTAAAAACTTTCTTTTTTTTTAAATGAAAGTTGAGAGTCTCATGTGATTACATGACTCCAGGACCCAGTGCTTAAGAAAACACAAAACAATGACAAAACGGCTAGAGTTGGCAACATTGAAAAGCCTCTTGATTGCTTTAATTTCCACCAGCAACTTTCACCAAATTTTACACAGATTATAGTCACACACATCCCTTTTTGGCTCAGCCATGCCCTTTTCACAGCTTTGTTCAAAGAGACAGCCAGTCTAAATGCAAGTATTTTTTCACCAGAAAGGAATCACCTCTGAGGCACTGATTGGGATTAAACCATTGGTAAAGTTTAATCACCCAATTCACACAGGTTCAGATGTTTACACAACACAACTAGTGCACAACTGTCATCTTTCCATTATAGACAAACAGACATAGAACATCCACCTTCTCTGGCTACCAATAGGAAATCCAAGACATGTTTGAATGACCTTAATGTAGACAAACTTTGAATCAGGTAACTGATCCTGAAACACTTTTAGGTTTCAGACGTTATGAGGTGTAAAATAAAGAAGATTCCCTATATATTTCAAGGAATGAGATCTAGCTAGATACTTATATGGCTGTGATCATTATAGGATCTGAGTGCCATAGAATCACTAATGGATCGTGATCCTCACCACACCACTGTGATGTACAGAGGTACTATTCTCATTTTACATATGGAGTGCAGGGCAGATCAAGTGATTTGCCCAAGCTGAGAGAGCTGCTGTGTAATTGAGTTGGGAATTGAACCAACATCTTCCAAGACCCAGTTCAGTACCTATTAGACCATTAAGCCTCATATGAACTAACAATCTTTATGGTATGGTTCTTTTATGTGGATGAAAAGTCACATAGATTACATTTTCTTATTCATATGGCATATGAAAATAAATTACATAATCCTAGACAGAATTAAATAAACACAGGAAGAAAAGAAGTAAATATAAATGTTTGATTTGTGTGTACCATAGATTTTATACCATTTCATTATCATATAAATAGCTCACATATATAATCTTTTGTGTGTAAATGCTGATTAATGTTACCGTAAAAATTAAGATTAATTGCGGCTGCTCTGGAAGATTTACTAGTACTTTTTAGCCTAGTTACATTATGTTCTAAGAAAGTTTTGGTATCCTGTTAATGATTTACAGTATCTGCTTACTTGTATTTTATAGACTGCTAAACTGTGTGAACCTGCTTTTTCTGTCTTATCTTTTGAGGCTTAGAAAAAAAATTTTTGCAAGCTTTGAGACTTCAGCATACACACTGATCTGCTAGAAGACTGAACTGCTAAGTGTTTTGCAAATTAATACATGATAGCTGAGAAGTGCTAAATCTGCATAAACCTATAAAGCTTCACAGCTAAAACAGGTTACAAAAAAGAAATTGAAGGGCAAACATGTTTTGTTGTCATTGAAGGACATTAAGTTTTCTCACAGTCACAAAGGTATCTAGGGACATATTAATTCTTCCTTTGGATCTTACACATACAGATGTACTGCATATCCTTCTGTGTAGGATTCAAATAAGGCTGTAACCGAGAGAAGGCAAAGAACTTTATCTAGCATATTTAATGAAATGTGCAATGAAAAACCAAAAGCCTGATTCTCCACTGCCCTCCACCTGTTTGTAGATATTTATCCCAGTGTACAGTGAATGCAAAGTGCATGTAAAATACAATCAAATCTGAATGCAAGGAATTCTACATTTACAGAATGCCAGATGCACAACTGCGCTGAACTACCAAAAGGTAAATTTCAGCACACAATCAACTCGTTTCATAGATAATACCTGGAATAGTATTTTATTTCATAGCCCAGGGGAAGATTTGGGTCATATTATTGTAATTTGAAAAATAATCCACCAAATTCATCCCTGGGGTAACTCTATTTAGTAGAGTTAGGTGAGGGATAAATTCAACCCCATTGTCTTTCAGTGGCAGTTCCACTGTGAAATTTCATGTTAGGCATGAAGTTAACTTGGCTCTCCACACCACTGCATTTGCCCTTTATTCTCCTGTTTACCGTCAATTTTCCTTTAAATGTCATCCATCCTGATGCGTCAGATCACTGGGAACACATCACATTTCATTGCATGGCATTAAGACACTCTTGACACTCGGCATCCAAAATAAATAAGCATAGTGAGTCTTCCGTCGATAGTGCCAGGCACCAACTTAAGCTCAGGAATGAAATTCTCTCCAAAACTGAATAAAATATGAAAAGCATTTATCCCATTTTCAGTGAGTAAATGCTGTGTCACAAAGTTAGTGCCGTACTTAAAAATCACACAATAGCATATTAATGAATAGTTTTCTCCTTAGTTCTACTTTACTCTCTTTAGTATTTTATGATGCACATCATGTTCCTCTGGGGTGAAATAGCAATAAATCTTTAATAAACTGTGAACAACATTTCTGTCGGAGTGACAAACACTTTGCTACAAAAGTATTACAGATAAATTATATTTAAAATAAACAGAGAGATATTGTAAAAAGGTTTGCCTCTTTCACCAGAGATGTGCCTCATATTTGAGTTTGCCAGAAATTAAACACCAATAAATCTTTAATGAGGTATGAATGAATATACCAATCACTTGAGAGTTATTGATACATCAATATCCATAGGATAGTATCTTATTAAACTATTGCTGTACCTTCCTTGTTAGGCTTTATACATTCAGTATTAATAATGCATGAGCATTTTTAATTCATTTCTGTTGTTACACCCTGTCCTTACTCCTGCAGCAACATTACTAAACCTGATTTTATAAATATCATTTTCTCGAGATACATATGTTAAGGGTGACTGGTACTGAAGAGTAATAACTTTAGCCCAGTTTAAAATTCCTGATTCACGGCTGATACATAACATATAGTTTAACAAACAAATGAACATTTTTTAATGCTCTTCTTACGAGGTGGGCCCAAGAAGGAAGCATAAATCTCTCCTTTGCAAATTTGAGGCGTATTTATTGATTACAAATTTGCTAAGAAACAAAAGTGCTACAGGTGTGAATGCTGATCTTATCAATCTGACAGCAGCTTTCAGAAAACTCCCATTGCAGTAGCATCCATGTCCCTCTTTTGCTTCCACCTGTCAATTGCTGTTATAGTGAAATCATGCTCCTATACTGATTGAGAGTACACTGTGTCCCTACAGATAGGGAGAACTCTGTTCCCTTCGGCTTCTGTCTTCCCCTAACACTGTGCTGCTTTCAACTGATTTCTACCAGACCAAGACAAGGAGAGGTTCTTCAGTGACACTGCCCTGCTGCTGTCCTGTCAAGTAATTCAGTCAAGCATGTGAAGCAGTGTTGGTTAGAAATGAAGCAGTATGAGATTTATGTTTAGCAGGTGGGAGATTTAAACTACTGGTAGAGCTCTTATTCCCATTTTATGGAGTCTGATTCCTCTATGGCTTGTTTTGTTTAGCTGCTCACCTATTCAAGTACCACCATACACCATATTTCTATTATTTATTCATAGATTCCACGCTGGCAGTTGAAGGATTCCATATCATTTTATAACTATTGATCAATTACTTTTCACAGCACCTGTGTAGGCTAGGTCAGTATTATGTCCCATGTCACAGATAAGGACACTGAGGTACAGTGAGGTTAAGTAATTGTTCAGGTTCACACTGGTAGTCCCTGGAAGACTCGGGATTTTCTGAATCATAGCTAAAAGAATATAGCTAAAATCATCTGAATCTTTGCTAAAAACAAATCTTTCCCCTTCCAGATATGGAAGTTTTATTATTAATTACACTGCTCTACAACCAAAATGCTTCTGAAATAAATGTAGTCCAACTTTACTAATTCTGGGTCACTGAGAACGAAAATGATGCTTAAAATTGTTGATTGGCTCTAGTTTTCAAGATATGCTATTGGATCAGTATATACGACCCTTGACTTGGGACTGGCGGAGGACAAGTGAGTTATAAAGGGAAGGGATCTCAATTTAAACCAGAAATGACTAAAATACATCTTTGACTGGATCTATGAATAAATCTATGACTGGGTTTGGACAGTACTTGCTTTTGAGGTAAAACAATGAATGATGCAATCTGAAGCTGGTATTGCGTCATGCATGATATGAATTGCATCATGTTCTTCCTAGAAGTCATGGATGATGCAATCATAATGAAGCTTACATCACTCTGCTGAACAAATTGCCCTATATCAGCTCTAGAAATCACACAGTGTCATGCTCTCTTATTTGTCAGTGTTTGATTTTGCAATGGGACACAGTTCTGTTTAGCCAAAGTGAGCAGAGATGCCTCATACTTGTGTGAACAGTGCAGACAATTTCTGCTATGTTTGTGGTGAAGTGACTTTTGCATTACAAAAGCGCAGTATAACCACTATGGTTAAGAAAGCCTATCACCTTTATTTTGGCTGCAAAATTGGAGATCAAGACAAGAGGTGGGCCCCACACCTATGCTGCAACACTTGTGCAACAAATCTTTGCCAGTGGTTGAACAGGAAAAGGAAATCTATGCCTTTTGCAGTGCCAATGATTTGGAGAGAGCCAAGAGATCACACCAGAAATTGTTACTTCTGCATGGTACCTCCAGTTGGGAAAGGTGTGTCAAAGAAGAAAAAATGGACTGTGCATTATCCAAACATTCCATCAGCTATACGCCCAGTACCCCACAGAGACTGCGGGTTCCTGATGCACCAGAATCATTCTCACTTGAGTTAGACGAGGAAGAGGATGAAACTTCTGGTCCTGAACCATCAATGTCACAGGACCCACATTTTCTCCCATCCTCCTCCTCTGAACCATACCTCATAACACAAGGTGATCTGAATGACCTTCTCAAGGATTTGGAACTACCTAAGAGTAAGGCAGAGCTGTTGGGCTCCAGACTACAGCAGTGGAATCTCCTGGCAGGCTATCAGGGCAAATGGAGCCCATCAATGCTTGCAGACTATTGCTGGACAGTGACAAGAGATGCTCCATTTAATGAATACAAGAGACAAGCCAAGAAGCACCGAGTAGACACTGAATAGGACTAAACTATGTACATAATAGTTTTTTGCCTCTTGTTTCATAATAAATTTTATTTATATAACCCTTTTGCTGATTTTTTAAGTGTTACATAAACAGGACAGGTGAAATATTATCATGTAAAGCAACCATAAACACATGAAAAGACTTAGGTTTACAATTTATGATTAAAACTCTACTATCTACACAATATACATAGACATAAAATGTAAAAACTTAAATATCTTAGAAACAGTAGCCAATCAGTTGTTTTAATTGTTATATTTGAATTCAGCACATCAAAATACATAATAAATATCACATTTTATCTCTGAAGCAGACGACTTCTCAAAAATTGTAGACCAGTGTTATTAATACACCTCTCTTACGATATAACGCTGTCCTCAGGAGCCAAAAAATCTTACCTCATTATAGGTGAAACCACTTTCTATTGAACTTGCTTTAATCCGCCGGAGCACGCAGCCCTACCCCCCTGGAGCTCTGTTTTACCACTTTGTATCTGAATTCATGTTCTATCGGGTCGTGTTATATCGGGGTAGAGGTGTATTATTATTATGATCACACTTTACATTAAAGGATACATTATTCAATAATTTATAGATAGTTAATAGATCATTAATATTTATTTTAATAAATGGTTAATAGTTATAGAATATTAGAGAGTCCAAATGGTCAATGGGTTGCTTAGAACCTCTATAATAGCATCTATCAAAGTATAGTATATAATCATGTATACCACACAATACTCATATCTGTTACATACCTGGGTTTCTATTAATCATTTATTAACCTTTTATAAATGGAACCTTAATATAAAGTGTCACCATTAATATTATTTAAATTGTAGTAGCTGAGATACCTCAATTAGGAATGTGCTAGGCTTTGTGCAAAGACTCATAACAAAAAGACAGATTATAAGTTCTTCGGGGCAGAGACTAAGCCCAAGGTAAAAGACAACAGATTGGAGAAGCACTTGGTATCAGTGAAAATTATGAGCAGCGTGGTAAGCAATAATCACAGCACCCCAGTTGCCTTCTCCCTGCACCTCACAAAGGTGCATTGTGTGTGTCACACAGGGAGAGAGACATTTTTATTCAGTGAAATTTTATTCCAAAATTTGGAACAACCTACCCAAAACAGTGTCATTAGTATCAAGAGTAGATCTGTGGTAACTCAGACAAGAACAAAACAGATGGAAAGGTTTCTTCCTCTTGAGCATCTTTCCTCTCGGTCTGCTGTGTGGTTCTAATGGCTATACTGTTCAAGTCAGTGAATCCCTCTCTCTACCAAGGTCCAGCCAAGGTTTGCACAGTCCCACCCCTTGCTGCTATACCCTGGGCTTCTTCCTGCCCAGCCTTTCTCAGGCTTTCTTCCCCACAACTTCTCTGGGTTGACTCAGCTTTCAGTAATAGGATCCCATGGTTTATTCTCCCCCTGCAGACCCTCTCCAGGCAGCTCCCTTCTGCTACAAACTCCCTCTCTCTAACCAGCCTGTTCCTACCCCACAGGCCTTCATGATCAGTTAAGCCTGGATCTCTGTCCAGGTGCAGCCAGATAACATAATTGGGCCTCTCAGGCCCACATTAACCCATTCAGGGCCTGCTTGGATACACCTCCCATCACACCCCCTTAGAAGGCCAAAGCCCCTCAGGTCTGGGCACATACACACAAGAAGGGAGAGTGTGGGGCTGACAGATGGCCATGCTCTTATTCTTCCCTAGTTATCTTGCCACTCACCCCCAATGTACAACTCGCCCTAACCCCCATGCTTCCACCCGAGCCCCCCCAGCCTCTCTTCCCCTCACCTACCACCCATCCCCTCTTACCCCTTTCCACATAACCCCCCTTCCTTAGCTGCAGCCCCAAACCCCTCTCCCTCTATTTCCCTACTCTTCTGCCCCATAATTTCTCATCCTCTCCCAGGAAGCAGTTTAATGTGGGGGTGCTGGGTGATGTTGGTGGCCTATGGTATACAAGAGGTCAGACTAGATGATCTAGTGAGCCCATCCGGCCTTAAACTCTTTGACTATGTCTATAAGCATTCACAAGTCTAATTTTTTTTCCTCAAAGACTTTGGGGGGTTGGAATGCACTGCGGAGCTGGAGTTCACCTGAGCCCCCAACTTCTATCCACTCCAATCACGATCCATCCCCCTTCCCATAACTCTTACTCTTTACTGCAGCCCAAAATCCCTCTCCCTGCACTCCTCAGCTCCCTAATATGTCTCCCCTCCCAGGAAGTATTACATTCCCCCCAAAATAAAACTGCCACCCACACATTGAGACCATTTTAACCCACATCACAACAATAGTTTGTTCTCTAGCTCTGCACAAAAAAATCCACTTTGAAATATTTTTTAGAAAGGCTAGTTTTTTGGGGGGGAGGGACAGGGTTCAGGGCCACTAACCCTACCCTGCACCTCCTAAGGCACATCAAATTTCAAAGAAATCTGATTAAGCAAGATGATTTTAGAAGACTTAGAAAAGGTTGACCCTATAATCAGTGCTTAATTTGTGCTGGGGCTTGCCAAAGCTGAGCCCTGGCATCTGTGGGCTTGGTAGTTTATAGCCCCAGCACCTCTGGGTTTGTCATGTCAGTTATGAAAGTAAAAAATTTAATGAGCCCCGGCACCTCTTTCATTACAAATTAAGCACTGCCTATAGTATTTAGGCCCAAATGAATTAGGTCAAGGGCTCTCACTTAGTGCTATACTGCCGGGATTCTCCCACAATTAATCCACATTGTCATTCCATAAAGTATTATCAAGAATGCTGTAGTAATTCTAACAGAATTTGAACCAAGTGCCTGATCAAAGAGATGGTAGAACAGAGTTTGGATAGATGGGGGATAAAGCGTGAAGTGTAAGGGGAGCCTGGATGGAGATTATCAGTTTCAGGCTCTGTTCACTCAGCTCCCTTCAGACACCTCCAACATGTTACTTATCCCAACTCTTAAGATCTGATGCAGCAGCCACCTGCTGCCGATGGCTCCTGGCACCTAAAATTCAAAACTCTTTAGTTATGATTCACATAACACAACCTGGGGGGCACCTCAAACCACAGTGCAGAGCAGAGTTTATAAGAATTGTTGTGGGTATATCCTGGATGCAGCTGGATCCCACAGCAAGCCAGAACAGCTCTAGAACAGCTCCATGGGGCTGACATAGTAAGCTGTAAGGAGAGAGGGAGAAATGGTGTGTTGGGGGAAGGCAATGTCTCTCAGGAAAGGATGGGAATAAACTGCCAGATGTTCAGAATTGTGGCATTTATCGTCACTTCTACATCATTTCAGTTTACATGAGTGTGTAAATAGACAATATTGTACATAAAAACAACCTATCTAAATACATACAAAACAAGCTGAACTCCAAATATTAATCCATACAGGTGATTTTAAATCTTATTAAAATATGTGGAATCTGTTTGGCCCACACAAGGTTGTGCTTAGGTTTATCTGTTCCTCCTGTGTAATGAGGTGGGTATCACCATTGTAAATAAAGGGGAGTATGACACTGTAATATTGCTGTAGTTAATGCTCAGGGATTATTTCCTTTCACCATAACAGATGACCATGCAAACTACTGTTTGGACACAGATCCGTTGAGGTATTTGGATATGATTTCAGAGAGGACATTTTCCTGGTATACTAGACAGTTCTGTCAATAATTGTGGTATTTCTCTTATCTGCTCATAAAATCCCAAATACTGTGAGTCTTTTTTGAAGTTATTTGAGGTTTTGATTTCACTTTGTGTGAGACTAGCTTGCTTAGCATGTTTAGTTTAAAGTTGAGAACATTCAGTTCTAGTATCTTCCTGCATGGGAGAGAGTAAATTTTGTATACTCTGCTCACTTCTAACTGTGGTTTCTGCAGAAGGAGTGAGGTGGTATGTAACAAATTTACTTTCCCGAACAAGGGCTACAGAGAAAGGAGGAGAGATACTTCAAAAAACCTTAGCCCATGTTTATTTGCAAGTTTATTCATGCAAAGACCTATTGTTCCAAATGAAGCAACTTTATGGAGGATACATGCTTACCCTGTTATTATTCTGGTTGCAGCTGTAGTGTCTGGTTTCCACTCTATTTCTAGTAGGGGCAAAGGTGAGTCCATTGAATTTACTTTGTAGGTTCTGTCTGTGTCTGATAAAGTGTTTCAACTTTCAGTTTAAAAGATTTTATTTAATCAGTTCCAAGAGCTGAACAGCCGCTCCTGTGTATCTTTTTAACACTGGGCAAAATAATTTAAAATGCTCAGCTGTAAAACAAAACGTCAGCACAAAAATGCAGCATTTAGTATATATTTAAACATAAGTGAGTGGCTTTAAGTGTGAAGAAAAATGTAATAATAAAAATTTGCATTTCCCTTGCCCCTCTCATAGGGAACTGTCAGAGTGTCCTACATACATCCATTAAGCCTCACAACAGCCCTGTGACATAGGTACGGTTTATCATCCTCATTTTACAGATGAGGAAACAGAGTCACGGAACATTTATTAGGTTAATGATTTGCAGAGCCAAGCATATGATCTAGGAGTCCTAAGTCCCAGCCCCCTGCTGTAACCATTGCACAATAATGATTTCTTTGAGGTTTGACTAGTGCCATTTGGGAAATTCTCTGTTGTAATTAATTAATACCAATAGCATGTTCGGAAGAAGTCTCTGGGCATTGAAGAGGTTAATGGCTTTTGCTGTGCTGCAGATTGTGGCAAACTGAAACTTCATGGTGGCTGTAGGGGTAGAACTTAGTACAAAAAGCCAAGGTCACTAGCATCTAAGTGAAAATTCTTGCAGCACCATCAGTATTTGGCCCTATGAAACATACTATTGGAGTTCTGATTCCATGCCCCAGTAATCAATGGTAGCCACGTACACCACCCTGCACTTTACATCGTCCTGTAATTACAACACACTTATCCCTTATCACCTTGTGGGTTCACATCTCATTGCCAACACCAGTACAACAAATCCATGACCAGCTAGGACTTCCACTACAGTCATCATGCTGCCACAGCCAATCGGAATTCCACAGGGGGACAAGGAGAGCTGTTGGATCCTCTTGCTCCAAAAGCACAGGACTATATTACTTGAACCATAGGAAAATCTGTGTAACTTGCTATCTTTAGGAACTGACAAAGTGACTCATCATGGTATCCAAACATAAAAAAAAGGCTTAAAAATACAGTGAGAGGCAGGCACTTAGTTCAGTTCTCTGTCTTGCTCTAGGTGAAATCTTGTCCCCCTAACTTGAGTGCATCTACCATTCTTTGTCTTGATGCAGTTAACTCATACCTGTTATTACTGGGCACATTTCCCCTCTCCTCCAACTCCTTAGAGAAGGAGGTGAGAGCATTTCACAGTATGACCTGAAAACATCAAGGGTTGGACTCTCCCTGATATCCTTTGGGAGATTGTTTTAGAGTTTGGGACTAGCTGTTAGTTGAGCTGCTACTAATCATCTCCTTTATACAATACATGTGTAGGCTACACCTTCAGCACATTACATCTTGCTCTGTTTCTGCCGTCTATATATGTCCAGTTCTTTCAGTCACTCTCAGGATATCATTGGAACAATTCTCATAGCTATTGAAGGGTATGGTTGTGTTTATTTTAAATAAAATGTGGTTTACAGGTGCTTATGCATAGGGAAGCATGCTGTGGCTCACCGGCCTAGGAACATTCTGGAGAAGGCCACTGGGAGGGACTCTGCCTGATTCTTTGTACCAGGGGCTCTCTTTGTGCACATGTTAAATAAAGTTTTATTGAATTGAATTGAATCGCATTGGATCGAAGTCCCGTGATTTCTACCCAGCATCAGACTCACTGGGAACCACCAAATCCCAACACTATAGAACGTAAGATCGGTATACAGAAATGAACGATCTTCAATATATTAAGAACATTCTTCATATTTCAACTTTTTGTGTAATTGCAGTGACTATTTCATAATTAATATACACACCGATCATTATTTTAATGTAATTTGCCAATCAGAGTGATTAATTGTAGGTCAAGGCAGAATTCCATTAGTATTTTCATTACTGTCACCAAAAGAGGTAATGTCAGTTAAGTAATGGATGCTATATACCCAACAAATGTTCAAATAGAAAATGTGAATTGAGATCTCCATTTAAAAGCTTGTTGAAACAGAGTGTGTATATAAATACACAGAAAGCAAGGGGCAGATTACATTCTCTTAAAAATTAATAATTCATTTAATTTAGGCATTTCTATGCATCTCACAATAACTAAAAGTTATATCAAAATTCCATCTAGACAGTGGAGCTATGAGGCCTATATCTAGTGGAACATAGTTAATTCTGTTCACTCTTGTGGCCCCACTCCTTCCATTATCCAAATCAAGATGACTGCATAAAATTACTTTGGTGCAGTCTTTTTTCCAAAACCAGAGGGTGCTTTCCTGGGGAGGCTCTAAATTCTTCCATAAAGAATTCTTAATTCTTCAGTTAAGTCTGTCCAGGACTTTTGGAAATTTGGCACTTAACACCAACTACTTCATATTGAACGCTGAGCGTTAGATTTTTCAAAAAGACACCTGTGTTTCTGCATGCAACATGAACAACTGGAACTGCAGTTTGTATTTTCCCTCATTCTTCAATCACAATTGTGTGTCTATTTACTTATTTTGCACTTGTTTTATACATGCAGTTAAAATATATGCATGTTTGGAAAGTCTGTTATTTACTATTTGTAAATATTTTGCAGTGTTAAAAGGTCCATATTAGCTTCCTGGTCTGATTGTGTCAGACACTGTACACACATACAGTGGGTCCCTAGCCCAAAGAATTTACAATCTAATTTAAGGCAAGACAGAACACTTGAGTGTGATAATCAATCTGAGGAAAGGGAGAGGATGAGGTTAACAGTAAAATCCCATGTTACACATGGATGGTGTCAGATCATGTTAAAAAGGTGTTGTTGCTGTTGTTGTTGTTGTTGTTGTAATAAATAAATAAATAAATAAATGTGAACTATCCCCCAACTGCTGCTCAGTCAAGCCAACTCTTGTCTGACATCTTATAGACATCATAGCACAAATGAAACTTGAGAAGGGATTTGAAAGAAGAGAAAAAAATGAATGCTCTTAGGAATTAAGTTGGGAAAGGTGTTCAGTATACATTACAGGGCAGTATGGAAAAAAACATGGGGACATTTGTAGGAGAAACAGACAAAGTTCCTATACTTCTGGCATCATTGCCAAAATGATGAAAAAGAGCGGATAAGTAGAAAGGAACAGTTGAGAAGAACATTACAGGGGAGGAGAAGGAACAAGAATTATTGCAGTGGAAAACAGAGATTCAGCAAAGAGATTGAAAGGGGGTTGGACAGATGACAACAGTGATTGATGGGTAAAAAGCATGATTTTAGCTGCTATGTCTTGTATGGATTGGAACAGCACTATGAGCATCTCAAGATCATCAGGGTAAAAGAGGTTGTTGTAGTTAAGAAAGGTGATATTAGATATGTAATTTCAGAGTGCTGCACCTACCTTGAAATTCCCATGCTAGTTTTATCACCTTCCCCTATTTCAAAAATGATTTTTTTCTCCCCTGTTGCTGTGTGAAAAACCCCCAATGAGGGAAGCTAACTGTACAATGGAACAATTAAACTGACTATACACAAAAGAGCTGTCACTTAACAAAGAAAAACAGAATATATAGAGTTTCAATTAAGATGATCAGTTTCAGTTAAGGTATTTCTGATAATAACAGAAGACAACATATATTCATCCAGACGTGTGATTTCTTTTTTCAAACTGATCTCCCTGTAATGAAAGCAGAATGAAATTGGGAAGCATCCAGATAAAAGACAAAACATCCCTGGAAAAGACCAAAGCAGTGCTGAGACTACTCATCATTTTCTGGTAGCCAAGCCCTTTCCCAATCCCCGATCAGCTTTAAATTCCACCCTGTCATGTGGCCGACAGCATGAAACATGTTTAAGTTCATAATACAATAGATTAACACAATTAGACCCAAAAATTGGCAAATGAGATCATTTTATTGAGTGTATTAGTCTCAAGCAAAATTGGCAGACAAAGAGTTGCACTGTTTCATTTGGTGTCTCATGGAGGAGAGAGAAAAAGAACATTAAGTCATGCTTTGATCTTTTCCTTATCCTCTTCTGTCACCACCAAAACCTTCCAATTGTGAAAGCCTTTCATGCTGGCTCTGAGATTTTGAGGGATTACATTTTCCTTTTTTGTCCCATCAAAACTGACTATTCTGGCACCAGTTGAAGGTTTGGACAGAAATCAATTATTTTAGGAGAAAGACTGTACATTTATTGGGCTAGCCACTCGAGTCCAGATAACTGTCTTGCTCCTGCCCCCCGTTACAAATGATCAGGCCCAGAAGCAGTGCAGCTATGTGAGCTCTAAAGAATTGCAAACGTTGCCAGCAATTGCTCTTGTGTGGTCATTTCATTTCCTTAGCATGTTCATGTGCTAGGAATTATTTGGGGGCAGTTCTATGGACTGTGTAATACAGGAAGCCAGACCAAATCAGGGATTGGCAACCTTTGGCACGTGGCCTGTCAGGGTAAGCACCCTGGTGGGCCGGGCTGGTTTGTTTACCTGCCGCGTCCACAGGTTTGGCTGATCGCAGCTTCCACTGGCCGCAGTTTGCCAATAGAGGCTGCGGGAAGCGGCGTGGGCCAAGGGATGTGCTGGCTTCAGCTTCCCAACAACCTCATTTGACTGGAACGGCAAACTGCGGCCAGTGGGAGCCATGATCAGCCAAACCTGCTGATGCAGGAGGCAAACAAACCAGCCGGCCCACGAAGGTGCTTATCCTGGTGAGCCGTGTGCCAGAGGTTGCCGATCCCTGGACTAGATGATCACAATGGTCCCTTCTGGCCTTCGAATCTATGAATCTAGGTACATTGAGGGATTGGAAAGCTCCAGCCCGCTAAGCAAGAGACCAAAGCAGATCAGGTATTTCAAGTGATTAGGTGCAACAGCTTACGTAGGTAACTGTGTGATCGTATTATGGTTATCCTTCTTCTCCCTCTTTCCGATCATCTGTTACGCTCATGTCTAGTTTCAAATCAAAGTGTAGGTGGCTGTCTTCTTGCGTGCTTTTTCAACACCTAGTGCAATCGAGACACTGGTCCTGAATGGGGTCTTTCGGTACTCCTACAATACAAATAATAACTAACAGCAACAATAAAATATGTTTCTGAGTCATATCGAGGATTCATAACAGGGCATAAAAATATTAATCCAACCAAATCACTTTGAAAAACACAAATATCTTTTATTAGTGTCATTCTTGGCTCACAAATAAACAAATCCCCTTTGGGTATGTACAATAAGCATCAAGTCTCAATGGAAATTAAAAGAATCAATATTTTGTCTTAAAGTACTACTAACAACATTCAGGATACTACAGTGCCTTTTTTTCATAATTTAAAGGTTGCAAAATGCTCCCCCTCATATAATCAAGTTCATTTTATATCTAACAGTCAAACCTGTTCCAATTTCATTGGCCTTATGAAAAAAAAAAGTTTCTGCTTTCACTGCCATTTTATCTAACTTCAGCCTTTTATTGTATCCTGACTGCCATATGTGCAATATATGTCTTATTCATAGAATCTTTGAATCATAGAATATTAGGGTTGGAAGAGACCTCAGAAGGTCATCTACTCCAATCCCCTGCTCAAAGCAGGACCAATACCAATTAAATCATCCAAGTCTTTGCCTTATTCCCAGGAGTAGTCTTAGTTCTCTCTATTAGTATATTTGTCTGAATTTACTGCTTTGTTTTATTGTATCCAATAGGTGTAACCATACTTTATTATTTTTCTTATTCCTTCACTACTTGTATATTTTTTTGTTATTCTGCCATCTTTCCCCTCCTCTCCCCAGTATTTGCCTTATTCCCTTAATATTTGCTTTCTGTTTATACATACTTCCACTAGTATTTTTTTTTCTTTTTTGATTCCTCCTGGTTTCTACTGTGGTCTCGCCAGAGTAGGTTCTTGGTCCTACTCTTTTTAACACTTTTATCAATAACCTGGAAGAAAATAAAAAATCATCACTGATAAAGTTTGCAAATGACACAAAAATTGGAGGCGTGGTAAATAATGAAGTGGCAGGGAACTGAGCCAGAGCGATCTGGATTGTTTGGTAAACTGAGCACAAGCAAACAATATGCATTTTAACAAATCTAAATGTAAATGTATACATATCAGAACAAAGAATATAGGTCATACTTACAGAATGGGGGACTACCATGAGAAGCAGTGACTCAGAAAAGAGATTTGGGGTGTCTTGGTGGATGATCAGCTGCACCTGAGCTCCCAGTGCAATGCTGTGCCAACAGGGTTAATGTGATCCTTGGTTGCATAAACAGGAGAATCTCGGGTAGGGAGTGGAGGAGTTATTATATCTCTGTATTTTGCATTGGTGTGACTGCTGCTGGAACACTGTGTGGAGTTCTGGTGTCCACAGTTCAAGACAGATATTGATAAATTGGAGAGGGGGCAGATAAGAGCCATGAGAATGAGCAAAGGATTAAAAAATATGCCTTGTAGTGATAGACTGCAGGAGCTCAGTCTGTTTACATTAACAAAGAAAATGTTAAGGAGTATTTGATTACAGTCTATAAGTACCTACACAGGGAACAAATATTTAATAATGACTCTACAGTCTGGCAGAGAAAGATATAACATGATCCAGTGGTTGGACATTGAAGCTAGACAAATTTGGACTGGAAATATGGAGTACATTTTAACGGTAAGGTGTAACTTACCCATTGAAACAATTTACCAAGGGTTGTGGCAGATTTCTTGATTTTCTAAAAGAGATGCTCTAGGAATTAATTTGGGGAAATTCTCTGGCCTGTGTTACACAACAGGTCAAACTAGGTCACTCGTGGCCTTGCAATCTCTGAATCCTCCCTCAGAAGTTACCTTATTACCCCTGCCAGGTATTTACATCACACTCGCTATTTGTCTCTTTGATGTGTTTGTTTTAATATTTGTTTTGCCTTGTCTTCCTCCCTTCATGATAAAGCCAATAACAGTCTCTTTCTGCCTTTCCGTTTGAAATGACTCTCACAACAATATATACAGAAGTGTGTAGTGATGACTTGGCATTTGACTAGTAGCTCAAACTCAAACTCTTCACTCCTTTCCAAAGCTAGAGTGGTCGGGTGGGGCGGGGAGGAAGAAAAGGAAACATCTGCATCAAGACTTCACTTTCTTATGCCTGCTGCTACTTATTTTTAAAGTTCAGTTGGGATCTGAGGTCTCAGTTTAAGAGCTAGACCGGGGTTAGCAACCTCTGTCACGCAGCTCGCCAGGGTAAGCACCCTGCTGGGCCAGGCCAGTTTGTTTACCTGCCACCTCTGCAGGTTCGGCCGATCGTAGCTCCCTCTGGCCACGGTTTGCCACTCTGGGCCAATGGGGGAGGCAGAAAGCTGTGGCCAGCACATCCCTTGGCCTGCACTGCTTCCCACTTCCCCTATTGGACCGAAGCAGCAAACCGCAGCCACTGGGAGTCGCAATCGGCAGAACCTGAGGAGGCTTACCCTGGTAAGCCGCGTTCCAGAGGTTGCCGACCCCTGAGCTAGACTGTGATAAGCAGCACCATTCACAGTAAGAGGTAACACAGTTCCTCACCACACCAGGGGGAACATCCAGGGGCAGAATACATGCCTGGAAGAGAACAGCCACTATTATACTCTATTGTGAAACACAGTCTATTCCATCCTCTGCAGAACAGTTCCTTTCACCTCCTACCCTCTTCTAGGGTATTGTGAGCCCAGAGGAAGTAGGAAACGTGATTTCTCAGAAATTAGTCCCAGCCCTTATGCAGATCACACATGGAGGACAGAAGGTTCTTTATGCCCTGGCCTCAACACTGTCCAGGTGGGATCTTGGTGTTAATAAATATTCTCTAATGTTTAATAATGGGCGAACCTCTAGACATTTTGATGGATTTGATAGCTGCTTTCAACTATCTGAAAGAGGGTTCCAAAGAGGATGGATCTAGACTGTTCTCAGGGTGCCAGATAACAGAACAAAGAGTAATGGTCTCAAGTTGCAGTGAGGGAGGTTTAGGTTGGATATTAGGAAAAACTTTTTCACTAGGAGGATGGTGAAGCACTGGAATGGGTTATCTAGGGAGGTGATGGAATCTCCTTCCTTAGAGGTTTTTAAGGTCAGGCTTGACAAAGCCCTGGTTGGGATGATTTAGTTGGAGATTGGTCCTGCTTTGAGCAGGGGGTTGGACTAGATGACCTCCTGAGGTCCCTTCCAACACTGAGATTCTATGACTCTGTGAGTCCCTATGAGCTGGAATGCTTATCAGAGTTAGCTCTCACTTTCGGCAGTTGTGTTCCTCCTTCCTTCTACTGTGTCTATTGCTTTTCCTGTCTCCTATCCTTTCCCTTTCTTGCCCACATCCCCTAGTGTGATCACTGTAACTCTCCCACCATCCTAACACAATCACCTCTGGCATGAACTTATACACACTTCTTCTTTCTTTGCTCCTCCTCACAGTTTCCTCTCCTCCCCTCTGCCCCTCACCTCTCCTTCATGCTTGTTTCCCAATCCTTGGCCTCAACTCCTTATTCCCTTTTCTAGATACTCAGTAGATTTACTTTTATTGAGCTCCATATTGCGGTAGGACTGTAAGGCAGTCAACAGGTTTTGAGCCTGAGTCTAGGCTGAATGTTTCGTGAGAGTATTCAGCACAAGGGCTCCCTAGGACAGACGCACATCTTGGGATATCACTGATTTCAGGAAGCCTTGTGACATCAAATACTGCAAGCAATGGATGTGTTAGCAAAGTTGAGGTTGGAAGGGTCCATTAAGAGCAACATAAGGGGAGTATTTATCTAAACAACTTCTAACCGAGTTATGGGTTCAGATTGCTTTGGGCACTGATCTGAGGCTCAGGGAAACTGTTTAAGAACCCTTTTTGCCTGCCTCTACTAATAATCCTGAGCAACTCAACTTATCACATATGCTATCCAAACTCTAGTGCAAACTGCCTTTTCTAAAGCATCCTTTCTGGGAGTGTTGGTGGAGGTATTAAATAATCAAACCTAATATGACACATAAAAAATGAAGCAACAATTTTTTTCCTGGTTTCTCAAGTGTCTACTTTTGTTTTTGACATCTGTGCTGCTCACATGGATATGTTTGCCTCCACATCACAATGCTGCATGCTGCTTAGGTGCATTTCACTGTGTCAACTGACACCCCCTGGGGCAGATTCAAGGGTCTTAGTGTTAGTGCTTGTCATATCAAAGAAGTTTTGTTTGTTTTAGTCTACAAGAGAATGAAATGTTGGAACAAAAGGTACTTGCCATTGCTGTACTCTTATGTATGGAAGCTGTGAAGGGGAAGATGCTGCCAAGAATAACAGAATGTGGAACAGGACTCTGCAATCCATCAATACTTTTCTCTCAGCTGGAAATCGGGTGTTAAACAGATGTGGAGGGATTTCTGCAGTAAGATTAAAAAGAACCGGGACAAACACGAAAGGAAATTTTACTCCATTGAAGTAAAATTTGTGAGAGGGGCTTCAGAGAGGTACTACAACAATTGTGCATCCTCCCCGCTGCCAAATAATCCCGAGGACATACTCATATTTCTCCAAATGAGGCTATTTGGCATTAGATGTAAAGTACAGCACCTCAGAAAAACATCATAACAGCAAGCATTTAACCTTAGTGTAGCAACCCTTTCTAAAAAGCAAAGTGAATTTCAGTCTTCATTCTGTTTCTGACATACATTATTTTTAGCATTTCATTCCTGCATTCTGGTGTTTGAGAGATACTAAGTATGTAAGTTTTCCACTTAGTCTTGCAGCTTATACTAAAAAATCCAAAAAAGATTTCATACAACTCTATACTATAGTAAGCAAACTAAATATACAAAATATTTGAAGAGCAAGCGCACAAAAACAAAGACAAAATGCTATCAGAACTATGATGGTTACTAAAAGTAACAAGGCAGGGATAACATTGGGAGCCAGGGCCAAAGAATTAAAAAACAAATAAACAAACAAACAAAATCCCAGATTCCAGTGTTTTGGAACTGACTAGCTCTGTCAATTAATAGAAGTGAATGCATGCAATGAATATACATTAACTAGATTTTTAAAAAAAATTCACAATTAATTGTAGTTTTAATTGCATTGTTAAACAATAATAGAATGTCAATTTAAATGAATTATAAATATTTTTGATGTTTTTCTACATTTTTGAATATATTGATTTTCATTACAATACCAATTACCAAGTGTACGGTGCTCACTTTATATTATTATTTTATTACAAATATTTTCACTGTAAAAAGATAAACAAAACAAATAATATTTTTCAATTCCCCTCATACAAGTCCATTTGGTCCTCCTTCTTGTTCAGCCAATCATTAAGACAAACAACTTTGTTTATATTTATGGGAGATAATGCTGCCCGCTTCCAGGGCTGGCTCCAGGCCCCAGGGCACCAAGCACATGCTTGGGGCGGCATGCCGCTGGGGGCGCTCTGCCGGTTGCCAGGAGGGCGGCAAGTGGCTCCGGTGGACCTCCCGCAGCTCCAATGTACCTCCCGCAGGTGTCCCTGTGGAGGGTCTGCTGGTCCCGAGGCTCCGGTGGAGCATGCGTAGGCACGCCTGCAGGAGGTCCATCAGAGCCGCGGAACCAGTGGACCCTCCACAGGGACGCCTGCGGGATGTCCACCGGAGCCGCGGGACAGGCGAGCAGCAGAGCGCCTCCCGCGGCGTGCCGCCGTGCTTGGGGCGGAGAAATGGCTAGAGCCGGCCCTGCCCGCCTCTTATTTACAATGTCACCTGAGAGTGAGAACAGGCATTCATATGGCACTGTTGTAGCCTGCTTTGCAAGATATTTATGTGCCAGATATGTTAAACGTTCACATGCCCCTTCATGCTTCGACATGTAGGCTCTAAAGTTTTACATTGTTTTGGTTTTGAGTAGAGTTTTGTAAAAAAATTATTCTACCTTTGTAGTTGCATTTTCACAATAAAGAGATTGCACGACAGTACTTGTACACGGTGAATTGACAACTACTATTTCTTTTGTTAATATTTTTTACAGTGAAAATATTTGTAATAAAAATAATAATTTAAAGTGAGCACCGTACACTTTGTTTTCTGTGTTGTAATTGAAATCAATACATTTCAAACTGTAGAAAAAAATCCACAAATATTTATAATAAATTTAAATTGGTATTCTATTATTAACAGTGATGAATTGTGAATATTTTTTTTTAATTTTGCAATTAATTGAGACTTTTAAAAATTGTTTGGCATCACTGGTACTAGCACATTGGCATGGTATGCTTTATGTATTAATTACATATAAGGCTATATCTAGAGTAAAATATTATTCAGGAAGATGATTTGAAAGTGTAGCATTCAGCCATATTGTTTTCAACTTATCTGAATCTGGCATTCCAAAGCCAAGGCTATACACCATAAGGCAGAAAAGAGTTTCTAGTGAATTTTAATATTTGTTTCTGATGAGTTTGACTAAAAAGTCAATTTTCAAAGAGCTGTCACCTGATTCCTCATTGATTGCATTCTTTAAACACTTGGACTTTGCTTGTTTCTAACAGGGTCTTGGTAACTTCTAGAAATCTTAAAATATATAATCATGTGAATATATATTGAAAAACATGGTGAAAAATACCCATATTAATATTATCTTCCTGTCCTTTCTCCTGATCAGGGGAGATGAACAATGAGCGAAATCCTGGCTCTATTAAAAATCAGTGACAAACTTCTATTGGGCCAGGATTTCACCCATTCTTTAAATATGTAAGTCAAGCCAACACACATTATAAGGTTCTAGATTGGGGCATGCATTTTCTCTGCTTAACCTCAGAATGTGCCCAAAGGGAAGCATTTGATTAAAGTTGGCTTTTTTCCCCCTCACCTAGCTGAGCAATAATTAAGTTACTTATGAAGAGCAAGACATATTTTGGTATCCTCAGATAGACTCAGATAGTGGATATATTACTGTCTTCACATCTTTAGACCCAGTCCCATTATGTATAAATTGGAATTTGATTTAAGAATCCAATTTATAAATATAAGACTTTAAACCAAGACTTTGATTTGAATTTCTAAGCCATGATTAATAAATCTGTCTAGTAAATCAGTCTTCTTTAACAAATAAACTAGGATGCATAAAATAGATCTTAATACCCAGACTACATAAGACCCTGACTTATAAATCACAGATATGACTTAAAAAACAGTCACGTTGTTTATAAATCAGCAATGGTACTTTGAGAAGTGTCATGCTGCTGCAACAAGGTATGACACAAATGTGCCTTGCATTATATATGTATATTTAATTTAGGTATTTAAAGTAAAACCAATTATAAAGCTACTCCTAAACAGTGTGAAAAACAGCACTGTATTGAAATTCTGGAGCAGGGAAGAATCTTTATTGGTATTCATATATATGCACCTTACCATTTGTAACTGTCTTTGTACTCTCCCCTCTGCACAGGCTGCCTATCATAGCAGTGGTATGCTGTCAGGCTTGCAGGTCGACTGCTTGTTTTTCTCCTGTTTCCCTTTTTTATGAATGCCCTTGCCAGTCTCACTAGCAGCGGAGGAAGTCATTCATTCTTTCTCAGCCACTTTTCTTGACATTTGTTACTTTAGATATTAAGAGTGAACCAAACTCTAGGATCTCAATAGCCCCAAACTTTGGAGGGGAGGGAGGAGGAGAGTAGGAGGAAGAAAGAAAACATAGATGGGTTTCAAAAAACAGATCAGAATTCTAGAACTTGGATACCTCTCTAATATTCTGAGGTTCTGCAATCTTTTCTCATGTTGATTAGTATTTTTCTATGAATGGTCCCATATATTGCAATGGGACTACCGAACAGTAAGATACTATTAAATGAGTATAGTGGTGGCAAAATCTGGCCCTTTGACTTGAACCAACACATGAGAATTCAGCTGGTAAGCATGATCTCTATTCTGTACTTAAAGAGCTTGAGAGATTTTTACTTTTGTTTTGTTTGTTTAATCTACGGAGGGAACAAGGAATACATTTCAAGTGGTTTATAAGGTTGTGAACTAGAAAACGTTTTTAAAAAGAAAATACTGAGTATTTGAGCAATAAAAAAGTCATAAAACAGCTTCTACAGTTCCTTCTCTCTTTTCTCCTTTCATATGTCTCAAAATAGCACTTATAAGTCATATTCCCTGCTCAAGGTGTTTTTCCTTCCTTTCGCAGGAGTTTAGAAAAGTATGTTTGGGTGTTTGATAGGAACTAATTTAAATTTTGACTGCTGTATTTAATCTGGGACACATACATAGTTATCACAAAAAAGGCTTTTTGTTTTGGTGATGGAATTTTAATGGCCCAACCCTCCATTTTTGTAGGGACAAAATTTGTTTTTGCAAGTATTTACACCTCTAATTTGTACCCACAGAACATGGAAGCCAGAATCTAAAAACCTAGCCCAGAGAATATGTTTCAATCAATTTGAAACATGCACTTGTAAATCTGAATAAAATTATACAAAAAAGTTTAATTGCATAATTTTATCTCTTTAATATATTAACAGAACAATCATCCTGCATAGGAAGAATGGTCTTGTGGTTAAGGCACTGGACTGAAACAAATGGATTTTGGTCCGTTTCCCAGCTCTTCCATGGAGAACTTGTGAGATCTTGGGCCAAATCACTTCATCTATCTATGCCTGAGTGTCCTCCCTGTCAAATGGGAATAATAATTGTAATGTTTTTTAGTAATGCTTTCTTTCTTCCATTCTTTGTCTCTCTTGTCTGTTTAGGATCTGATCCTGCAAGCACTTAAACATATCAAGTATCAAAGGGGTAGCCATGTTAGTCTGGATCTGTAAAAGCAGCAAAGAATTCTGTAGCACCTTATAGACTAACAGACATTTTGGAGCATGAGCTTTCATGGGTGAATACCCACTTTGTCGGATGCATATAAGTCACTTTCAATGGGACAAGATTGGAGCTGTACTGTGTGTCCAGACAATACCTACCACAATGGAACACTGATCTTAGCTTGGCTGTCCAGGTGCTACTGTAATACAAATAAATAAGCAAATAATAATGCAAAACTGATCAAGAAAATGTAAAGCTGTAGTACAAAGAAATCGCTTTGTGCATTGATCACACAATGGCAATAAACAATGTAATCAGGGAAAGAACGAGTACAAAAAATGAAAAAAAAAATACTATTACTAAAAGAGCCATTGATAGACCATCTAAAACACTATGTGTAGTTCTCAACACTGGTCAGGAGACAGGTTTGTCATCTGGAAGATGATGTCCAATAGGATCACAGAGTAAACCAGGTTGGAAAAAAAATCGAAACTATGAGGAAACATTAGGGAGTTGGGCTTATTCTCAACAGTACAGAATAATTTGAAGTACCATCTTATATATTTTATTATGGACATATCTGTTCCACTCATATTGTAATGGCATCACTACCAATATCTGTAGATTTACCAATCATAAATTTTCTTTTAATGACATTAAACTACTGGGACCCATATAAATGTGTTATAATCATTGAAATTTTTCAACTTAAACTTTTCACATAACAATTCTAGCCCCCTTTATTAAGCTGTGTGAGTTGATTATTGAAATATAGTGGGTTTTATTATAAAGTCAACAGAATCAGTGCCTCTATTAAACTGTATTGCAGACTTAACAACTGAGTTATGACTAGTGCATTCACAATAAATATTGTCTTCATGTATCTTTATATGTATATGCTGCATTTTCCATATAGTATCTATGAGCCAATACTACTCTTTGGGGTAGGCATCTTGTGTTGCTATAGATTTCTGTAACGTCATTTGAAGAGTTGAATGCTATCAGAATAGCCAGCAAAGGAATGTCCTTCAGATGATCAAGCTACTTCAGAGTTATGTAGGCTGTCCATCTATATTAAAGGTTGTTTACCCACTATCCCTAGTCAAAAGATTCTGAACAATTTAAGAAGGGGAAGCCATTGCACACATACATAGCCATGGCTATATTTAACTAGGAAGTCCAAACAGAATGTCTGTTCAGAAATTGTATGACCATAAATAAAGAGATGTACCATTGCTTATCAAGCAATGAGCTGAAGAATTCCTTTATTTTCAATTTAATAAAATCAATTAAATAATCTGATTTTTCAAAACTGTTTCTTAGGGAAGAAAAACCATTATAAATTTGCAAGCAAGAGAATTTAATATGGCTTTGGGTCACCCACTTATGTCAACAGGACACATTGCAATTAAAAATGCTATTTCATTAAGTGTCTTTAATAAATTAAGTTATAAAAAAGTTTTCTTTGCATAGTCTTTATTTAGGCCTCATGTGAACAATTTAGTTGTGTTTTGTGACTCATTCTTTCAAGAATTATCTGTTTGCATGCATAGATGAGGAGCTAGTAGAAATCTGGGGTTGAGAGTAGGGATGGGAGCGGGGGTAATAGGAGCCTATGTAAGAAAAAAAACCAAAAGTCGGGGCTGTCCCTATAAAATCGGGACATCTCATCACCCTAGTTGAGAGAGAAATCCAAAGGCCAGTAAAGTCAATGAAAAGTTTTTCCAATGGTAGCTTGCTTCACTAAGAATTTTGGTAGAATTGCCAACTGTAGTCAAATATCTCACATTCATTTCAGTACCTCTCAAGAAAGAAAAGAAAAAATATGTGTATATGGGAAATAATTCAGAGGGATGAACCACAACACTGAAAGTCAACTAGCTCATCTCACAAATGAAGCCAGATTATTATTTGGAAAAAATAAGGTGTTATAACTAGGGCTGTCAAGTGATTAAAAAAATTAATCATGATTAATCGTGCAATTAATCACGCTGTTAAACAATAATAGAATACCATTTATTTAAATATTTTTGGATGTCTTCTACATTTTCAAATATATTGATTTCAATTACAACATAGAATACAAAATGTACAATGCTCACTTTTTATTTATTTTTATTACTAATATTTGCACTGTAAAAAAGAGAATAAATAGTATTTGTCAATGTACTTAATACAAGTAATGTAGTGCAATCTCTTTGTCATGAAAGTTAAACTTAAAAATGTAGAATTATGTACAAAAAAACCTTGCATCCAAAAACAAACCAATATAAAACTTTAGAGCCTATAAGTCCACTCAGTCCTACTTCTTGCTCAGCCAGTCGCTCAGAGAAACAAGATTTTTTACATTTGCAGAAGATAATGCTGCCTGCTTCTTGTTTACAATGTCACCTGTGAGAACAGGCATTTTCATGACACTGTCATAGCCAGAGGCACAACATATTTACATGCCAGATGCACTAAAGATTCATATGTCTCTTGATACTTCAACCACCATTCCAGAGGACATACATTCATGCTGATGACGGGTTCTGCTTGGTAATGATCCAAAGCAGTGTGTACAAACACATGTTCATTTTTATCATCAGAGTCAGATGCTGCTAGCAAAAGGTTGATTTAGCCCTGGTCTACAATATATGGTTGGGGCAAAAACATTGTTGCAGGTGGTTTTGGGCACATGTTGTCAGTTGCCCTTCCTTCCGTGAAAGCAAGGTTGATTTAGGTGGAGGGATCTGGGGCAGGGGAGTGCGAGGAGGGCCACCTGCAGCAAGTAAGGGGGGGGTGTCACGCAGGGGAACTCCCCACCCCAGCTCACCCCTGCCCCGCCTCCTCCCCGAGCACTCCACGACTGCTTCACTTCCCCCACCTCCCAGGCTTGCGGGGCCTAAGCTGATTCGTGCCGCAAGCCTGGGAGGCGGGAGAAGTGAAGCAGCGACGTCGTGCTGGGGGTACTTGTGCTCATGAGTGGAGCAGGGGTGAGCTGGGGCGGGGGGGTGCCTCAGGGTAGAGCGTGGGGGGTGGAGAGCTGCTCCAAGAGGGGTGCCTCAGGGCAGAGGGAGGGGACAGCACAAGGTGAGAGTTTCGCATAGGGCACGAAACGTCCTTGCATCGGCCCTGGCTGTGATCCAAGTAGCCAATGCAATCATTGACATTCTGTTATCAAGAGTAGTGACTCTGGGAAATATGCAGGACTTTTTAGATTTTAGGTGCATCATATTCCTGTCTTTTGTCACTGATGAAGTATTGCAGCCGTGCATTCCAGTCTGGTCAGTGCTGTAACACCCCATAGCACTTCTGCAGTTGAGACATGTAACAACTCCAGGGGTCTTGCTCTTTTGCCTTGGCCAAGGTAGCTTGACCTACTAAGACCTCCAAGCATTCGCCACAGAAGCATCTGCAGCAGCTGGCATTACTACAAAGCAGCAACTCCTTACCTTCTCAGCAGACCTTCTCAGCTCCTTACCTTCTCAGTAGGACTGGTACCCATCCTCGTCGTACATGTAGAAGAGCTTCAGGAATCGATCCCTGCAAGTCTGGCAAAAGCCTCCCTCAAACAAAGAGTGGAATGTGTTTGGGTTTTTTATCCCGCACAATAAACAACTGTCTTCAAGACTCCTGTTTTTGTTTGTGACTTCTGAACCCATTTGTTTTCTGCTCTGGTTCTCGTCCACCCACTCCTTGCTATTGTTGCAGAAGTTAGTCTTTAGCCGCTCGGCTGGAGGTTCTGGGAAAGTCTTCCCTGCCCAGCTCCTAGAAACCTCCAGGGAATGGTGTACAGCTCATCGATAGGAGGCCAGTTTATTAAACATGGAGTGGCTGAAATTCTGCCTAAAAACCGTCAGATCCACCAGCTTGTCTGCTGAAACCTATGAGAACTTCCCGTCCCCGAACCATTGCACCCAGCACATTCTGGAGATTGCCTGACATTTGGACATGACTCTGTAAAAGACCATGATTGCAGGCCACCAGGAGAAGCCCTTGATCTTCCCCCACATGAGCTCCTCAATTCCAAAATCTTTCCCATCCTTGTATTCCACCACTTCCCCTGCAACTCTGCTCTCCTGCTTCCCAGCGATGAGCTCGGGGGATCTGTTCTGGTCTTTCTGGGTGCTGCTGGCAGACACGGTATTGCTGCTCTGGGAGGACTCCTTGGAATCCTCCTCAGCGAGGTCGATCAGGGGTACCTGGACAGACATGGCCATCCTCCTCTTAGAGCACTGAATGGGAGCCAGAGACTCCAGGTCATTTTCTTCCTTAAGTTTCATCTCATGGAGATTCAGTCCTGCCTGGAATAGCATGTGAGCGAGAGGCTTTTGCCTCAGGCTGCTCTCCCAGCCGGCAGCACCACGTGGTCACACCTACCCCAGCCTAGCCCTTGCTCCTACGGCTCATGAAGCCTGGACAGTAGAAAGAAGCAGTTCAACTATTGGTTGAACAAGTGCAGAATGATGATAGAATGTGCCTTTGGATGTTTAAAAGCTCGCTGGCACTGTTTGCTGAGTAGGTCAGACCTCAGCACAACCAACATTCCCATTTTTATTGCTGCTTATTGCATGCTCCATAATATCTGTGAGAGTAAGGAAGAGACATTTATGGTGGGGTGGGAGGTTGTGGAAAGTAGCCTGGCATCCAATTTTGAGCAGCCAGACACCAGGGCAAATAGAAGAGCACAGCAAAGCACACTGTGCATCAGAGAAAACCAGTTTCATAACTGGCCAGGCTTCAGTGTGATAGTTGTGTGTGTTTCACCTTGATGCAAACCCACCACTTTTGTTGATTTTAATTCCCTGTAAGCCAACCACCCTCCCCACTTCCAGATAAAGTAATCTTGCATTTTTCTTTATTAATTAAAAAAAATGAGATAACTTACAAGGTAGCCCAGGTGGGGTGGGGGAGGAGGGAAGGACAACGACACACTGCTTATTGTAGACACACTAAAAATCAAACTGTTTGAATGATAGCCTTCTGTTGCTTGGGCAATCCTCTGCAGTGGAGTGGCTGGGTGCCGAGTGTCTCCCCCCACCCTCGTTCTTGGGCATCTGGGTGAGGAGACTATGGAACATGGGGAGGAGGGGAGGCGGTTATACAGTGGATGCAGCGGGGGTCTATGCTCTTGTTGGCTTCTCTACAGCTTCTGCCACTGAATGCCTCCGTGCATTAAGCTATGCCCTATCAGAAAGGGAAAACTGCATGAGCTCAGAAAATATGTAATTCCAACTGCATTTTTTTTTGCTTTCTAATCTGCGATAACCTCAGGGACGGAGATGATAGGAGGAGTGTAGAAACATTCTATGCTCTATGATTCTGGGGGGAGTGCATGGTCATCTGTGCTGCTGAGTGCGCCATGCTAACCAACCAGGAAATTAATTTCAAAAGTTCCCAGGCATTTTCCTGTGTACCTGGATAGTGCATCGAGTTCAAAGTGCTGTCCAGAGTAGTCACAATGGAGCACTCTGAGATAGCTCCCAGAGGCCAATACTGTCGATTTGCATCTGCATTACCCGAAATTCGACCCAGTAAGGTTGATTTTAGCACTACTCCCCTCGTCAGGGAGGAGTACAGAAGTCAATTTTAAGAGCCCTTTAGGTCGACAGAAAGGGGATGGTTGTGTGGACGCAGTCATTTTTAAATCAACCTAACGTGGCTAAATTTCACCTAACCGTATAGTGTAGACCAGGGCTAAACTGTACTGCATCACCCAGTGCATTCAGAAACAGATAGCTCATTCTGATATATCTTCAGTAAGGGCTCATCTACATGGTACATTAGTCATCACTTGAGGGGTGCAAATTCCAGTCTGGACTAGCATGTGTGATGGGGCAAGGCCAGATGGCTACAGTAAAGTAGTGAGGAACAGGTATGTTAGCCCCAGGCTAAACAAATCCTTGGTCCCATGGTAACCAAAGGGCAGTTGCTCCAGGTTAATCAAGACACCCAGGGCCAATTAAGATCTTTCTAGAAGGCAGTGGAGATAGCTACATTGACTGAGACACTTGAAGCCAATCAAGGGCTGGCTGGAACTAGTTAAAAGCCTCCCAGTTAGTCAGTGAGGTGCGCATGTGAGCTGGGAGCAAGAGGTGCAAAGAGCTGAGAGGGAGAGGGAGAGGTGGGAAAGGGACAGGGAGAGGGAAACGGAGAGGGTGTGCTGCTGGAGGACTGAGGACTACAAGCATTATCAGACACCAGGAGGAAGATCCTGTGGTGAGGATAAAGAAGGTGTTTGGAGGAGGCCATGGGGAAGTAGCCCAGGGAGATTAGAGCTGTTATGCAACTGTTACAGGAGGCACTATAGACAGCTGTGATTCACAGCGCCCTGGGCTGGAACCCGGAGTAGGGGGTGGGCCCGAGTTCCACTCAAACCTCCCAACTCCTGATCACACACAGGAGGAGTTGACCCAGATGGGGAAGATCACTGAGGTGAGCAAATCCGCCAATAAGCGCAGGACCCACCAAAGTAGAGGAAGAACTTTGTCACACATGTCACACACTAACTGGCCTTGGTGGATCCTACTTGCATGCACTAAAAGCTCCCTAGTGTAGATTAATGTAACCCTGTTTCAAACAGCACATTAATGCACAGTAGGAAACTTTTCATGTGTGCCAGCAAATGAGCCAGCTAATGCTGGTGAAAACCAGAATTTAAACACCTAGAATGCAGACTAACGCACTGTATAGATAAGCCCTTAGTTGAGATTCTGAAGAGTACACATAACAGGATTGTAAAGATGGAAAGTTTGTATGTTGCCTCAGGCAGCTAATGAACGGTACATCTATACCAGGGATTGGAAATCCGCTGGTAGGCTGGGATGATTTGTTTACTTGCAGTGTCCACAGGTTCAGCCTATCACAGCTCCCACTGGCCACGGTTCACCATTCCAGGCCAATGGGGTCAGCAGGAAGCAGAAACCAGCACATCCCTTGGCCCGCGCCACTTTTCGCAGCCACCATTGGCCTGGAACAGTGAACTGGGGCCAGTGGGAGTTGTAATCATCCAAACCTGTGGACACTGCAGGTAAACAAACCATCCCGGTCTGCCAGTAGATTTCCCTAACAGGCTGCGTTTCAAAGGCTGCCAATCCCTAGTCTATACAGTAAACAAAAGGTGCAGCAATGACTCTCAGAGCCTCGGTCAACTGACTCGGGTTCATGACTTTCACTAGAGGTTAAAAATAGCAAAATACACATTTCTGCTTGGATTGAAGCCTGGGCTCTGAGACCCACGCCCCTCATCAGATTGCAGAGCAAGGGCTGAAGCCCAAGTGGGAACATTTATACTGCTATTATTTAGCTCCATAGTGTGAGCCCTGCGAGCCCAAGTCAGTTGACCCAACTCTGAGATTCACTGCTAATGGGTTTGTGTAAAAGCATGGCACCCACCTCTCATGACTGCCCCTTCAGCTTGGGTGTGCCTACAGTCTTTAAACAGTCCTGGTCCTGGTATCAGACCATCCCCCGAGCTTCTTTCCTGGAGGCAATGGTTTTGCCTTCTTGGTCTGTTCTGGCCCCAACTCTCTAGCTGGGCCCCTTAACTGTTCAGTTCTCCTTCCAGGGCTGATTATAGGCTACTTCCTCAGTGACCAATACAGGGATGGACCTGGGTCCACCCATTACTCTGGGTCCCAGCCCAAGGACCCTAATAATAGTAGGCATATGCCATCATGTTCCTTTAGCAAAATTGCTTTCAGTTCCCATAGCCACTCCCCCATGGTCCCAGCCATCACTGGTGCTTCACTCTTAGCTCAGGGCTCTTCTATATTCAGGCTCAGCAGCAAGCCAACAGCTCTTGCTCCCCTGATCCCTATCAGCACTGAGTTGTCCATGGTACTGCAGTTCCTTTTGGCCAGCCAAAAGCACCACCTGTCCTCCTCTGGCTCCAACAAGTAACTGACTATCATCTGCATTGAAAGGAACTCAGAGTGTTGCAACTAAATACAAGATGGAACAGATTGTTTAGCATAAGTAGTTAAAAAATATTGTAAGAGACCATTCAAGGTGAAGTGGCAAGTTAACTTTGTAGTCAAAACACACAAAAGAGGTGAGGAGTTAATGAGTTACAGATTGTTATAATAAACCATAAATCCAGTGTCTTTATTAAGACCACGATTTTTAGTGTCTAGCAAAGTAATAAATTTAAGCTTTCCAGCTCATCTTTTGAAAGTGTTGTGCAGATTTCCTTTGAGTACAAAGACTGAGAGGTCATATATGTGAAAGTATTCTTTTAGGAAAAGTGTTCATCCACTGGTGATATGGTATTTTTGTCTTTTATCATTTTTCTGTGTGAATTCATTCAATAGAGTAGTTGTTATTGGGGCATTTAGTGCACTGGATGATATATGCCATATGTTGTGATAGCATGTGTAGAACCCATGGATCTTGAAAGGTGAGGGGGGGGTATTGATCATCATATCCTAGAACCAACACAGCTACAATAACACTGCAAGTGTGCCAAACAACTAACATATAAGCACATTTATACCAGTATAGCTGCATCTACACTAAGAAGGGTTGTATTATTTTAATAATACCAGCATAATTAAAGAGAATGGAGTTGTCTAAGTACACAAATTGTAAGTCCCACCTCAGCCAATGGAACTTCATCAGGTACTTAAATCTTTGCTGAACTAAGCCCTATGCAAAATGAAGGCAGTGGAGAATTAGGTTCACTTGTGTACCTATGTACATCCCATCTTATTCATCAATCTGCTGTATTGCAGTCTTACATATGGAACGTAAAAAATAGCATTTTCAGCACTGCAATATCATTTCTAGACTGCAATCAAAGAGATGATCATTTCTGGAAAAATCACTCAGCCAAAGGATATGGCACCATTCAGAAGAGGGGAAGGAATTAAATATTTTCCTGCCCTTATTTCAATTCATGGTGTGATACAGCAGAGGTGGAGGGCAGCAGGAGAGTGGGAGGTGTATAAGCCTCAGGTTGATCAGAGACTTATTTCCTCTGGACTAAGGAGAAGTTACTACAGGGTAATTAGAGCACCTGGAGCTGATTAAGGTCCCATCCGAGACCTAATAATGCTGCTTCAGTCAGACAGGAAAGCTGACTGCAGTTTGGAGGAGTAATGGTGTCGAACAGAGGATCAGAGTACCAGGGAGAGGGAAACCCTGCCCAAGAAGGGCAGAGGGACTCCACCAGCATGGAGGACTGAGAGAAACCCAGCCCAAAGGGAAAGAGGGAAGAAGTCTGTGAAGCTGAAGGGGCTGGGGCTAGAGGAGGGGGTGAACCTAGGTCCCTCCCCCATTCCCCTTCTCTCCCTCTCCAGGGCATTAGTGGAGTCCAAGAATAGGGGCAGGGGCAGTTCCCTGACCCACCACACCAAGCAAAAGTGCGGGACTCACCACAGTAGCATTGGCCATTTGCCACACGGGGTATCATTAGTTCTGTACATGTGATGTTATACAGGTGACTAGAATTATGAGGTCATACTCCTCATAGATGAAGAATTCAAACCTGATCTTACTAAGATCAATAGCAGGGTTTTTCCCTTAGCTCCAACTGGAAAGGGAGAAGACCAAGAAAGAGAGAATAGTGAGTTAAACATCACGTCTACCCCAATAAAGTCTGTGGGTGAAGACTGTGCCTTGTGAGAGAAGAGACCATGAAGTACAGTTACTTTACTAATTAACCTCTCATTACTGGTTACATCAGCTTAGAGGAGCAGGAAATGCTGGATATGTTAATTCTTGTAATTTAATTACCATTACTGATTTCCATTACCATCTCACTCACACTTACTGCTACTCATTCATCCTTCACCTCCAATGAGAAATGGATACCTTCAGGAATGAGATTAAGAAATCAGGAGCTAGAGACTTCCATCCCCACTGCTGTGTTTACATACCCATGAGAATGTCAATGTACAATTAGAAGCCTTGCTGGGTGCACATCTTTATGAATTGCATGAATCATACTTCCAAAGACTCTCAGTAAATTATTTTTACAGTTATTTCTAACATAGAGCTTAAAAGTTCTAGAGGGTGACTATTCAGACCATTCTTTCAGATGATCATGATTCTGTATTGTGATTCACAACTACGAACAGAGGACCAAGTTTGGAATCCATTTGAAATACGATAAAATCAAAATTTGCCAATGATGTCAAAGAGAGATCAGTATGAGACAGGTTTGCAAGATTCTTTTTCCATCTGAGAAAAAACAGAGTTAGTGTCATTCCATACAGTCAGTTAGAATAGCTTAACCCATCCCTGAACAAAGCCTAACTAACCAGGCTCTGTTTTCAGAAATCTGTGTGGATTGCAGCAAAGAAATCTAATTCTCCAGCCTGTAGGTAGGAACTTGAACAGAACATAACTACCCAGAAAGTGACATTCTAGTGTATGAGTTGCAGTAGTCACTGTTCTCCCTAATTCACACCTTCAATGTAGGAATTTAGGAACACTGGATCCACTTAAGCACGGATTCAGTTATTCTTCTTCAAGTCCACCCACAGTACAAACTTTGACCCTGATCACTTCAGGGTAGGCTTCCCCGAGCAGCTGCTCCAACACACTCCAAACCTGAACAGGACTGTTGTGGTTCTTGTGTATCAGAGGGCTACATGCAGACTCATGCACCTGTGTGAATTTTATTTTTAATGATACTCTGTTACAGTGTTATTTCACAGAAATCAGGCCTGATTGGGCAAAACTTTCATTGACATCAAATGAATTTTTGCATAAGAAAGGACCACAGGATCAGTGTTCTTCATTGCAAAACAATGTAACATTTAGATTCTCTTCTCAGTACAATATCTTGGTCTCACTAGCTGACAATACTGAAAAATTCTATGAAAGCTAAAAAACATTTACTTCTGATTACTGTTTGTTTCATACATAGGTTTGATAAATAGATTTGACTGGCTTTAAAAAGTGAAATTAATATGTGTTTTGATAATCTATTTAAAAGTAAGCATGTTCTGGAACTGACGTCCTTCTTGTATAACATTGCATAATAACGAACAGAGGCATATGAAAAAGAGGGCAGAGTTGGAGGGAAAAAAAAAGATAATTGCCTTGTGACTTTGCCACTGAGTAATCTATAAAGAAAAAAAATAATATGAGCACTTTCATACTATTTTACTACATCATTTTGTCTTTGACAAATGTGCATAGCTTTGAACTATTGGATTATATATGTCCCCTGTAGCTGCTTTTAAGAAGAAAGTTAAAATTTATTTTTTTTAAAGGGACCAAATTTGATCCAAAATTTAGACTTTGTAGAATTGGCTTTTATTATATTTTAATATTTCTTGATCCAACAGGAATAAGCTGTTTTTGTTAAGATAAATAGCACATAAAATGTTTGTGAACCAATATTTTAGTATTGTGCTAGTGCAGGGATCGGCAACCTCTGGCATGCGATTCACCAGAGTAAGCACCCAGGCGGGCCGGGCCCGTTTGTTTACCTGCCGCATCAGCGGGTTCAGCAGATCGCAGTCCCCATTGGCTGCGGTTCACCATCTCAAGTCAATGGGGGTGGCGGGAAGCCGGGGCCAGCACATCCCTCACCCGCGCCACTTCCCACTGACTCCACTGGCGTGGGATGGCGAACCGCGGCCAGTGGGAGCCATGATTGGCCAAACCTGCCGACACGGCAGGTAAACAAACTGGCCTGGCCTGCCCGGGTGCTTACCCTGGCGAATCGCATGCCAGAGGTTGCCGACCCCTGCACTAGCACAATGCTACAATATTGGTTCACAAATGCTTTATGTGCTATTTATCTTAACAAAAACAGCTTATTCCTGTTGGATCAAGAAATATTAAGGAGATGGGCAAGGATGTTGCCAAGTATGTCCGGTCTTGTGAGGTATGCCAAAGAGTGGGTAAGCCTCAAGACCAGGTCAAGGCCCCTCTCCAGCCACTCCCCATAATTGAGGTCCCATTTCAGCGAGTAGCTGTGGATATTCTGGGCCCTTTCCCAAAAAAGACGCCCAGAGGAAAGCAGTACGTACTGACTTTAGTGGACTTTGCTACCCAGTGGCCAGAAGCAGTAGCTCTAGGCAACACCAGGGCAAACACTGTGTGCCTGGCCCTAACAGACATCTTTGCCAGGGTAGGTTGGCCCTCCGACATCCTTACAGATTCAAGGTCTAATTTCCTGGCAGGGACCATGGAAAAACTGTGGGAAACTCATGGGGTGAATCACTTGGTTGCCACCCCGTACCACCATCAAACCAATGGCCTGGTGGAAAGGTTCAATGGAACTTGGGGGCCATGATACGAAAATTCATCAACGAATTCTCCAATAATTGGGACCTAGTGTTGCAGCAGTTGCTGTTTGCCTACAGGGCTGTACCACATCCCAGTTTAGGGTTTTCACCGTTTAAACTTGTGTATGGTCACGAGGTTAAGGGGCCATTACAGTTGGTGAAGCAGCAATGGGAGGGGTTTACGCCTTCTCCAGGAACTAACATTCTGGACTTTGTAAGCAACCTACAAAGCACCCTCCAACACTCTTTAGCCCTTGCTAGAGAGAACCTAAAGGATGCTCAGGAAGAGCAAAAGGCCTGGTATGACAGACATGCCAGAAAACGTTCTTTCATGGTAGGAGACCAGGTTATGGTCTTGAAGGCGCAACAGGCCCATAAGATGGAAGCATCATGGGAAGGGCCATTCACGGTCCAAGAGCGCCTGGGAACTGTAAACTACCTCATAGCATTTCCCAATTCCTCACTAAAGTCTAAAGTGTACCATGTTAATTCTCTCAAGCCTTTCTATTCCAGAGACTTACAGGTTTGTCAGTTTACAGTCCAGGGAGATGATGCTGAGTGGCCTGACGGTGTCTACTACGACGGAAAAAAAGATGGTGGCGTGGAAGAGGTGAACCTCTCAACCACCCTGGAACGTCTGCAGCGGCAACAAATCAAGGAGCTGTGCACTAGCTTCGCCCCATTGTTCTCAGCCACCCCAGGACGAACTGAACGGGCATACCACTCCATTGATACAGGTAATGCTCACCCAATCAGAACCCCACTCTACAGGGTGTCTCCTCATGCCCAAGCTGCTATAGAACGGGAGATCCAGAACATGCTACAGATGGGTATAATCCGCTCATCTACCAGTGCATGGGCATCTCCAGTGGTTCTGGTACCCAAACCAGATGGGGAAATACGCTTTTGCGTGGACTACCGTAAGCTAAATGCTGTAACTCGTCCGGACAACTATCCAATGCCACGCACCGATGAGCTATTGGAGAAGTTGGGACGTGCCCAGTTCATCTCTACAATAGACTTAACCAAGGGGTACTGGCAAGTACCGCTAGATGAACCTGCCAAGGAGAGGTCAGCATTCGTCACCCATGCCGGGGTGTATGAATTCAATGTCCTTCCTTTCGGCCTTCGAAATGCACCCGCCACCTTCCAGAGGCTGGTAGATGGTCTACTAGCTGGACTGGGAGAATTTGCAGTTGCCTACCTCGATGATGTGGCCATTTTTTCAGACTCCTGGCCCGAACACCTACTCCACCTGGAAAAGGTCTTTGAGCGCATCAGGCAGGCAGGACTAACTGTTAAGGCCAAAAAGTGTCAAATAGGCCAAAACAGAGTGACTTACCTGGGGCACCAGGTGGGTCGAGGAACCATAAACCCCCTACAGGCCAAGGTGGATGCTATCCAAAAGTGGCCTGTCCCAAGGTCAAAGAAACAGGTCCAATCCTTCTTAGGCTTGGCCGGATACTACAGGCGACTTGTACCACACTACAGCCAAATCGCTGCCCCATTGACCGACCTAACCAAAAAGACCCAGCCAAATGCCGTTAAGTGGACTGATGGGTGTCAAAAAGCCTTTACCCAGCTTAAGGCAACGCTCATGTCTGACCCTGTACTCAGGGCCCCGGACTTTGACAAGCCATTCCTAGTAACCACGGATGCATCTGAGCGTGGTATAGGAGCAGTGCTCATGCAGGAAGCAACAGATCACAACTTCCATCCTGTCGTGTTTCTCAGCAAGAAACTGTCTGAGAGGGAAAGTCACTGGTCAGTCAGTGAAAAGGAATGCTATGCCATTGTGTACGCCCTGGAAAAGCTGCGCCCATATGTTTGGGGACGGCGGTTCCAACTACAAACTGACCATGCTGCACTAAAGTGGCTTCATACTGCCAAGGGGAACAACAAGAAACTTCTTCGTTGGAGTTTAGCTCTCCAAGATTTTGATTTTGAAATTCAGCACATCACAGGAGCTTCTAACAAAGTAGCTGATGCACTCTCCCATGAGAGTTTCCCAGAATTCAGTAGTTAAAAAGTGTTCTTAAAATGTAGAAATCTGTTAGTTATATACTTAGGAGTATATGTAAAGGTGCATGTGTTGTATTAATCTGTTTATTTTCAAGTTCTAGAAGGAAATCGCCACCAGTGAGCTTCCCCACTGTCTGCAATTTGGGGGGCGTGTCATAAACAGATAGCTAAGGGTTAATGTCTCTTTCACCTGAAGCACCTGACCAGAGGACCAATCAGAAAACCGGATTTTTTCAACTTTGGGTGGAGGGAAGTTTGTGTCTGGGTCTTTGTTTTCTGTCTGCCTGCTTTCTCTGAGCTTTGGAGAAGTAGTTCTGTTTTCTAATCTTCTGTTTCTAAGTGTAAGGACAAAGAGATCAGATAGTAAGTTATATGGTTTCTTTTCTTTGGTATTTGCATGAATATAAGTGCTGGAGTGCTTTGATTTGTATTCTTTTTGAATAAGGCTGTTTATTCAATATTCTTTAAGCAATTAACCCTGTATTGTGTCACCTTAATACAGAGAGACCATTTGTATGTATTTTTCTTTCTTTTTATATAAAGCTTTCTTTTAAGACCTGTTGAAGTTTTCTTTACTGGGAAATTTCAGGAAAATTGAGTCTGTACTCACCAGGGAATTGGTGGGAGGAAGAAATCAGGGGAGATATCTGTGTGTGTGTTGAATTTGCTAGCCTGATTTTGCATTCCCTCTGGGGGAACAGGAAAGTCTTTTTTGTTTCCAGGACTGGGAACGGAGAGGGGGAGTCACTCTGTTTGGATTCACAGAGCTTGTGTCTGTGTATCTCTCCAGGAGCACCTGGAGGGGGAAGGGAAAAAGGATTATTTCCCTTTGTTGTGAGACTCAAGGGATTTGGGTCTTGGGGTCCCCAGGGAAGGTTTTTCAGGGGGACCAGAGTGCCCCAAAACACTCTAATTTTTTGGGTGGTGGCAGCAAGTACCAGGTCCAAGCTGGTAACTAAGCTTGGAGGTTTTCATGCTAACCCCCATATTCTGGACGCTAAGGTCCAAATCTGGGACTAAGGTTATGACACCCCTGCACTAGCACAATGCTACAATATTGGTTCACAAATGCTTTATGTGCTATTTATCTTAACAAAAACAGCTTATTCCTGTTGGATCAAGAAATATTAAAATATGATAAAAGCCATTTCTACAAAGTCTAAATTTTGGATCAAATTTGGTCCCTTTAAAAAAAAATAAATTTTATCTTTCTTCTTAAAAGCAGCTACAGGGGACATATATAATCCAATAGCTCAAAGCTATGCCAGAGGTTGCTGACCCTTGTACTAGTGCATTAGAACATGAAAGCAAAATTCACTAAAAACCTGACAATAGGAAAAGTGAAACTGGCTAATTTATTTTTGTTGCCAAAACAAGTAAACAAATAGTGAAAAATTATCAAAAGATTTATTTCTCTTCTATTATAATTAAAGGAATTTTGTTTCATTTTACAGATACCAGACCACATCCTGAGCAGTTGTATGTTAACATGGACCCAGTGATGTTTTATACAGTTTAAGGCCAGAAGGAATCATTAGATCATCTAGTATGATCTTCTGTATATTTCAGACATTAAATTTCACCAAGATATCCCAGTGTTGAGCCCAAACCCGTGTATTTGACTAAAACATATTTTCCAGTCTTGATTTTAAGATATCAAGAGATGAAGAATCAACTACTTCCCTTGGGAATTTGTTACAATGTTTAGCCATCTTCAATGTTAATAAATTCTGGCTAACTTCTAATTTGAATTCATCTGGCTTCAGCTCCCAGCCACTGGTTCCTCTTACACCTTTCTGCACTAGACTAAAGAGCTCCTTAGCGCCCAGCATTTTCTCCTCCTGAAGGTATTTACACTGTAAGTAACACCTCAATTCTCTTTTTGATAAACTAAATAGATTGAGCTCTTTAAGTCTCTCACTGTAAGGCATTTTTTCCAGCCTTCAAATCATTTTTAGGGCTCAATTTGGTATCTTGTCCAGTTTTTCCAACATACTTCTTAAGATGAGGACAACAAAACTGAATGTAGTATTCATCTCCCCAATCATGGACTCATGAAATCATAAAAATGTAGGGCCAGAAGAGACCTCAAGGGGTCATTAAATCCAGCCCCATGCACTAAAGCAGGGCCCAGTAAACCTATTAGACCATCCCTATTGGGTGTTTCTCCAAACTTTTCTTAAAAACCTCCAATGAGCATTGAGTATTTTGAATGCCTGCTTTATCTGCATTATTATTAATGTGCAGTAAGGAACAAAAGAAATCCTAGAAATGGTATCTAGCCTAATATTTTTTAAAAACTCCTTATTGTTCTTAGCCTGGCCAACCATGGATTTTTCCCTGAAGTTCTTAACTTTGCTCATCAATTTTCTGAACTTGCCAACTTCTAGTCTATATTGATTGATATCTATATCCCCTTTTGTTTCATTTCTTATACATTGCCTTTTTATTTCTAATTTCTGTCTTCCCTTCCCCAATGCACCAGGATGGGCTTTTAGAGAAAGTTGTTCTCTTTCTTGATTGTAGAAGCATGTTTTTTTGGCCATCTGCAACTCTTCTTTAAGCAGTCCACATTTGCATTCATTTTAATGTCTAAACTTTAAATCACTTTAACTCAGAGGTGGGCAACCTGCAGCTCACAGGCTTCATGTGGCCCATCAGGGTAAATTGCTGGCGGGCCACGAGACAGTTTGTTTACATTGGCTGTCTGCAGGCACAGCCACCCGCAGCTCCCAGTGGCTGTGGTTTGCTGTTCCTGGCCAATGAGAGCTGCAGGAAGCAACAGCCAGCATGTCCCTGTGGCCTGCGCTGCTTGCCACAGCTCTCATTGGCCAGGAATGGCAAACTACAGCCACTAGGAGCTGCAGATGGCCAATGTAAACAAACTGTCTCATGGGCCGCCAGTGGATTACCCTGACAGGCCACAGGTTGCCCGCCACTGCTTTAATTTACAACTTTCCTCAGGTTTGAGAAATAAACCCTTTTGAATACACATCTCTCTCTCTCTCTCTCTCTCTCTCTCCCTAATTTGGACTGTCCTCTGTTTGCCCAGATTGAACATAATCAGGTCATGATCACTAGTCCTTTGGCAACCACCAACTTCTGGTCCACTGATTAATTCATCTTTATCCATCACAAGGAGATCCAAAATAGAGTTACCTCATGTTAGGTGCAATACCTTTTGTGTTAGAAAATAATCATCTATAATATTTAGAAACTGTAATGATGTTTTACTAGTGGCTGCACAACTCCCCCCTCTTTCCAAATTAAAGTACCCCATGAAAGTACAGTTGCTCCTTCCACACAAGTGTTTGAATAACTTATCCTCTTCCCTGGTATGGTTCAGTGGTCTGTAACAGATACCCACTAGTAGCCCCTCCTGGACTTAGTACATGAATGCATATGAATCAAAGATCCTGTGGTTCTCAGTTATCAATAACTGTACAAAAAGATAATGGTGTCTTTAATGTGGAGTGCCACGTCTGTTACCCACGCTAACCTTCCTGAATGCAATGTTTATATGCCATTTATTTAAGGGCTTAAGTGGTGTGTATGTAATCAACTGGTCAGTGTGTTACATATCCCTCTCTGTGCCTGAACCATAGAGAATGAGAGTCTATTTCATCCCCAGCTTCAGCACATGGCTCCATAACTTTCAGATCTGGAGATTCCCAGTGGGTCAGCCAAGATGGTAGTCATCACATCAATGGGGGCTGTAACAGACTCTCATCATCTGTGACAGCTGAGAGATGAATTCACAACAGTGGATTATATATAAGCACCATATCAATCTTCTGCATAAAAGTGAATTTCAGCCAAGAAGAGAGAGACTGTTTCAGCCTTAAGTGTCAGTATGGAACAAAGTACAAAGATGAAAGTGGAAAAAGCATATGAAGGGACCGTCAAAGTGGGAAGCTTGAGTGGAGTCTCGGGTTCAGAAAAGGAAGTACAGTAAGCAGAAATGAAAGCACAGCCTGGTTGGGGAGGACAAGGGGCTTGAACACGAAGAGGGAGATGGTAACTGAGGAAAAAAATGAATTGGGGAGTTTCATGGTCTTAGTTTCAGGAGATAAAATTGATTTTCACACCAGGATTCGGGACAGATTGGGCGGGGAGGAAGGCAAATAGCCTGTCTTTTATCATAATCTTAGTGTTTCTATTTTTTTTACTGTTATTTATACTCCTTTGATTATTTTGAAAAGACCAGGCGGTTGGGAGGAGAGAAGAGCTGAGAGAGTCCCTCTTGCCTTAAAATTGAAATACTGGTATTTCTAGTAATAATCTACTCTAGTCTTTCTAGACTGAACAGAATGGTCAGCACTCTCAGAAGAGTTCAGACCCCAGCCAGCACCAAATTAAGTGACAGATATTCAGAAGAGCTCAGCATGTTGGATGTTGAGTTTTTTTCAAAATCTGGCCCTAAGTGTCACAGCAGGAACTGAACTCCTTTGGAAATCTGGACCCAATTGTGGGTGCTGAGCACACGAAAAAAAATTGCACCCCATGTTTCAAAAGGTATTGTACTGCTAATTTTCACAGGGCCGTGGATTTTCTCAATGAAAGAACCACTTAAAAGTAGCAAATGTACTATTAACAAAATATAATACATGGAATTATATACTTAGATGTTTTCATTTTGCACTGCATGACATTTTGATTAAAAAACAATAATTATATAAAATCAACATGGCATACATGAAATGGATTAAACCTGGTTAACTAATAGATCTCAAAATGTAACTCTAAACAGGGAATAAACATCAAAGGAGTGTGTTTGTAGTGTAGTTGTTGGCCCTATGCTATTTAACGTTTTTATCAGTTATGTGGAAGGAAACACAAAATCGTCACTAATAAAGTTTGCAGATGACAAAAAAAATTGGAGGAGTGGCAAATAATGAAGTGGACAGGGCACTGATTCCAAATGATCTGAATTGATTGGTAAGCTGGCAACAAGTAAAAAATGTACATTTTAAAATGGTTAAATATATACAACTAGGAATAAAGAAGGTAGGTCATACTTATAGAACGAGGATCGGCAACCTTTGGCCAGGATGGTTTGAGTACCTGCAGCGTCCGCAGGTTAGGCAAATCACGGCTCCCACTGGCCATGGTTCACCGTTCCAGGCCAAAGAGGGTTGCGGAAATCTGTGGCCAGCACATCTCTCAGCCAACCCCACTTACCACAGACCCCATTGGCCTGTAGTGGTGACCCACAGCCAGTGGGAGCCACGGTCCACTGAACTTGTCGACATGGCAGATAAACAAATGGGCCCGGTCTGCCAGGGTGCTTATTCTGGTGAGCAGCATGCCAAAGTTTGCTGACCCCTGCTCACTTGCATGAGCTAAAAGCCAGCTGACTGTTAGCTAAGGCTATAGAGCAGACTCATTAATCTCTCTGTCTCTCTCTCTAAGTGGTCTCTGTGCCACTAAATGGGACAGAACACCACACCCAGAAGGTGTGTGGGTCACATCTGCAATTCAAAAAGGTTGTTAATAAATTGGAGAGGGTTCAAATAAGAGCTATGAGAATGACTAAAGGATTAGAAAACATGCCTTATATTGATAGACTACAGGAGCTCAACCTATTTAACTTAAGAAAGAGAAGCTTAAGGGGCAACTTTCATAGTCTATGAATACCTACATGGGAAAATATTTGATAATGGAATCTTCAATCTAGTAATGAAAGATATAAAATGATCCAATGGTGAGAAGTTGAAGTCATAGATGTCAACTCAATGGGTGTTCCGGGGCTGGAGCACCCATGGGGAAAAATTGGTGGGTGCTCTGCACCCACTGGCAGCTCCCCTCCCCAGCTCACCTCCGCCTCCTCCCCTGAGCATGCCGGAGCTCCACTTCTCCCTCTAACTCCCAGTGTTTGCCACCATGAAACAGCTGTTTTGTGGTGGCAAGCATTGGGAGGGACATGGGGAGGAGGCGGGGCCGGGGCTGGGGCTAGGATTTGGGGAAGAATTCAATAGGGGTAGGAAGGAGGCAGAGTTGGAGCAGGGACTTTGAGGAAGAGGTTGGAATGGAGGCGGGACAGGGGCAGAGTCAGGGCAGGGCCGGGCCAGGGGTGGGTTGAGCACCCTCCAGTGCTGGGAAAAGTTGGTTGCCTATGGTTGAAGCTACACAAATTCAGACTGGAAATAAGGCATACATTTTTAATAATGAGAGTTATTAACCACTGGAACAATTTACCAAGGGTTCTGGTGGATTCTCCATCTCTGGCCATTTTAAAATCAAGATTAAATGTTGTCCCAAAATATATGTTCTAGAAATTATTTTGGGGAACTTTTATGCCATGCAGTGTACAAGAGATCTGACTATATGATCACAATGGTCCTTTCTGGCCTTGGAATCTATGAACTCTCTGAACCAGTCAAGAAAAACAAATTGATGAAGGCTTTTTAGTGCACATGTACATCACACTGCATTAACATGATATTCTGTAATGGCTCCAAAGGGATGCTACTTCAGGTTATCAAGTCAATAATGAACAAAATTAACAATCTCCTGATACTTCACAGACAGTCTAACATTAAGTGTATGCTATATTTAGGTACTTGTGCTGTAATGCATGTTTGACCTCACAGTCCATAGCTGCTGCAAGTATGCCCAAGTTTCAGCCGAGAACAAACTTTTATAGCTCAGTTTTTTAAAAAGGGGTTTGTAAAGGAAATGCTCACAATCATCACTCTAGCAGTATAACCCACCAAAAATGCTAACAAACACTTTAATAAACACATTAACTATATAGTGCTCAAATCATAAAAGGTTTTACTACAAGAGTGCAGTGGATTTTGCTACAGGACTTAGAATGCACCTTCTGTCTTGGAATCAAGAAATTACAAACTCAAATTTATAGTCATGGCAGATAATGACATTGCGAACTAGTCATGTGCAAGAATCAGCGGGTATTATCCAGTTTTTATCCACAGGATGTTAAGGTCCAGATGTCTGGTTCAGCTCATAACAGAGCTAAGAGATCAATTTGTAAAATAAAATAACATAAATCAGATGCAGACCTGGACTCAGATTTTGAAAATCCCTTGAAGTTCCAGGCTGTTTGTATTTAGTGTTTTTGCTTGAGCTTTCCCTAGTCAGACATTGAGGGTGAAATCCTGGCTCTATTGAAGTCAATGGTAATTTTGACATTGACTTCAGTAGAGCTAAGATTGCACCTTGACTGTACATTACCAGAATAGATGTGAAAAATCACTGTTGTAATGATGTATCCATAATAATATTCATCCCCAGAATTACTTGTCTGTTTCACATGCAAGTCTTCCATTAATTACCGCACCATTTAATTAAGTGAACCATCTTACGTCATTATACAGGTTCCCTTGTAGGTGTTTTTTTCTCTCTCTCACACACACACAAGGCTCCAAATGAACACAAGAAAAGTTGGCAGCGTTTATGGGCAAGATTAATGCTTGATTTGCCAGTGACTGCCATAAGTTTCAAAGTTGGGCAAATACTCAACTTTCTCCTAGGTCTCCAAAACACCTTTAGATTTGGAAGTTGTGTTTTTAAATTTATTTGAACTCAATAATAGTTTGTTTCCTCTTTGGCATTAGCTATTGTAATAATTGTATTAATGGAATGAAAAGAAAAGGACAAATGATCCCACTTTGAAAGAGAAAGGATTCTCTTATGCTAGATCTCCTGCTGGGAGCTATTCATCACTATAATCTGTGACTCATCCCATCAATATTATGTGATAGTTCAAAAATAAGGTAAGGAGCAACAGAAGTGCTTGAAGGAATTAAAGTGTTATTAATTTATTACTTCTTAATACACTAGCCATAATAGTCATTCTTGGGGATTATGTATATTACAGCCATTATTTGAGACATTAATACTCTCTACTTGATATAGAATTCTCCAATGCATCTGCAATAGATTTTCCCCCTCTACGTGCCACCAAATTATTCCCTTCCATCTTTGTTCTTCTGTCTCCTACACATCTACAAAATATGCTTAATTTGCAACAGTAACATGTCACTCTCCTAATTGAGGTTCCCAGGGAACCAAAGTGAGATAATTTAATTATACTTCAAATTTACTCCACCTCAAACTCTTTAAATCATACTAGTAGATAGACAGCAAATCATTATTCTGATGTAAATATGGTATCATTCATCCACAATGCATACAGCAATGAAACATTGACAAGTAAAATAAAAAATAGCTTTGTGGTTCAGTTCTAAAAACATTCATGAACCAAGAAGCAGTAAGAATTTCCTCTACTTAACCCTATTTGTGATGTGGCAAGGCACCTTCTCGGTCTCACCAGCCTGTGCTGTTTTTAGTTTTGGTGAGACAGACTTGGGGTAAAACAGTCCCTCTTTTCTTCACAGGGGCAGTCCCAGGGCTGGCGCTACCATTTAGGTAGCCTAGGCAATCGCCTAAGGCGCCAGGATTATTGAGGGGGCGGCATTTTGCCGGGGGGGCGGCAGGCGGCTCCGGTTGACCTGCCACAGTCATGCCTGCAAACGGTCTCCTGCTCCCACGGCTCTGGTGGACCTCCCGCAGGATGCCTGCGGCAGCTCCACTAGAGCAGCGGGATCAGCGCGGGGGGGAGCAAAATGGCCGTGTGCCTAGGGTGCGAGAAACCCTGGTGCCAGTACTGGGCAGTCCATCCTCTCAGCCAGTGTTTTGGGCTTGTTTTTCTCCCCTATGGGAGAGAATGCAGCCTCCCCTCCAGAAGAGGCTTGCCCCCTTGCTGCTATTTGCCTAGTGGTAGCTTGACTTTTTTTTCTCTCCTCCCCCCCCTTTCTCACCACAGGGGAGGGTTTAAAAAGGTCTCAGGCAGCCCTTAGTTGGAATCAACTGATCCTAACTGACCTCAGGTAATTCTCTCTCAGCTGATCCTAATTGATCTCTGGTAACCCCTTCTCAACTGAACCTGATTAACTTGTAGTCACCCCTCCCCAATTTGATAGGGAGGAGGGCTTTTTAACCTTCTGAGACTGTTTTCAATCCCCTCCATCCACCCCACCCCCACCGCTCAGCCATTTGTCCTGAGTTTATCACAGTGACTAGCAAGTGTATAGAAGAGATGTACCAAATCAGATAGCAAATTTTGGTCACCTCCAAATTGGAGTGTGCCTAAAAGCACAGAAATTGTACTCCCTCCCTGCCCTCACCAGGAATTTAGAGGGTGCTTCTATCTAGATATTTACAAAACTCCCATTATCATAGTCTGAGCACAAACATTAGTGCCTTTATCAATTGCAGATATAGCACCTTTTGTTGCATTCCCATCAGTGCAAGATAAACAGGGTGAAGCCAGAGCAGCAGTTGATGGCATATCTCTGTGATTCAGAACTTGGGACTCTACTCTGAGTCAGTCTAGAATGAATGTCCAGAATGGTATTAGGGGACACTGTAGGATATAGTATAAAATGGAAGTCCCGGTCGCTAATGGTCATTAAAGCTTCTGTGGCACTTTTCACAAAACTTCAGGGGTTAATTCTAGCTAATTTCAAATGAGGTTAATCTTGTAACAGATCTGGAAATTCATGGTGATTACTATGATGATTACCAGGATCACTTGAAACTTCAGTGACACTGAGGAGAGAATTCAGATCCTATTGCTCCTTAAACACAAGTATCCACCACTCAAGGTACTGAGTCTCCATTCACTATTAGGATTATAGAGCCTATGAAACACAATTTTATCCAAAATAAAGCAGTTCTACTGACTTAGTTAAACAGCAAGAATTCAAAAGCCAGCAAAGTATACAAATAATGCTCAGCTCTACATCACATTTACATCAGATGCAAACAACTCATCATTCAGTCACCTGTGGGCTTGACTGTAATTGGCAACTGTATGTAGAGTAGCTGTATGATTGAAGATGAAAAAACTAAAGTGATGTTGGTGGAAGAGGAAAACTCTTCATAGAAATCGTCACTTCTTAATCTCACCCTCCAGTGAGGGTATTTGCCCTCATACTGTTAAGACATTAGGCTTAAAATTTACCTGAATCCTTGCTGCTTTCAGAAACTCAAATTGCTGTGACCCAGGGGAGGGGATGGAAGGCAGACTTTCCATATACAGCTGGCATGAAGAACACACTCCTACGTACTGGATTTGGATTTAGCAGTGATGAGCCATACTTTTGTGACCTCCAGATTAGATTACTGTAGTACACTGTATTCATATGTAATCACTCACCTCAAAAAGCTGCAAGAGGGGGAGGTGTCATCACCCAGCAAGAATGATCGACTTTGCTCAGAGCTTGGAGATGACAGCAACAGCATCCCTCTTCATCGCTCCCCTACATCCATACACAAGGAAACAAGTCAGTGGAGTCTGTTTCTGCTAGTAATATCCCATTAGCATCCAGTGAACTATCACTCTGCACCAGACAAAAGCATAACAAAAAGTTTCTCATGGCAAAAATCTAAAACCCCCAGAGATTTAAAGATTATTTCCTTAAGAAATACAAAGATTGAGAGTCTTTGGTAAAACTGCCCAAGCCAGACAAGGAACTCTAGATTGTACCAAAAGAAGGAAAAGCAAACTAAGTCCTTGTCTGAATTAAAATCTAATGTGAGAGAGCATCTGTTTGAAATTGAAGGTATAAGATTTGATGTTGTACACATGGAAGTTAACAGCAATTAAAAACAAAATAACTGATCTAGGAGAAAGAACAGGAATCATAGAAGTTGAACTGGAAAATACCTCTGAAACTGTCATTCACAGGCAGACTAAAATTTTAAGAAGTAGAACAAAATGGAAAAGACTTATGCAATGAGAGTGATGTCTTCAAGAAGAGAAAGAAGCATAATAATTTAAGATGGGCGAGCATATCAGAAGGCCAGGAAACAGGCAAAACTGTCAAGTGTGATACAAAATGTAATTAAGCATCTGTTAAAAATAGACCCATCAAAAGAGGTGCTTATTGGAAGGGCATACAGGGGCCTGTACCATTTGTCTGTAATGAGTGGCAAACCCAGAGATACAGTAGTCAAAATTAATTATTACCCGCAGAAAGAGATTCTCATGCGACAAGCAAAAATATTCTTCTGAAAGAGGTCTTAAATCAGTGTAACGTTCAGAACAAACACCTAGGAAGAGATCCTCAACTGGTGTAAATTGGCAAAAGTCTATTGACTTCAGTAGAAGTAGGACAATTTACAGTGGCTTTCGATCTGGCCCCTGAATTTTGTGGTTGTTTTTTTGCTAGTTTGTTTGTAGTGTTGTTGTAGCCATGTTGGTCCAACGATGACAGAGAGAGACAAGGTGAGTGAGATAATATTGTTATTTAGGGGTTAATAACAATACCAAAGAGTGCGCATTCAAAGTCTTTATGTGCGGGAGAGATCAGATGATACAGGTGGTGTGAATTTGTTATAGAGGAACATCCATGAGACCTTTGAAGCTCAAGAAATCCCCAGTGAAAGGCTCAACTATAGTCATTCAGATGTGTCTGTTGGTTAATAGCTCTTATCCTCAAGGTGTATGTAGCTGGCTATACCTCTCTGACACTGCCTTGGGAAGAGGGTGGGCACTGCTTCTGGGGACAGAGTCTGAGGCACAATCTGAGGCTCCCCCCCCCTTTGTGGGGGGAATTACGGTAGTCTACACAAAAAGTTGATATGCTTCTGCAACCCACAAAAGCAAAGTCCTAGGCCTTTGGAAAGCTAAAGGGGGGGGGAGCAGGAAAAAAGCACCAGCCTTTTTCCTTTCTGAGAAGGCTTGGGTGGCCAAGGCTCTCAAGCCATTTACCTGGCCAGCAATCCCTACTTCCAGGAGCCAGAAAGCTCTAAACTGCAGACCCACTTCTTCAGAGAGCCTCCCTACACTGAACAGAGATCTTCCCTTTTTAAGACTAGCCCAACTCTAAGCTTGTCAAGCCAAGCAGGCTAACCAGCTTCAAGCTGTTTGTTCCCAGAGGACCTCTTTAACTCTTTCCTGAGTGGGATGGGGCTCTGTCCAACTACAGGGTACTTACTTGTTCCTGCCAAACATAAGGCCATTCAGTGAAGAATGGGGAAAGTACAGAAAAGGAGCACTGATGTAGTAACAGTCACAGCAGAATGGGGGAAGCTGGCAAAACAATTGTATGTTCATGTTTCCAACCAGGGCCAGCTTTAGGCTGATTTGCCCGATTCCCCCGAATCGGGCCCCGCACTTGAAGGGGCCCCGCTCTGGCCGGCTGTCTCCCGGAAGCAAAGTTCTGTATCTCCCGGAAGTAGCAGCTGTTGCTCCTAGGCAGCAAGAGACGCTGGCCGGCAGAGGGCTGAGGCAGACGGGGCTGTTGCAGGTCAGGAGAGGGGACGGGACACGTGCTTGCAGTCTTCCTCCCCTCCCTTCCCGTCCCCTCTCCCCAGCAGTCACCTGGAGCCTGGAGGAGACGCCGAGGGAGCTTCTGGTCCGGTAGGAGACACAGGACTCTCTGCAGTGGACCTCACTCACCTGAACAGCTGCTGGGGCTTCCAACAGTAAGTGTTTGACCCTGTGATTCCCCCAGGTTTGTAAGATTGGGTTGCTGTTGTGGTTTTTGTGGTGTTGCTGTTTGAGGGTGAGTTTGTGCCTGCCTGTGTCTGTTTCAGAACTAAAGTTGGGATCATGTCATGTAACCCAGGAAAAAAGCCCCCAGCCAGTACTTAGTGCTGTGAACTCCAGGTGAGAGAGAGAGGGAGGTTTGGAGAAGGAAATCAAATACAGCAAGAGAGGAGAATGCGAAAGGTCTGCTACATGGCACGGTAGTCTGAGACTTTTATCTCCCCCTCATCTCCCTGCAGCAGGGGAAACTGAGGCACAGCGTGATCTGATTCCCTCTCCAAATTATTTTGCAAAGGAAGGGGACTGGGGCTCCTATCCAAACCAGTTCCCTTCCCATCAACTCTGTTTTCCCTGCTGCAAGACCGCTGTAGGGGCTGAATATTTCCAATAAACTATGGCTCCTTCATTTGCCCTGCAACTATAAAATAGACCGGAGGGGGGCGAATAGCCCCCCCCAAACTGTGTGGATATTAAGGTTTTTTGGGTGGGGGCATGATAATATTCTAGATCAATCAAATGCCCAGCTCAGCTTTCTAGCCATCCAGCAGCTCTAAAGCAGGGAAGGAAGGTGCTCTTGGTGCAGAATGGTTGCAAAATGGATGAATTTAGCAGGGGGTTGAGGGGTCTGCTTGAAATCCCACCCGATGCAGCCACACAGAATCACTGGCAGCACTGGGAGAGGCCAGGAGTGGAAGCAGGTGGCCTGGGGGTGGGGGGACATTGCCCTCAGTCCTGGGCTCTGAGATGGACTAGGCTGGGTGGTGGGTTCAGTCTAGTCTTCCAGCCTGTTGCTCTCACTGGAGTTTGTGGTTTTCATCTGGCTCCACCGAAAAGATCAAACAAGCCCAGTAGAAAAGAAGAGTGAGAGAGGTGGGAAGGAGTTTGTAAGGGGTTTAAGTGACCCATCAGCAAAGGAGTAAAACCAGAGTTTGACTGGGTTTCCCCCCAGCCACCACTCCTGCAAAAACACTGGGGAAGGGGCAGCTCCATCCTCCACTGAGGCTATGGTGAGGGGCATCAGGGGAAGAAGGAAGCCACATGGCAGTCCCTTCCCCCCAGCACCTCCCTCCAGCCCCCAAACTCTTTCCCAAAGCCTGCACCCACCCCTCCACACTCCCTCCAAGAGCCTGCACCCCTCCACCCTTCCTGCACCCCACCCCGTGCCGCAGCCCGGAGCCTGCACCCAGCACCCAAATTCCATCCCACTCAGCCCTGGCAAAGCTCCTTGGTCTGGCTCCCAGCCCCTCTCCAAGGGTTGCAGCTGTCTGGAGGTGCCTGCCTTCCACACCTTCCTGATTCACACCTCATTCATTCAATAGGGCAATTGATTACAAAGTGGAGGAAAGATCTTATTCTACTTCTAGCAAAAGGACATTTTTCTTTTACTTTATATATTACCTTAGGGGTCCGCTATAACATATTACCAGTCATGTAAAAGTTATACAAAAATGCATAATGCAGAGATTTATCTACAACTGCATTGACTGCTGTGTGCAGTAATATAGTGACCCCTGGGTCTCTGAATGAGGCTATATACTCGGGGGAGGGGGGAGCGGTGCAGCAGTGAGTCGGGGGCAAGCGGGTGGGCAAGCAGCAGGTGGGCAAAGAGGCAAGCAGTGAGCCAGCAGGGGTTCTAGGGGCAGGCATGGGGGTTTCTAGCAGGGGAGGGAGAAAGTGAAAGGAGGCGAGTGGTGGGTTGGGGACTGACTAGGAGGAACGCAGCAAGTCAGCGGGGGACTAGGGGGTGAAGAGGGGTGTGAAGGTGTGGCCGAGTGGGGAGGGGGTGGGTCCTATTTTACTGCTGTTTTCTGGTCACCCTATGTGTGCCAGGTTTCAGAGTAGCAGCCGTGTTAGTCTGTATCTGCAAAAAGAACAGGAGTAATTGTGGCATCTTAGAGACTAACATTTATTTCAATATAAACTTTCATGGGCTACAGACCACTTCTTCGGATGAATAGAATAGAATACTTCTTTCTGCCTCTGTGTGCCGTTTCTCTCCCCTCCACCCCAACCTTCCTCTTTGGCCCACAGCTGTTTCGACAGGGTGGCACTGAGGAAGGAGGGCTTGTTTCTGTGAGGCGGGCGGTGCTGAGGGGAAAGAGGGGGCATAAAATAAACATTATTGAAGAAAATCAGTTGTACAACTATCGAAACATAAATTATTTTCCTAATATGAAAGTGAAAATCTATAATTAATATTCTTTTAGAATGTGGTGACTTCTATCAATATGGGCAAGAAATCAAGAGATATTAGTAGAAAGTACCCAAGTGGGAGTAAGAAAAGAACCATATACAATATGATGTAATGTATGTAATATATAATTTTGTTATTATGTATACAGTCATGGAAAGTAAATAATATATGGAAGAAATGAAAGGTGTTGCGTTTTTTTTTTAAGTCATCCCTGCCGGGCCCCATCGAAACTGTTCGAATTGGGCCTCGCACTTGCTAAAGCCGGCCCTGTTTCCAACTATTGGAGATATGGTTGCAGGAGCAGGTCCCTTCTACAATAAGTGAGGCAATTAGAGTCTATGAAAGAAAAAAAAAACAGAATGGGTGTGTTTGAGAACATTACCTGGGAAAACAGACTTGTGTTAAGAGGGCAGACATTGGATACAGTGATTAAGATCATTAAGAATAAAAACCTTAAAGCCTGTGAGAAGTAGATATGTTAAGAAATGGCATTAGTACAAAACATGAGTCCTAGGCAGTCTCAGTAATTGTTAATCTTTTGACAATGGTACAGCAGAAGTATGATTTTACCAATGCACTCTATTGAAAGAAATAGGATTATACTTTATTACAACATATATCAAGATATACCTGAATAAGGAAGACTGGTGACTATGAATAACCTCATTACATTAATCTCCACTAACGTAAAAAACCTTAACAGTATAATAAAAAGAGAAAAATTCTACAAAATGTTCGGAGTTCCTACCAGACATCAGGAGACATACTGAAGAAAGACAAGAACAGCTATTTAGGGGAAATAGGTGTAATTATGCTTTTAGAAGGATATGAGAAGAAGTAAGGAAAGCAGATGGTATAACACTAGCCAAACATACATCGTTTAGAAGAAGAAGAAGAAGAAGAAGAAGAAGAAATCAGTTGATTAGGTCTGAATAGGGTATAGTAATCTCTGTTAAGAATGACTCAAATAAAGAGGACTATAGACTCAGACAATTCCCCAAGTTCTGGAAGCAGATAGTGAGTTCCATCCCGTTGCACATACCTAGCCCACAAACCTACATGCATGCAAGCTCCAAGTCCCAGGGTGGCTGACCTCTGCAGCATGAGGTGCAGCTGCAGCCTGTTTCCAAACTTCTAGGTTAGGCAGGCTCCCTCTCGATTGGTTAGATTAGCCCTTCAAATAAGCTGGTAAAAAAATCTAGCCCTTTCTAGTTAACAAAAGTGCAAATTAGAACAGACCTTTACCCAGCCCAGGCCACAGTTCCTCTTTACATGTTTGCTACTAAGACTTTCATGTCTTAGTAGCAAAAGCTCCCCAGAGCTCTTCTCCCTTTGGTTCTTGGGATTTAAATTAGGCTGTACCTGAACAGTTCTCTGGTCACTCTGAGTCCTAGGCTCTCTGCCAGTGTTCTAAACTCCCTCCCAACTGCAGCGGGGACTTCTTCCCTCCTTCCTTTTGCAGGAAGCTGGCACCTATCTCACAAGGTCATTGTATTCACCCTTTTCTGGAGTCTGTAACTAGGTCTCCTCTCTGACTCCTTTCCAGGCTTCTTGATCACACAAACTTCAAAGCAGGCCCTGTTCCCTTCAAGTTCCCTCCTTCTTTCCTCTCCCATGCAGAGGCTCAATACAGGTTTGATATCTTCTCCTTTTTACTGGCAGAAAGGCTGTTTTTTATATCCTTTCTCAGCATTGCATTTCTCTTAGTAATGAATTTCTTCTTGAACAAGATTGTACCAAGCCAGAATCATGCATTAATGGGCCCGGCCCACCATACCCTTCCACATTTGAGTGTATAAATTGGTTAATTGCACATTTACCCACCCAGTTTGCACTTGCAAATCCCTGTTTCTTTGCAGAAATGCAAATTTCACACATGTAAATTTTGCATGTACACATTTAGAAGTTGTTTTGAAAATTTAGCCCCAGGAGAGGCGATCACATTATCCCAGAGCAATTTGTTTCTTTCCTTAAAAGCAAAACAGTTTCCAGATCTACAGATGAAAGGGGCACTTCAGTTAAAGGTCAGAAAATCCAGCTGCAATATGGCTTTGACTAGTGCTTTAGATCTCAACATTAAATTCTAATTAAAAATTGAGTTAGAAGCATTAAATTCTAATGAGGGAGCTGAAGGCTATAGTTCTCAATGTTACAGCATGAGTTCTCTTATTTAAAAAAAAAACAGTACATCAATTTCATATATTTTGTAGAATTTGTATTATTCCCATTGATAGGTGTACCTAAGTCGTAGGGGAAATACCTAAACAAGGGTATATAACAAGGGTTGGCAACCTCTGGCATGAGGCTTGCCAGGGTAAGCACCATGGCGGGCCAGGTCAGTTCCGCGTCCATAGGTTCTCCCGATCACAGCTCCCACTCGCCGCGGTTCACTGATCCAGGTCAATGGGGGCGGCAGGAAGAAGAGGCCAGCAAATCCTTAGGCCTGCACCGCCTCCCGCAGCCCCATGATCAGCTGAACCTGTGGAGGTGGCAGGTAAACAAACTGGCCCAGCCTGCCAGGGTACTTACCCTGGTGAGCCATGTGCCAGAGGTTGCCGACTCTGGTATATAGGAAAATGAATCCCCTTGTTAGTTACTCAAATTACATTGTCTGCATTTACTTTTGGAAAACTCAAACTGAAAATTCCTCACAAAGAGCTAACTGAGGGAGATTGACTTTTAGTCTTTTATTTTCATGGCTAGTTTGCTTGTCCTTTGCAGTTTTCTCTGCTGTCACTAATTCTCCGATGCTATATATACACCTTGGAGTACCTCTACCCTCACAATAGTCTGCTGGGCCATTTCATGTAATGCTCTGATGCCATCTTATATGAGCTGTCCAGACATTAAAAAAAATAATAATAATTAAAAGCTTCTTGACAGTAACAACTAGAAAACTGATGTCCAGATGAATTGGTGGAAATTCAGGCCATGGAGAAATGTAAAACTGGATTAGACAAAGCTCTAGAACAGTGGTGGTAAACATGCAGCCTGCAGGCCACATGCAGCTCATCAGCATAACCTGATTATGGGCTGCAAGACATTTTGCTGACGTTGACTGCAGCCACAACCCCCGGCAGTTCCTAGTGGCCACTGTTCGCTGTTCCCAGCCAATGGGAGCTGTGGCAAGCGGCAGACCACAGGGACATGCTGGCCACCACTGCTCTAGAAGGTGTAACTTGTAAGAAATACATCGGAGGGAGCATGAATTAGTCAGCATACCCTCACAGATCTTTTCCATCCACACGTCAAATCTTAAAGTCTTTACTTAGTCTTTGTTCATGACAAACTCCTATTTATTTCAAGAACTTCAGGATTTGGCCTTACGATTCAACACTTTGCATTTTCAGTGTTTCAGGACTATTACAAAAACAATATTTTCTTTCAGCATATTCATATGCCATTGTGTGAATCTCACCGTAATTTGGCTGAGATACTTTGGCTGAGTGGTTTGGAAGCATTATATGACAAAATTTGAAAATAAATTTCTGACAAAAGTCCTTTTCCATCTGTGGGCTAATTCCTCAAGTATTTATATAGTTTTCACTCTATTCTTACTCTGTAATAATTCCCATTGATTTCCAGGACTTCAGGATTTGGCTATATGATAATATCTGAGATACTCAATAATGATGAGATGCACACAGTAGTGGCATACAAATATACTGAACCAAAATACTTCATTTCTGTAATAAAGTCCTCAAATGCGGATATTGCAAAATATTGAGTCATAGGGTCAAACGTCAGACCTTAAAATCAGTGGGAATTATCACTTAGTTAAGGTGGAATACACTCTAAGTAAAAGTTTCATAACTATACTAGATGAGACAATGATATATGTATAATATAATATACAAGCGGTTTGGAAGCACCCGTGTAACTAATTGGGAAAGAACTTAATCCATACATAAGTGTAATACATAGGTGTTTCCACCTATAGTGCACTCATAAACTATATGATACTCTACCATTGCTTCCTCTAGTATAGTTATAATCTCCCAGATGTTCACAAAGGAGGGAAAAAAGAACGTTGTAGGGTAAATCTCCTTAACTCACTAGGCAGCTGTTAGGATGATAAGAAGTCTCTCTCAGCTAACTTGTTTGTAGTTAGTGGGATCCCTTCTTGAAGATATGAGTAACAGACATGTGAAAGAACTGGAAATGTTTGGATGGGATGCTAAAGAAAAAAGGTCAAAAATAAAAGGAACATGGATTGTGTTAAATTGTAGAGACATGGGAAGTGTTAATCTCAACAATTGACGGGGAAGCAGAACAAAGCTATTTGTGTTTTCTTCAATCTGTACATAACAAAGGGTCAGATTCACCTCTATGCTCCAGCTGCTTTGTGACCCTAACCCTATAAATCATTCATAAAATAGTTTAATAGAATGGGCTTATTCCCTACTAGCAACACAAAACTGAGTTAGCTGTACCCCTCACACAGCCAAATCTGTAGTGCAGATAGTGGTTCTAGACTGCTTTGTACTAAGGGGAGTCATCTGCACACAGTGTATCTACAATGCTACCAAGTCAGAATAGTGCAAGGCACAAGAGAAATTAGATAAAGAGTTTAGTTTTCTTCCTCTGCCAACCTGAAGGGGATCCGAGGAAATAAAATGTGATAATCTCAGCTAAATCGGATGAAAGGAAGAAAAAGCAAACAGAGGCCAGTTGAAAACCTTCCTTTCTAACCATTGTATTGCCTAATAAAATTCCTCTGCTACTCTGAGATGTGCTACCAATACAGCCAACAAACAATGAAGGAATACATAATATAGCAAAAAAGAAAAAGAAAAAAGGTCTTTTGATTATACAGTATTAATACATTTCACAAAGAGATGGGTCTCAGCATTTGAAAAAGTATCTGAGACACTGGGGAATATTTTTCCATATTAATAAGGAAGGATTTTTTTTTCTTCCAGTTGCTATATTATATTACCATTTCAGCACCCGGAGGAACAACAGGGAAGGCATTTAGAAATATCCTGGGAGTTCACTAGATTTTTGGTGGTATTACATTTTCTTAACTCTGGTAAATTTTGCAAATTTTTTTTTAATTGAAGATTCATGTCCAGAGGATGTTTCCACATGAGCACAGAACATTTCAGAAGACTAGGGAAACACCCCTGTACTTGTGGTCGAAAACACTGTTGGACATATCCTGAAATCACTTTGTGGCAGTACAAGTCAGGCAAACCCAGCAGGCTGGACACTGGTGAAGGGATTGTGTTTTGCTTATTAAGGCACAGAAAGCTTGTAAGGCACTTATGTTTATTTCAACATTACATAACTCTGAAACAGCAATGAGATCCTGCTGATGGCAGCAGCCTGCAGCTGCCAGCAGTCAGAACCAGTCTAAAATAGATGACCTTTGTTCTCAGCTACCCCATATCCTTGCGTGACAATGACAGCTGCTCCACAAAATAGGCATGGTGTCTGCAGGAATGGGAGGGGAACAATCTCTGATGCAGAAGCATGTATATGAATTATCTTCCTCCTCTCCTGCATATTAAAGACACTATCCCTGAGACCAGGTGGTGGGTCTTACTACACTCAGAGTGTAATAACTCCAGAGGGTTGGGGGGGTGGGAGGAAAGGGAAAGACTGAGTTCTTAGACCCGTATTATCCTTCATAGATGTCACTTTATTCATATGAATAATCCCAGTGGCTTCAAAGCAAGTGAGAAAGTTATGCACAAGCCAAAATCTTTACAGGTTTCGGGGAACTTAGTTTTTTGGTTTAAATCTGAAAAGCAAAGATCTACCTGATGGATGTAGTGATGATTCAATAGTGGGACTCTCCCCTTTCTCTAACCTTAGCTGCTGGATGGTGAACTCAATATAGATTCTGTCCAGGACTGGACATTGCAGTACCACCATTGTGAGCTGCATATTTTGGATCAGTATGTTCTCTAGAATATTGTGCGGAGGGTACAATTAGTGGGCAAAAACTTTGGTTATGTCACAGGACAAACTTGTTTTCCTTTTGGTTTTGGTAACAATGAAAAAGAAGTGACAGCTGGGCCAAAAGTCATCTAATCAGAGAAGGAAATGGTAAGGCGTGGCCTGCATGTGTAGACAAAATAATAAGAGGCCTACGTTTCCAAAATTATAAGTTATTACTATTTAAGAATTTCCCAGATGTCAAGGCTTTTTAGTAAAAGAGAGAATAGAGGGCTGAGAGAATAAAAACCATTAGACAACGGTTAGATTGCTCAATAGTCTGAAGAAACTCAAGAGTTGCTGCAGACTTTTTCAAGAGTGTACCACTTGTGTGGTGAAAGAGACTTCCTCTTTATCCATGTCTATGAACAAATGAATTAAAAATATTACATTAATATCAATCATTGGTACTATATGATGTGCTAGATGCAGCAGTAAAAGGAGCAGCTTAATGGAAACTAATATTATAATTAAAATGTGTACAAAAGGAAAGTCAATTGTAAGTGATACAGCTTTGGGGAAAATATTCTACACATTAATGACAGGGTTTATCTCATGGGCAATGTTGTTAGGAAAGAAAGAGGTTGCATTCTTACTGATTACTTTTAGTTTAAGTGATAAAGTGAAGAAGTAAAGCTAATGTTTGCAATTAAGCAAACTTATGCTATCAAGTTAGTGAAATATTTCAGTGCTGAAAGCAGCAAAAAAAAAAAGGAACTGAAACCAAACAACATGTTTATAAGGACACTTGATAACACGGAGGAATAATCAGAAATCACCTGTTTAATAATGCACAGACTCAGCACAGCCATACATATGAAGGTCCTACCACTGTTATTAAAACAAGGAGAACAGAAATGGAAGATTTACAGTGTGAAAGCCAAAGACACCTGGAAGGGAAAAGACTGAAGTCTTGGGTAAACCACTTGGGGACATCAGGTATCTATCTCAGACAGGCACCTGTAACTGTCTGTATTTTCCAGCAATTCAAGTTGCCTGCTAGCACTAGAGAAAAAGACTATAGTCATGTCCATCCTTTGCTTCACCTGTGTTTGCAGTGTCAACTCCTGCTGTGAACAGTAACTGAGCTGAAACCTGATGGCTGAGCAAAGATCTGGTGATAAGTAACATAGACTTTTGTTTGGGTGGCAACTCACATCAGCTTTCTGAAACTGCGTAGCCAACTAGTAAGGAAGTGTACATGCCTGTATATGCGTTTCAAGGGTTGTTAGAGGTACAGTGTGTCTTTGTTTTGTAATGATTTCAATCAAGATTGCTGTAAAGTAGCTTTGAAATTGAACAAGTTACTGTTGTTAAATAAGATTGTAGAACTGCACACCTGTCTACCATAATGTTTCATACTGCCTTTCAAGTTCTAAGTGTATACAGGCATAAAATAAGAAAGTGTGCAAGCTTCTTGTACTGCACTCAGTCTATCATAAATATAGGAGTTTATTACAGGAAGTTAGGTGTGTTAGTCAGATCCTAGGACTGATATCATTCATTGGGAAATAGGTTAAAAGTGTTGTACCAATACAATAAAAACCAACAGGATTTTTTAAAAGGGGATGAGGCAAAATGTCACGTTTGTTGTGAATACAGAAAGAAGCACAATAAACAAGTAATCATAAATATTCTATCCCATGTACTCACACAAAATACTAAAAGAAGAAAGCAAGTAGACAGTTATATTTACTACATTTCATTCACTCACACACACATACACATACAAGTTCTGCAAAGTTGCTATATAGTTATCAGCCTAGAGGTTGCTCATGCCAAGTTACTGGCCAGGTAACCTGGGCGCAAGGGTGGAGCTGAGCCTTTGTCATATGTGCATCCGACGCTCCTGGAGGGTGGTTGCAGAACCAGACTCAAAGTCCTTCGTTTTTAGGGTCTATTTTTATAGGAGTTTATTCCTATGCCAGTCTAGGAAGGTGGCTTCATCATGCTGCTGCTGAATCAGTCAACAGATGGCACATTCATGATGGCTCCCTGACAGCTGCCAGATATTATCTTGTTCTTTGGTTCCCCCATCCTTGGGGCTGTTGAGTGGATTCCAGTCTGCCCTCTGGGGATCATGCAGTTATCTCCACTTAGCACATTCTTCAGCCAATCCATACTGAAGTTGCAACGCCTAGACTGGCACTCCTAACCATTCACCTGCCACATGGGGCCACAACAGTGGTACCCCTAACCCACCCAGCAATATCGTCAATCTATCCAACTACACACTCAGCCCAGAAGAAAAGTCTGTCCTATCTCGGGGACTCTCTTTCTGCCCTGCCACCCCCACCAACATGATACAGTTCTGTGGTGATCTGGAAGCCTACTTTCGCCGTCTCCGACTCAAAGAATACTTCCAGGACAACACTGAACAGTGCACTGATACACGGGTGCCCTCCCACCAACAGCACAAGAAAAAGAACTCCACATGGACTCCTCCTGAGGGTCGAAATGACAGCCTGGACCTATACATTGAATGCTTCCGCCGGCGTGCACAGGCAGAAATCGTGGAACAACAACATCGCTTGCCTCACAACCTAAGCCGTGCAGAACGCAATGCCATCCACAGCCTCAGAAACCACCCTGACATTATCATCAAAGAGGCTGATAAAGGAGGTGCTGTTGTCATCATGAACAGGTCTGACTATCAAAAGGAGGCAGCCAGACAACTCTCCAATACCAAATTCTACAGGCCACTTCCCTCAGATCCCACTGAGGAATACACTAAGAAACTACAGCATCTACTCAGGACACTCCCTACACTAACACCAGAAGAAATCAACATACCCCTAGAGCCCCGACCAGGGTTATTCTATCTACTACCCAAGATCCACAAACCCGGAAATCCTGGACGCCCCATCATCTCGGGCATTGGCACTCTCACTGAAGGACTGTCTGGATATATGGACTCTCTACTCAGACCCTATGCCACCAGCACTCCCAGCTATCTCCGCGACACCACTGATTTCCTGAGGAAACTACAATGCATTGGTGACCTCCCAGAAAACACCATCCTAGCCACCATGGATGTAGAGGCTCTCTACACAAACATCCCACACACAGATGGAATACAAGCTGTCAAGAACACCATCCCTGATGATGCCACAGCACAACTGGCTGCTGAGCTCTGTGCCTTTATACTTACACACAACTATTTCAAATTTGATGACAATATATATCTCCAGATCAGTGGCACTGCTATGGGCACCCGCATGGCCCCACAATATGCCAATATCTTCATGGCCGACCTGAAACAACGCTTCCTCAGCTCTCGTCCACTCACACCCCTTCTCTATCTACGCTACATTGATGACATCTTCATCATCTGGACCCATGGGAAGGAGACTCTGGAAAAATTCCACCATGATTTCAACAGCTTCCACCCCACCATCAACCTCAGCCTGGACCAATCTACACGGGAGGTCCACTTTCTTGACACCACGGTGCAAATAAGTGATGGTCACATTAACACCACCCTATATCGAAAACCCACCGACCGCTATGCCTACCTTCATGCCTCCAGCTTCCATCCCGGGCACATCACACGATCCATTGTCTACAGCCAAGCACTGAGGTACAACCGCATCTGCTCTAACCCCTCAGACAGAGACCAACACCTACAAAATCTCCACCAAGCATTCTCAAAACTACAATACCCGCATGAGGAAATAAGGAAACAGATCAACAGAGCCAGACGTGTACCCAGAAGCCTCCTACTGCAAGACAAACCCAAGAGAGAAACCAACAGGACTCCACTGGCCATCACATACAGCCCCCAGCTAAAACCCCTCCAACGCATCATCAAGGATCTACAACCCATCCTGGACAATGATCCCACACTTTCACAGGCCTTGGGTGGCAGGCCAATCCTTGCCCACAGACAACCTGCCAACCTGAAACATATTCTCACCAGTAACTGCACACCACACCATAATAACTCTAGCTCAGGAACCAATCCATGCAACAAACCTCGATGCCAACTCTGCCCACATATCTACACCAGCGACACCATCACAGGACCTAACCAGATCAACCACACCATCACTGGTTCATTCACCTGCACATCCACCAATGTAATATACGCCATCATATGCCAGCAATGCCCCTCTGCTATGTACATCGGCCAAACTGGACAGTCTCTACGGAAAAGGATAAATGGACACAAATCAGACATTAGGAATGGCAATATACAAAAACCTGTAGGAGAGCACTTCAACCTCCTTGGCCACACTATAGCAGACCTTAAGGTGGCCATCCTGCAGCAAAAAAACTTCAGGACCAGACTTCAAAGAGAAACTGCTGAGCTTCAGTTCATCTGCAAATCTGACACCATCAGCTCAGGATTGAACAAAGACTGTGAATGGCTTGCCAATTACAGAACCAGTTTCTCCTCTCTTGGTTTTCACACCTCTACTGCTAGAACAGGGCCTCATCCTCCCTGATTGAACTGACCTCGTTATCTCTAGCTTGCTTGCTAGCACACATATATATACCTGCCCCTGGATATTTCCATTACATGCATCTGAGGAAGTGGGTATTCACCCACGAAAGCTCATGCTCCAAAACGTCTGTTAGTCTATAAGGTGCCACAGGATTCGTTGCTGCTTTGACATTCACCTTCTGTTCACACACAACATCCATTCACATGCATACCCTACCTTAATTTCAACATATATCTCTTTTGACTTTAACCACTCTTAGGGTGTAATAAAACTGCTTAACCCCCTTACCATATAACATACATAACAAGCAAGATAAAGAACACGAGAAGGGTGGAAGTCTCTGTGTGCTGTTCCGAGGAACAGTTGTTTCTGCAAGGTCTTAGCTTTTCTGAGAGCAGACTCTCTGTTCCAGGATGTGCTGACACAATTAGCAGTTTGGTCTTGTAAACTGCTCACAGGGAGAAGAAGAAAAAGACCTTCTAATTAACACCACTTTTGGATCTCTAAACTATGTGTGTGTGTGTGTGCCGGGGTAGGGAGGGGTACATTCAATCTATCTATCATACATCTCCTTATGGCATTAATACAGAAATCATACAGAATACAGAAATCATACAGAAATTCTTTGGTATAGTCCGACAAAAGGCTTTACTACTATAGAGCTATTGGAAAGAAGATCTTGGTGAGCTGGAATGTAAGTAACTGACCATATTGTTTTGTGATCTAGTTTAGGATTTTTTCCCCCTCTGTCGTGTTAGCAACACTGGAACTGATAACAAGTTGGCACAAGTGAGGCACTCTTATGAGGGATTCTTAGTAAAAAATGTAAACAAAAGTCACCTTCCCAAGCCAATAATTTAGTGTGTTATTTTCTATTGTGGTTGTGTAATTTGATTTAAAAAACCTAAATAGTTATATTGATGAATTTTCTAATTTATATAGCCAAGTCACAGTCCAACCCCTCATCGTGGGTTCCAACTGGAGATTTCTGCAAGCAAGAGGTGGCAAGATATTATTGCAGTGCTTTTGATTTAGCAAACTGGATCGAGCTGATGAACAAAGACTAACAGACTCAGTGAGCTCACTTCAAGCTTTTGGAACTCTGAGTTACTTTTCACTGTGTGTTTATAACCTCATTGTTCAGATTTAATTTGTTTCTTCTGTTTATATGTAAAACTGAAGACAAGGTATGTGGATTATGAAGTAGTCTTGATATTTAGTAGAAATTAAGCTATATTATCATTATAATATTGTATTAAGCTGATAATTAAGAATTAAGTTAATTCTTTTTGGACTTTATTGTAGGGAGGTTGACCCTGTGCAATCCTTTGTGGAAATCCCCGAATGACTGGTTTTCCGTGTGCTTTTCTCTAGGAATTATATAGAAGTACTAGGAGAGGGCTGATAAAGTGAATTCTAGCCCACCTGAAGTTTATATATGCAAGAGGACTTTAATAACACTGGTCTACAATTTTTGAGAAGTCGTCTGCTTCAGAGATAAAATGTGATATTTATTATGTATTTTGATGTGCTGAATTCAAATATGACAGTTAAAACAACTGGCTACTGTTTCTAAGATATTTAAGCTTTTACATTTTATGTCTATGTATATTGTGTAGATAGTAGAGTTTTAATCATAAATTGTAAACCTAGGTCTTTTCATGTGTTTATGGTTGCTTTATATGATAATATTTCACCTGTCCTGTTTATGTAATACTTTAAAAATCAGAAAAAGGGTTCTATAAATAAAATTTATTATGAAACAAAAGGCAAAAAACTATTATGTACATAGTTTAGTCCTATTCAGTGTCTACTCGGCTCTTCTTGGTTTGTCTCTTGTATTCATTAAATGGAGCATCTCTTGTCACTGTCCAGCAATAGTCTGCAAGCATTGATGGGCTCCATTTGCCCTGATAGCCTGCCATTTGCCCTGATAGCCTGCTGTAGTCTGGAGCCCAACAGCTTACTCTTGGGTAGTTCCAAATCCCTGACAAGGTCATTCAATTCACCTTGTGTTATGAGGTATGGTTCAGAGGAGGAGGATGGGAGAAAATGTGGGTCCTGTGACATTGATGGTTCAGAACCAGAAGTTTCATCCTCTTCCTCTTCCTCATCTGACTCAAGGGAGAATGATTCTGGTGCATCAGGAACCAGCAGTCCTGCTCTCTGGGGTACTGGGCATATAGCTGATGGAATGTTTCGATAATGCACAGTCCACTTTTTCTTCTTTGACACACCTTTCCCAACTGGAGGTACCATGCAGAAGTAACAATTGCTGGTATGATCTGTTGGCTCTCTCCAAATCATTGGCACTACAAAAGGCATAGATTTCCTTTTCCTGTTCAACAACTGGCGAAGATTTGTTGCACAAGTGTTGCAGCATACGTGTGGGGCCCACCTCTTGTCCTGATCTCCAATTTTGCAGCCAAAATAAAGGTGATAGGCTTTCTTAACCAGGTGATTATACTGCACTTTTGTGATGCAAAAGTCACTTCACCACAAACATAGCAGAAGTTATCTGCACTGTTCACACAAGTACGAGGCATTTCTGCTCACTTTGGCTAAACAGAACTGTGTCCCTTTGCAAAATCAAACACTGACAAATAAGAGCGCACGACACTATATGATTTCTAGAGCTGATATAGGGCAATTTGTTCAGCAGAGTGATGTAAGCTTCGTTATGATTGCATCATCCATGACTTCTAGTAAGAACATGATGCAATTCATATCATGTATGACGCAATACCAGCTTCAGATTGCATCATTCATTGTTTTGCCTCAAAAGCAAGTACTGTCCAAACCCAGTCATAGATTTATTCATAGATCCAGTCAAAGATGTATTTTAGTCATTTCTGGTTTAAATTGAGATCCCTTTCCTTTATAACTCACTTATCCTCTGCCATTCCCAAGTCAAGGGTCTTATAAACTGACCCAATAGCATATCTTGAAAACTAGAGCCAATCAACAATTTTAAGCATCATTTTCGTTCTCAGTGACCCAGAATTAGTAAAGTTGGACTACATTTATTTCAGAAGCATTTTGGCTGTGGAGCAGTTTAACCAGGAGTGAAGGGAAAGGTTATGTCTCACTCCTGAGCCTGACACTCTCCCCAGGATAATTATTTTCAAAGGGAAAAACTGGGTAAAAGAGAAATAGGATAGGCTAGAGAAAAATAATATTAATCTTTCCTGTTATTGCTTATTTCCAGTCTAAGTCCTTCTATTGTATTTCCTACACTATTCCTAAGGGCTTGGACTGGTCTTTGGAGGCAGCATTGTAATGGATAGGGCACTGGACTAGGTGTCAAAAGACTTGGATTACATTCACTTCACGAATTTGTTCCCCTCCCTCCCCCATTCCTCTTAGTCTACTTTGTCTATTTAGATTGAAAGCTTTGTCACATGGACATATTACTAAGCATTAGGATACCTTTGTCCTTTTTTACATCTTTTACTACACTTTTTCTCTTCACTCTCCTTCCAGTTTTCATGATGTCTAAGACTTTCTGCTTTTAGTTTCTTTGCCTTCTGTTCATTCCCTGTTCCTTTTGCCTATTCCCTAAGTTTAGATCCCGTTCCCTCCTCCCAACTTTCATCATTCTGTCCTTCACTTTTCCTTTTCCAACATAGCCTATTTTTTCAAATTTTCATCTAAATTGTCTATTCCCTCAAAGTCTCTTCCACATGATTTCCTGTTGCCCACAGTTGTTGGAATGGAGATGGACTTGATATAATATGGAGTGCGATTTGCCAGTATGACAGATTCTCAGCTAGGGAGAGGATGTAGTAGGGTCTGGATTAGCTCTCCCCTGACAGCAAGAGATGAGATGGGGGGAAAAAATTCAAGAACTGACCTAGTTTGCACAGACACACTTACTCCGCCTAGGTGTGCAGCATGAAAGAGCTGCTTTGCCCAAATTATGACTTTTGGCTAGTGTTGAAATGTGAGTCCTTTTGATGTTGGGTGCAGGGGTGATGAAAAGTTGTTGTCCTGGTGTGTGTGTGTGAGAGAGAGAGAGAGAGAGAGAGTGAGAAGGGAGGATGACAGGGCTGTATTTGGCCTGCCCTGGTGGAGAGGGTCACCCTCAACTGAACTGCAGTAGCTAAGCAAGGGGTAGGGATGCCAAATCCGAGTGAAAGGGAAGAGAGGATGGAGACAGGCGCTTGTACCTGGTAGTGTTGGTTCTACTTAAAGAGTCCTAGACATGATTTGAGCCTCCCCTACTCAACTGTTTAGAGACAGAGGTGATTAAACTCAACTGAGAATCTTTGGTTTGGCTAAGTGACCTCTACAGCCGAAATCACTGATGACCAGATCTAGGTGCTAAGTCTTAAATCTGCAGCGCAACAGTGTTTTCTGATAAAGAAATGACCAGCCTGCATCAGCGATGGGATTCTGCAGAGGGTAACACTGTACAATTTAGATGGGGCTACTATAAGGTGGGTGCATAACTGGCTGGATAACCGTACTCAGAGAGTAGTTTTTAATGGCTCCCAATCATGCTGGAAAGGTATAACAAGTGGGGTTCCGCAGGGGTCTGTTTTAGGACCGGCTCTGTTCAATATCTTCATCAACGATTTAGATGTTGGCATAGAAAGTACGCTTATTAAGTTTGCAGACGATACCAAACTGGGAGGGATTGCAACTGCTTTGGAGGACAGGGTCAAAATTCAAAATGATCTGGACAAATTGGAGAAATGGTCTGAGGTAAACAGGATGAAGTTCAATAAAGATAAATGCAAAGTGCTCCACTTAGGAAGGAACAATCAGTTTCACACATATAGAATGGGAAAGGCTGTCTAGGAAGGAGTATGGCAGAAAGAAATCTAGGGGTCATAGCAGACCACAAGCTTAATATGAGTCAACAGTGTGATACTGTTGCAAAAAAAGCAAACGTGATTCTGGGATGCATTAACAGGTGTGTTGTAAACAAGACACGAGAAGTCATTCTTCCGCTTTACTCTGCGCTGGTTAGGCCTCAACTGGAATATTGTGTCCAGTTCTGGGCACCGCATTTCAAGAAAGATGTGGAGAAATTGGAGAGGGTCCAGAGAAGAGCAACAAGAATGATTAAAGGTCTTGAGAACATGACCTATGAAGGAAGGCTGAAGGAATTGGGTTTGTTTAGCTTGGAAAAGAGAAGACTGAGAGGGGACATGATAGCAGTTTTCAGGTATCTAAAAGGGTGTCATCAGGAGGAGGGAGAAAACTTGTTCACCTTAGCCTCTAATGATAGAACAAGAAGCAATGGGCTTAAACTGCAGCAAGGGAGATTTAGGTTGGACATTAGGAAAAAGTTCCTAACTGTCAGGGTAGTTAAACACTGGAATAGATTGCCTAGGGAAGTTGTGGAATCTCCATCTCTGGAGATATTTAAGAGTAGGTTAGATAAATGTCTATTAGGGATGGTCTAGACAGTATTTAGTCCTGCCATGAGGGCAGGGGACTGGACTCGATGACCTCTCGAGGTCCCTTCCAGTCCTAGAGTCTATGAGTCTATGAGTACAGTAGAGTTTAAGAATAACTTTGACGCTGCTTAATAAAATCCCCAATGTTTGATGGAGTAGTTTTTGAAAACAGGGAGAAGCTCCATTTCTGGAAATACCACTGTAGTTTCACTCTCATCACCACCTAGAGTGATAGTGTCCTGTTTTCTTTTGTGCTTCTGCTACATTAGGATGTTCATTTCTTTTATTTTTTTCCCCATCACAATAAAGCTCAAGTTATTTTTCTTGTCAGCATGCTGACTGAAACAGCATGGTAATGCAGAAATAACAACAAAATAAATTGGCAACAGACACTTCAAGTACATTTGTCAGATACCAACTATGCAACATCCACAAAATAAATCCCTCTATTAATTATTCGTAGCAACGGGAACTGAAGTTACCGACAGAACAATTTCAGACTAGTTGAACAAGTGATCGATGCTAAGAAAAAAAAAAAAGGAACAGCAAAAGGCATTGGGCCTTATTGCCTAGGGCTAGACACGACAAACACATCTGATGCATACATGACAGTGGAATGTTCATTCAATGTCCAGGACTCCTCAATCAATTTGTAAACAAAACTCAAGCATCTGATTTACAATAACAATACTACTGCAATTAAACACTATTTTCTGTAGCACCAGTCTTAAGTTAGACAGGTGGCTTCCTCCAGGATCTCTTAACCCACTCTGTATTTATAGACTCCTAATGAAGAACTCTGAATGGGAAGGTGCAGTAGTAATGTAGAGCAACAGTGCCCACTCTTCTGTTGTATTCATTACAAAAGGGTAGAGGGATAGGAGAAAATGAACAAAAATAGTTCAGTATCTTGTGGTGGTGTATAGTGAGCCAACATACTAATGGGAAATAATGAATACAAATCTGGACCTCTCTGCTTGTGTTTTGAAAAACAAAACAAAACCCCATCACCATTTGTACATTTCTCTGTTTAATATACTTGTTTTGTGTTTTACAACAATTTTTTTGAATTTTAAATGTGATTGGATAATTTATCTCCTCTTTAAGATATATGAAATTGGAGTGTGTTGGGTTTTTTTAAAGAGTGATCCTCAGCACCTTAGTAAACTCCAATTATGTTGGAAAGACCCAGTTAGGCATACAAGTTTTTCTAGTGCTCCAAAGATTCTCCTTAATGAACACTATTTTTATTATCCATTTTCATTCAGAAATTTCTTCATTTTTTTTCCTTTTGATTGTTAGAATAAATTCTTTGGGAAGTGAATTCATATCATACTTTAAGCATGTAAGTTCCATAACAGTTTTATTTTACTTATTTTATTGGCTTCTTTTATACAAGGGACAGAAGACACAAATTTTAGCAAGCTACACAACCTCAGTAAATTGTCCTCATTATAGTGCATACAGCACTGACACATTAAGCCACTTATTTATATGAACTTCTTCCTTTACTGGCAGTTGCAAAACAGAGTATCATGAACATCTTGTGAGAATCTCTAAACTGGTTTGTCACTCAGCAGGGAAATAAATGTCTTCAGTAACTTTATTGAAAGCATTTTCTTTAGTAAACACAATAAAATACACGTAGAGACACGCAAGCAATGAAATACCAGAACATCTGGTGATCTGCAAGTAGGCTCAGAATTGAGACTCAAAACAGGTGCGTCAAAGCAGGTTTTCCACTTCTTAAAATGCATTATATACGATACGGTAAAGTAAAATCACATGACATAAATCAGCACAGCTATATATTTCACAATGAAACAAGCAGATATTTTTGGAGTTTTTAATTGTAATGAATATTTTGTTTTCATAATCACTGTTTAAAGACTGCTTTACTACTCCTCTCAGTCCCCTATATTCCCCCCGCCCCAAATATCATGCATGTGAATATTAAGGAAGTATACTAGTTCAGACAAGCAAAGTTTAGACACTTCCTCAGAGGCCAGATTTTTGAAGAGTGCTCCCAGAAATGAGACTAATGGGAACTGCCAAATGCTGACTTTTGTTTGAAAAAAATTGCCATTAATACTTTCAGGAGCCTAACTCGGAGCTCCTGGGTCAGAAGCTCTTTTGAAAGTTTGGCCCTGAAAAAACCCCACATGAGTACAAAACGGGAATTAAAGTCTTCCAAAAAACAGAATCACTTGTTTATTTTGATTCCCAAGTTTTGTTTCCATACGGAATTTGAAGAAAAATAATAAATCAATAATAAAAGGTTAGGAATAAATTATCAAAACATTTCATGATTTCAGAAAGGTTATACTCCTGTTTGGTACATAAATTAAGGTTACCAAAGGGATCCACAGTATTCTAACTTAAATCGGATTAATTATGTTACCTCTAGTGCCCACACAATTCAAAGAGCACATGTATAACTACAGTTCAGTGACCTTTAGTGCTAAAGTATCACTGTTCGCAATGTTTTGCTCATATTCATGCTTATTGTTCATATATTACAGAACTCCAGATAGATCAATACTGTTCTGAAAAAAAACACAGAAGCACTAACAAAATTAAGATATCTGTAACCAAAGCCTCAAGTTTTAGAAATAAGATGCCCAGGCATTGCATTTGGCCATCACCACATGATGTTTGTGTTGAGATATGATGTCTGCAAACTCAGACTTGAAAAGTTTGGGTTCAGTCAGAACAAAAGAAAGCAGCCAGGGAAGTTTATATTTTCCCAGCCCTAGTCAAAATCTACTATACAGCACAACTTGACCCTGGTCCATATAACCCTATTGGCCAGTTAATACAATCAGAAAGACATGGCTAACCCTCTCAGGGGCATTGCCTCTCCACCTCCGGTAGGTCTCTTAGCTATGCTAGTATCATTTGTATCCTGCTTCTGTTCACTTCCTTCACTGCAATAGGAGGTTGTGATTCCCCTGAGTGCAGAGAGTTGTCTTAGCACACTGGCTTCTGTTCAGCACTCTTAATACTTTATATAGTGCCATCATTTGACCAAGAAAAGCAATAATCACTGTTCTATTATAACCTTCAAGCTGCTGTTGTTTATACCGGAGGGCTGGACAAGCATACAGTTGGCCTGAGCAAGTCTAAAGACAGCTTTGCACTGCCACTTCTTCGCAAGTTAGATGTGTGCTCCTTGGCTATAGCTAAGGCTAAGGGGTCAAGTGTCTGCTATAAATGCCTCAACAAGCTCAATCACACCTGTTCTCCTCACTGGTTATGCCAGCTTCAAATTGGATTATCTGAACTGGCTGTTAAACAAATAACTCAACTGGTATTCAAAATGGGAACTACCAAAGTGATTCGTACCTATCACCGTACTCAGAGGCCATCATCAGAACAACATTACTACTGTGATGAGCAGTGTTTGCTGGTGGTATCACTTAGCAGTTAGGGGACTAAGCCTCTGCTCAGCCTGCCTCCAGTATTTCCCCCAGGCCACAGTCACGTCCCATGGCAGTCTGCCTTTTGTTGGGTATAGACTCAACCCACCAGTCAAGTCACCAATTAGTCTAATCCTTTTCCAGGTGACAGAGTCCACAGAAAGATATGCCTTCCCCCCCAAACCCCGTCCTCCTGATGGGGGGGCACTTTCAGTCAGTCTACTGAGCTCTGCGGGTCTCCAATCCCAGCTGCAGGGGTCTAAAGATCTTTCGTCTCTCCTTTCTTCCCCAAGGGAGAGTCTGGAAGTGAGGGTTCTCATGAACTCCTGAGGAGGAGGGCTGGTAGAAAAACTCAGGCCTTCCCACTTGACTAGGCTCTGGCCCAGAGCTCTGTGAGAGGTACCAATGTACAGCACTCAGGCTATCTCCCTGGGCCATTTTCTACCACCCACTCTCTTGCTAAAGTCATATAGTTTGCCTCAAAGCAGTAACAGCAAAATTGAACTTTCACATGCCCTCCCTCCAGGCTCAGCAGGCAGGCTTTCTACCAGGAGAAAGGTATCTGCTGCACTTTTCTTCAGAGATCTCAAGATAGGTCTCCCTTTGAGCTCTCTGGCTCCCTTTTAAGCTCCACCTCCAGCTAGAGCATGCTCTGTAGGTGGGGCTGGCAGGGTCACCTGGTCCCAAAGTCGCTTCTTAACTCCTTCACTTCCAGGATGGGTTCATACATCTTATCACAACTACTGTGACTTATTTTCAAAATATTAAAGTTGCATGCATATACAGACAAGGCTTGGAAAGCATTCTTATCAGAGCCCATGACTGCAAAATGATAAACTCTAAAGTGGCATTGAGCAAGAACAGTGAACAGTGGCAATCTCAACAAGAAATCCACAATGTAAAACAGTATTCACAATAAAAATAAAACATATATCTATCCATTAAGTGTCTGTCTTAATAGTCACGAGCTAAGAGGAAGTCACATTTTTAGCATTTATCATAAAATAGCTGCCGTTATTTTAAAATACATTTATGTGTTCCAGTCCCAAGTTAAAAGTAGAGATGTTAAACTATTTGCTTATTTTTTCTGTGTAATGGTTTTGACCAAGGTTGGAAAATAAATAGTGCTGACCATCACACATTATCCAACATTTTCATGGCAAAATGTTGGATAATGTGTGACGGTCAGCACTATTTATTTGCATGGCAAAAAGAAAACTGGATAAATTCATGGTGGTTAAGTCCATAAATGGCTATTAGCCAGGGTGGGTAAGGAATGGTGTCCCTAGCCTTTGTTTGTCAGAGGATGGAGATGGATGGCAGGAGAGAGATCAACATGATCATTGCCTGTTAGGTTCACTCCCTCTGGGGCACCTGGCATTGGCCACTGTCGTAGAGAGATACTGGGCTAGATGGACCTTTGGTCTGACCCCGGTATGGCGGTTCTTATGTTCTTATGTTCTTATAAAAGCAACTTAAAGTCCTGCATTAATTCACTAACCCTGACAGGAAGTAAAATGTTTCCTTCAGTTATAAGCCGTTTGTGTTATAGCTGAGAGAGAAAGAAAAACACTAATGTTTTATGATCTAGAACATCAAATCAGGCTGCAGTAGTTCCTAAACCCAATTGCTTTCTGGAGAGAGAGGAGGAGAGAGAGTAGTTCAAGGCTAAAACTGAACTCCTCTACTTACATTAGGGTGAAATTCATTCCTGCACAAAGGACCAACACAAGGCGAGGCTTAGCATGGCACTTAACTGGTACACCAGGCTTATCCTAGTAGTCTTTACAGGTGGATGAATGTCACCCAGGTAGCAAGCACTTACTCACCATGAAATGCTCACTAGCATCTGAAAGGGTTCTTACAATCTGACCCTAAGTCCACTTTAGTGTGGCACAGAAGAATAGACTCACCCTTTGTGGCTGGGCATAGCATAGTAGAAATTTCCTTCTAGGGTCACCCTGTTAGAGGTTACTCTGGTCCTTCAGGTGGTCTTACCTCTTCTCTCAGTTCAGTCCTACAGCCAGGTCATGGATTAGTTTCTACACTCCTTTTGAAGTAATACGGCCCCAAGTTCACCTAAACAATGCCCAAAGTTCAGTAGTAGGGATCTTCAATTTTTTTTGCCACTCAAAAAATTTCAAGTACTTCTAATTCACTCAATGTCCACTACTTTACCACATCCCTATCTTGGGCTTGCTGTATTGAGCACTTCCCATCTCTGCTACTTATCTCATTCGGAGATCTGTACTGAACCCTCTTTTGGGCCCCTGCCTAAGTAAAAATCATCATCTCTTGTAGCCTTTACCATAAAACCTGTGTGCACCCAGCTTTTTCCCTTCCTCTAGCAGGCCTTCATTGAAAACCGTTAGCTTCTTTTGCAGGTCCCAGGCAGCCCCTCCTTCCTCAGGGCTTTTTGCTGGAGATCAGTTCATGCTTTCAAGATCTTTCTTGCTCTTATTTTAATGTTTCACAGGCTTTCTCTTGGCTCAGGCCCCTTAGTTCTGGCTCAAAATCTCCCAGGCTTCTCTCAGCCTTTAGCCCAAGAGAGGAAATGCCCAGCTATCTCTCACTTGGGTCTCTTGGGTCTCTTTCTTGCCTCTCTTCCATGTCCCTGTTATCTTTTACCTAGACCCAGGTCCTCTCTAGCTGGGGTTGATCACTATTTATGCCTCACAATCCTCCAGGTGCCACCCCTGTCAGCCTAACTGGACTGAGGGTCCTGTTAAAACTATGCTTAACCAGTGTGGGGTTTACACACCCCATCACAAGCCCTCCCCCTCAAGACAGTGTCAGCCTGGGGGTATAGTGTGCATCCTTGTCCAGGTTCTCATTCTTTGCATTCCACTTCTTCAGTAGAAGTTTCTTTCATACTGAAGGGCTCCCATCCCTGTATCAAACCCTATCTTCTCATCTTCCAGGAGCTCCACTTGAAATTCCAACCAATTCTTCATGTTCCAACTTTGCTTTCCTCCCCCTTCAACTTTGTTTGTGAGACTTGCCTCCACAGCTGCCAGCCTCCATTGCAGGTATTAGAACACCACAACCATTTCCTCAGTCTCCTTCAATACAAGCCAGTTTCTTTTGGGGAAAGGTTCTAGTACACTTAGTAATTGCCAATAGATAAGCATAATATGTCTAAATAGAAAGATTCTTTGATTAGTTCAGATGTCACTAATCACATGGGCCAGCACCTCGGCTGGCGTAAATTGCCATGGTGACATTGAATGTAACCACAATTCATGTAAAACCAAGCAACCCAAAAACATTAATCATAAGAATTGCCCTAAGCTTACTGCAGCACAGTAGCTCATGCCAAGAATCTCCTATATCCAATAACACAGAAGGGAGCAGGCTCAGCGGCCGGTTGCTCTACTTGGTAGCACCAATTACTACTGTGATTTTAAAAAAAAATTATTTCTCACACTTTTTCAGCAATAAAGTTTTTTTTCCAAACCCAGTAATTCAATACAAATTCAATTTTAAGAAAAATAAACTCAGTTTTTGTAAAGTAAGATAAAAATATAACCCAAGTATTTTTCTGATTTTCCAACAAAAAAGTGTCAAAGGAAACAAGTATTTTCCATGAGAGTTCTTTTTATCTTTGAAAAGGAATTTTTCCCATAACAAAAGTTGAAAAATTATCAAACAGTTCTAGCAGCAGATTTATCCAGGAGCAGTCATGGCACAGGAAGTGGAGAGTAGGAGGAAGAAGAAAGAAGCCAGTTTCTAGTGTCGCCATTTTTATTATTCTTACTACACAGCTTATGCTGCTTTATCTGAAGTCTCTTCCTCCAGGGTCTGGTTTATTGGTATTAAACAATAAAGTATTCACTCTTGTTTCCAAGCTTCCCATAACCGCCCTTGAATCAGGGCTTTGCAGCATCTCCCTAACAAGACTTCCCATTAATTTTGCTCCTGCCACAACTGTCTCTGAGTAGGAAACTCCATTCCAGAGTGTTGGACTCTTCTCTTTGCCAAGCACTTACCTTTTTTGGTTAGTATCTGCAGAAACACTCCTCTCAGGTCTTTCCTAGTCACTCTCAGACCAACCCTACACATAACTTTATATAGTCTCCACAGCTAGTCTCAGATCCCTCACCCTCACTGAATATCTTTGCACGGAACATCTTTTCACTAATTGCAACCAACTGTGCTCCTTCTCAGACAAAAGGATTAACTCTTTCCTGCAAGCCTCAGGAAAGTTGCCAGCCTGAGGCTCGCATTTTTAGTATTTGCTCATACCTACGTGAATTAATGTAACTCCCATCCACATCTTGCTTGAGAAAGGAAAAGTCTAGAAGGGTTTGAATTAGAGTTGTAATACAAGTTCCTACTAACAAATAGGAAAAAAAATAGATGATTAATCCATATCTTTTGTTTTAGAAAGATTCCTGCAGGTGGTGGGGGAAACTTAGTTATTGATGCAAAAGATACCAAAAATAAATACTTAAGCCCAGATCCTCAAGGTTATAGGTGCCTAACATCCATTGATTTCAATGAGAGTTAGGTTCCTAATGCCTTTGAGGATCTGGGTCTTTTAGTCCTAATTCTCATCTTATTTATACCAATAATATACCAGTAATTTCAAGGAAGTTACTCCTGATTTACACCAGCGTAACCAACAGTTGATTCAGGAACTTTAGAACTAAATTAAATGAATGTTCCATTTTTCCTTTAGTGACTGGGGGGCAGTGGTGAGATTGTTTCTTTTCTGCATTTTTTTCCATTAGTAGCTGTTGCTGCTGGTGGCTGTACTATTTAGGATTCCTTACAGGGGAGGCCTGCCAGTGTCAGTCATTGACACTGCTGAATGCTTCTCTCAGTGACACAAGGTCATAACTCCAAGGACATCAATCCAGGCGAAACAACCATTGTTTGCTATAATTGTGGAAGTTATGATCATGGCACATATCTCTGCCAGGAATTAATTTTATTGTTGTCTCTAAAAAGCTGATCCTCTAGTGACTCAAACAGTGCAAAGTTGTTCAGAGCAGTTATTTCTTAACATGTATAACGCTACCTGAGGGCCTAATTCCCTGCTTCTTTACACCTTTTTTATGCCCAAGTAACTCCATTGACTTCAGTTATGATATTTTGTAGCTGAGAAAGCCTACTGCATTTTACAAGTGAATCCTTTTTACAATATTTTGTTTGGCAATCAAGCATTCTGAATGTTCAGAGGTGTTGTATCAAGGGTAATTATTAAAAAAAAAAGGGAAATTATAGGGAATTTTGTGTGGGAGCCAACACACATTAGCACTCCAGGAAAGAGAATGTTTCCAATAGGGATAGGAACTTGGAACGTGTCTCATACTGTCATAATAAGGTTAATAAAGATCCTTAACTTAGAAAATTCCTTTTATATGGTGCTTCTGTAATTAGGTTGTACTGTTCAACTTAAAATGAGCTGCACTGATTATGCTGTAGCTCGCCATTCATTCAGAACATTCAGATAGGGCCTGATTCTCATACCCCTACTCATCTTAAGTAGAGCCTTACTATGAAGGCTTCAGTGGAACTACCTATGTAACAAGTACGCAGCATAGTATAGAATTAGGCTCATACTGAGAAACTATATAAGCTTCATGTTATATAAAACCCAGGGAAAAAACAAACGGTTTCTTTAAGTAAGGACTGGACACAGACCTTTGAGTCCAAATTCCAACTTAAATGTTCTTGGAAAAATGAACCTGAAAACTCACATGAGCAAGATATTCAAAGAAGCCAGATTTGAAAATGTGCACATGTGAATATGCTTACGGGCAGGAGGGATCCCATAATGAAAAAGAAACAGTACATGTCAATCAATTTGTGATGGGGCTGCCCTATTCACTGCTGAATGGCAACTCCTCCTGGTGGTTCTGAGGATTAGCTCTGCCAGACACCACCCCCTTTCTGCAGTTGCACTCTGTCACTTTGTCTCTTTTTCATACTGTGGCCCTTGCCCACACCAAAAGCTGCAAGTTTCCTCTTTGTGACTCAGCCATCTGGCCAGGTCATTCAGTGTTTTCCCCTTCGAAATCATCTTTCAAAGCTTCTTTCCACAAGCAGCATCTGGCAATCCTATGCTTGCTGCCCTGAATATTTCATTCCAGCAGGGACTGCAGCAGTCTTCATATCCACCTTTCCTTAATAACATCACTTTGCAGGGGCTGGTAGGGAAACCCAAGCTCACCCTGTACTCTGAGTTCCAGTTCAAGGCCTTGTAGTGAAAAGTTTAAGATCTTCATCTCAACCAGCCCTACTGCTCTCACCCCTGGATTCTTCCTACCATGTTTCTTCTCCCGCTGCCCTTCTCCCTTACCCTCACAGGTGAGATTTCTTCTAATTAGCCTTTCTCCAGCCTGAATCTCCCCATAACTGGGCTGATATGGGACCCCACTTGGCCTAACTTGGTCCTTGGAGAGTCAGTGTAAGGAGTACACCCCATCACACAATCATAACTAAGCAACACAGAACAAAATTCTGATAGTCTTGATTTTACAAAAGTTTCAGGAGAGGACCAAAAATTTGTAAAATGAGAGTTTCTCATAATAATGGGAAATACAATAACCAACTATTGGACTAGAGGAGAAAAAAACAATAACTCTAGATAAACAGGAAGTTGTATAAAAATCAGCGTTCATTAAATAAAGGGTTTCTGGTACTGAATACTGACATCAAACTGCTAGTAATTAATCCATAAAATAAAAAAGTGCAATAAAATTACTCAATGACGGTAAGAGATCAATCTGAGGAAATAATAAACTTTGTGTGACTACTCTGCAAGGACAAAAAGGTAATTCTTCACAACGAATAATGTCACTCATCTCTAGTTACAAATGGACATCTGAGACCTTATACAGCCGCCATTATGACAGTATCTGAGCACCAGGCAATTTTAATATATTTATCTTCAGAATGCCCCTGTGAAGAGGGAAGGCTTGGCTGCGGAATCTCCATCTGTCATAAACGGATAGTTAAAAGTTAATGGAACAGAAGTACTTTGTATCTCTTTTGCCTGGAAAGGGTTAACAAGAACAGTGAACCTGGCTGTCACCTGACCAGAGGACCAATCAAATCTTGAGGGAGGGAAGGATACTTTCAAATCTTGAGGGAGGGAAGTTTTTGTGTGTGCTGTGAGTTTTTGGTTGTTGTTCCTCTGGGGGCTCAGAGGACCAGACGTGCAACAGATTTCTCTCCAATCTCTCCGATACAGGCTTTTATAAGTTCACACTAGTGAGTACTAGGTAGATAAAGCGAGTTAGGCTTATGGTTGTTTTTTTTTATTTCCAAATGTGTATTTGGTTGGAAGGAGTTCAAATGTGTATTTGGCTGAAAGGAGTTCAAATTGGTATTTTGCTGAAAAGATTTTAATTTGTACTTGTGTACTTAGGCTGGGAGGGTATTCCCAATGTCTATAGCTGAAAGACCCTGTACCTATTCCATTTTTTAAATTTACAAAGATAATTTTTACTGTTTTTCTCTCTTTAAATAAAAGTTTCTTGTTTAAGAACCTGATTGGTTTTTTTTTTTTTTATTCTGGTGAGACCTCAGGGGACTGGGTCTGGATTCACCAGGGAATTGGTGGGGAGAAAGGAGAGAAGGGGGAGAGAGAGGCTAATTTCTCTCAGTGTTAGGATTACTTTCTCTCTCAGGGGGAATCTGAGAGGGGAAGAGAGAAGGGGGGGAAGGTGCATTTTCGTCTCTGTTTTAAGATTCAAGGAGCTTGAATCACAGTGATCTTCCAGGGTAACCCAGGGAGGGGAAGCCTGGGAGAGGCAACTCTGAGGGAAAGGGTTTACTTTCCTTGTGTTAAGATCCAGAGGGTCTGGGTCTTGGGGGTCCCCGGGCAAGGTTTTGGGGGGACCAGAGTGTACCAAGCACTGGAATTCCTGGTTGGTGGCAGCGCTACAGGTTCTAAGGTGGTAATTGAGCTTAGAGGAATTAATGCTGGTACCCCATCTGTTGGACGCTAAGGTTCAGAGTGGGGAATTATAACATGACACCATCTCTGGAAATATTTAATAGTAGGTTAGATAACGTCTGTCAGGGATGGTATAGGCAGTATTTGGTCCTGCCATGAGGGCAGAGGACTGGACTCAATGACCTCTCGAGGTCCCTTCCAATCCCAGAATCTATGAATCTATGAATAATCCCCATTTTAGAGGTGTAGGATCCAAGGCTCAGATAAAGTAAGTGATTTGTCTAAAGTCACGCAGGAAGGCAGTGGTAGAGAGGGAATTTGAATCCAAGTCAGCCCACGTTTAAGTATAATATGCTATCTCTGGACTAGTCTTCTTTTCTAGCCAATACTTTGGTGGTCTGATTCAGTAAGCAACAGAAATTCATCCCCATCACATCATCATTGTCAATCTACCCAAGGGATACTCAGTACAGAGACAGTGGGCATATTGCAATTTAGGTCTGATGTGCATTGGCAGAGCTCTATGAATACATTTGCATATTGACTGCCTGAATTACAGAATGCTCTAGCCTGTGATTATAATTCCGTCCACTCAAAATCATGAACTCCCCATATAACTTTAGAAGAAAACAAGAAAGCTAGAATGCTTATTCTCCATCAAGCCAGGAAGCAAAAGTTCATAGTTTATCCCTACATTAAGGCCTTCTGTTAAATCAGCCTGCCACTATGTCAACACTATATGCTAACACTTTAAATGAAGTGCTATAAGCATTTTATTTAGGAGACAATTATTGTATTTTTTTTCTGATATAAATCAACAGGTCAAGTACCACTTATTGAGTTTTGAGGCATTAATTAACATTTTAAAATTATCACATGGCACATTAATTAGATATCAGTCACTTATTAGAACTTCTGACATTTAATAAGTATTTTAATTTAACTTGCTATAAATGCTTTTCAAAAGACAAAATTGATACAAACAGTTTTACCCAGTTTAACATGTTATCTGCCGTTCTGTCATTGTGATTAGCATGTACAGGGCACCCACATTTATTTCTTACATGATGCAGTTATTAAAAAACACTTATAGTTATTTAATGTATATGTAACCAAAGACAAGTTATTAAAGCAAATGGATAATGTGCATTTGAAATATTTTAAAACCTATCACAGAGGTGATGCATGAACACTTTTGTATTCAAACCAGGAAAATGAATAGTATTTCTGCCTCTTTTGACTCTCTTTCAATGTATGATTTGAAGATAAACCCTGCTCTGCTTCTGCTGTTCTGTCTTGATGACAGAAGTACAAATGTCCCAGAATTTTTAAGTGTTGATTGCTGGTTCAATCATCTCTCTAATAATACATTCTTGTTCTTCTTTGATCGTTCTGTGTATAGCATTCTCTATAGTCAAGAATCCTGGCGCTAGGCAGTTCACTGGTGTGGCCTCAATCTTGACCTAATTGCACTTATTATCAGTCAAGTTTTATAATATTAACAAGGTGCTTAGGCTGACATAAAAGCCCTACAGGGTGCCCAAACTTTGCAACACGAATGCCCACATTGGCAGCTTGACAAGAACCGGAGGGCTATACTTCATCTGCATGTACATTTACATATTTTTCCCCAATAATAAATGCACAAAACCATAAGATTCTCTTCTGCTTGTCTCTTTGCTAGACAAAAGCAAGTTTATTCATCAGAACTCTCTTCTCTATGGTATATACGCTCACAACGCTCCAGTATAATTATCCTCGTTTTGGAGGCCAGGTCAGATAAGCTACTGATCCAATCAGTGGACCACATTTGGTGATGAATCCTGGTTACATACCAGCTGAGGCACGTTGTGCATACGCTAAGAAGAAAAAGATTCCCCCTTTTTTCAGATAGGGAACTGAAGCACAGAGAGGGGAAGTGACTTGGCCAGGGGCAAGTTTGGTACGAAGTAGGGAATTGAATCCACATGCCCCACAGCCTAAGCAAGCACCCTAACTGAAGGACTATCCTTCCTCTTCAGTCTATTATCTCTCTTCACTAAAGGGAAAGGGAACAGGCAGCTGTTGGCTGCATTTTAGGACAGCCCAGGCCACAATTAGCTTTCCAAACGTGTTTCAAACTCCTCATCCCTATGCAAACAAGGACAAAGCCTGTGTTTGAGTCTCCTTACTGGAAGGTAGAAGAGGTCAACTAATATGGGCTTCTGAATCGTCGCTCCTGAAATGTCACTCAAGGTGTTTGCTCTTTCAACTACCTTGCATCTGCTTGGAGGAAACTCATTGCCATGATGTCCCTATTTCTCCCTTATTTAAGTCTACACTTAAGACTGATTAGCTTTCACTGACTTTTCACTGACGTCAGCTAACTATTATCTCTGCAGGATAGATTACATTTTAATTTTAATGTAATTTTAAAACACTGTGAGCTACCTCAGCATGAAAAGATGCTATAAAAGTTTAAACTGTTGTTATAAGTTGGCCACCTGTTCAAAATGTTAAAAATCTACACACTTAAATCAATCATACTGTGCTTGATGCACTGTCCAAGGCTAATGTTGATAAATTATATGCTATACTATAGATTGATTCATTATTCTCTTTTATGGTAAATACATTGGACTTTATTTTGCAGAGTCATTTTAGACTGCAGTGTAATTTTTCAAATCCCTATATATTCTTCAATGTATGTTTTCCTTCTGCAACATTATATGTGCCATACAAAACATTTAAGGCACAGTCCAGAGTTAGGGTCATATTGGATAAATACTATCAGCAGCAATCTTTGGAAGTATTGTGGAAGACTGGAAGTACTAGATTCATATAGTTCTAGTATGAATACAAAAATGTTCTTGTACACCACCATGGTAGGCTTTTAAATATTTAAAATGCACATTATTCATTTGCTTTAATACAACTCTGGGCCATGTCATTCCTTCTGCTGCTGTTCTGAATTGCACTGGAGCTAAGCTCAGGGAATTACAAAGATGTCTTTGCCTCCTCTTCATATCCTACCCCAAAAGAAGGCTCAGCCACACCCAAGTTTTGTGTCAATATCTTTTTAAAAAAGAAGGGTTCCGGCAATACACAAAGAAACCATATACAAGGAAGGGAAAAGGCACTATTACTAGTGCCCCTCACCCAAGTTTTTAAATTAGTTTTTAAAACACATAGGGGTAATAGTGAGAGGGTGGGAGTGTTGGGGACGCACTTGGTATAACCCAGGTAATTCGGGAGAATGGAAGCCCATGAAAGCCGATGAAGTTCTCTTGTTCTGAGCCATAGTGCACCAGCTTCTCCATTTTGAGTTTTACTCCAACCTCAGGTTGCCCTTGTTGGGAGGGGCTACTCCTACTCCCTCAGTTGCTGGGCAGATTTAACCTTTGGGCGGGAAACTGAACTGTTACTAGGCAGACTTAGCCTTGGGTGGGGACTGTGTGAGTGACAGATCATGTTATAATGTGTATCAGTTTTGGTTCCAGTATAAATAGTTAGTGCCTGTTTGTTTGGCATGCTTGATCTGAGTCCTGTGTGGCTCCAGGCATCTTATTTGAGCTCAAATAAAGTTTGGTCACTTCTCCACCCTGGTGTGTTCTATTGGTTGCGAAGCACACCGGACAACGGACCCAACCGTTGCCACCCTCGGGCACTCTGTGCCGGCAAGAGGAGGACTTGAGCACACCCAGTTATCTACACTATGTGGCCCCAGCACAGGCCCCACTTCCTTGCTATATGCAAGGGAGGTGCTTTGTGGGCCTTCTTAAGTCTGTTCAGATGGGGGATCAAAATGAAAATCACAAACCCCATTATATTTGGAGATACTCCTCTGTTGCCCCAGCAAAGAAGGGGGCAGGAAGTCTCAATCCAACACCAACAAAGGGAGTGGTTGGGGAAATCCCTCTGGCTGAGCCTCTAAGTCAGGCTCACTTGGAAGACCACTGTACTTTCCTCAGGGTCAGTGTGAAAGTCTCCCTGGCTAAGAATTCCCTCCATGGCTTCAAGAGTCATTCCTAAAGTGTGTCACTTAGGGCAATCCTGTTCCTCCTCGACCCTGATTATTGCAACTTCCTTCCTTTTAAAAACTGTCTCCCTTATCATACAAGATTCAGGGCCAGAGGGGTGGAGTTAGCCCTACCAGCAGGCATACCAGCCCCACTGGCATCTACCTCATCTCTGTGGTAATCATGCATGGGGTAATATTTTTCTAGAATACTGAAGTCTATGGACTTAGGCTCCTAAGTCAGTTAGGCCATGTCTACACCAAGAAAAATGTTTTCAGAATGTCAACATGCACCATTTTTCTACACTAGACCTGGCCTTAGGTGATTTTGAAAAATGTATACCAGCTCTTTTAAAAAAATGTAACTACGGTGTATTCCCTTAGACTCATAGACTCATAGACTTTAGGGTCAGAAGGGACCAATATGATCATCTAGTCTGACCTCCTGCATAAAGCAGGCCACAGAACCCTACCCATCCACTTCTATAACAAACCCCTAACCTATGTCTGAGTTATTGAAGTCTCCAAATTGTGGTTTGAAGACCTCAAGCTGCAGAGAATCCACCAGCAAGTGACCCATGCCCCACGCTGCAGAGGAAAGCGAAAAACCTCCAGGGCCTCTGACAATCTGCCCTGGAGGAAAATTCCATCCTGATCCCAAATATGGCGATCAGCTAAACTCTGAGCATGTGGGCAAGACTCACCAGCCAGCACTCAGGAAAGAATTCTCTGCAGTAACTCAGATCCCATCCCATCTAACATCCCATCACAGACCACTGGGCATACTTACCTGCTGATAATCAAAGATCAATTTCCAGAATTAAGCTATCCCATCATACCATCCCTTCCATAAACCTATCAAGCTTAGTCTTAAAGCCAGTTATGTCTTTTGCCCCCACTACTCCCCTTGGAAGGCTGTTCCAGAACTTCACTCCTCTAATGCTTAGAAACCTTCGTCTAATTTCAAGTCTAAACTTCCTAGTGTCCAGTTTATACCCATTTGTTCTTGTGTCTATACTGGTACTAAGCTTAAATAATTCCTCTCTCTCTCTAATATTAATCCCTCTGATATATTTATAAAGAGCAAGCATATCCCCCCTCAGCCTTCTTTTGGTTAGGCTAAACAAGGCAAGCTCTTTGAGTCTCCTTTCATAAGGCAGGTTTTCCATTCCTCGGTACTTGCAAGTCTTTCAGTAACTAATTTAGCCATATGACTAGGAAACACTATCTGGCAATGTTCCAATAGGTAGGTATGAGGTATTTCTGTCTTAATCTCTGTCCAAAAAGCAATGGGGTGCACGTTACAAGAGATATCAGAAAAATGGAATTATGAAAGCTGACATATAGTGTCAACGGCCTAATGTGAATTCTGACAAATATGAATTCATGAATTTAACTCTCAGTAGAAAATAAGAACATGAAACAGGAAAAAAAGAAGACCAAGGGCTGTTGTTCCAGACTCCCTCTCTCTTTCTTGTTTTCCCATTTCTCCTAATATTGTTTTCTCTAGTATCTGAAAGCTGATCCCAATTTTTCTTTAATACATTGACAGTCCTTGCTTTAATAGCTCCAGTTTGTAATTTTTGCCAATATGTTCCATAGTGAAAGACAAATGAAACCACACGAGTAATGGAGATGTATATTTTAGTTTTAGATACTTAGAGCACCACTTGGAGCCAAAGGAATAAAAATATGAGGAAGCACATATTAAAAAAAACAAACTTAGCTTTTCTTTCATAAAAATTATAGGTAAGCCACAAAAAACATGTCTGTGCCATATTGATTCTCTGTGTACAGTAAATGTATGCATATATTTTGTGGGTGTAATTTTGAAAATCTGTCCCTTAGATTCACATGCTATCTAAAAACCTATGCTGTGGATCACCAACATTTTGACTGAGCTGTGCATATGAAGGACTGACTTCAGTCTTAGCAATTAATTGGGAACTGATCTAATTCCTGATCTACATTCATTTTCTCCAAAGGGCAGATCTCCAGCTCTGAAAGTCTTCCATATTTCTGTGGAAAAATGGTGTCCAAAAATGAGTGACATTAATCTGTATGATGCCTGCTGAAAGATTTAGATGAATAAATGTGTGCGCCTAAGCTTTACAATAGTTTTTTGTTTTGTTTTTTGTTTGTTTGGTACAAAGGTGACAGGAATATTCTCAAAATAAACACTAATAATAACATAATAATCCATGGTAATTAATATATGAGACCAGGCCCAGTAGGAACACAGCTGCAAAAGATATTGCCATATTTTTTTCTTCAGGATGGCTGGAACTAAAGACCATGGTAAAGCCTCACCACCTTCCGTTCCAAGTGCAAGGTGGATTTCTTCAACCTATCTTCTCTAATATAAATACATAGTACTGTGTACATATAAGAAATTAAAAGAAAAAAAGCCTTAATAAAACAAAGCCCTACTCTGCACACACAACTCTCCCCAGGGGGAGACGATGAGACAACTAATGAACCAAACATGACAGATGTTAGTCACAACTGCTTAATGCACAGGATGAAACTCAGATACTGGTGGTGAGGGCAGTATAAACAGCATAAGAACCTGGATAGGATAGGATTGATTCAAAGTATTGCTGCATCTGAAATGTTTTATAAAGACTTAACACATTTACAGGTTTATGGCTATTTAAATTATTCTGAGCACAGATTCTGTGATGTGACGGTGACAGAATTTAAGACACAGTTTTGTTGCTAAGTAACCATAACAAGATAGCCTGTGTAATATTAAATGTTAATTAATGAACATCCTTGAGACATAATGAACAAAGGTATCAAAACTATCGCGTATGTTATATTAAAGACCAGATGAAATTCTTAATTAATTTTGTAGCAAAGCCAATCTGAAGTGAAAATACCCAAGGTAAATCCAAGTTAAGGATGTAAAAAGGAGGTGAAAGGCTAGAGAATCTAGTTATGTGCTTGATTAAATGTATACAGACAAGTGATTCCAGAACATAAGCAAAGGTATAAAAAGATATTAACCAGATATGACTCAAGTGAATTTATATTACTTGTATAATGGACTGATTTGATAAATTTATAAAATCATCAGGGTATGAATATGGAGAGATTTTACACATAACACCAGAAGTCTTCAAAATGAACATTGCAAAGAGGAAATACTACAATATAAGAAAAAGCAAAGGGTTGCATCATGTTAGTTGGGGTCGTTACAGAATGCTGTGGGGCCTACAGAACTCTTAATTAATTATACGCAAGTTACACAGACTGGGAAGCTGTGGATGCCAAAATAAGGCATACCCAGAAAAATCCAGCAGATGCTTCCATTTGTTAATTGAGTTGTAAAATCCCAAAAAGAGAATTTATATGATTTAACTCAATAGCATGTGCAAAGTTTGTGACCTCAGGTTTTGGGAATTTAAGCTACAGTAACTATAAGTTTCAAAATATAAAGTCACAATTGAAATGTCTTGATTCTTTATTGGACTGTGAAAAGATTATGCATGAAGCATCACTTTTGTTCCATTGGGTCCTTAGAAGCTCTTCTCTTGAAGTGGAATTGGTATTCTAGTTGGTTGCAATCACCATTTAATAAAAGGGAACCAGGCAATGGACCACCCACCAAAGATGAATAAAAGAATCCTTCAATTAATGGATTCCTCCAGGCTGAAAACACTAGGACAGGATAAGAGATCAAGAACTGGTCTACTTTGCTGAAAACTAAGGGCACCTTCCACTGGTAACAAAGACTTATCGAGATAAAGAAGAAAGAGTGACAATAAGATGTTTTGGACTCTAAGGGAAGACAGTGCTGATATCAGAGCAAGGAGACTACTATCATAGAATCATAGACTATTAGGGTTAGAAGGGACCTCAGGAGGTCATCTAGTCCAACCCCCTGCTCCAAGCAGGACCATCCCCAGATTTTTACCCCAGTTCCCTTAATGGCCCCCTCAGGGATTGAACTCACAACCCTGGGTTTAGTAGGCCAATGCTCAAACCCCTGAGCTATCCTTCCCTCCCATATAATAAATATACTATACTATTATAATAATATAATATACTATTATAATACTATAATAATAGCATTTTTAGATAAATGGAAATTTCCATCAGTTTTGAGAGGGACCATGCAAACCAAGATGGAGAAATCTACCTAACTGCTAGATCCATCTGAGGAGTTGCATATTTCCTTTTTCCCAGTTCATGTTTGATCATTTTTAGTTTACTGCTTCTCAAAGAGTACATACTCAAGTTATAAAAAAGTTGAATATGAGTTAATTACAAAGCACCTATTTGTGTTTTATCAAAAAGTTTCATCCCAAGTAATTATAGATGATCTTGCGGAAAAAAAAAATCAGTGTTGAGACTGGAACACTTATTATGTTTTCAGCAAAGCACTATTTTAGGAAAAATCCATGTTTACATGCAGGAGATTATATGTGAAAAATCTCTAGGCATGCTTGCATTTTCACATAACACAGCATTTGTGATGTTGCATGAAACTGACAGCGTCTCATGGAAAAAAAGGCTTGAATTAACTAATTTTACATTATAAGCTAAGGAGTCATCATTTAAGTTTTTGGGTAGGAAAACATAAATGTAAACTAATATTAGGTTTACAAATTAGTTGTCGTTACACCTACTGATGAGGTTTTTATGTATATATATATATATATATATATATACACACATAACAAGTCACTCTGAGCCATTAAATGGATATTTTGGGTTTAATGTGTGTCATTTGTGCGCAGCTGTGTGAAAATTGCTTTAGCAAGAAATTAGTGGGTAAGGTATTTAAGAATTAAAATAATATGTCGCCAACTAATTATTTACACTTCTAAATGTCAAGTTTTAGGATTGTTTTTGGTTGAACTGCCACTGACAGCCCCAATCTCTTCATTGACCAAGAATGAATAGAAAATTGAGAATGGATCTGTATAAAGAATTGAGAGATCCATGCCAGTGCCAAAATCACCTTGCTGGAATAATGTAGAATAAAAGGAAATGTCCTTTTACCTGCCAATTTCTCTAAACCATAAAATTCATAACTACTAGTCCTCATAATAGAGAAGTAGCCTTCCACCTCCAGATGGGCGGATTTATAAAGTTTGTTTGTGAGGGTGGACCATGCAGACAGATACCTCTAGCAAGAATTCTCCAGAACTATCATTTCCAAAGCTCTAATAACTACTGAGGGGAGGGACAGGAAAAAAATAAATAAAGAAATATTTTCTCTACTTAGCTTTCTCTTCCTACCTGTAACAGTGTCCTCCCAAAGGTGGCTTCAGCTGAAGAAGAGAGATCCAATTTATGGGACCTAGTAAAAGAACAGATGTACAAACATAAAACAGCTCTGCACTACATAGAATTAACCCTAAAACTCTCTTGTGGAAAGCCATAAAAGAGGCTTGTATGATTTAGATAAGTAGGCCTTCATCCATCCCACGATTGTAGCTTTAGCCTTGGTCGACAAGGTGAGGGGGGAATCGATTTAAGTTACGCAACTTCAGCTATGTGAATAACGTAGCAGAAGTCAACGTACTTAGATCGACTTACCGTGGTGTCTTCATCATGGTCAGTGGACTGCTGCCACTCCTCTGTCAACTCTGCCTGCGCCTTACATGGTGCAGCACAGGAGTAGACTAGACATGATAAATCGATCCCTGCTGAATTGATCTCTGCCCACCGATCCAGAGGGTAGTGTAGATATACCCTTAGAAACATCTTACCCCAACATCTAGCAATGAATAGCAATAGACTTTGCATACTTTAGTTTGTAGGAACAGCTAAATTATGTCACTTATATTCTAAGAGAGGCTTTGGATTAGGACAAAAAGAAGGCGGGATGAGATATTAAGATCTATGAAAATCCAAATTAAGTTCAGGGATAAATTTGGTGAAGTATATGAGACTATATTACTTCAGTAAAAAATATAATAGGGCTTTGTGATGGGAAGGGCTCTTACCTCAGACACCCTCCAGAGCAGAATTATTTGTTACTAAAATACTACACTTTGTTACTTGAAGGACCATGATCTCCCCTGTCAGACATTTCCTGGATGTGTTAAGATTAACCAATTTGACTACTTTGAGAAATCTTACTCTGTAAAGTTGAATGGACATAACTGGTCTCTTCAGGACGTACCTATCAGGCAATACAGGACATACCTATGGGGCCATACACAGAACTTTTAGGGTTCTAAGACTAAAACCCAAAGGAACTCCCCTCCTGTAAAATATCCAGGATGTGATGTGTCTTAACCTTCAGTTAAGATTCAGTTTGTAAAGTTTACGCACATGTTCATTATTTGCAGGATTAGGGCCTAAGACTGTAAATTTTTGGGATAAGGGATCATTATGTGCATGTACAGTACTGTGATGGGGCGTATAAACCCCACACTGAGTAACAAGGGGTTAAGGAATTACTCTGGGCTGATCCAGCCCCACACCACCAAAACCTGTAACAAATGCACCAACTGGAGAAGAAGCTAACAGGCAGGAGAGCAGCTTATTTGAGGGCAGACCAGGGAGGAGAGTAGATGTGCTATCAGCAGTTCCAGGGAGATGAACTGAGGGAGTGCAGAATCTCTCCCAAAACAAGTGCCCAAAGGCCCCTCCCTGAGGGAAGGGAGGGCCTGCTGCAGAGACGCCTGAGAGGAAAGTATTCCCTCTCATATGAACTCTGGACTGGATTGAGCCCCTTTATTTTTGTTTGGACTACCCCAGCAGGGGAAAGCTTTGGACTGAGCTGGCCCAGGAGACTGAGCCATACCCCAGGAGGAGCCCTCATGCTGATTCACTCCAGACTGCAACACTGGGACTTAATCCTCCCTAGCTGGCAAAGAACTGATAGTCCTCAAACGGCTCTTATTCAGAGCCTGGTGAAATGGGAGGGCCCTGGCTCCCCTACCAACAAACCCTCTGAAAGTCACTGGCCTACCAACAAACCCTCTGAAAGTCACTGGCCTAACCCCTAACCACTACTCAGTGCTCCGCTACCAGCCAACTCTGAGCAAGGGCCGTCACAAGTATCCAGCACAATAAGGCTCCGAATGCTGACTGATGGTTTAGACACTCCTGAAATAATAAATAATGGTAATAAAATGTGTTTACATCGTATGTTCAATTCATATGATTGAACTTTATACAATTTATCATAATCCATTTTTATGGAATTTCTTATATATTTTTAAATTCAGTTAATAAAACAATGATTTATAAATGTTGAGTCTGTACTTTTTAGCTCACGGTATCTGAAATTCAGTGAGAAACTTGGTATCAATAATTGATCAATTAAAATGAATGAATCAATGTTACACACTTTACACTAACATAGTTAAGTATAAATTTTATGTGGGCCAGCCTCGCTCCTTTGTGCAAAGCAACTTTTGTATGGCACTGATAACCCTGTTTTTATAATTAGATTTAACTTTGTTAGGATAACAACAGTTTTTTAAATATTATATTGTATCATTTGGGAATCTTTAATCACTCCTGAAACTATATATAGATCTCACAAACTGAGAATAAATTTTTAAATTTCAGGTAGACTTAGCTTGCAGAGACTCCTGTCAAAGATCTGAGGAGGAAACTGTTTCTTCTAGTGAGTCAGTTTTTTGTAATGGCCTGTTACAGTGTGTCAATTGGTAATGTCTAGAAATATCACACTCATTTCTGAAATGTTTTCAAGTGTATTCCAGAGCCGGAGGAAAACTGCAAAAATAAAACTGCAATTTTCTAGTACTTCCTAGTGTAGGTGGTGGGCAGAAATAGCAAATAAATTATCAGCATATACCTCAGCTGGATTCCCATGAAAGAAATGAAAAGTACTGTCTTTGATCCCCATTTTAAAAAGGCATGCATGTAAAAGAACCACTCAATTTCCCATGATCATATGCATGAGAGAGAGTTGATGTTAAAACACAAATCAACTGAATGAAAGAATAATTTCCACTAGTGTTAATTTAGGTAATTTTAGGCAAATAACTGCCAATTTAATTGCCTAAATCCCCAAATCAGGCACCACTGGCATTCCCAACACCAAATGATATAGGCACCTAAACTCACTTGATGCCTTAAGTTTTCCCAGTAAAAGCTTACTAGGCACCTATGTTTCTGCACTGCCACTCCACTCTAGACTTCTGGATGACTACATCCCAATGTGATGCACAAACCAGGGGAAGAGTCATTGCTCTGCCTGACTTCTGTGTATCCCTCCCAATGAATTCAGGGCCTACGTCTGAGGTAAAAAGAGGCACCTATCTTTTCTTAGGATTGTCAGCTGTGAACCCTCTTTGGCATCAGGCACATAAGACACTTCCTTCAAAAAACTGAGAGAGAGATTTGAAGGGGGACTGGATTCTGGATCTTCCACATCCAAGAGGAGGGCTCTTATTACCAGGTTATGGAGTCATCGTCATTTGCGCTTTCCTTTTCTAATGACCTAACAACTCTAATTATTTAATGATAAGTGCAACTGCTTCAGCAGGAAAGACTGTTGGAATCCCACATCAGAATAGCCCATTGGTCAATAGATACGAATAGGGATCTGCCCTGACTCAGGCAAGGGCACTCACCTCAGTGGTGGCAGATCCCTATTCTAATCCCTTCTCTCTCCTCCCCTGGTGTTGGGGAAGTTGAACTGGGGGACTCTCACATACCAGGTGAGTACCTTAACCACTGGGCTAAGAGTTATCGGGGAGAGGCTATTCTCATACCACACACCCCCGCCCCCTGTGCCTGACTCCAAGAGAGGATTTGCAGCTGAGCATCCCAAGTAGAGATAGACACCTCCCTCCAGCCCACACTTAGGTGCCAAACACCCTAAGAGAGACAAGGCTTAGGACACACCTCTCTCCTTGGTATCTCTCACTGACTGGCTTAGGTGTGGACCCCCTAACATGTTGGCTTTTGTGAATCCCATTCTGAGGTTCCTATGTTCATCCACTCATTGACTAGGAAGCTCAGTGTTGCAATGCCTCAGTCCTTTTGTGAATCTAGTCCACAGTGTATTTAGTCCACTAGGTGATGGGGATAACTACGTACAGACTGTTAGTGGCCACTGTGGAAAGAAAACATTTTTTATTATTCTGATGAAAATGTAATTGACCCTGGATTTCAACTGCATGAGAAAAGGTCTTTTGTGTTAGCAGCAGAAACTAAATAATGGGTCCACAGATATCATCAGTTATATATTTATGCACACCTACTTTCTAATTATAATAAATCAGGAATAATTGCATTGTTAATAAAGGAATTTTACCAGTTTGGTAGGATTCTAGCATTTGACATTTATGATAACAGTAGTAATGAAAAGTTTTTGATGACTAAAGGGCTTATGATGGACAAGTCATGTCTGTGACCAGGTTGATATTCAGTACATAGATCTCAGATAAAATTCAGGAGCCTTGGGACTAAAAGATTTTCTAACCAAGAGGGTTCTTTGCCTTATTACTTCCTTTGGTGTCATGTAAATATGGACTCTGGACTTCAGAAAAGCATTCTTGGACTCTCTTAGGAACTGATGGGCAGGATCCCCTGGGAGGCTAATATGAGGGCAAAAGGAGTACAGGAGAGCAGGCTGTATTTTAAAAAAGTCTTATTTAGAGCACAGGAACAAACCATTCCAATATGCAGAAAGAACAGCAAATATGGCAGGTGACCAGCTTGGCTTAACAGTGAAATCTTTGGTGAGCTTAAATTCAAAAGGGAAGCTCACAAGAAATGGAAATTTGGACAGATGACTAGGAGAAGCATAAAACTATTGCTAGAGCATGCAGAGGTGTAATCAGGAGGGCCAAGGCACAACTGGAGTTGCAGCTAGTAAGGGATGTGAAGGATAACAAGAAGGGTTTCTACAGGTATGTTAGCAACAAGAAGAAGGTCAGGGAAAGTGCTGGCCCCTTATTGAATTGAGGAGGCAACTTAGTAACAGATGATGTGGAAAAAACTGAAGTACTCAATGGTTTTTTTTGCCTCAGTCTTCACAGACAAGGTCCGCTCCCAGACTGCTGCACTGGGCAACAAAGTATGGGGAGGATGTGAGCAGCCCTCAGTGGTGAAAGAACAGGTTAAGGACTATTTAGAAAAGCTGGACATGCTCACGTTCATGGGTCCTAATGCATCCGAGGGTGCTGAGGGAGCTGGCTGATATGATTGCAGAGCCATTGGCTATTATCTTTGAAAATTTGTGGCAATCTGGGGAGGCCCTGGACGACTGGAAAAAGGCAAATATAGTGCCTATATTTAAAAAGGGAAGAAAGAGAACCTAGGGAACTACAGACTGATCAGTCTAACTTCAGTACCTGGCAAAATCATGGAGCAGGTCCTCAAGGAATCCATTTTGAATCACTTGGAGGAGAGGAAGGTGAACAGGAACAGTCAACATGGATTCACCAAGGGCAAGTCATGCCTGACCAATCTGATTGCCTTCTATGATGAGATAACTGGCTCTGAGGATATGGGGAAAGCAGTGGATTTGATATATCTTGACTTTAGCAAAGCTTTTGATATGGTCTCCCACAGTATTCTTGCCAGCAAGTTAAAGAAGTATGGATTGAATGAATGGGCTATAAGGTGGATAGAAAGCTGGCTAGATCATTGGGCTCAATGGGTAGTGACCAATGGCTCAATGTCTAGTTGGCAGCCGGTATCAAGCAGAGTGCCCCAGGGGTCGGTACTGGTGCCGGTTTTGTTCAACATCTTATTAATGACCTAGATGATGGGTTAACTTGCACCCTCAGCAAGTTTGCAGATGACACTAAGCTAGGGAGAGAGGTAGATATGCTGGAGGATAGGGATAGAGTCCAGAGTGACCTACATAAATTGGAGGATTGGACCAAAATAAATCTCATGAGGTTCAACAAGGACAAGTGCAGAGTCCTGCACTTAGGAAGGAAGAATCCCATGCACCACTATAGGCTGGGAACTGACCAGATAAGCAGCAGTTCTGCAGAAAAGGACTTGGGTATTACAGTGGATGAAATGCTGGATATGGGGGACAGATAGCTCAGTGGTTTGAGCATTAGCTTCCTAAACCCACAGTTGTGAGTTTAATCCTTGAGGGGGCCATTTGGGGAACTGGGATTAAAAATCTGGGGATTGGTCCTGCTTTGAGCAGGGGGTTGGAGTAGATGACCTCCTGAGGTCCCTTTCAATCCTATGAGTCAGTAGTGTGCTCTTTTTGCCAAGAAAGCCAACAGCAGATTAGCCTGTATTAGTAGGAGCATTGCCAGCAGATCAAGGGAAGTAATTATTCCCCTCTATTCGGCACTGATGACGCCACACCTGGTGTATTGTGTCCAGTTTTGGTCCCCTCACTACAAAAGGGATATGAATAAATTGAAGACAGTCCAGTGGAGGGCAAGAAAAATGATTAGGGGGCTGGGGCACATGACTTATGAGGAGAGGCTGAGGGAACTGGGTTTATTTAATCTGCAGAAGACAAGAGTGAAAGGGGGAATCTGATAGCAGCCTTCAACTACCTAAAAGGGAGTTTCAAAGAGGATGGAGATAGACTGTTCTCAGTGGTAGCAGATGACAGAACAAGAAGCAATGGTCTCAAGCTGCAGTGGGGGAGTTTTAGGTTGGGGGATATTAGCAAATACTGTTTCAAAAGGAGGGTGGTGAAACACTGGAATGTGTTAACTAAGGAGGTGGTGAAATCTCCATCCTTAGAGGTTTTTAAGGCCAGGCTTGAGAAAACCCTGGCTGGGTTGATTTAGTTGGTGTTGGTCCTGCTTTGAGCAGGGAGTTGGACTAGATGACCTCCTGAGGTCTCTGCCAACCCTAGTATACTATGATTCTCCTGGAGCTTAAGAGAAAGTCCCTCACAAGCTACACAGGAGGCCAGTGAACCATGCGGGAGAGGAGAAAAGTCCAGAATGGTTGGGATGTGGAAACTGGCCTCTAGTACATGACCTATATTTTTCCAGGCTCAGAAGGCTCAATTACCATTTTACATGAAGCCATTTCTGGAACAACTAGAGATCAATAGCAGCAGTTTATTTGACCTCTGATTATTCCTCAGATCATTCTGATTTGATTTCCCCCATGTCATACATTCCACTTATAAGTGGCAACTACTTTAGACTTGTCTTGTAGTAACACTACTCACTAGAACCAAAAACGTACACCCAGAGTGGATGAACAGCCTGAAATTATGAGGAGGTATATCCTCTTGTTCATGCTTTTATAATACCCTGACTTGTGACATGGTCAAATCACTCCTGAGTGCACTGGTGAGAGACAGAGAGAAAGGGAATCAATTAAGATAGGCCCGCCTAACTGAGGATTTTGTCCTAGCTCCTATCATCATAACAGTAGTTTATTGAAAACTGTGTTAAAACTACCAGCTATCACTGCAAATTCTGAGGGGTTTCCTGGTGCTGCTTAAAAGTTCAGGGTCTCTGAGGGAAACTGTATGATCTGGGTCCTCTTAAGTAGTCTACAAAGATCCAGCAGATAGCAAGATGGGTTGAGTTGCGCCTCTCTGCCTACTTGGTCTCTCTCTGTGTTGTTGTTGTTGTTGTTGTTGGGTTCTGGAATTCAAGAAATATAGTTGAGTTAATAGGGCAAACATCTCAAAAAAGTAGTTATGTTTTTCTTCTACTTCTTTTGTGTGTGTCATGAACCATATGTATAATCACTGAAGTTAAAATCAGAGATGATTGAGTTGTAGCCATGTTGGTATAAATGAAAAGGGGTGGCTGGCAGGGCCCCACAACATTATTAAAAGCATTATTAAATAAAAGGAAAACATATTAGTTATGAATTTTGACCATATTTCAGAGATTTGAGTTCTGTTCCCAGACCATGAGCAAGTCACAGCAGCTATGTGCCTTAGTTTCCTCACCTGTAAAATAGTAACAATACTTAACTTATCCTCCTTTAAAAAGCATTCTAAGATCTACAAATGAAAAGCAGTAAACAAAAGCTAAAGATTATAATTAATATGATTTTTGGTGCCAGGCTGCAGCCTCAAGTAAAAGTTAGGGTTTTTTTTGTTCATTCATTAGCTTTTTATTCTCCTTCTCTTGTAATCCTCTGCATGATTTACCAGTTTGTTTGTAATCTGTTCCCAGTATTTTCATTGCTATAAAGTAACAAAGGTTGCAATTTCCCTGATTTTTCCTCTTTTCTTTCTTAGAAAACAATATCAAATAACTGTTTAATGAGTATCTTGCTTTCTGAGACCTTTGCCTGACCCAGCAGCTATGTATCACCAATTAGAAGTGTGCATTTGTAAATTGGATGCATGCACGCATGAAGAAAATATACAGGACTTGATTGCAGCTAAACTCCAGCGTGAAAACAAGGTTTGAAAAGTCAATTTGCTTATGTCTATACTACTAACATTGAGGGCAAAATAAAACATGTATTTCATTGCCTTATTTTTTTCTGCTTTTAACGTGCAATCATGTGGTCAGAGGGACTTAAAACTGGGCTTTTTGTTTGGGTTTTTTTTTATTTACTTTATTATAAGAGCAATTTTTTTCTTTTAAAGTAGGTCTGTTGTGTGAGGCACAGAAACACAGAGAAATTATCTGTGCAGGGTTTTCTTGGGATGTTCTAAATTGCTTATTTTCAAAAGACTCCAGACAAATGGACACACATATCTGTCTAAAAGGATCTCAGCTACTCTAGTGAAGGAAAAATCCATGAAGTTCCAACCAGTTTTTGTAATAAAACTGCATTTTAAAAGAGGAATCTCAGAAAGGCTTCTGCCCTCAGTATCCTTTTATTGATACAATATGCTATATAATCTTTTATGCTATCATATCTCAATTCTCTTATAATAGAACACATAACCTGCAGCTATACATAAAACTGCTACTTGACACTGCAGTACATAGATTACAAACCTTTTTTTATTATTATTAAAAGAATTAAGCCTGGATAAAGCATTCCTTGAAATTCAAATGCTGCAGTTAAATGCTAAAGATTTGCAAAATAAGCTTATGGGTTTGCATCTGGATGATCTGCCTCTGAATTTTTCTGGTTGGAATCCGAGTCAGATGGAAAACTGGCCATCAAGATGGCCTTATAGATACATGAGACTCATCTCCAGCTTAGAATTAGAACTAATAGTCATGTTTTATCCATGCAGAAAACTAAAGATAATACTAAATCCTCTCCAACACTACATATAAAAGTGAACGTAAATGTCTTTTATAATATCGGGCACCTCCTCCCCCCGGGGGCAGTAAGGCAGAGCAAAGTTGAATTGTCACTTCAAATTGACACAAGGAAATCAAAGTGTCAACCAGATTGCTCTTCATTATGGGGGAAGAAGAGCTTGGCAATTGTTCAGTACTTCACAACCTGAAGTCAAAGGATATAACCACTAATAGTGCAAGCAACTAATACTGCTAAGTGCTAGTAAGTGGCCATAAAGCACTTCAATACACATAAGATAACTTTATGTGCTCCATATAAGTATAATCAGTGGGTCCATTAAGTGACATATTAAACATAAACCATAAAACAAACATGAGAACACCAGTTCTGTAATGATGTCAAACAACTAGTGAGTCTTCAGGCCAAAATCATTGTCCATGTAATAAAATGAGCTGTCCTTTTAATCAGAGTCTTTTTCTGTACCATTAGTGCTTCAGAGCAGAACACTTCAACCATATGAGGCCTCCCTTTCTCTACTTGTTGAATTATTCCTCATTCTTACTTTCCTTATCCTCCAATTTTACTTTCCTTGTCAGAGCTGAGTCAAATCAGCATCCCAAAATGAGAACACTTTCTCTCCAGGAATTACTGAGAGCACAGCTGAGTAGAGAGCTCCTGCCTCAGCAAACTGTTCTGTCAGTGAGCACTCTTCACACCTTCCAGACTGCATTACAGGACAAGTATCTAGAAAATGTCTAGTTTTAGATCTGGTGAGCCCTGGGTGGTTCTATGTTACCAGGGCTTCCAACACTCCTTCAATCTCGTGGCCACAAAAGTGAAGACCATAGCCCTATTTTCCCTATTTTCCTTTTCATTCAGACGTTATGTTCCTTCCCTCCACAATGAGCTAGCGTATGCTTATTTAGTTCTTTTTTTCATAAATCATTCCCTCCATCCCTCGATCATTTTTGTTGCTTACCATTTGTCACTATGTTTCTGGTTAAGTTGACAGCAGGCTGACTAAGCACATGTGCAGGCCTATCACATGTTGCCACCACATCCTCCCAGACAACCCTATGTCTTCCTCATCAGTACAACTTTAACCCTTCCACTGCTGTTAAAATCCTCCAAGGTTTAATTCCATGACAGTACAAAAAATATCCTCTGAACTGCCTATCTCTCCCAATGCAAGTGTCCTGGTTTTCACTCTGAAAAGCAGTTCACGCTAATCTTCCCCATACTGTTTGCTTCCTTCACTAATCACATATCTAAATTTAGAGCCTGATCTTCCAAAGAGATCTACAAAGTTAAACCCTAATGAGTATGCAGAATCCCATTAAAATCAATGGAAGTCCCTGAGAATACTAGGATATGTCTCCCTGGAGCCCTTTGGGACATCAGGGCCTTAGATGGTAAGCTCAGCTCAGCAGGACAGTGTCCATGTATGTATAGTGACTGCAGCATGCAGGATAACTGAATTAAAATAATGCCCCACTATTTAAAAGAGTTTGTGAACATGAACAAAATGTGAATGAAACACTGTTTTGCTCACTCACTATTCCAACTAAAGTTGATTTTGAATGCACTTAACACATGTGCCTAGTGTTTCTCACTCTAGGATGTAGACTACAAATAAAAACAAAACAAATGGAACTTTATATCACACTAAATACAGACTATTTATATATGAAAATTTACTGAGAATTCAAGGCAAAAACTGCAAGTCCCATACGGCCCAGTAACCCACAAAATGAAGTCAGAAGACTTTAGACTGAAGTAATTTTTAAAAGTTTATGTCGAGCTATTAGAAAACTCTAAGGGGAACATATCCAAACCTGAGGGCATACAGTTTGGCACATAAATCTAGAGCAACCAGATCTAAACTCCACTTAAGTCAACTGGAGTCTTTCCACTAACTTCGATGAGCTTTGGATCAATCCCCTAGGTAGCTCTAAATGTCCCTTTTTTTTTTAAATAAGTATTTGTAATTACAAGCCTGGACTCAAAGATTGAAAATACCCTCATCATATGCCTAAGCGAGATGGCACCATGGGGAGTAAATCTTTCATTTCTTTCCTAGCCTCACTTTTTGTCTAAAAAAATGGTTTCTGCCCTATATGGTTGTGATGATCGCATTCTGAATGTAAACAGATTCAGGTTTGTGTTCCTGGTCATGGGGACAGGCAGTCTTAATGTCTCTGCCCACTATTCAGAAACAGAGATGGCTGGGCTGTAGTAAATTTATGAATAAATTATTCATTGAAAAACTGTCAAAAATTGTAATATTTATTTGATCAGTTTTATGCAGAACCCTACAGGCAGCAGTGAAACTGACCAGAATTCTGTCAATTTTACTCTAGCTGCTTGGCAAATCTAGCTTAGTTTCAGGCATGTCCTACACTATTCCCGAGAGAGAAAGACCTAAAAATACAAGGGTAGAGTATTGCAGGTTTAGACTTTCTCAGGTGAAAGTGGTCTCTTGCTTCTCCCTTCCAGCATGGAGAAATGGTCAAAGCTGGATATGTTGAGCCAAAGCAAGGGCAGGAATTCCAGCAATTCATACCAGCAGTTGAGGTGGAAGCATGGGCTTCTGATCTTGATGATGATGCTGGTCTTCACTGATAGAAGGCAGTATCTCATTCTTTCTATTGACTAAAATAAGCAGACCTAGATCCTTATTTGGTACATTGGAGCTATTTACACCAATTTACACCAGCAGAAGATCTGGGGCACAGTTACAACTCTCTGGATATGATGTGTCTAGTACATTTTCCAGGCCTGAAATGGAAAATTTTGCTGCTGACCTGCAGCCACTACAAAGAAAACGTAAGGGTTTTGCTACACATTTGAAATGATTCATGCAATTTTTAAATTATTTTAAAATATTCAAATAAAATACAGAGAATTATATGAAGTGAGGTGTTTTAATTGATTAGTGTAGATCTGGCATATTCATATCATTTTTTATTATTGAATATACACATACAGAGAGAATTGATGTTTTGGATACATAGGTAAAGCAACTGTAAGCTATATGGATGTGCAAATATATCAAAATAGATTCAAGAGTGAGGCTTGAATGATTCGTGTTTATTTTTGTTATAAAAAAAATGACTGGTACCCTCAGATGACATCAGTACTATTCACAATGTTTTGTGTTATTACAATATGTATAACAGCAAAAAACAATTTAACAGATATCCTTTTGTAAAAAAAAGTTCATAACAAAATGCACCTCTACCCTCTGTATATTTAGGTGTTTTTTGGGGGAAGGGTAAGAACTCATTTGTTGGTGATTGGTATTCCAGGAGAAGCCTTAGAAGTGTTTTCTATAGCCTAGTGTTTGATTTCAGAATATCTATGAATGGCTTATGGTGGGATTGTAGATAGGGTTGTACAAATCCTTTGCTTCAGATGTGAAATCCAGTCAAAATGTAGGCTGGATTCAAGGTCTGAAGTGTTCCCATGCATGAATGTGAAGAATAGCAACACATTCACAATATTTTCAAGGCAACTGATGACACATACAAGACACCACCTCACCCAGATGAAAGAAATAAGAGGATGCAGGTCACCAGGCCATTCTTGAAGACACACATAAACCTAGAGAATCTTAGGAGGAGGCAGGAAGGATGTAGAAAAAATTCTGACCTCATTGAACCCAATGGGAATTTTACCATTGACTTCAATGAGACAAAGATTACATCTTGTGTGTTTTAACATGGATGCCTTATGTGAATTGTTCTTGGAGGTTGAGTTTAGGCAAACTTAACTGTACAAGTAAATCTGTAATTTTTAGATCATTTCCATTATCTATACCAGGGATTGGCAACCTTTGGCACGTAGCTTGCCAGGGTAAGCACCCTGACAGGCCGGGCAGGTTTGTTTATCTGCTGCGTCTGCAGATTTGGCTGATTGTGGCTCCCACTGGCCGCGGTTCGCCGCTTCAGGCCAATGGGAGTTGCAGGAAGCAGCACAGGCCGAGGTATGTGCAGGCTGCTGCTTCCTCAGTGGGAGCCGTGGTCGGCCAAACCTGCAGACGCAACAGGTAAACAAACCGGCCCGGCCTGCCAGGGTGCTTACCCTGGCGAGTCTCAAGCCAAATGTTGCTGATCCCTGAACTATAAGATACAGTTTTCAAAACTCTCTGCAAGATGTACTTTCTTCAGGGTTAACCCGGGTCTAAAAAGGGGTATCATTCAGGGATACCTCAGATCCTGATCCTACAGCTGACTTTAGTTTTATGTCTTTATGAAATCCTCTTGATTAAAATATATGATCTTGGGTTCTTTTCTACATATACAGTCATTTAATAACTATGAATGATGTCACAGAATTTGATATACCGCCCCCCCATACAACTATTATAGACATCAGTTATGACTTTCTTTTATGTTGGCATCAATGGAAATTTAACTTGCTTTTTCTTGTTATGTATATAATGTATAGGTATTGCTGTATGTTCATGTTCCCTTAAACCTATTTATAGTATTTGGATGCAATAAGTCAAGTGGGGCTATTTTGGAGACCATATTACACAGTGTAATGGCTGTTTGCTAAACAAAAAAATATACACATTTTTAAAGTAATTTGAATTACTGATTTTAAGTGGATCAAGCCCTGAACTGATTTATAGTAATCTGCAGTTTAATTTTCTACATAAATCATAATCAGAACCAAATTATACTCAAATTTAAAAATCAATAACTTTGGAAATAATTAGAGGAGCCGTTGAGGACAGAAAACATTTAAGATTCCCTTTCAAAGCTAAAAGCCTAGGGCCAAACCTCTCAGTTCTTATTCAGTATGTACTCAGTCAAGACAGTTATTCGGAATTGGCTCATCGTTTAGAAAGGCTGATGTTATAGGTGAACAGATCCAGAACTTTAACATCTGTACTACTGATGTCATCAGCGTTTGGAAGAGCTCCATTAAGTACTTAATCAACTCACTTACAAAAAGGTCCTTTTTCATCTGTAGCTTATAAAGATCTTTTTCAAGTGTTGCTGTTTGCATTGTCTTCTGTGAGAGATGAAGACATTAAAGAGTCTTGTAGGATCAGCCTGGTAGGAATTATTAAGGGCGCAGAGTCCAGTATAGGTCAGCTCCCATTTAGGCACCTAAATGCAGGGGCCAGATTTTGAAAAGTCCTCAGCTCTCCCTGCTTCCTTTTGCTGTCAATGTGAAATGCTGGATGTTAAACACTTTTGAAAATATGGCTACTTCCTGGAAGTTAACAAATGGATGCTGTTGAGTGCATAGTTCTTTTGAAAATATGGCTCCTAATGTTTATTTCATTGTTTTAGCAGGTGTTTACATCTTCACCACTCAGTCTTCTTCATAACAAGATTCTGGGTAACTTGCTGTGCAAACAATTAACAAAGAATGTGGGAAGAATATTGCTTTCAATAGTAAGCATTCTAATTATTAAAATTGTAGAGAGTAACAGACATAGGCAGGAATTTGAAAACAACAACAAAAACAAAGAAAATCAAATAGAAGCATCCAATCCCTTTGCAATTTTTAGAAGAAATCAAGTAACTCTGAAATACATTTCCGTCCTCACCTTCCTTTTATGTTCATTAGAATGTTATATAATACTTTGCATTTGTCTATTGTAGGATCTCAAGACTTTATAGTTTATAAAAGTTATTAAGCCTCACGGCTTTTTGTGAAGTTGTAGATGAGGAGAATAGCTGAATCAATTCATCCTTCAATAAAATGCAATCCTTTCTGGGGTGGAATGCAGGAACTCTTAAGAGAACACAACAATATTGCACAAAATTTTAATGAAGAAGTGAAGAATTTCAGCAGAAATTTAGCTATAGAGAGTGTAATAGTCTATGCCAGAATTTGACCAAGATACTCCTTTTAGCGCACATATTAAAATGAAACAATTATTTAATAGACTCAGTTTTTAAGGCCAGAAGCAACCGTTCTTCTTCGAGTGATTGCTCATATCCATTCCAGTTAGGTGTGTGCACCGCACGTGCACATTCATCAGAAAACTTTTACCCTAGCAACTCAGTGGGCCGGCAGGTTGCCCCCTAGAGTGGCGCCGTCATGGTGCTCGATATATACCCCTGCTGGCCCACCCGCTCCTCAGTTCCTTCTTACCGCCCGTGTCGGTCGTTGGAACAGTGGAGCGCGGCTTAGCTGACCTCCACTTCCCTAGCTACTCGTAGTTCTCGTATATAGTTATGCAGTTATAATCCTTTTATATATATATTTTATAGTTATACGTTTTTTCTTTGCTAACATGGTTAGTTTAGTAATAGTTAGCGGGGTTCAGGAAGTAGCCCCTTCCCTGCACCCGGTGCCGGAGCCCATGCATGGCTCACCGGATTTTAAAATGGGCTCGGCCTGCCAGAAGCCGATGCCGAAGGGAGATCCACACGACTCCTGTTTGAAGTGCCTCAGGGAATCACACTTGACAGCTAAGTGCCCCATTTGCAAGGCTTTTAAGCCGAGAACAAAAAGGAGCGGGACTTTCACTTACCCCTCCACCTTTGGCACCGAGCGATGATCAAGCGGCTGGCAGAAGCGCCTCCTCGGCACCGGACCACCGTTACTGCCAAGGCCTTTCAGCACCGGCCGTCGCCAGCACCGAAGTTGACTCGGCACCGCTCCCTTCCTCAGAGGTCGAGAAAGCCTACAATTCCTGCTGGTGCCTGACGGCTCCCCGGCACGCGCCGTGGTTGAGCCCCCTGCTCCTGCTGCTTCCGTGCCACCTGCATCGCAGCCAGAGAGCTTGTCTAAGTCGGATTGCCCGGCACCGACACCTGCAGAGGCACCAATGACATCGGTACCATCGATTCCAGTCCCCCAGGGCCATTGAATCCAGTGCCTGACAGCTCCCCGGCACATGCCGTGGTAGAGCTTACTGCTCCCACTGCTTCTGTGTCAACTGCACCGCAGCCAGAGAGCTCATCTAAGTCGGATCACCCTGCACCGACGACGTCGGCACCGTCGATCCTGGTCCCACAAGGGCCCTCGAATCCGGTGCCTGACGGCTCCCCGGCACGCGCCGTGGTTGAGCTTACTGCTCCTGCTGCTTCCGTACCAACTTCACCGCAGCCAGAGAGCTCGTCTAAGACGGATCGCCCGGCATCGACACCTCTGAGGCACCGATGACGTTGGCACCGTCGATTCCAGTCCCACAAGGGCCGTCGAACCGGTGCCTGATGGCTCCCCGGCACGCGCCGTGGTTGAGCTTACTGCTCCTGCTGCTTCCGTGCCGACTGCACCGCAGCCAGAGAGCTCGTCTAAGTCGGATCGCCTGGCACCGACACCTACCGAAGCTCTGACGACCTCGGTACCGTCGATCCCGGTCCCACGAGGGCCGTCGAATCCGGTGCCTGACAGCTCCCCAGTATGCACTGTGGTTGAGCCTGCTGTTCCCTCCACGCCGGAGACATTACCAACGGCGAGGGATCTCATTGCCATGACAGAGTCGATGCTGCCTGACCCCGGCACCGCAGTGCGGGTAATACAGTCTCTTCATATGAACGTCCTCTGTCAGCACAGCAGAGCGGCACCGTTCATGATCATGGTCCCGCAGACGCTCCAGGTCCCGTCGGCACACCCGACACCACTTGCAGTCCCGGTGCTGTTTTCCTCATCGGTACTGGTCGCACTCTCTGCACCGGTCGGTATCCCGTTCGCCGACCCGCTACTATCGGCATCGTTCCGACTCCCGGCACCGCGACAGGTACCGTGACTCCCGTAGCCTCTCCCCGAGCCTCGAGATCTCGATCGACCTCCCAGCACCGTTCTGGTTGCAGGTCTGGATCTCGTTCCAGGTACCGGTACGCCTCCCGGTGCCAGTCCCCGGTGCCAAGTTAGGCAAGGTCCGATAGAGTCAGAGACTCTGCCCATGCCTTTTTTTAGTACCTCCATGGCCATCCAGACACGCATCCGTGTCATCCCACATGCGCAGATCTTATGCTCAGGACCACGATTCTGATACGCCCCCCGACAACCTGAGGTGGAGGAGGTCCCAAAGGTAGAGGACCCGGTATGGGGCCCTCTAAGGGGTACGACTACTCGTCTGTCCGCTCTCCTCTCTGCTCTCTAGTCTTTAAGTCTGTTAAGGAGAGGTATTGGCATGGCCAGCTGGCGCCAGCCCAGAAACCAAAGGAGGCTTGGCGAATGAACCTACTTGGCCACCAGGTGTACTCTGCAGAAGCCCTGCAGCTCTGGGTAGCAAAGCAACAAGCCTTGCTTAGCTGCTATAATTATAGCACCTGGGTGAAGGTAGTTTAGTTTATGGAGTTTCTCCCTCAAAACTCCCGCCAAGAGTTCGCTGCCGTCTTGGTGGACGTGGGAAAAAGGTACCCAGAGCGTCCCTCCAGGCCTCGTTGGACGCAGCAGACTCAGCAGCCAGGACTCTGGCCTTTGGTGTCGCCATGAGGTGCATCTCATGGCTTCAGGTTTCAAACCTCCGGCCGGAGCTGCAGTATGCCATTCAGGATTTACCTTTTGTTGGTAAAGGCCTCTTCTCGGCAAAGACAGCCCCAGGCTGCGAAGCCTATGGACAATAGGGTCCTAATGCGCTCTCTCAGCATGCATATGCCAGCGACCAAACGCAGGCCTTTCCGTCCCCAGACGCCATACTCTGTGCCTAGCCAGAGACAGGACTTTGGCAAACGGCGAGGCCAAAGTGGTCACAGACGAACGTCAGGACCCCTAAAGAGCCAAGGTCAAGGTCCCTCGCAATTACCACTGGGACCAAAGACGAACCTTCCAAGGTGCGCCTGAGGGCAGTGTACCAGTCACAGGCCGGGATCCCAATCCCGCTTTCTCCTGGTGTGGCCCCAGTTAATTTCAGATCGCTGGGTCCTGCGCACAGTGGAGCATAGGTACCACCTCTAATTTGTTCCAGCCCTGTCCCCCTTCAGGGACCCCTCTCACGAGCAATTCCTCTTACAAGAGGTGCAGACGCCGACTGACGAAAGGGGCAAGGGGGTCTACTCCCGTTATGCCCTAATCCCCCACTCGAACGGAGGTCTCAGACCTTCCTAGTCCTGCGCGGACTCAACCAGTTTAGGATAAGGTTGAAGTTCCACACGGTATCCCTGGGAACCATTATTCCATCCTTGCCTCCTGGGGGCTACTATGCCGCCCTCGATATGAAGGATGCGTACTTTCGCAACACCATCTTCCCTCCGCACAGGAGATACCTCCGCTTTGTAGCCAACCGTCAGTACTTCTGGTTTACGGCCATAGTCGCCGCCTACCTTCGGTGATGTCGGATATGCGTTTTTCCGTATCTGGATGATTCGCTTATCCGAGGAGACTCCGAGACACAAACCACTCAGCACGTGGGCATCGTCACGATCTTATTCACAGGTCTAGGCCTGATGATTACTATAGAGCAATCCACTCTGGTTCCCACGCAGAGGTTGGACTTCCTACGGGCTATCCTGGTCTCCGACCTAGCCGGAGCCTGCTTATCACATCTGCGGTTTTAGGCGATGGCAACAATCATCCGAGGTCCGCAGACTTTCTCAATGACCTCGGCTCGCACTTGTCTCAGTCTCCTGGGTCCATGGCTGCTCGCAAGTTTGTAACCAAACACGCCAAGCTCCACCTCCGTCCTCTCCAAATCCGGCTCACCTCGGCGTACCACCCGGACAGGGAGCCAATGGTCATGGTAGTCACCTTTCCCTCGAGCACCTTAGGCTCCCTAGAGTGGTGGCTAACTCCCTCCCTGGTGTGGGCAGGGATGCGGGTCCATCCGCCCCAGCCCTCACTGCCCCTGACGACGGACGTGTCATCTCTCTGCTCGAGTGCTCATGGTCACCTCCGAGCTTAAGGCCTTTGGTCTTCTTTGGAGTTGGCATGCCACATCAATGCCCCAAAAATGAGAGTAGTCCGCCTGGCGTGCCAGGGGTTCCAGCGGCAGCTGCGAGGCCGTGGTATCTCGGTGTGTACAGCCAACACAACGGCCATGTGCTTCATAAATAACCAGGGAGGGACATGGTCCTCCCCCCTTTTGTCAGGAGGCCATCCATTTCTGGGACTTTTGCATGGCCCACTCGATGGAGCTGGTGATGTCCTTTCTCCCAGGCGTTCGGAACGCCTTGGCGCTTTGACTCAGCAGGTCTTTCCTGTCTTACGAGTGGTCACTCTGCCCCATGTGAGGCGTTCTGCTTTCCAGAAGTGGAGATTTTTCCTCACATAGACCTGTTCGCTCACCACGAGAGCAGAAAATGCCAGATGTTCTGCTCCTTCCAAGGTCTCTCCTCGGGATCGATCTTGGACACATTCCTGATGCCTTGGAAAGGCCAACTCCTTTATGCCTTCCCACTGTTCCCACTGGTTCATTAGGTCCTACTCAAACTCCGCAGGGGCAAAGCGCGCATCATCATGATCACTCCAGCGTGGTCCAGGCAGCACTGATATACCACGTTGCTCAGCCTGTCAATAACCGATCCAATTACCCTGCCACCCCACCCAGACCTCATCACTCAGGGCCACGACAGGCTTCGTCACCTGGACCTGCAGCCTCTTCGCCTCACGGTGTGGCTGCTGCATAACTGAGCCGGGGTGACAGGAAGCCTTCCACCTGGTCAACGTACCGGGCCGAGTGGAAGCGTTTCTTCTACAGATGCAATACGCTCGATCTTGCTCCTACTGAGGTCTCAATCCCCTCTATTTGGCCTGCCTCTGGCCTTCAGCGGCAGGACCTGGCGGTATCATCGCTGAGGGTACACTCGGCAGCCATCTCTACCTTCCAGCTAGGCTAAGGTGGACGTTCCGTGTTCTCACACTCTATGGGTTCGAGGTCCCTCAAGGGCTTGGAGCGCTTCCACCCTCAGGTGCGCCGCCCAGCCCCAACCTGGGACCTCAACCTAGTTTTAACCAGACTTATGTCTCCCCCATTCGAGCCGTTCGCGACCGGCCCTCTGCTATACCTGTCTTGGACGACAACTTTCCTCGTAGCTGTTACATCAGCCAGACGAGTCTCCGAGCTCAGAGCTCTTACTGTGGTTCCGCCGTACACTAGGTTTCACAAAGACAAGGTGCAGTTATGACCACACCCGGCTTTCCTCCCTAAGGTGGTTTTGGCCTTTCATGTTACCCACAGCTCAAAGCAATGGGCCCAACAATTGCACTCCCTGGACATCTGTAGAGTGCTCGCATTTATATTGCGCTGACAGAACCATTTTGTAAGGTGCCCCAGCTCTGTCACGGTAGCAGACCAAAGGGAAGGCTTGCTTGTTTTCCTCTCAGAGGATCTCATCTTGGGTGATGGCGTACATCCGCACTTGTTATGATTTGGCTCATATTTCCCCAACCCACATCACCGTGCATTCTACCAGGGCTCAGGCTTCATCTGCCGCCTTGCTGGCTCGTGTTCCTACCCACGAGATCTGTCGCGCAGCTCCATTGGTCCTCGGTCCATACCTTTGCTTCGCAGTGTGCCCTGGTTCAACAGTCAAGAGATGCTGTAGCCTCTGGCTCAGCAGTTTTCATTCTGCCACATTTCACTCCGACCCCACCGCCTACGTAAGGCTTGGGATTCACCTAACTGGAATGGATATGAGCAATCACTCAAAGAAGAAAAGACGGTTACTCACCTTTGTAACTGTTGTTCTCCGAGATGTGTTGCTCATATCCATTCCACACCCGCCCTCCTTCCCCACTGTCAAAGTAGCCGGCAAGAAGGAACTGAGGAGCGGGTGGGCCGGGAGGGGTGGATATCGAGCACCATGACGCGCCACTCTAGGGGATGACCTGCCGGCCCACTGAGTTGCTAGGGTAAAAGTTTTCCGACGAATGTGACGCGCGGCGCACACACCTAACTGGAATGGATATGAGCAACACATCTCGGAGAACAACAGTTACAAAGGTGAGTAACCGTCTTTTATGATCATCTAGGCCAGTGATGGGCAACTGTGGTCTGTGGGCTGCACGTGGCCCATCAGGTTAATCCTCTGGTGGGCTGTGAGACAGTTTGTTTCCATTTGCATGACTGCCTGCAGCTCCCAGTGGCCGTGGTTCACCGTTCCCAGCCAATGAAAGCTGCAGAAAGCAGTGTGGACCAAAGGGATATGCTGACCGCTGCTTCCTGCAGGTCGCATTGGCCAGGAATGGCAAACCAAGGCCACTGAGAGCTGCGGGTGGCTGTGCAAATGGAAACAAACTGTTTCGCAGCCCACCAGACGATTACCCTTATGGGCTGTGTGCGACCCGCAGGCCACAGGTCACCCACCGCTGCTCTGGACTGACTTCCTGCATAACACGGTCCATAGAAATTTACTAAGTGATTCCCACAATAAGTCCATAACTTCTGGTTGAGCTAGAGCATACATTTTTTTTTAAAAATCTAATCATGATATAAAGACATTAAATGATGGCTAATCCACCAGATCCCCAGTAAACTATTAAAATGCATGTCTTATTTCTAATCTGAATTTGTCTAGTTTCAGTTTTGAGCCATTAGATCTTGTTATGACTTTGTGTGCTGGATTAAAGAGACTTCTACTGTCAAAAATCTTCAAATCGTCTCTGCATGTAGGTGATCAGAAACTGTGATCAAGTCTCCTATTAACCTTCACTCTGATAAATTAAATAGATTGAGCTTCTTTAAATTGCCACTGTAAAATAGAGGGTTTTTTTAGATCTCAGTAAATTCTTGAACCCTTTCCCACTTCAAATTATTCTGAAATCTTATCCCATTTTAATCTTCTGAACTCTTTCATAATTTCTAATTTATCAATACCTTTTTAGAGTGTTTCACATCAACATTGGACATACTATTCATCTAATGACCTGACTGTTGCCATAAACAGTGGTAATAACATCTCCCTGCTTCTACTTTATATTATACATCCAAGGATCCTCTTTGTTGTCTGAGGTACTGCATGTCATTGGGATCTTTAATTATGGCATGGTGATGTCCCACACAAAAATCAGTACAGACAGTAGAACACTGGCCCTAAAATGTGTTCTGTAGCAGTTCAGGACCTGGGTCCAGTAGTGACGCAGAAGAAAGAATGCCTCTTCCTGAATCATCAACTCTCTTGCACAACTGGAACAGGAGACCTCCAAAAATACCTGTGTAAATATTCAGCCCAACCTTACTGAACTTGTGAGATCTGACATGGTTACACCCCAAGCTAGTATGGCTGCAGGACATTATTTGACAGGACATCTCTAGAAAACTAGAAGAAAAATGTATGAATTAGAAATGGAACACAAACTGGGAACTAATGCCAAGGCTACCAGCTCAAGCCAGTTTTCTTAGTGGCCATCTTATTGCACAGGCTCATACACCTACATCAGAATACCATTAACTTTCTGAGCAATTCTATACTATCAACCAGCATTTTATTAATCAATAAATGCTTATACCCAGGGGTTTGGCAACCTCTGGCACCTGGTTCGCAAGGGTATGAACCATGGCGGGCTGGGTCAGTTTGTTTGCCTTCTGCGTCAGCAGGTTCGGCCGATCGTGGATCTCGCTGGCTGCGGTTCGCTGTCCCAGGCCAATGGGGGAGGCGGGAAGCTGAGGCCGGCACATCTCTCGGCCAGTTGCCTACCCCTAGCTTATACTAATCAACTGTTTCTCTCCTGTTTGCTTCTCTTTGGACTCTTCAAAGAAGAAATAAAACTTCTATGCCAGATTTTAAAGGTATTTAGGCACCACAGAGCTCATTGTTGTAATGCCTAAATGATTTAGGGGCCTAAATATTTGCATAAGAAATTTAAGAATTTAGATGCCTAAATCACAAGAATGTCAATGGCTTCTTGTGATGGGGTGTACTGACCCCAATCTGGTGAGGTGAGGGTTAAAGAGCTGCTCTGGGCCCAAGAGGCCACACCCCCTCACCTTTGCTGGGCATGCGCCTCGTGGAGCAGCAGTTTAAAAGGGGCAATTAGGCTGAGTCTGGGTCGACCACAGAGGAAAGCAGTAGGGTGCAGAAACCTGCTGGGAAGCTGTTAGGGCTCCATGCCACCAGGACTGATCCTCATAGCCAGCCGCTGGAAGCCTATCAACCTGTGGAAACCTGTCAATCACAGGAGTTGAAGGTGATGACTTGCCATTGCCAATTGAGGAGACTGAGGAGACGGCTCTGTGGGAAACACAGGAAGGACCCAAAGTCCAGCCCAAGATGTCACCAGAGGGATGGGAATGAAGGTAGGAAGTGATCCAGGAAGTGTGTTTAGGGGTATCAGGCCCTAGGCCCTGTACAAGGGCTACTGTCTTCAAGGACTCCGGAATGGAACCCAGTGGAGTAGAGTGGGCCAGGGTTGCCCTACCCCCATTCATACTCCCCAATGGGTGATACTACTCTGAGATATTGATCAGCCTTCAAATGCTTACCAGTGAGCAACACTAACCAAGCTGTAACTGGCAAGGAAACCAACCCTTGGAGTCTCACCAAGAGGTGTTACACGCCGGTAGTATTACCCTTAGTTGATACTACTGGCCCAGACCACACAGCCAACACTCCAATACTCCCACATTCCTAAATCCTTTTTGAAAATTATTCTTAGGCTCTTAAATCAATTAGGTGTTGCAACTACGAGTACCACAATGCCTAAATACCTTTAAAAATCTGGGTTCTAATCCATTATTGCTAAATCTTCAATACAACCAGGATTTGAAAGGCAACCCATGACATTTTTCTTGTTAGAAGTTTAACATCTATCTGTAGATTTCAATATTTTAATGCAACACATTTCCAAGAGACAGACGGGTAGCCGTGTTAGTCTGGATCATGTATCCAACGAAGTGGGTATTCACCCACGAAAGCTCGTGATCCAAAACGTCTGTTAGTCTATAAGGTGCCACAGAATTCTTTGCTGCATTTCCAAGAGAATGTGCTCAGATACATCAGTGATGGATATTTTTAAAGTGCACAGATAGAGACCATGGTGGAAATGGGGCTCTGAATCTTATAAAGCACATAAACATGGTTTTAACTTTAAAACTATTCACATCAGTGGAACTACTCATGCTTTACTGGATCTGGACCTCAGATTCCAATCAATCATGTGCTTGAAAGTATGTGTTTGCAGAACCAGGGCCTAAATGTTGAAGTGACTGATAGAATCTTGTCCCAGAACTGAAAGTGAGTCTACCTGCTATTTTTACTGCTCATATTCCTAAACAGGTCTGTACATAAAGTACATCTGGAGAAATGGCTGTGTTCACTTCCTATGCTATCCACCTGGCAGAATGTAATGTAGCATCTGTCACTCCAGATGACCTCCTGCTCCAGGGCTTAGTGTCACATTCGGCTAAAAGTTTAGTCTATGTGTCTTTAATCATAAAATCTCTCCTGTAAAATCATCCTTCACTTTCTAGCATAAGCATTGCTTACCTTAATGTTGGTGTTGCTGCTTGTATTCAATATCTATTGGTCTCCTTCTTTTTTCCTCCATCTTAATAAGAGGTGTGTTTTTGTAGCCAAGCTCTTGAGCACATGAACAACATAAAGATGAGGCACTCTTGGCCCTGGGAAAAGTTGAAGAGCTTGAACAGCTGTGGATGGGATAAAAACAATAGCTTCAAAATTCCGAACGTTCTGTACAAAAGATCTAGAGGAACTGTGTGCTGCATTAAAATGCTCTCCCCTAGGAGCAATAGGTTTCACAAGAGTAGTCATCAGGCAACTCTCCATAGGATCGCTTCTGTTTACTATGATGGTTAATTTGAATGTACATCTATAAAACCCACCTCTAACATTCTGGTATATTATTTGTGGTTGCAAAGTAGCAAGGTACTATCAAAAGAAAGAATCCCAATAATGCTTTAATCTGTGGCCCCAAACTATGAATCTGATTACAGTTTAATATGACAACATTTTAGGTCCAGTACATACAAATTGTGAAATTTTTTGAGGATTCCGAACAAGTATGTATAGATATATATATAGCCAAAATTTCATCTTAAGTTATATTTGTATAGTTCAACATTCTATGAAAGCCTTAAGGTATGTTCATGGTTAAGGCTTTATATATACATTTCAATAATAAAAGTGCCAAATTATGCCAGCCTCATTTACATTAAATTTTAATATAAGCCTCATCCATAGGGCCAGCTCCAGGGTTTTTGCCACCCCAACCAGCAAAAAAAAAAAAAAAAGAAGAAGCCGCGATCGCGATCTGCAGCTCTACCGCTGCTGCTTTGGTGGCTGGTCCTTTGCCCCCAGACGGAGTGAGTGACCCGCAGCTGAATTGCTGCCGAAGACCCGGATGTGCCGCCCCTCACCGTTGGCCGCCGCAAGCAGCTGCTTTTTGGGCTGGTGCCTGGAGCCGGCCCTGCCCATTCTACAAAATTTCATGTACATGATTTCCTCTATGCATTGAAAGTAGTCCAATAGAAGTCAACTTACAAAGCATAAAACTAAACATGTGCATTGTCTTTGCAGCATCAGGGCCTTAATTCCTGGGAGCTACTTTTAACTCAGTTTGAGCAAGAGTAACAAAATCTGGCCCTAATTTAACAGCACTTTTATTAGCAGGCTACCTTTGTACAATGCTGCTTCTAACCAGAATGCATGAAATATATTGTGACAAACAAAACAAGAAATTCCACATGCAACAGCAGATTGCACATTTTGAGAACAAATTTACTATTTTGCATATGCAGTTTAAGTGCATTTTCTTTTAAAAAATGTAGCCCTCTTTTAAAAACAAACAAACACCAAACCCTCAAATATTTTCTACATACAATATGATTAGGGATAAACTATGTCTGTGCTGTGCACTATCCTAATGATGAAGGCAACACTCCCATAAAAACTCATTTTGTGCCCATCTCACCTCCAAAAGGAAACATTTCAGTCAATGGACAGTGGAATTATTCTGTCCATCATCTAAAACCAGCTCAAACTAAGTACAATGCATAAGTCTTTGCAGGCTAGATTGGAGCCAGAGTTTGCATACAAAGATTCCTTCAGCCCAAGGAAACTGTTATTTAGGAGATATTTGAAAGCATAAAAATGGAAACAGTACTAATTGAAATGTTTTGCTGCATTGACCTAACATCTAAATTGCCTTTCTTACTTTTATATACATATGGGGCAAGTCTCCTTGCAGGGTCCCCCAAATGCACTCTCTTTCAGTAGACTTAGCATCCAACTGCCTGTGCAACCACCTCAGTAGAAAAAACATATTCCTCCTTTGTAAAGGAAAAATCATAGCTGGATTCAACACAGATGTTATGTTGTGACTTTTGCTGGGGCCATTAGCAGGTTCCCAACTATCCTGCACATGCTCAAAGAAGTATATAAAGCAAAAGCTTCCAATACTAACCCTACTTTCAAATGGAAAGCATATGGGAGGCAGTGGTAATCCAAAGGCTGCTGAAGTTAGTGGGAAAAAAATCCCATTAGTGTCTTTGGATCAAACCCATGGAGTACAATGAAAAAGTATTCATATGTTGTTTGGTTGCCCCTCAGCTGGACCTGAGAAGATAAGAAAAGTTATTTCTAGAGGCTGCTTCAGAAACCTTGTTCCAGACCATATTCATTTCCTGTAAAAAATTTTTTTTATAGATATGAGGCTGGAATGTAGATTAGCTAAAAACATTAAGATTTAAATCACTATTAGTATTACTGTGTAATGTTACTATATGGATGTAGGTCTGGAATGGTCCTAGAGGAAGCATTTTGTCTGCCTGGTTATATATTTAATTATGTAAAGTTTACTTTTGTATACTCAGTTTAATGCATAATGGGCCAAATAATGAGAAAGAAGGTAAAGGAAAATTGCTATATTTCACAACCATTTTGTTAGCAGTGGTCAACTTTGATCTGTCAAAAACAGCAGCTACAAATGGAGGCTGCTAGACAAAGTCTGAATACTAAAATCTTTTCCCAACAGATCAAGCTCTCTCCTGGACATTCTTTTCTACATCTAATTGATCTAGAAGTTATGCTCTCAGCAAGAGAAAGTTCTCTATTAAACACCTTTCAGATGAAGGCTGTATTGTCATATACATGAGAAAGGTGGAACAGGTGTGGCTATTACTGTGAAAAGAATTTTTTTTTTAGTTAAGTGAGACTGTCCTTCTTTAGAGAATGTATATGTCTGATACTGGGGACTAGCTGCAATTATTGTTATACATGCTGTAGATGTGTAACTTACTTATAAAATCCCAGTTGGGCACTGTTTTTAATTGGAAATATCTGTGCTGAAACAGAATTCAGATCTCAAGTGCAAAACATGTGATTACTTTATGTTCTGCATTGAATTTTAATCTGTCCAAATTCATTGCATAAATATATAGAATATATATAACATGCTACTACTTCTCCATAATATGTGGAGCCTGCCCAATTTTAGTATTTTATTCATATATGGTAAAGACATGGATGAGCCAGGTTAAAGCACTACTACCTACCCAATTACTATATTATTGAAAACTTCCACTATATCCAACCCTCAGCAAAAATGTTGGAATAATCCTATCAGAGCTGAATTGAACCCATTCACTGCCCAGAGAACTAGATAAACAATGATTCCTAATCTGTGGCTTAAGTTAACCCTGGGTTAAACCTACCTCATATTTCCTAATATTCTATCCGGTTTTCAACAGATCTATATTTATGCTAAATAGAGCTCTTCAGACACTCTGGCTCATAGCCTAGTTCAAGAATAACTCCTTTGTAGAGAGACATTTTTTCCGTAGAAACATGTTTACTAGGATTGGCCAGAAAATAAGAAGTCACATTTTGGCTTTGTTTCCTTTCTAATGCAGAATGAAACCAATAGCTTTTGAAAGGGAAGGAGGAAGAGAGAGAGACCAGAAAAGCTAATGGCCCAGTATATAGGTGTCCTTGGTTCAAGTCCATGGCCTGAATTGAGCAGACCAGAGGCTTGGACCTAGTTCTCCTACAACCTGGATGAATGCTCCAGTTAACTATTATGGATTATTGTCCCTTTGACTAAAAATTCCACCCGACTGAAGGAATGGTTTCAACAGACTGGCATTTTCTGACAAAAACAATTCCTGGCCAGCCACATTGTTTACCAAGTTTCCCTATGGTCTTCCACATGCAATTTTACTGGACTAAAGGCACATTTGCCTCCACAACTGCTGCATTTATCAGAAGTTTGTTCTAGTTTGTGTGGTCAAGAAGAAATCCAACTTCATTATCCACAGACAATACTACATAGACCCATCTAATTTAAGACTGCCTTTGTCCACTTGGAGAATAGACATCATTTACATCAAGGAAAGTTATTTCTTCACCAAAAAAATAAGTCAATATCAAATGCCCCACTCCTCACTGGTGTTCTGTTTTCTGATTGGTTTGATATTGATATACTCCTGCAAGGTATGTCTTGTGGATAACCTCTGTTAGGAGGTTTTGTGTTTTGTAGCTAAAAATATATTGGGCCATTGATGTCAGTGGAGTTACACTGATTTACACCAGCTGAGGATCTGTCTCCTCTTCAGTTAGCTGAAGTGAAACTCTGTCATATCTTTAATTTCCTTCCATCCAAGTAATCCTCACTCCAGTTGGAATGACATTCAGGCTGAGAATGCTAACAGAACTAGAGACTATCTGAATAGGGACTCAAAAAGTTTAATATTTCATTGGTTACTTATGCCTGTTTAAGTGTGACAGAGGCAAGAATGCAAGTGTCTACACTACAAAATGAGCTTATCCATCAGAGAAATACCATTTATAGGTAAAGAAAATTATCTCTCCTCCTCTCCATCTCTCATAATGTAGCTGAGCTTGAAATGTACAGATTTCTTTCTTCTTCCTATCTATTGAAATTTTTGAATATTCTTTTAAATCTCACTGTCTCTGTTGGCTCTTCATCTTTTTGTCACCATCTGTTCAGATATAACAACTGTATCTCAAACATTGAGCATGAATTCCATCTTTTCCTTCTATTGTCTACTGCTAACTAGCTGTTAAGTAGCCATACACAATGAATGAGAAGGAGCTCCATTTGATTATTCCATTTTTCTCCTGGAAAAAATAGCTTCTCTATTATATATAAATTTCATAACTCATCACTGGATGAGAATAAGTAATGAGCTCTACATCCACAATCTATTATTAAATCCATATTATTAGAGTACAATACATTTAGAGTGGGAGATTAATTAACAAATATTCTTATACTTATTATAATAGTTTGTGTGTGACTTATAGATTTCAATTATATAATAAACCAATCATCCTGCTAAAATAAATGACCAGCTGAAAACTAAACCTTGGTGCTCTCATGGCATAGACTGGAAAGACCCCAAATCTCCTTGAATGTCAGCCATATAGGGTGGTCTACTAGGTGATGGAGAAATACAAACAAAATACCTGGGACTTATTTTCCACTGCCTCGTGCCATGTGTGGTCACTTACTCCTGTGCAAAATGCTACCAAATCAAAATGTCATCGTTTTTGCACACAGGAAAATGAGTACAGAAGGGGGAAAACACTAGAGAATCTGGTTTCCTATCACTTGTTTGTAGATTCTTGTCCTCCAGCAGAAAGGAAAGCCATTGACTTCAGTAGGACATAAACACAAGCTTACATGCTTCCGTGTTTTGGGGCCTATGCTTGGCAGTACATGTGTGTGAGATTAGACCTTACAATTGCAGCCCTTCCTCTTTAGCTCATTGCATCGAAGTCCATGACTCAAGGGTCATTCCCCATGCTTTTTTCCCCCTGCAACCATTAAATAGTGCAGTTTTTATAAGTTGTGGGCTGAGTACAGGACTCTGAGTTTTAATTCTGGCTTGGAAAGTAAGGCCAGGGCCAACTTATTTAAACTCTCTAGGTATGGTTCTCTATTTCTTTGCAGTTTGTGTAGTCATTTACATCTGTGGGAAAATGAGCATAGAGAGCGTGTAAGACATGACCACCAGTACAAATGAGTGAAAAATACTGATTTGGTGGCATTTTACATGTCACCTTCACTTTCCACATTTGTGAATGCTTACAAGACATGCAAGTCATTGTAGAATCAAGTCCTCTGTCTCAATCTGATGATTGATCAGAAGATTTATTTCCAAGTCCTGTGATCAGTTCAATCCTTTTCTTATAAAAAAGGACTTCTAGTATGATAATAGCTCAGAGTAGAGTTTCTTATTAGTATGTTTCTTACCCTTTAATACTGGTTACTTAGGTTTCTTATGTCACTGTTTCTTTTTCCCTAGGAACTATGTGTACAAATTGTCTCTTCCACAGAAGAAACATTGTTCTTATTATCTGTCTGTCACAAGGGAAGAACAACAGGAGTGGAAACAATCCCAGATTTTTCAAGCACCAAGGGACAAATTCTTCATAGTCCTTAACAGATTTACATACATTTTTACCACTTGTGTTTCTTAAATTAAAAAAAAGTATCATTAAAAATAAGCTTTATGTTTTCTTCCAAAGAAACATAAAATTAAAAAATTAGAAACATTTGTCTTTCTATAGCAGCTTAAATGAAATTTTTTTTTAAAAGAAGAATTTTAGGATACTTGTGAAGATTCCGTCTTAGCAGTGCCCAGTCATTTAGATTGTCCTCTTATGGATCTATTCAATAATAAATATTTTCCAATTTCTAATTAAATTGTCTCTGCACCCAACAGGTTTCCTTAGCGTGAAAAACCCAAGCTGACCACCTCCAAACCGGTTATGTGGATTCATCAGAATTTTCTTTTTTACAGTTCCCTTCATAGGTAAGTAGGTAGGTAATTTTGGGGTGTAAAGCTGGAGTAGTACACAATCAGTTACAAAAGTGGACACAGCCCCAGGGTAAAAATAAATAACCTTGCACAGTATTTTTTTATATTTAAAATATTATCACTTACTCTCTTGCCAATAGGGAATTTCCACTATCACATCAGTGCCCTATTTAAGTAGCTTTGATTAATATGAATTGAATTTACTATGGTGAATCTTGAAATGGCCAGGATTTACTGGTCTGATTGGTACTGTAGATTGTCTTCCAGTACTCACCTCCACTGGAATGATGTATTAAGGCTTTTGTGTACATATAATTGAGAGACACAATGTAGCCCACGCATCTCCGATATTTTCTATCACTCAACTTCTGCATATAGAGCTAAACTGTGAACCCATTATTCCCACTGGTATGCAGTCATTCATACGAGCTGGCCCACTGATGGGAGAGCCAGAGGGAATGAAAATTTCATAATCTAGCCCAGAGCAAATAGGGGTAAGAAAGGTCATATTCTTTGTTTCATTGCTGATGAGAGAAAAGCACTAAAGAGCTAATGGAGCATTCTTAGATTTCCAGGATTTTTAAACTCAGTCAGGTAGAGGATTTATAGATATGCAGCTGAAGAGATCTGAAGAGCTTCTAACACCTGCAGCTACTGAGACACTTTGTTGCAGAATAAAGTCCTCAGAGAGCTGTTTTCTTCCACTTGTCTTTAATCATTCTTCTGTTTTCCCCTAATGAAAAGTAAATAAAGGTGCTACTTGCATTTCATTCCTTCCCTTCCAGGTATGTCACTTGCCATGTGACAGTGGCAAAGAGGCACAAAAAAAGTTGTTTTCTTCTCACATTTCACAAGATGCTTTACTAGGATAAGGAAAACAATATTATCCCTAAAGCTATTATTTTCTCTCTTTCTCTGCTTCACAGTTGAGCTAATGTTAGAGCTTTCCCTAGTTTCCCTCTTGCCTGGCTTCCTACTGCAGTTTTAAAGAAAAAAATCCTTGCCTTTCTGGTTCCATTCTGGTTCCAGTAATATGTGTATCTTCCAAGATGCTATTATTGGTTGTTGTTTTTTTCAAGAGGCATGCCTGCGCACCTCTAAGGATTTTTACTTCCTTTACTTTTAACTTCAGGGCCTTATTGACAAATCCCATTATATTGAAATGTCCCTTTCTAAAGTTTAGTGTCACTGTTTGCTTTTTTGGTCTTCTACTTCCTCTCCCCAAGACACTGAGCCTAAATATATTATTTTTGCTATTACTTAATGGCTCAGCTACTCTCTTTTTGAATTAGCTCTTGTGTGGCACTGTACTTTAAGACAAGAATAGCCTCTTGTGTGCTCTAGAACTAGTTGTTCCAAGAAGCAATTCTCAATAATATGTCTCTAAAGCTTGTCCCATTGCGCTGTCTGACTAGTTTATTCATAGATTTTAAGGCCAGAAGGGACCATTAGATTATCTAGTCCAGGGATCGGCAACCTTTGTCACACGGCTCACCAGGGTAAGCACCCTGGTGGGCTGGGCTGTCTTGTTTACCTGCCATGTCTGCAGGTTCGGCCGATCACAACTCCCACCGGCCGAAGTTCACCACTCCAAGCCAATAGGGGTGCAGGAAGTGGTGGCCAGCACATCCCTTGGCCCACGCCACTTCCCGTAACCTCCATTGGCCTGGGATAGTGAACTACAGCCGGTGGGAGCCGTGATTGGCTGAACCTGCAGACACGGCAGGTAAACAAACTGGCCCGGCCCACCAGGGTGCTTACCCTGGTGAGCTGTGTGCCAAAGATTGCTGATCCCTGATCTACTCTGAAATCCTGTATATCACAGGCCATAGAACTTCATGCAGTAACTCATGCATTAAGCCCAATTATTTTTGTTTGACTAAAGCATATCTTCCAGAAAGCCACCCAGTCTTGATCTAAGTACATCAAAAGATGGAGAACCCACCACTTCCCTTGGCAGTTTGTTCTAATGGCTAATCACCCTCACAGTTAAAACAAAAAACATAAAACCTGCCTGATTTCTAAATTGATTTTTCTGTCTTTAACTTCCAGTCATTGCTTCATGTATGCCTCTCTCTGCTAGATTAAAGGATCCTCTAGTACCTGATATTCTATCACTGTAATCAAGTAAAATCCACATCATTTTAATAAACTAAATAGATTTTGCTCTTTAAGTCTCCCACTGTAAGGCCTTTCCCTACCTATCGATTCATTTTTGGTGAACTTTTTTGCATACTTATCACTAAATGTGGATAGTTGAAATCCCAAATATCAAAACATTTCTCAGATTTGCTCCCTGTGATGTCTTTCTCAACATTGTTCACTCCATTTATTTTCTTCATATAGAGGCCAGTAATAAGAATGTGATGTGAATACTATTAATGCTCGTGTCACACAGCAAGTCAACTGAGCTTGGAACCAGCTGAAAATGCCTCCTCTTTTTTTTGATCTGAGAAATTTGATCAATTTCAGTTATATGTAATGTCCTGGTGCAACTACATCCAATAAAATAGATACCCTTTTTCTTCATCCAGTTTCATCAAGATATCATCTCCTGGTTTATACTTGGGTAAGCTTCTAGGTGCATTCTGAGAGTTTCTGAGAGCTAATAAACACCGTTTGAGATTTGGTATATCAGGCTCCCATTCTTCAAGAAGTCGCTTACAGCAAAGATTTACTTAAAGATTGGAAATATTGCTCTGATCTGTCCACCCATGGGTAACTGAGCTGAACATAACTCTAGTGACTGCCATGGGAGTTGCCCAACAAAATGGCAGACATATTTTTGTCTTTTGTTGTAGAATCCTCTTAGCGAGTTGTTCTTTTTTCCTGTCTCTTTCTGTGAGGGTAATGAAGGCATAAAGCAAAATGCTTGAAATCATCCACTAGCTTGGAATTCAAAGTTGGCAAATTCCGGCCTGTTGTCAGTGACTACTTCTTCCAGAATGCCAAAATGAGAAAAAATATATATCTTTTCTGTGACTGTTGACTTGTAAGCCAAGTAGAAAACAGGATTTCTATAAATCCAAAGAAATAGTTAGTGGCAATGATAGAAATACATCCTGTTTCTTTATGCAGGGTATTATGCTTTTCTAACTCCTATTGGATAACTCTGAAGTTTCCTAATCATTTATACTATGACTTCATCTTGCAGTTTAGGTCCTGCCCTGTGTTGGACTATAACACAGATCTTAGTACTTGCTCCATCTTTCTGTGAAGCCATGGTGTCCTTCTGCATACTATCTAATGTCATCCTGCAAATACTATGGGACTGCAATATGATTGACACAGGTTCCCCTCACATTTCGTAGAGGCTACAGACTGCTTTGATATAAGTATCAAATTTATCTTAAAAATAATAGTATAATGGCTATTTTAATCCATTATGATTTCTGGGGGTGAAACTGACAGGCCACTCAAAATGTATTTCTAGATCACCCTTGCCTCTGGAGAATATGTGCGATCAGGAATGTTCCTTGTTAAGGTATCAATAACCTTAACTTCCAAGATGCCTATCATCATCATTTAATGTTTGTATTGCTGCATTTACCCACTGTGCTAAGCACTGTACAAACATATAATGAAAAGACAGACTCTGCTCCATACAGCTTCATAGGTTGCAATCTCATTAAATGCATGAGCAATGTTTGACGTCCATGGGTTTAGGGTCCAGATTTTCAAAAGGTGCACTAAAGATGCAGATAGATACCTAACACTTAGTGGGATTTTCAACTTCACCAGGGCATCTAATTCTCATCTATTTTAATAAAAATTAGGTGCCTAGGCTCTTCTGAAAATTCCAATAGGCCTTGGTGTCCTAAATAACTTTGGCAATCTGCCCATAGATCTTTACTTTTCATTAATGGTACAAAGGGTGTGTGGCCTTTCACTAGCTTGACATTTTCAAGAATCTGCAGATTTCTTTTGAGCTTCTCTTATTATGATATGTACCAGAAACTTTCATTTGGCCTGGCCTCTGAACCCAAAAGACATCTAGAACTACACGCTGCAGGCTTCCACTCATCTCCATGAAACCAGGATAGCACCTAAGGCTTGATCAACACATAGATTTTGACCATCATAACTATGTTAGTTAAGGGTATAAGTTTTTACCATATAGTTGTATCAGTACAACCCCTATTGCAATCAGTTATACTGTTATAAAGATACCTTACATTGGTATATCTAATTCCCCTTCCCATATGGTATTATAGTAGAATAATGACTTTTATATTGGCATAGCAGTATCTACAGGAGGGGGCTATTTTACCAATTTATACAGTACAGTTAAAGTGGTGCAATTTTCTAGGGCAGACTAGGCTTTAGATCAGGGGTCAGCAACCTCTAGCATGCAGCTCGCCAGGGTAAGCACCCTGGCAGGCTGGGCCAGTTTGTTTACCTGCCGCATCTGCAGGTTTGGTTGATTGTGGCTCCCATTGGCCACGGTTTACCGCACCATGCCAATGGGGGCTGCAGGAAGCAGCATGGGCCAAGAGATGTGCTGGCCGCCACTTCCTGCCATCCCCATTGGCCTGGAGCGGCGAACCGCAGCCTGTGAGAGCCACAATTGGCCGAATCTGCGGACGCGGTAGATAAACAAACTAGCCTGGCCCACCAAGGTGCTTACTCTGGTGAGCTGCATGCCAGAGGTTGCCGACCCCGCTTTAGACTATAAATAGCATGGCCTTTTTAAGGAAATGGTAAATATGAATTTGCTCCAGTGTGTTATCATACCAAGAAATAGCAGATGTTCTGATACATTTTAGGTGGTGTCAGGTGACTGGGACAAGGGTGGTCTAGTCCAGTGGTCAGAGCAGGAGTCAGGCTTAGTGGTCAGGACAGGCATTGGGAACCAAGGACTAGGGTCAGTGCTGGAGTCTGTGGTCAGAAGGTGGAGCCAAGGATCAAGCCAGAGATCAGGAACTGGACCAAACAGGATATCAGACCAACAGGAGTTCAAGGCAGAGGCATGACAGAGGCAAATCTGGGTGCAAGGCAGAAACAAAAAAACACAGGAATAGGCACAGTGTGGGCATGAGCATTGAGCAGCCAGTGAGGTGCTGCTGGCTTAAGAGCCAGCCTGCTGGCCTCTGCAGCCAATCAGGCATTATACAGAGGCTGATTTAAGTGATAGTTACATTCCACAGTTAGAAGTTCTGCAGTTTCATATTTGAGTTCCTTCAGAACAATAGGTAATACCATATGGTTGTGGTGACATATTAATGTTTAATTTCTTAATTTGTTCCAAAATCTCCTCTAGTAACACCTCAGTCTTGGACAGTCCCTCATATTTGTCATCTGAAAAGAATGGAAATCTCCTTCACATTCTCTGCAGTGAAAGCCAATGCAAAAAAAATCATTTAGTTTCTCTGCAATGGCCTTGTCTTTCTGGAGTGCTCTTGTAGCGCCTTGATTTTCCAGTGGCCCCACTGACTATTTGGCAGTCTTCCAGCTTCTGCTGTACTTTTAAAAAATGTTGTTAATCTTTGTGTCTTTTGTTAGTTGCTCTTCAAATTCTTTTTTGGCCTAATTATATTTTACACCTGACTTGCCAGAGTTTATGTTCTTTTCTATTTTCTTCAGCAGGACTTGACTTCTGGTTTTTAAAGGATGCCTTTTTGTCACTAGTTGCCTCTTTTACTCTGTTCTTTATCCATGGTGGCTGTTTGTTTTTTTGTTTTTTTTGTCCTTTTACTGTTTCTTTGTTTCTTTTCTTTTTGAGAGGAGGGAAGATACATGTAACTTGAGCCTCTATTATGGTGATTTTTAAAACTTCCCCTGCAGCTTGCAGTTTGATTTTTGTTTAGCTAGCCTCCTCATTTGTGTATAGTTCCCCCTTTTGAAGTTAATTGCTACTGTGATGGGTCTCTTTGGAATTTTCCCCCCTACAAAGATGTTAAATGTAATTACATTATGGTCGCTAATTACCTAGATCTTGTGCACCATTTAGGACTAAATCAAGAATTGCTTCTCCCCTTGTGGATTCCAGGACAAGTTGTTCCAAGAAGTATTCATTTATTGTGTCAAGAAATTTTAGCTTTGCCTTTCTTGCTGAGGCGACATATACCCAGTCAATATGAGGATAGCTGAAATGACTCATTGTTAGGTTTTCTGCCTCTATAGCAGCTCTAATTTCCCTGAGTGTTTCACAATCACAATCACAATCACCATCGTGGCCAGATGGTAGGTAGTATATCCCTACTGCTATATTCTTATTGTTTAAGAATGGGATTTCTATCCAAAGAGATTCTATGGTACTGATTGATTCATTTAATATTTTAATATATTTGGCACTTTACTTTCTTTCACATACGGTGGTATTCCCCCACCATCACTATTGCCATCCTGTCAGATGGTCAGCACTATCCCCTTTAATAAACCCTCCCCTAATGGAAGTCTCTGTCTGAACCATGTGCTCCTCCATACCTGTCAGCTTTCCTCCATCTCTTAGTTTTAAAACTCTTCTATGACCTTTCACATACAGTGCCACTTCCCTACCAGCACTGTCGCCATCCTGTCAGGTGGTCAGTAGTATATTCCTACTGTTATACTCTTCTTATTCAAGCATGTTATTTCTATCCATAGATTCCAGTTGTATCACTATTCTTATTTAATGCTTGGCACTGTAATTCACACGTCTTAGTATTTAGACTTCTTGTATTTGTATACAAGCACTTATACAATTTGCCAGTTTTTAGTTCTCTGCCTCTGTCATTTGATGCTTTCTCTTCAGTTTCTTCCTGTACTTTTATCAACATCTAGCCTCTCCTCTTTAAAAGGACATAGAGTATTCCCTTTAATAAACCCGCCCATAAGGAAAGTCTCTGTCCTAACCATGTGCTATTCCACATCTGCAGCTTTCCCTCATCTCATAGTTTAAAAATTCCTCTATTATCTATTTAATTTTACATATCAGATAATTATTTCTGTTTTGGTTTAGGTGGAGCCCACCCTTCCTGTATAGGCTCTTCCTTTCCCAAAAGGTTCCTCAGTTCTTAATAAACCTAAATCCATCCTCCAAACACCATTGTCTCATCCATGAATTGAGACCTCTTTCCTGGATCTCTTTGAGACAAGTCGATGCTTTCAGAACTGGTTGTTAAAGAAAGATGTATCATTGTATCAGAGGAAGTGCAGAAAGGCACCATCACAGAGAAGTAACCAGAGGTACTCCACCTTAGGAGACAGAATGCCTCCTGGAGTTCCCATACTGGCTGCACATTTGCTACTGCACTCCTTTGTAGGATGCAGTTTCCTTCTCCAGTACAACTGACCAGTTCTATGAACCAATGAATGGTGAGGGATGTAGCTATGGCTCTCACTTCTGACTACTTCTTCATGACCATTTTGGGAAACCAGGCACTCAGGGAAAGTAAAAACAGAGGAGCATCTTACCAATCAGGAAAACTATGTATTCCATGTTGGTCTTTATGTGGACTGTGTAAGGAGACTGTGATGGGTTTCCCCCGGAGGGGCCACCTGGCACTGGGGTACCAATGAGCCCCCTGACCCACCAGCCTGGCTCCTCTCACACTGTACTGCTGTGACAAGCTACAAAGTCTTCCAGTCTGCACTTTCACCAGCATACATACAGGGACACATCCCACTGCAGTTACAAGCAGGCTCTCTGACCAGCCCTGCATGGGAAAACTACTCCCAACCACACACCCCTTCTGGAGCATAAACCCAAAATTATACCGTCTTGTGGTGCACCTGAAACTGTACAGCACAGCGTACGCTCATGAAATTTGCACCCTCTCTCAGTGTGGAAAGGAATATGCAACAGCCTTTAGCCCCTGAGTCATGATTCCCACACACTGGTTTAGATAAAGCAAAAACAAGTTTATTAACTACAAAAGATAGATTTTAAGTGATTATAAGTGATCAAAGCAGATTACCTAGCAAATGAACAAAAATGCCAACTAAACTTAATATACTAATAGATTGGATATGAATAGCAGATTCTCACGCTAAGAGATGTTACAAGCAGGCTGGAGATTCTTCAGGGACAAGCTGCACTTGCTTTACAGCTTGGAATACCCAGGTGTTTCATTCACAGGCTAAAAATCCCTTTAGCCTGGGTCCAGCACTTCTTCCAATTCAGTCTTTGTTCCTCAGGTGTTTCCAGGAGCCTTCTTGGGTGGTGCGTGAAGAACACCAGATGATGTCACTCCCTCCCTTATATAGCTCTGGCATATGGCAGGAACCCTTTGTTTCAAAGCTTGGGTTCCAGATGGTCTGTGGAAAAATGCTGTCACCCCAAGATGTGGTCTCATCACATGTCCTTGCAGAGTCATAGCAAACATCACTCACAGGCTGTTTGGTGTGGTCACAGAAAGGCTCACCAGGTGGGAGATAAGCTTCCCCTAAGGCTACTGTTTTTTTTCCTAATGGCCCATTGCACTGACTATGCCTTTCCCCACCTACAATCTACACTGAAAGCATCTTCTCTAGTGGGTGTTACCCAGGTGTGACTACATTTGAAATACAGATACATAGTCAATATTATAACTCAGATACAAAAATGATACATGCATATATGTAGGATAATTCTATTCAGCAAATCATAACTTTCCCAATGATATCTCACATGACTTATATGGCATTAAAATACATTATAATTAATAATAAAATTGCTGTGAAGAATATGGGGTGCAGGGTCGCACTGTCTTCACTCCAGAGTTAACTCAAGTGATCAGCACCCAGGTTAGATTAGCTTTGCCCGGGTGTATTACTGTGTCCTTCCTGATTGTGCACGTGTGTGTGTGTGTGTGTGTGTGTGTGTGTGTGTGTGTGTGTGTGTGTGTGTCTAGGACAGGGATCCGCAACCTTTGGCATGTGACCCACCTGGGTAAGCAACCTGGCTGGCCAGGTCGGTTTGTTTACCTGCTGTGGCCAGCACATTCCTGGGCCTGCGCCACTTTCTGCAGCCCACATTGGCCTGGGATGGCGAATTAGTGGGAGCAGCGATCAGCTGAACCTGAGGACACTGCAGGTAAACAAATTGGCCCAGCCCTCCAGGGCATGGGTGGCAAGTTGTAGAATTTTGGTGCCCAGAACCTGCTCTCTCAACTCCACCCCCTCAAACTCCACCCCCACCTGCCTAAGGCTCTGGGCAGGGTTTCAGAGGGGAGGTCTGGGGTGCAGGTCCTGGCTGGGGATTAGGGTGCAGGAGGGGTTGCAGGCTTTGCTGGGCACAGGGTGGGTGTGCAGGAGGGGGTGAGGGCTACAGACTTTGGGACGGAGTTTGGGTGCAGGCTCTGGGCTGGTGGTGGGGGTGTAGGAAGGGGCAAGGGGTGCAGGCTCTGGGAGGGAGTTTGGGTGCTGGGTGCAGGCTCTGGGCTGGGCGTGGGGGCATAGGAAGGGGGAGGTGATGGACACTGGGGCAGAGGATCAGGGTGCAGGGGAATGAGGGTTGGGGCTGAGGATGAGGGATTCGTGCTGCAGGGAGGCTCAGGGCTGGGACAGAGAATTAGGGTGCAGGAGGATGAGGGCTCTGGCTGGGGATGAGGGGTTCATGATGCGGAGTGATGAGGGCTCAGGGCTGGGGCAGAGGGTTGGGGTGTTGGGTGAGGGCTGTGGGGCTGAAGATGAGGGGTTCATGATGCAGGAGGAGGCTCAGGGCTAGGGAAAAGGATTAAGGTGCAGGGGGATGAGTGTTGGGGCTGAGGATGAGGGGTTCATGGTGCAGGAGGGGGCTCAAGGCTGGGGCAGAGAATTAGGATTCAGGGGGATGAGGGCTGTGGCTGGGGATGAGGGGTTTGGGGCGTTGGAGAGGCTCAGGGCTAGGGCAGAAGGGCAGGGTAAGGGCAGTCTGCCTTGCCATTAGTGAATGGCAGGGGCTAGGACCCTGGGGCAGCAGACAGCAGTGCTGCCAGGAGCCGCTCTCTGGCAGCACAAGTAGGCAGGGGAGAGGCGCACGCTGCTCTCTGTCAGGCAGGGACGGGGGGGATGCAGGGGGAGGGGTGGAAGGCGGAGGCCGGGACCTGCTCCAGGCAAGGACGCAGCAGGGCAGGGGGGGGGGGAGACCCGCAGGGGCCAGGGCCCGATCCAGGCAGGGCCGGGGGAGAGACCCAGCTCCAAATATTGCTGGAGCAGGGCACCAGACCCTGAATATTCCTGGTGCTCGAGCACCGCAAACATATATAACCTGCCGCCTATGCTCCAGGGTGCTTACCCTGGTGGGCCATGTGCCAAAGGTTGCCAATCCTTGGTCTAAGACTTCTGGGGGCAACATGGGGCTTGGGCAGCAGGTTTGTTTAGTTGCAGTAAAGACTTCTGGGATCAGGCTGGAGTCCAGGCTCTAGAAACCTGAGAGATGGGAGGGTCCAAAAGCTTGTTCTGCAGCCCGAGCTCAGAGACTACACTGGAATGAAACAACTCTGCAGTCCATGTTCCATAAGCTGAGTCATCTGGCATGGGCTAGCTGCAGGTTTTAATTGCCAGTGAAGACATATCCTAAAAGGCAGCGAGTGTTAGAAGCAAAAGCTCATATCTCCCCACAGATCTATAACTAGACAGGCCTTTCACTGGATATGTTAGAAGAGGAGGGCACTGCTGAGCATGGCCTGATAGGGGAATGGCTGCATACAAGAGCATAAAAGCAATAATTTGCTGCTATATTTGATTTCCATAGTGTCTGAAAACAGATTAAATGGAATTCTAAAGCAGGCATAAACTTCCCTTCTTCTTCGAGTGATTGCTCATATCCATTCCAGGTAGGTGTGCGCGCCGCGCGTGCATGTTTGCTGGAAAAAATTTTTACCCTAGCAACTCCAGTGGGCCGGCAGGTTGCCCCCTAGAGTGGCGCCACTATGGCACTAGATAATACCCCTGCCGACCCGCCTGCTCCTCAGTTCCTTCTTACCGCCGTGTCGGTTGCTTGGAACTGTAGAGTGCGGCTTGCTGTCCTCCACGTACCTAGCTCTCCTGTACTCTGTTCGTAGTCGTAGCTGTAAATAGTTTTATAGATAGTTGAAGTAGTATATTAGTTAGTTGTTTATTATATATAGTTGTTTAACTTGTTCGCGGTGGGCCGTTGCCCTCCCGGCGCCTGGCACGGGCTCATGCCTGGTTCGCCGGGCTTCAAGCAGTGCTCGGCATGCAAGAAGCCGATGCCGACTAGCGATCCCCACGATGCATGCCTCAAGTGCCTGGGGGAATCGCACATCAGTGAGAAGTGTCGTATATGCAAGGCCTTTAAGCCTCGCACAAAGAAGGAGAGGGATCAAAGACTCCGCGCTCTCCTAATGGAAGCGGCACTGACTCCGGCACCAGCGGCACAACCGGCCACTTCTACTCCGGCACCAGACCGAGCCAGCACCGGCAAGACTCCCCGGCACCGTCCATCCCCGGCACCGGGAGCAGATCCAAAACCCTCGACATCTGCAACACCATCGAGGCAGGCTTGAGTGGAACGCCCCGCATCTACCTTGGCCGCGGGCACCGCCTGCAGGGCTGCTGTCGACTTCCGGGTCCGGAAGGTCCGTCGAGTCCCAGCCCCTCCTAGCTCCCCTTGAGATCAGGGGTCGAGCTGTTAGTCCCATCTACGCCGGAGACCTTTGCCTTGGCACGGGACTTGATAGCGCTCACGGAGCCATCGCAGCCTCAGACCACGGCACCCCCTGGACAGGTAACCTCCAGAGGCAAACCGATGCTGAGAGCACTGTCTCCGGAGTCCCGGCACCGATCGCCCTGGAGACGGGAACGCTCGCGCTCGGGACACCGCTCGCAAGTCCCGGCACCGTTCTCCCCGGCGGGTACCCGGTCGCAACTCGCGGCACCGATCAGCATCTGCACGGTCCCGGTCTGGCTCCTCTTACCACTGGCACCGAGACTCTAGGAGCCGTTCACCTCGGCATTCAGCTCCTCGGTCGACCTCCCGGCACCGAGCCGGTGGTAGGTCCCGATCCCGGTCGACCTCCCGACACCGCGTCGGTGGCAGGTCCTGGTCCCCACTGCCATCCCGGCACCGCTCTGAACGAAGGTCGCGGTCCCGCTGTCGGCACCGACCTCGAGGCAGATCCCAATCCGGATCCCAGCACCAACTACCACGCCATTCCCGGTCCCGATCCCGGCACCGATACGGGTCGCGGCACCGAGGAGAGCGTCGGCGTCGGCATATAGAGAGGTCTATCAAACTGGCTCAGCACCTCCGTGGCCTTGAAGGGAACCATCCGTGTCCTCTCAGGCAGAGAGCACCTATGCGTTGGGCCAGGACAGACACTCGGCCCTGTTTCAGGGCTCTCCACCTCAGGAACGAGGGCCTCAACAGTGGGGGTTTTGGACCCCATGGGCATACCGCCAACCCAGGGTCCACAACATATTACTCCCCGCCCTGCGGCGGAATGCAGGCCACCTGAGGCAACGGTGTCTAGACCCCTTCCCTCCCTGGAAGCAGAAGAAAGGTCCTGCCACCAGGACCCAGAGCTCCCTCCAGTGACGGAGGTGCAGCCTCAGACAGAACCCCCCGTGGAGGCTCTGTTGCCGGGGGTTTCCTCTTCGTCTTCCCCGGATGAGGCAGTGGCGGGTACCTCGTCCTTCAGCCCTCCCCCCTCTAGATCTTAGGGCACACCAGGACCTCCTCCGACAAGTGGCACAGAACCTGGACATTCAAGCAGAGGAGGTCTCTGAAATTGAGGACCCGGAGGTGAGCATCATCTCCGCCGATGCACCCACCAGAGTGGCCCTGCCTTTTATCAAGACTATTCAGGCCAACGCCGCTACTATCTGGCAGTCACCGGCCTCCATCCCTCCGACCGCTCGAGGAGTGGAAAGGAAGTACATGGCCCCTTCGAAGGGCTATGAGTACCTGCACGTTCACCCGACACCCTGCTCCCTTGTGGTCCAGTCGGTGAACGACAGGGAGCGCCACGGTCAAGAGGCCCCGGCACCCAAATCGAAGGAGGCGAGATGGATGGACCTCCTGGGCTGCAAGGTCTATTCAGCGGGGGCACTACAGCTCAGGGTCTCGAACCAGCAGGCCCTCCTTAGCCACTACTCCTTTAACTCTTGGGTAGCGGCGGGAAAATTTGCAGAGCTGTTACCACAGGACGCCCGCCAAGAGTTTACCACCATCCTGGATGAGGGCAAAAAGGTAGCGAGGACCTCGCTACAAGCCTCCTTAGATGCTGCGGACTTGGCCACTCGGACCCTTGCCTCAGGGCTTACGATGCGCCAAATTTCCTGGCTTCAGGTCTCTGGCCTTCCGCCAGAGCTCCAGCATACTATCCAGGACCTCCCCTTCGAAGGCCAGGGCCTGTTTTCCGCTAAAACAGACCCCAGACTAAAGGACCTTAAAGACAATAGGGTCATAATACGGTCCTTGGGGATGCATACGCCGGCGACACAGCGCAGGCCATTCCGGCAGCAGAACCAACAACAGCAGCGTCGCCCATATCATCAGTTCTGTCCGCGGTAGGACCTCACCAGGCGCTGCGGCAGGAACAACCAACGCAGACAGTCAGGTGGCCAAACGGGGCAAAACCAAGGCTCCGCCAAGGCCCCTCCTGGACCCAAGCCTTCATTTTGAAGGTGCGCCCGAGGGCGCAGTACCAGTTTCCCCTCTGGATCCTTCCCCGCAGTTCTCCAACCGTCTTTCATTTTTCCTCCCGGCGTGGATCCAAATAACATCGGACCATTGGGTCTTGCGTACTGTGCAGGCCGGTTATCGCCTGCAGTTTTCATCACCCCCCCCCACCCACCATCCTCGTCCCTCTTCAGGGACCCCTCTCACGAGCAATTCCTTCGTCAGGAGGTGCAGACGCTCCTTGTCAAGGGAGCTATAGAGGAGGTTCCAGAGAGCGAGAAGGGCAAGGGGTTTTATTCCCGCTACTTTCTAATCCCCAAGTCCAAGGGGGGCCTCAGGCCTATCCTCAACCTGCAGGAACTCAACAGGTATATGCTGAAGTTGAAGTTCCGTATGGTATCCCTTGGAACCATCATCCCATCCCTGGATCCCGGAGACTGGTACGCCGCCCTCGACATGCAGGATGCTTACTTCCATATCGCCATATTCCCCCAGCACAGGCGTTTCCTCTGCTTTATGGTCGACCGCCAACATTATCAATTTGCGGTCCTCCCGTTTGGCCTCTCTACGGCCCCGAGGGTGTTCACGAAATGCATGGCAGTCGTCGTCGCACACCTCCAGCGCTGCAGCATTCACATGTTCCCCTACCTCGATGACTGGCTGATCCGGGGCACATCAGAGCTGCAGGTCCACGACCATGTCTGCAGGATCAGCAGCCTCTTTGCTGCCCTAGGCCTTGTAATCAACGTGGACAAGTCTACTCTGCTCCCCACGCAGAGGATAGAGTTCATCGGGGCCATTCTGGACTCTACCCTAGCCAGGGCCTTGCTACCCTTGCCCAGGTTCCAGTCGCTGTCGGCCATCATTCTGCGCTTGCAGGCGGCCCCGCTGACCTCTCTAAGAACATGTCTGGCCCTCCTGGGCCATATGGCGGCCTGTACGTTCGTGACAGTGTATGCCCGACTCCGCATGAGTCCTCTTCAATCTTGGCTCATCGCGCGGTACCGGCCGGCCAGACATTCGTTGGACACAGTTGTCACCGTTCCCCAAAGGGTACTGGACTCCCTTCGGTGGTGGCTGGACCAGTCCGCAGTCTGTGTGGGGCTCCCATTTCATCTGCCCCAACCCTCGGCATCCCTGACTACGGACGCCTCAGATCTGGGCTGGGGGGCGCACTGCGGCACCCAAGAACTCAAGCTTGTGGACCCCTCAGGGAGCTGGGGCCTCCACATCAACATACGGGAGTTGAGAGCGGTCCATCTTGCTTGTCAAGCGTTCGTCCATCACCTTCAGGGTCGTTGTGTCGCGGTGTTCACCAACAACACGACGACCATGTTCTACATCAACAAGCAGGGCGGCACCAGGTCCTCTCCCCTATGTCTCGAGGCAATGTGTTTCTGGGAGTTTTGCATAGCCCATGCCGTTCACCTTTCTGCCTCCTATCTCCCGGGAGTACGAAACACTCTAGCAGATCGACTGAGCAGGTCCTTCCGCTCGCACGAGTGGTCCCTCCATCCAGACGTCACCCTCTCACTCTTCCAGAGGTGGGGTCGTCCCCGGATGGACCTCTTCACGTCCAGGGAGAACAGGAAATGTCGAACTTTCTGCTCCTTTCAGGGTCGGGACCCTGGGTCTATAGCGGATGCCTTCCTGATCCCATGGGCGACCACCTGTTTTACTCGTTTCCTCCCGTTCCCCTGATACACAGGGTTCTCCTCAAGGTGCGCAGAGACAGAGCTCGGGTGATTCTCAGCTCCAGTGTGGGCCAGACAACATTGGTAACCCATGTTGCTGGACCTCTCAGTAGCCAACCCAGTTGCCCTGCCCCTACATCCGGACCTGATCACCCAGGACCACAGCAGGCTCTGTCACCCGGACCTTCCGTCTCTGCACCTTACGGCATGGCTCCTGCGTGGTTGACAGGCTCTGAGCTACGCTGCTCTACCCCGGTTCGGGAGGTTCTCCTGGGCAGTAGAAAGCCTTCCACCCGGGCTACTTACTAGGCTAAGTGGAAGCGTTTCTCCTGTTGGTATTCAGAGAAAGGTCTTCTTCCTATGGAGATTCCCATCACCACTATTCTAGACTACATCTGGTCCCTCAAGGCCCAGGGTCTGGTGTTGTCGTCCCTCCGGGTCCACCTAGCGGCTATCTCCGCATTTCATCCTGGAGTAGACGGATGTTCCGTCTTCTCCCACCCTATGGTGGTGAGATTCCTGAAGGGACTGGAGCGTCTCTATTCACAGATCCGCCCTCCTGCCCCTTCATGGGATCTCAACCTGGTCCTAACTCGGCTCATGTGTCCTCCATTTGAGTCGTTAGCTACTTGCTCCCTGCTCTATCTCTCATGGAAGACCGCCTTCCTAGTGGCCATCACCTCAGCTAGACAGGTGTCAGAACTACGGGCCCTCACAGTAGATCCCCCGTATATGGTCTTCCATAAAGACAAGGTGCAGCTGAGACCACACCCTGCCTTCCTTCCCAAGGTGGTCTCAGCTTTCCACATTAACCAGGAGATCATCCTCCCCGACTTTTTCCCAAAGCCCCATTCGTCCTGCAGGGAGCAACAGCTCCACTCAGTAGATGTCCGTCGGGCGCTAGCATTTTATGTGGATAGGACCAAACCGTTCCGCAAGTCCCCCCAGTTATTCATGGCAGTAGCGGACCGGGTCAAGGGGCTACCGATTTCCTCGCAGAGGACATCTTCCTGGGTTACCTCCTGTATCAGGACCTGTTATGACCTGGCCCACGTTCCGATGGGCCGTGTGACTGCTCACTCCACCAGAGCACAGGCATCATCGCTGGCTTTCCTTGCCCGCGTGCCAATCCAAGAGGTTTGTAGGGCGGCGACCTGGTCATCGGTCCACACATTCGCTTCCCATTACACCCTGGTTCAGCAGTCCAGAGATGATCCGGCCTTTGGCTCTGCAGTGCTCCAGGCCGCGACTTCTCACTCCAACCCCACCGCCTAGGTAAGGCTTGGGATTCACCTACCTGGAATGGATATGAGCAATCACTCGAAGAAGAAAAGATGGTTACTCACCATTGTAACTGTTGTTCTTCGAGATATGTTGCTCATATCCATTCCACACCCGCCCTCCTTCCCCACTGTCGGAGTAGCCGGCAAGAAGGAACTGAGGAGTGGGCGGGCCGGCAGGGGTATATATCTAGTGCCATAGTGGCGCCACTCTAGGGGGCGACCTGCCGGCCCACTGGAGTTGCTAGGGTAAAAAAAGTTTCGGCAAACATGCACGCGCGGCGCGCACACCTACCTGGAATGTATATGAGCAACACATCTCGAAGAACAACAGTTACAACGATGAGTAACCGTCTTTTTCTTTCCCTTCCTCCCAGTTCATGCATTCCTCTCAGAACGTTTCAATGCATGTAATTAGGTGTAACAGAGGCATGTGGTGCCAATATGATAATTCTGGCACAGAATAAAAACTTCCTGTAAAACAAGTGACATATGTAGGGTGATGCCAACTGTCTATATAAACCCTACCGTTGCTTGACTTCTATGCTGTCTTGTAAGCAGGCACAATGCCATCCAAACAGACGTGCATGACTTCAGAGAAGAAAAATACCATGTATGTATCTCAAATTATCAAACATATTTGCCCAGAACACAGTTTCCACCCAGGAATGTCAGAGCGCCCATCTGTCCTGTAAATCCCGACCCAATGAGTCATTAGCAACCCATCAATAATTTGGATTGACTTCTAAAACATATTTCTCTGAAGTAGACAGATAAGTTTTTAGCCCTGTTGCCCTCTTTTAATGTTGCTGTTGGACTATATTTTAATATAGTCTCCACTGTCTTTATTTCTATAGACCTACCCCTATGATGTTAGAAATGAGCAAATATTGGGATTATGAAATCTGCCTGGATACAGTTCAACTTTGTATCATGTAATATCTTTCATTCAAATTATATTCTAAAGTGGCTTAACAGAATTAAATAATATGGAAATGCTGTGTTTAGAGCAAAAAAATTAACATCTGGAGAGGGATATTAAGTATTACTAACTCAGAAAAGTGATACCAGACTAGATTTTTAAAAATGGCTGCCTAAAGGCAGGCTTCTAATAGTACAATTTTCAAAGGCAGCTAAGTGACTTAGGAGCCTAGACTCCATGTACTTTATGTGGGATTTAGGCTCCTAAATCATTAAGGCACTTTTGAAAGGCAATATTTTGGCACCTAAATAAGTAGGCTAATTTTCATAAATTCTCAGTACCCAAAAGCTTCCACTGTTAGGTGCTCAGCACTTTTGAGTATGAGGTCACTTATTTAGGTGCTTAAATATAGATTTAGCAGCATAACTTCAGATACTCACTCACCTTTGAAAATTCTGACCAGTATGTTTTGAATATCAGATTGGACTAGAGCTAGAATGTTTCTGAGGGATATATAAGCATACCATTCCGGATACAACAGCTTCAGAAGAGAAAGATTTCCTCTGACAATATTGCATGAAGAGAATCTTCATTAGACAACACTGGGATCAGTCAAATCCATCCTGTCCATTCGGTGGAAAGCAGAGTAAAATTGGGAGCCTAGCAGGAGTCCTAAACTCCTAAAGTGATGAATGCCTGAAAATTACTGTGTTTCCATCTGTGCCTGTTCAAAGGTGGTATACGACATCTAATTAGAAAATTAACTTGCTTCTTTGACACAGATACACAATAGGAAGTAATATTACATTCATTGTCAAATATCAAATTAAATATAGTGGATTGAATCCCACTGTTAGATTATAAAAAGACATTCCCCCCAAATTTTCCTAAGGGTACAGATTAGTTTTGCATAATGCTCTGAACATTAACACACTCAATCTCCATTGGATCAAGAAGGGAAACAAATTACAAAGCACTGAAAATGTCTTTCCCCAGAATTAGCACTGGAGGGATTGAAAAACAAGAGCACATCAGTTGTTCTCAACTTCGGAGATAGTGCACAGAAAGATAGGTGATTTCTCAGCTAGCTTTGACTCAAATATGTATCTGCAGCTTGAACTCTACCTGAAAGTGGATAAGGAAACCACTTCCATACATTGTTTTCCACTGTTCATTCAGCTGTACTAGATAAGCTAATTATGGTTTCAGCAGCAACCCTGAGACTGAACAGAGGTTGTGCTACAAAGATAAAAGAGATAATTAAAAAACATTTTTACAGCATTAGATGCGGTTTCACTGAAGGTGTTAAATGACAGTGCTGAATTCACACATGTTTAGGTTTGGGGGTATTTAAGCTATTTGTCTACATATAATGAAAAAAATGGTATTTTTCACTCACTGTCATTGTCATATTATGTGACTGATAGCAATGTATATTGCAGTCAGGTCTGTATTGAATGTCAAAGAGTTTTTGAAGATGAATACTTGAAATTACTGTTTCTGAACAGTTATATAAAAGTATGTGATTTTTCGCATTTGTTCCTTCTCCCTGATGAAGATTTCGAGCTGAAACATGCAGGCACTTTAAATTCCAGACAACTGTTAAGTGATGGCCTTTTTAATTACTGTATGAAATAAAGTATCTTAAATTTTAAGCGGTAGTTAAGTAGTGTGCATCCTGGGTGCCAATATTACATATTTAACATTTATAGGTAAGATATCACTCCATTCAGTTTTCTCACACCTATTATTTTGCTATTTGTACTTTATAAAACGGGTAAAGCTACAGAATTCCCTTTATTTTCTTTGTAATTCACTCAGGACTATGCAGAGGCAAAGAAGTTCAATTCCAGCACTTCCTATACTCGCCCACTACTTTTATTTTTCATAAGTAATAATCCCATCCTGTTACTGTTTCAGTCACTGAATCCTCTGAGGCTAAGCCCTATGCATATCTGACAAGCTATATTGAATCCAGTGTGATTCCTTGTCAATATATCAGATGGGATTTTTTTGGTATCATGTGTCTTACTTTCTGCTGTGGATAATGGCATAGTATAAGCTCTAGGACTTAGTCTAGCAGGTATAAAACACATTGCATAGCTAAAGGTTATTTTCTGACAGCAAAAGTAAATTCCACTGAAATTAGGAATGTATTTTGTCCAATAATGAAGAGGAATATCTAAAACATTGACTGAAATAATGGAGGATACCTCAATGCAGTCCATTGTGCCCTAAGTCACTCTGTGGGTGAAAAAATAAGCTTCATATGTAACCCATTTATTTTTCATGGCTTGTAATAAGCAAACTCTAAGCACAGCTCAGTATGTGATAGATTTCCTTCTGCAGAGTTTAGCCTTCCTCCGTCCCAACCCATTGACAGAGTTCATTCCAGAAATTTATCAGCATGGGTCAGTGACAGAGAGGTCACTGCTATTGATACATCTCATACATTTTTACACAGAGTAATTGCCCTGAAGTACCATCTACTCCCAAAAAGAAAGCTTCAGCACAGTTGCAGGAGTGAGCAATGAAATTTTAATTTACTAGGAAGAAAAAGCACATTTTGGTGGCAACACTGCCTCTTTGCTAAAGCAGAACTGTATTTTTATAAGGCTACAGTGAGCAAAACAGTTAGAAAAGCTATAATTGTACTATTAGATGACTTTTAAGATTTTGAAGAGGCGTGCAGAGGGGTTGTCTAGCCTGTTTTGTAGTAGGAACCACAACCCCATTAAATCCCAATCTAATTGCATAATCTTGCTATGCACTGCACACTCCAACTACCATTCACTTCAACAGATGCACAACAGGAGAACAAAGCAGACGGGCCCCTAACAGACAACACATATTATGAGACTGCACTGTGAACAATGGGACCAACATACTAGCATTTAATTGCTCTTTTCAGAGAAAGATTTTCTAGGAGTACTCCAGGCACTAGGTATGGAGTGGCGCATGGAGTACGATTATTTCAGTACCTACGAGGGGCTGGGTCAGGAATGTCTATGCTGATTTTTGGCTGTTCAAGTCATTGTGCTTATGGTATCTGCAATCTTTCCCCTCCAGGCCTAGCAAGTAATTGTGCATGCTTTTTGGGAACCCACCAAAGGCTAGAGCATCAAGGACCTTCAGCACTTGCTTGGGTGCTGTGGTACAGCTGGCATACTACCAGAAACAAGTATCTGAGAAATTTGGGTGCATCATGGTGATTCCACTGAGAAAAGACAACTCCACTAGTAGGAAAGGAACCTGGGATTATAGCTAATGGTGCTTCCACTTTGCCATTGGAAGGCTAGACTGAATTACTGCTGAAGGACCCAGTGAAGCTAGACACTGCAGAAAATATCACCCAGAAGAGCCTGATTGGCAGCACCCCACAGCCCACTGATTGGCTCGTAATGGCATATAAAACATTTTTAGGGAGCTGTCTGAGCAACAAATGTAGATTATCTGCTTGGTTCCCCTTCCAATCTGTCCATGCTGTGGACCCTAGATTCTAACTTCTGACTCTGGTTTGTCCCTAACTCTGCTACTTGCCTGCTGTCTATAACCTAGTGCCTGATTCTGACTTCCTGGTATCCTGACCCGGCTTGACCTCTTATTATTAAAGGGGGAATGCTAATCCTAGTAAAGTACCATACAGGTAAAGAACAAGAAGGAGCTATAGAGCAACAGTCAAACGAAATAGAGCTTCATTTTAAAAAGTAATACGTGAAGGCAAGAAACTGAATATTGACAAAATGTACAAGTGCTTATATACTAATGCTATAAGTCTAAATACTAATATGGTAAACTAAAATGGATGGCATTAAATGAGGATTTTTATATAATAGATTTCATATTATCTTAGTGTAATGAGGATTATCACTGGAATATGGCAGGCCTGCACAACATACGGCCCGCGGGCCGCATGCGGCCCGCAGAGGCTCACTGTGCAGCCCGCGGCGGGATTCAAAAGGCTCTGAGCTGCCCGCAGTGGCGGGGAGCCCAGAGCTCTTTAAATCCCAGCTGCGGCAGGGATTCAAAAGGCTCTGAGCTGCACGCAATGGCGGGGAGCCCAGAGCTCTTTAAATCCCAGCCACGGCAGGGATTCAAAAGGCTCTGAGCTGCCCACAGCCGCGGGGAGCCCAGAGCCCTTTAAATCCCAGCCGCAGCCGCGATTCAAAGGTCTCTGGGCTGCCTGCAGCCACAGAGAGCCCAGAGCCCTTTAAATCTCATCCGCCAGGGCCAGCTTTAGGCAAATTCATCCAATTCCCCTGAATCAGCCAGCCGCAAGAGGGCCACATGCCCAAGCCCCAGTACGGTGTACCGGCAAAAGCCAGTGCACTGTAGTGGTGTGGCCCAGCTTCCCCAGGGGGTAATTTAAAAGGCCTGTGGCTCCCAGGCCCTTTAAAATGCCACCAGAGCACCACTGCTGGAGCCCTGGAGTAGGGCTGTGGGGCTCTGGGGGCTATTTAAAAAGTCCGGGGTTCCTGTCGCTTCTACCGCCCCGGCCCTTTAAATAGCCACCGGAGCCCCACCACTTCTGGGTTCCCATGGCTATTTAAAGGGCTGGGGTGGTAGAAGAAGGGGAGCCCCGGGCCCTTTAAATATCCCCAGAGCCCTGGGGCAGCGTGGGGCTCTGGGGGCTATTTAAAGGGCCGGGGCTCCAGCTGCCTCTGCTGTCCCAGTCCTTAAATAGCCGCTGAAGCCACACCGCTTCCCCAGGGCTCCCTCAGCTGTTTAAAGGGCTGGGGAGGTAGAAGCAGGGGAGCCACGGGCTCTTTAAATAGCCCTCAGAGCCCTGGGGTAGCGGGGGGGGGTCCTCCAGATGCCTTTGCTGCCCTGGTCCTTTAAATAGCCCCTGGGGCCCCACCACTTCCCCAGGGCTCCTGCAGCTATTTACAGGGATGGGGCAGTGGAAGCAGAGGAGCCCCAGGCCCTTTAAATAGCTCCTGAGCCATGGGCTGCTACTGCTATCCTGGTGGGGAAGGCAGGAGGAGGGGGCACTCACCATACAGGATGGGCTGTACCCCCTGTACCTGCACCAGGTGCCTGCAGCCAACCCCTGCCGCACCTCCTGCCCTGCCTGCACCATTTCCTGTCTGCAGCCAGCCCTGCACCCGCTGCCCACAGCCAGCTTGTCTCCAGCCAGCCCCTCACCCCCTGCCTTGCCTTCAGCCCTGCACCAACCCCTGTCTCCAGCCAGCCCTGCACCCCCTTCCCTGTCTCCAGCCAACCCCTGCCGCACCCCCCCTGCCTGAAGCCAGCCAGTCCTGCACTCCTTTGTCTCCAGCCCTGCCAACCCATGCCACATCCCCCCGTGGCCCTGCCTGAAGCCAGTCAACCCATCCCACATGCCGTTTCCAGCCTGCCCCACATCCCTTGCCCAGCCTGCAGCAAGACCCTACCTCCAGCCACCTCCCCCCCACCTCCAGCCAGCCCCATGTGCACTGGTGCCCTGTAGTTCCCAGGGAACTAACCCTGCACACCTGCTTCAATGAGGTGGGCAGGGAGCAGCTGGGACCCACACATGCACCCTAGCACACCCTCAGGGAGTGGCGGAGCTCATTTCTAGTTCAGACACATCTTTTTAAAAAAAAACTTTAGGTAAGGTTAACATACATCTGTACTTTCCCGGACATGTCAGGCTTTTTGGATCTTAAATCGCCATCCAGGAGAAAAATACGGACGTATGGTAACCCTACTGGTACAAAAAATACATACCGTGGCAGAACTTTTTATAGGGAACCAGTTGCTAAGAAATGAAAGGCTTTTTTTTTACATGTGTTTTTTTTTCAGTCATCCCTGCCGGGGCCCCGCCGAAAATGTTCGAATTGGGCCCCGCACTTCCTAAAGCCGGCCCTGCCAGCTGCAGACAGGATTCAAAGGCTCTGGGCTCCCCACGGCTGTGGCCGAGTTTCAAAGGGCTCTGAGCTGCTCGCAGAGATTCTCGGCCACGGCTGAGATTTAAAGGGCTCAGGGCTCCCCGCCGCCACGAGCAGCCCAGAGCCCTTTGAATCCCAGTGGCGGCTCCAGCGGATGCGCTGGGGCTGGGATTTAAAGGGCTTGGGCTCCCCTCAGCAGCAGGAGCTCTGGGCCCTTTAAATCCCTGCCCCAGCCCCACAAAGCTCCGGGTTCCCGCAGCCACCGGAGCCCTGGGCCCTTTAATTTGACCCTGAGGGCTCCCAGCCAGCTCTTCAGCTGGGAGCCCCTGATTGATTTAAAATCAAGTATCACCTCCCCCCAACCTTCCTTTTTGGCCCACAGCTGTTTTGGTGGGGTGGCACTGGGAAAGGAGGGTTTGCTTCTGCAGGGCTGGGCGGTGCTGGGGTGGAGTGTTTCCGCTGGGCCGGGGGGGCGTATTTCCGCGGGGCTGGGGGGTTTCGGCCCTCAGCTGTTTTCTTTGGAGTAATGTGGCCCTCGCCATTTTACGAGTTGTGCAGGCCTCAAATATGGCAATATCAGGGTACCAAGTACACAGGAATGACAGAGAAGGTCAGCCTGGTGTTGTAGAGGCTTTATGTGTAAAAGAAAGTATAGCGTTAATAAAGGTAAAAATCTTCAGTGACACAAACAGTACCACTTATCAGAGGGTAGCCGTGTTAGTCTGGATCTGGATCTGTACCACTGAATCTCCATGAATACAAATTCCATGCTTGAACAAGAAGTGTATAGAGTATATTTTTATGTTCTTATGTTAGAAATAGGTAATACTACTGACCACTTGATCAGGATGGAGACCGTGACTAAGGAATACTAAAGGAGGTTAAAAATGCTACCAACACAGAAAGAGCAATAATAATGAGTGATTTCAACTATACTCATTGACTGGGTAAATGTCACCTCACAGTGTGACAGAGAAATAAAATTTCTAAACACCATAAATGGCTGCTTCTTGGAGCAGCTTGTCCTGGAACCCAGAAGGGGAGAGGCAATTTTTGATTCAGTCCTCAGTGGAGCACAAGATCTAGTCCAAGAGGTAACTATAGCTGAACTGGTCGGTAATAATGATGATAATGTAATTAAATGTAATATCCTGGGGTGAGGAGAGAGAATAAAAATAAAACCCCACCACAGTAACATTTTCTTTTAAGAAAGAGAGCTACACAAAAATAAGGACATTTGTAAGACGGAAATTAAAAGGTGCTGTCGAAAGTGTTAAATGCCTGCAGCAGCAAGGGGACTATTTGAGAACACCATAATAGAGGCTCAGACTAAATACACCAAATCTGAAAAGACAATAAGTGGACCAAAAGAATGCCAGTATAGCTAAACATTTGAGTAATGGAGGCCGTTCGAGGCAAAAAGGTGTCATTTACAATTTGGAAGTCAAAATCTAACGAGGATAGCGGGAAGGAGTCCAAACTCTGGCAGGTTACGTATAATAAGGCAGACCAAGAAAAAATTTGAGAACCAACTTGCTAAAGATGCAAAACTACTAATAAGAATTTTTTTTAGGTATATCAGAAGTAGGAAGCCTGCAAAACACTCAGTGGGGCCACTAGATGACAAAGGTGCTAAAGGAGCACAAGAAAGACAAGGCCCTCACAATAACATGAAATGAATCCTTTGCTTTGGTTTTCACTGCACAGAATGTAAGGGAGATTCCTAAAAGAAGAGCTGTGCTGTGCGTGACAAACCTGAGGAACTGTCCCATTTTGATGTGTCAGTAGAAGAGATTTTAAAACAAATTGGTTAACTAAACAGTAACAAGTCCGCAGGACCAGATGGTATTTGTCAAAGAGTTCTGAAGGAATACATATAGATATGAAACTGCAGAACTACTAACTGTAGTATGTAACCTGTTGCTTAAACAAGCTTCTGTACCAGATGACTGGAAGGTAGCTCAATGTAAAGTCTCATTTTTTAAAAGGGCTCCAGAGGGAATCCTGACAATTACAGGCTGGTGAGCTTAACTTCAGCATCAGGCAAATAGATACAAATTATAGTAAAGAAGAGAATTATCAGATTTATAGATTAACATGATTTGTTGGCGGACAGTCAACACAGCTTTTGTAAAATGAAGTCATGTCTCACCAATCTATTAGAATTCTTTAAGAGTGTCAACAAGCATGTGGACAACAGTGATCCAGTGGATATAGTGTACCTGAACTTTCAGAAAGCCTCTGATAGGATTCCTTACCAAAGACTCTTAAAGAAACTAAGCCATCATGGAATAACAGGGAATAACTCATGTATCAGTAACTGTTAAGAAGATAGATCAGTTTTGACAATGGAAGGTCACAAACAGGTGAGTGACCCAAGGATCAGTACTGGGAGCTGTGCTGTTCAATTAATTCATAAATGTTCTGGGAAAGAGAGTGGACAGTGAAATGGCAAAGATTGCAGATGATACGAAATTATTCAAGAGCATTAAGACCAAAGCTGACTGTAGAGTGTTACAGTGGGATCTCACAAAACTGGATGACTGGACAACAAAATCACAGATGAAATTTAACATTGATACTTGCAAAATAATGCACCTTGGAAAAAGTCATCCTAGCTATACATATATAATGATGGGTTCTAAATTAGCTGTTAACACTCAAGAAAGATCATGGACTCGTGAATAGTTCTCTGAAAAATTCAGTTCAATGTACAGCAGCAGTCAAAAAGGCTTACAGAATTCTAGGAACTACTTGGAAAGGTATAGAAAATATCATAATGCCACTATAGAAATGTGTGGTATACTGAGACCTTGAATACTACGTCCAGTTCAGATCACCCTGTCTCAGGGGTCAGCAACCTTTGGCATGCGGCTTGCCAGGTAAGCACCCTGACGGGACAGGCCAGTTTGTTTACCTACCATGTCGGCAGGTTCGGCCAATCGTGGCTGCCACTGGCCACAGTTCACCATCCCAGGCCAATGTGGGCTGTAGAAAGCAGTGTGGGCTGAGGGATAGCTCAGTGGTTTGAGCATTGGCCTGCTAAACCCAGGATTGTGAGTTCGATCCTTCAAGGGGCCATTTAGGAATCTGGGACAAAAATTTGTCTAGGGATTGGTCTGTTGGACTACATAACTTCCTGAAGTCCCTTCCAGGCATGGTATTTTATGATACAAGGAAATCCTTTATTGCACAATTAACCTGTGGAACTCATTGCCACTCAATATTGTGATGACCAAAAGTATAACTGGGTTCCAGAAAGAACTAGATAAGTTCATAGAGGTTAGGTCAATCAAAGGCTATTAGCCATGTTGGTCAGGAATGCAACTCCATGATTGGGGTTACCCTAAATCTCTCATAACCAGAAACTGAGAGGGGAAGATAAGAGTATTTCTCTCCAAAATTATCCCATTCTGTATACCTTCCCTGAAGCTCTGGTACTGGTCACTGTCAGAGACAAGATACTGGGCTAGATGAACCATTTGTCTGACCCAGTATGGTGGTTGTTATGCTCCTTTGAATGAGGGATGCTTAATTCAACCATTGGCTTTACCCAGGTCTATGATTGATTGCACTCATTAACACTTCGGCATAAAATATATACATGTTATATTTAGTGTCATTAATATGTGATTCAAGAAAAATGCCACTTAATTGTATTATGAAAACCTGATGAAGATGATGTCTTTTTTACCTTTTGTTTTCCACCATGTGGCCTTGAAGATTTGGAGTTGGAATGTTAGTGAATAACGAAAGTTAATTATACAGGCTCAATATCTACGACTGAACAATGTATGTTTGTGAATCTACTCTACTGCTTTCATACATAATAAATTTGAGAGAGAGAGAGATATAATTGAGCAGTTTCTAAATTCCTTCAGAAACAGAATTATACTCAGACACAAAAGTGAAATTTTGATACAGACGGTCCCATCTGCTATTTGCTCTAGTTTTCCATATGCAACAGACAGTGCATGACAGCAGGCTGTTGTCCTTTAGGAGGTATGCACAAGAAGCCACAGATTCTGCACTTTGCCTGTTTTCTTTAAGGCTGCTGAAGCATTCAACTAATTATGATGCTGCAATTAGTTCTTCTGTACCTTCACAGCAATTTTCCTCACATTTATGTGCTCCACCAGCGTACCTTCTCAAAAGAGGTGTAAATAGGGCACTTGTAAATATTTTAGGAAAGGCACAAATGGAATCAGACACAATACTTCAATGTAACATAAAAGACATTCTAAACACTTCTAGTTATAAGAAAGAGAAAATAATTTACAATAAATGTTTTATATAATAAAAAAGAAAAAACAAGTCTAGTAGAAAGCTGCAGTTTTGACAACTGTAACACAAGAACCAAAACCGAGAGAGACAAAGCAGGCTGCTTCCAAAGGCAGAGTGGCTGAACTCAACCCACCTTGCTCTAGGGTGACTTTTTGTCGATGTTTTGCTGCTAGACCCAGAGCACATGCTTCCCTACAGAGTTTCCTAGCCTGCAAGCAGGACCAGGAAAACCCCATAGAATTTAAAGTGATAGCTTACAATTTTAACAAAGTTTTCAACACATCACAAAAAGTCAATCAAATTTAAGTTTTAGAGAGAGGAAAATATAATCCATGTGTATTATAGGTGCGGCATTTCACTTTGTTCAAAAGAAAGGTAGAGAGAGAATGGGGAAGAGACATGGATTTTCATTGAAATGCCTCCATACATGTGCAGAGAACCAAGCTAATCAGCTAGAAGGGTCCAGAAACAGGGTGTGGCAGCTACTGGACCTGATCAGTAGTTGTTTTTTAAGCTGTATAAGAACCTTTAATTATGGGTAGATCTACAATTTTTGTCAGGGAGGTGATGGTGGTCACAGAAATTGTTAATTTGAATACAGTCTGTGAAATCTTTGAAATGGATGTAAAAACACATTTGATTAGGCCTCCATAGTGGCTTTGCAACCTGGCACCTGTGGTCTCTATGCCAATCAGGTTTAGTTCTTCCATCCTTCCATCTCCATCTCCAGAAGGGCAAAAATTGGAGTGGTGCTGATATCCCGTATGCCAGGTCGCAACACTCAGAGCAGGGAGCCAAGCCTAGACATGCTAAACAGGAGTCTTGCTATGGGGTGAATGTGGCACGGGCTCACTTGCCAGCCTCTCTCCCCTGCCCTTTTGTGTATGTTGATGTAGCAAAAACTATATTACTTGGTTACCTTTCCATCATTTTCTCCTTGCATCTCTGCCATGAAACTTACTAAACATTTCAGTGCCAAAATAGTAACTTGAATTATGAGTTATCCTCCTAACCACTGACACCCAGTCACTCTCTGAGAACTAATCCAATTAGCTGAGGAGCAAAATTAAGCTGGATGTTTAGTCTTGTTTGAGACTGCATTGCAGTTATCTGTCAAATATACCCCAATGTTATGTACATATTAACTTCTCTTCTAAAGATACTCAAACTCCCCATCCTGCTGTTTGGGAGTGCATGGGGCCACAGAAGCCTACAAGTGGAAGGTCTTTCTGTAAGAATGAGGGTTCTAACCTCATATACCTTCCCCCAAGAAGGGATGGTTTAAGGAATCTCTAGGAAGTACCCATCCTAAATGTATCTTCATGAAAGAACTATTTAGTCCCACATGTGGCACTCACATAATAAGAAATCACAAGGGACCCTAGAAAGCTAGTTGTTTAGTCTTTTCATAATTCAATAGTTATAAGTGACTAAACTGTGCCATTCTTATGCATGTTGATGATCATTATCTTAAGCCAGACTGTTCTCCAATTTAATTTTATATTTTCACTTAACTTTTCATACATACTAGACTTCACCAGCAATTTGAAAACGAGAGACTTTTGGTTTACCTATTTCCAGGTTGTGCTATCTTTTCCCTCTCCCTAAAATCCTCCTGACCCTGGAAAATGTGTGAGTGCATCATATCCAGGAGTTCTAAATCTGAACACTTCATGTACCTGTGCACGTGCACCCCCAATACTAATCCATTCTTGTACTGGAACATAATAATATGCTCAGGTTATAAATATGAGTAAGGTTAATGAACCGATTATTTTTAGACAAAACATGAGGCACACAGTCTCACTGTACTATGTAAGTAACCGCTATCAGTCAATGGCCTTTGTATTGCTATTTGCACCTATACATTAATCTTGAGCAATTTTTAATAAGATTTCAGGGAATGTTTGCACTGGTGGTTTTTAAAACTGAATGATATAGTTAAAATACTGTTTGCTGAAGAACATTTTTGTTAGTTTTAGTATATATGCTAAACATAAACAGACATTGCAAAAAGCTCAGCACTATATGCTATATTATATGGGAGTAAACAGTTTAATAGAATAATCACAGCTATAAACTAGTACTTGTGTAATATAGGAAATCTTTGTCTATGTAAATACAGCCAGGCTTAGTTTAATGACAATCACAATGTGAAACAGAGAGCTAAGTTCTTGTTTGGGTGGACACAAGATATAAGTGATCAGTGTGATGTTCCCCAGGTGTTATCTGGACCGATGATCTGCTAGGTCACTCCAATCCTCAACTTTGGGAGCCAGCCTTACCCTGCTTTGCTGTGAGAACCTCCGTTCCCAGGCTGTTCATCAGGGCCAGCTCCAGGCACCAGCTTATCAAGCAGGTGCTTGGGGCAGCAACTCCGGAGAGAGGTAGCACTTTCACATATTCGGCGGCAATTCGGCGGAGGGTCCCTCACTCCCGCTCGGAGCGAAGCACCTCCCGCTGAATTGCTGCAGATTGCGATAGCGGTTTTGGGATTTTTTTTGGCTGCTTGGGGCGGCCAAACCCCTGGAGCCGGCCCTGCTGTTCACACACAATCTCTATCATATAAGCTGCTCCAAGCTACGTGAGTGAGCACTTTTGGGCAGCTGCTGATGGGATTGTGCAACTGAATGACACTAACCACTATCCCTGGTCTCAGGGACAACCCTCCATCTTGCAGTGTCCAGTTATGCCTGCTGGACACTGCAATATTATATGAGTTTTGTCAATTTAACAAAGAAATTAATATGTACCAGTCTTGTTATCCCAAGGGGAGTCTCTGACATGCTTCAAGTCAAGCACACTGCTTCAGGCAGAATAAACAAACACATTTATTAATTACAACAGATAGATTTATTAACTACAACAGATAAATACATTGATGACATCTTCATCATCTGGACCCATGGGAAGGAGACTCTGGAAAAATTCCACCACGATTTCAACAGCTTCCACCCCACCATCAACCTCAGCCTGGACCAATCTACACGGGAGGTCCACTTCCTAGACACCACGGTGCAAATAAGTGATGGTCACATTAACCCCACCCTATACCGAAAACCTACCAACTGCTATGCCTACCTTCATGCCTCCAGCTTCCATCCCGGGCACATCACACGATCCATAGTCTACAGCCAAGCACTGAGGTACAAACACATCTGCTCTAACCCCTCAGACAGAGACCAACACCTACAAAATCTCCACCAAGCATTCTCAAAACTACAATACCCACACGAGGTGTCATAAACAGATAAGTAAGAGTTAATAGAACAGAAGTGCTTCATATCTCTTTGCCTGGAAAGGGTTAACAAGAACAGTGAGCCTGGCTGTCACCTGACCGGAGGACCAATCAGAGGACAGGATACTTTCAAATCTTGAGAGAGGGAAGTTTTTGTGCTGTGCTGTTAGTTTTGGTTGTTGTTCACTCTGGGGGCTCAGAGGGAGCAGATGTGCAACCATGTTTCTCTTCAATCTCTCCAACACAGGCTCTTATAAGTTCAGACTAGTGAGTACTAGGTAGATAAAGCGAGTTAGGCTTGTGTTTGTTTTCTTTATTTGCAAATGTGTATTTGGTTGGAAGAAGTTCAAATGTGTATTTGGCTGAAAGGAGTTCAAATTGGTATTTTGCTGAAAAGATTTTAATTTGTACTTGTATACTTAGGCTGGAAGGGTATTCCCAGTGTCTATAGCTAAAAAACCCTGCACCTATTCCATCTTAAATTTACAAGATCATTTTTACTGTTTTTCTCTCTTTAATTAAAAGCTTTTCTTGTTTAAGAACCTAATTGTTTTTTATTCTGGTGAGATCCCAGGGGACTGGGTCTGGATTCACCAGGGAATTGGTGGGGAGAAAGGAGGGAAGAGGGAGAGAGAGGCTGATTTCTCTCTGTGCCAGGATTACTTTCTCTCAGGAAGAATCTGGGAGGGGAGAGAGAAGGAGTGGGGAAGGTGCATTTTCCTCTCTGTTTCAGGATTCAAGGGGTTTGAATCACAGTGGTCTTCCAGGGTAACCCAGGGAGAGGAAATCTGGGAGAGGCAACGGTGAAGGAAAGGGTTTACTTTCCTTGTGTTATGATCCAGAGGGTCTGGGTCTTGGGGGTCCCCAGGCCAGGTTTTGGGGGGACCAGAGTGTACCAGGCACTGTAATTCCTGGTTGGTGGCAGCGCTACAGGTTCTAAGCTGGTAATTAAGCTTAGAGGAATTCATGTTGGTACCCATCTTTTTGGACGCTAAGGTTCAGAGTGGGGATTGTACCATGACACGAGGAAATAAGGAAACAGATCAACAGAGCTAGACGTGTACCCAGAAGCCTCCTACTGCAAGACAAACCCAAGAAAGAAACCAACAGGACTCCACTGGCCATCACATACAGTCCCCAGCTAAAACCCCTCCAAAGCAACATCAGGGATCTACAACCCATCCTGGACAATGATCCCACACTTTCACAGGCCTTGGGTGGCAGACCAGTGCTCACCCACAGGCAACCTGCCAACCTGAAACATATTCTCACCAGTAACTGCACACCCCACCATAGGAACTCTAGCTCAGGAACCAATCCATGCAACAAACCTTGATGCCAACTCTGCCCACATATCTACACCAGCGACACCATCGCAGGACCTAACCAGATCAGCCACACCATCACCGGTTCATTCACCTGCGCCTCCACCAATGTAATATACGACATCATATGCCAGCAATGCCCCTCTGCCATATACATTGGCCAAACTGGACAGTCTCTACGGGAAAGGATAAATGGACACAAATCAGATATTAAGAAAGGCAATATACAAAAACCTGTAGGAGAACACTTCAACCTCCCTGGCCATACTATAGTAGACCTTAAGGTGGCCATCCTGCAGCAAAAAAACTTCAGGACCAGACTTCAAAGAGAAACTGCTGAGCTTCAGTTCATCTGCAAATTTGACACCATCAGCTCAGGATTAAAGAAAGGCTGTGAATGGCTTGCCAACTACAAAACCAGTTTCTCCTCCCTTGGTTTTCACACCTCAACTGCTAGAACAGGGCCTCATCCTCCCTGATTGAACTAACGTTATTATCTCTAGCCTGCTTGCATATATATACCTGCCCCTGGAAATTTCTACTACATGCATCTGATGAAGTGGATATTCACCCATGAAAGCTCATGCTCCAAAATGTATGTTAGTCTATAAGGTGCCACAGGATTCTTTGCTGCTTTTACAGATAGATTTTAAGTGATTATAAGTCAAAGCACAAAAAGTCAGATTAGATCAAATGAAATAAAAGCAAAATGCATTCTAAGCTGATCTTAACAATGTCAGTACTCTTACAAACTTGGATGCTTTTCATTACAGGCTGTCTGGTTGCCCTAAAGCAAGGCGTTTCCCTTTGATCAATGCTTCAGTTGCTTGGTGGTAGTGTCTGTTGATGGAGGTGGAAGAGCGAGAGCATGGCAAATGTCTCTCCCTTATATCATGTTCTTTCTTCCCTCTTGGTTTCCCCTCACCCTCCCCAAGTCAGGTGAGAATTACCTCATCGTAATCCCAAACTGACCTAGGGAAGGGCGATGATTCACTCAAGAGTCCAACAGATCCTTTGTTCCTGCGTAAACCAGTGTCCTTTGTCCCTGTGAGGCTGGGCTGGGTGTGTCCCATACATGCCCTGATGAAGTGTGAACTGCCCCTCTGCTCCTGGAGAGTTTTGCCTGGGTGGATTTAAGCCATGAGGACAGATTTTCAGTCTCTTAACTATATACATGAAATTACAACCTATAATCTTACTATAACAACAATCCTCAGTGCATCATGAGCCTTCCAAAGGCACCTGACATGACAAACTTTGCATTGGATACCATGCAATCATATTATAAGGATGAACATAGGAATGCAGGGTGTTCTCCCGAGGCACGGAGAATCAAAATCAGGAATGAGATATAAGATTCACCCTGAATCCTTGTGCCAGAAACTTTCACTGGACCTCTATTACTGGATGAATGCAAGGCAAAGAGGAGAGTGATTCCAAGCACTAGTCACAATGAAGTGGTGTGTCCTCTCCCTTGTGAACGGATGTTCTGAGTGCAGTGGCAGTCCAGACAGGGTGGATAGGGCAGTGTTTCTAAAACTGTGTTGTCGCTTGTGTAGAGAAAGCCCCTGGTGGGCCAGGTCAGTTTGTTTACCCACCCTGTCCGCAGGTCCGGCCAATCGCCGCTCCCACTGGCTGCGGTTCGCCGCTGCAGGCCAATGTGAGCTGCTGGAAACAGCACAAACCGAGGGACATACTGGCCACCGCTTTCAGCAGCAGCGAGAAACACTGGGATAAGGGATTGAATGTCCTCTACTTTGGCAGATGAGCAGTGCAGCCACAGATTCCTAAACAGGGCAGAAGGTTGTGACAAACAACCCAGCAGTCATTGCCATGAGCATGTCACAGTGGGAAGGCAAGCATTGGCTTGTGTTTAGATTATGTTTCTGTACAGAATTGTTCATGTACTCATGGCAACAGTACCCCAGTCCAGTCAGAAACATTGCTGCTTCCCATGTGCTATCACATTCCAAGGTCTAGATGGCATAGAAACAAAACACAAGCAATGTTGCCCAGCAATGAGTTCTCAATTGACAATTAGCAGCAAAGTGTGTTCACGCAGAAGCTCCATCATGCTCCCTGAGACAGACACCCCCTGTTTGAGTTAGGAATCTGTGTGCCCTGTGTGGCCAGGGAAAAGAAGCAACCCAGAGGCGGCAATGGTTGCAATATGAAGAAAGCCCGTTGGATTACATGAAAGAGAAAAAGTACATAGGTGAGTTATAGCTGGTTGTAAAGTGGCAGACTGTGAAGTAAATTTCAGTAGCAATAAAATCCGGAGGGGGTTGGTAATAAACAAAATAATGAGCAGCAAACAGAAGCACAGTTAGAAAGGATAGCAATATCACCACCATGAGCCATGGTACATCCATTTGCTAAGGGGCACAATTATCACATTTACCATTCACAGTTAACCTCACAAATGTAATAAGCGACAGCCATACAACGATACACTCCCCAGGATCAACTCCCAGGTGGTACAAAAGTTGCTATATAAATTCATGTTTAGAACCTTCTGGATCAGTTTTGTATTTGGAGGAGAAATTAGTGATAGTACCAGGTATTTTCTTAGTGTAGTGTGTTTATTTACAAAATAAACACAAATCCTTTTTTCTCTCAGTAGAAGTAGCAGAAGACTATTCACTGTAGAGCTGGGTGAAATTTTTTCAGCAAATAGTAAATTTGCCAAAAAAAAAAATTTGTTGTGGGGTACCATAGCTATTGACAAAACTGGTAAATTGCTCAAATGGGGGTGGGAGGGAGGAAGATGTTTCTGAAAGAATCAAAAATGTTCTGTTTAATTTTAAATAATATTTTGTTTCAAAATGTAATTATGTTTATTAAAAACAAATGAACAAAAAGGTGAAAAACACTCCAAAAATGAAATAAAACCCCCAAATATTTCATGTCAGGTAGTTTTTGAGCTAAACATTTTTGGGTTTGGTTTATTTTATTTCGTTTAAGAAAAACAAACAAAAATAAGCTTCAGTTCAAAACAAAACAATATGTTAGGGGATTTGGTGGGGGGTAATCCCCAGAACTGAAGCAATTACTCACTCAGTTATAATCCACCAACTCTTTCTGCAGAAAATTCAGGCATGGCTCATTTGTCCTGTTCCTGGAAGCAGCATTCTTATACACACATACATGCACCCAGTTCTTGCCCCAAAACCCAGAGCTGAAATGACTTCTTAATATACCACCCCCTGAGTTTTATATCTGGTAAACTCAGTGAAACCATGTGGCTTGGCCACAACCCCGCTCTGTGCAGCTGATCTGCAATACAAAGGTGACGTTAAGTTTTAACAGCTACACCCGAGAGTGAATTAACTGGTATTGATCTAAAAATGCTTCCCTCTCTCTGCTGTAGAAAAATAAGATTTTTTTTTAATTTTGTGGAAAATTTCCAATTTGAATAAAAAACCAAAACAAAACAAAAAAATCAGTTTTCTGACAAATAAAATAAAAATAATTATGAGGAAAGCAAACACTTTCTATGAAAATTTCCATTAGTCAGACTCCAGTTTTCTGTTGATAAAAAATTATGACAAAGTTTTTTGTCCAGCCCTGGAGTTCCCACTCAGTCTTTTGAACAATATATGTGGGTGTGGTTACTTCATAAAAACTTGATGGCTTTCTATGGGGAGTTTCACTCTGGGTGCTCAAACATCAATGACTCCCAATTGCAAATTCTTTTTGATATAACATATAACACCATGAGCATGTTCAGCCTTCTAAGAAATAAATATGGAAACCATAGCCCAAATTCACCAAGGCCCCCTGACTACTGTGTGCAGCTTCAGTGATGCAAACACTGGCCAGTTCAGGCAGGTTTATGGCTGTTTCTTGTTGTCAGAGTGGGTGCAAAGCTGCAGGAGTATGCCATTGAAAATTGCTCTAGATCCTTACCCTGAAGGGCTTACAAATTAAACCGATGATGTTACAGAGAAATAACAGAGAAAAGGGAGCAGCCAGAAGACACAAATGTTAGGGGACTGTTAGCCCCTTACTAAAACTTTGTGGGGTTTTTGGTTGGCATTCTCCCCTTTCCAGGAGCACAGGGAAGAACTGAAGGACCCTGTGTCATAACATCTCTTCCCAGATCTGGACCTTAGCGTCCAAAATATGGGTGTTAGCATGAAAACCTCCAAGCTTAGTTACCAGCTTGGACCTGGTAATTGCTGCCACCAGCTAGAAATTATACAGTGCCTAGCTCACTGTGGTCTCCCCAAAACCTTCCCTGAGGGAACCCCAGACTCAGATGCCTTGAGTCTCACAACAAAGGGAAATAACCCCATTTCCTTGTTTCTTCCTCCCAGGCTCCCCTCCTTGGATGACCCTAGGACATTCCCTGCTTCCAGTCCTGGAAACACAAGTACCGAGAGATCTAATCTCTCTTCCCCCTCACCCAGAGGATATGCAAAGTCAGGCTTAGTAAATCTAACACAAAGAGATTTTCCCCCTGACTTCTTCCTCCCACCAATTCCCTGGTGAGCTGCAGACTCAGTTCCCTGGAGTCCCCACTAAAGAAAAACTCCAACAGGTCTTCAAAAGAAAGCTTTATATAAGAAGAAAGAAAAAGGACATAAAATGATCTCTGTAATACGGTGACAATATACAGGGTCAATTGCTTAAAGGAAAAAAATGAATTAACAGCCTTATCCAAAAAGAATACACTCCAGCAACTACATACATGTAAATACAAAAAAACAATATAAACCTATTGTCTTACTATCCTTGTACTTACAACTTGGAAACAGAAGATTAGAAAGCCTGGAGATTCCTGTGGTCACTCTCAGAGTCGAGAAAAGAACAGACCAAGAACAAAGGACTCACACCCAAAACTTCCCTCCACCCAGATTTGAAAAAGTCTTGTTTCCTGATTGGTCCTCTGGTCAGGTGTTTTTTGCTACCCCTTTCCAGGTGAAAGAGACATTAACCCTTAGCTGTCTGTTTATGACACCCTGGGACTGCCAGGGTCTCTGGTCAATCAGCAAGCTCCATACCAGGGCTAATGGGAAGTAGCCAGAACCCCGAGTCAGTCTGATTGACCAGGTAGCTGGGCCACAAGGGGGTCAGTGAGAGGAGCAGGGCCCCTCCAAGAACAGGTGACAGATCCAGCCAGGCGAGGCCCCACTGAAAAGAGTAAACAACAGCACCAGGTACAGGGACTGTAGGGAGAGGCCTGGGGAAGCAGGGACCCACGGTAAAAGGCATGAGGAACAGTCACAGAGACCCAGCTAAGGACAGCAAGTGGAGCTGGGGCAGGGGAGCTGTGGCAGTCCAATAATGCACCCCTGTACATACTGCCCTGAGACCAGCAATGCAGGGAACTGTAACTAGCATTGGCCTGGGAGTTCCCAGTTGTCCCTGGGCCAGGGAAAAGGTGGTGAGTCCAATGGGTCTACAGGGGATTGCTTGGTACAGTCCTCAGGCAGAGACCTCCATGAGCTATGCTCAGCCCAGGCAATGGCAGCCTGACCTCGCTGCAGGCAGGGGAATGTGGCACTCAGAGGAGCATGGTTTTTCTTTTTCTTTCCCTTTCAGACAATCTTTTACCACAGGGGGTGAGCGGCTCACCCTCTAGTGTGTTCACTTGCTTGGGAGGTGAGTCTTCATTCACTAAAGACCGGTGGAACAGCATCTAGTGACTTCTTGAACAAGGGTCATTGTTGCAGGGGAAGATTTTGGGCTTGCACAAAAGGGGGTCTGGACACTGCTGTGATAATCTGTGTGAAACTTGGAGAGAAGCTATAACTCTGTGGGTGGGGCATTGGCCTCTTCCCACATCCTTTCAAACCAACTGGCTAAGTTTCACCACCCCACTGAAGAGCATGTTACTGTTTAAAGTGGGGTGGTTTTTTTGTATGTACACATATAGAGTAAATAGATTAGGGTGTCTTTTCACCTGGGAGTAGGAAGCAGTATAAGGATTGCTTTTGTGTATTTTTAAAACCTTCAACTACTTAGTATGTTTTGAAACCTGCTAACAAGCTTTCTCCTGTGTTTAGACTGCTCCTGAGAAAGATAAATATGTTTGATTTGATTTGGTGTTTTCTATATGTGCCCTTTTTAACAGTTTAGTTCAGGATAAAGCTACTAGCCCATTTGAGGGTATGTTACTTATTGGGCATCTGTCTACTAACTAGGTGGGAGCACTCCACCTCACAGATGGATCTGATTTGGGTAAGAAGAGCAACTGAGGAGGAGGTACCCTGATGAGAGGACCATAGTCTCCAGTGTTCAGCCTCGGTCCTGGCCCGTCCTCACAAACAGTTGTGATGTCCCTCAAGAGGGAGAGTAATTGGGCATCAGCCTTAAACCCAATCCCACGGTGTTCTGGAACCCAGTAGGCAAGACCCTGCTGATGCAGCCCTACTAGCTAGATCAGGGGGAAGGAAGTTGCCTGGAGTTACTACCATCCCATCCCTTCCCACAGGACTGTTCTCTGGGTAATGCTGAGAGTGTGAGAGATGGGTTGCTTCTCATTCCACCAAGATAACTTAGAGTTGGGTTGGGTCCAGTTTTACAATACCTCTGCCCCTAACCGCATTATATAAAGCATTGGGATTTGCACATACCTTGCCATTTGGCATCTATTGTTCTGGGGTTTAATCTGGTTCAATTTAAAAAATCTCAAGTACTGTACACTGGTACTTCATTTGTTTAAGGAAAAACTATGATAAAGTATATCACTGTGAGGAAACTGGATAAATGTCGACTTTTAAAAAATCTATTCATATTCATCACTGGCCATGAATCAGACAAACTCTCAGAATGGTCTGGATGAACCATAGCTACACACAGCTGTGCATGGCCTAGGCAAAGCGCTCTAGCCTTCCCCAGACATCAATAGATGCCAGGAAATAATGACACATTGCCAGTATAATGTGCAGATGTTAGTAATCATGACTTCAGTGCTGAGCATAAAGGAATGTGGAGGGAGGGAAGCTTTACATTGGTCAATAGCCTTGTCTATGGCCAACAGCTTTTGTACTGCTATGGGCATCAGGTTCACATGTATGCTGCAGTACTCTTTGTGCTCTTTCTCATCAGACACAAATATAATGCCTGTGGATAACATTAAGGAGTAAATTCCTAGCTGCTATCTAATGCCTTTTTGATTTCTTGAATATAGTAGGTATTCTGCATGCTTTAGTGACAGCCTTTTGGGTCCAGTCACTCTGCCACATGTAGATAGCATGCCACCTATTTTTCACACTCTCTGTTGTGGGATAGATTGTTCTTGTATAATAAGACAATGAGTGTCATTGCTCAAGATTTGGTAGTTAGCTGAGTTTACATCAGGTCCACCTAGGAACTGAAATTCTATATTGTTGATTGATTTTTCCCCTTTTCTCACAGAAGATAGCTATTGAGTGACACAAGATTTTGCACAGGTAAGTACACATTCTCATTGATATTTTTATTGAAGTATTTAATATTTGTGACTCAATCCCTCTCAGACTGAAGTTTATTGCACAACTACCATTGATTTCACCAGAAGCAGGAAGAGAAAGTTCACTACAACAAAGATTATTTTCGAAAAGGGTATCTAAGTCTGGACTCTTAAATCCAATATTAGTTATCCAAATAACCAGCCCTTGATTTCGAAAGAGCTGCATACTCAGCAGCACTGACAGAAGTCTGTGTTTCAGAAGTGTTGCCATCCAAATGAAAAACCCAGTAATTATTTTCATTGCTAGAAGAATGCATTTTTCTAATGGATATGTAACCCATGGGTGAGCATATATTGCAGGGCCTCTCTGTGCTGTTACAATCTCCAGCTACAGAACCTTGGCTCTTTAGCCTCAATTGCCACAGCTCATGCTTTTAACTTTGAAAGTCCCTAGTAGGTCAGCCAATAGGCCACCAGTCACATATATAGAAAAAATTCTAAATGGGCCTGATCCAATGCCCATTGAAATCAAAGGAAGGACTCCCACTGGATTCAATGGGCATTGGATCCGGGCCTATATTCTATCGGGTATGGAAAATTCTAAAACTATCAAACTAGCTCTACCAACTGATTTTAGGGGTAGCTCAGTGGTTTGAGCATTAGCTTGCTAAAACCAGGGTTGTTAGTTCAATTCTTAAAGGGGCCACTTATGGATCTGGGGCAAAATCAGTACTTGGTCCTGCTAGTGAAGGCAGGGGGTTGAACTCAATGACCTTTCAGGGTACTTTCTAGTTCTATGAGATAGGTATATCTCCACATATCTTAAAGCATGCTTCTCCCTCAGCCCCCAAAAATCAAAATGGAAAGAACAAATGGAAACTTTTCATAATCCAAGTGTTAGGAGAGATAAAAGCTAATATTATAGCTGTCAGCTTGGCAAGTAATTGAAGCAGCACTAGACACAGTTGACCACCAAAATGGTATCCTAGCAACATACAGTCATCCAGTTACACACAGTGCTATCAAGCCAAAATTATCCTTTTCAATATCTTAGCTTCAAGAGAGCAGGGATGAAAATGTAGGAAAGGATGAATGTGGTGAAGATTAGAATGAGCAAAGGTTTTAGAAAGTCTGTGCAAATTGAATAAAGGATTCTACATTTTTCTGACAAGTAAAACTGCCTACTTTTGGTCAGAGATCTTCAGACAACTATTATTTCAATTTATTTTCAGAATATTGAATGTATATATTTTTGCTTTGTGTAATACATTTATTATATCAATGTTTCCCTTATATCAATGTTTCCCTTTAAAGTCGCTTAAATGTTTAACACAAGTGCAAATGGGGAGGGGGATGAAGGGAAATTATACTGTAATTGCTTGACATTTCTAAATCTTTTAAGCAATCTCTAGGCAAATCCACCTATAAATTACAGCTCTCAAACACAATTATTTCCTATATTACTTCTAATAATAAAATTAGAGAATTACTGCAACGTTGATAAACTCTGAAACTTGAGCGTTTTCAGAATGTTACATAATAAATTCTCTTCAAAGCTTCTATTATTTTTAATGCTATTGATCCTACTGTATTGATATCATTTATCGGGATGCTTAATGATCATCCTCTAGATGACAAGTGAACCTGTATGCACAGCAATTGAAAGGAAGGACTCTACCTTCATCTTTGAGTAGGCACAAAAAATATTCAGTTGAGAAAGATGCAATACTTACAAATACGAAGAGCCAGAACTTCAGGTGCTGACAGACAATTACAATTCCATTGACTCCTGTCAAAATAGGCCAATTTACACCAGCTGAGGATCTGGCATAAAGTATTCAGACTCCTGAGAATATAGTAGGATTTGGGGGGATTGCTTTGTTTGTTTGTTTTAGCTAATGCACACAGAAGGTAAAACTGTTTCCCATCACTAACAGATGTCCTGCCGCCTAAGTAGTATTTCTGGAAATACCATGACAGTGCTCCAGCCTGCTGATTGAGTGATTCCTTTAGCTTAGTGCCTAAGTATTATCCTTCTGGAGGATAGTGAATCACAGATATGGTATTAAAAATAGTGTTTTATGGGATCCTATGCATTTTTGCATCCAAAAAAACTATATTAAAAATGGTTCTAGATGCAGAGCCAGGATACATAGATCTTTGATGGTTTGGCTGGAAAAAAAACAAAAACAGAAAGAGAACCCCACAATTTTTAAACTGAATTTAAGAAAATAAGATAATTCCTAACATAAATAAAACACAAATTTATCCAAACACTCACATCGTCCCCTAATTTATAGTTTTAATTTTTTCAGTAACCTGGTAGTTTCAGTATAGCTCCTTCCCTTTGTTATCCATGCAGGTGACAGCCACTCCCCATTGCCATTTTTGCAACCTCTAGTGCCTCCTGGCAGAATTTTTTCATCCCATCAGTTGATATCTTCTTTAGCTTCCAAGTAAACAGTTTGCCCCTAGACTTATCTTAACCCCCTAGGGCAATTTATCCTTTTCTGTCTAATTCTAAGGCTACCTCCTACTTTGGCCCTGGGTAAGGGTGACCAAGGGATGGAGCAGTCTCACACTCCCTGGGAGAACCCAAGGCGGAGTGAGGGCTGGTGAAGAGGGTGCTAAGCCCCTGCCCAGGAGCCTGCAGGGTCAGGCTGCAAACAGAGGAAAATGAATACCAGCTTCTGGAAGAAGCTGGGATAAGTCCTAGAATGTGTGTCTTAATGACATTCTAAAGTAACTTCTACGTAACTTCTCATAATCAAGGTGAGTGCAATAGGAAGTTCGCTGTAAATGCAGATTGATTTAAAAAAACTGATAGACTTAGACTCCAAGTATTTCCCATGGATTTTGTGCAGCACCAAATTAATGTTTCAGGGATATTAGTAACTTTATTTGAGGGCAAATGTGAGTTGGTGCTTTAAAAAGAATCTAATCAAGAAAGGATTGGAACCAGCTTGCCTTCACTTATATCCCTGAGGATATCAATGACCCAGACCCAGAAACTGAGAGTTTCATTGCTGGGGGGGGAGGTGGGAGATTTTCTTTGTTGAGATTCCTTTATCTATACTCTTGGTTGGGAAAACAAATCTAGATTGTATAGCAGATCAGATCTGTGAAAACTGTTCCACTTTCTTGTGGGCAAAAGAGCAAAATAGATTATACTAGCTAATATTCCTAGTTTGGCTGGCAAAGAAAGCTCTACTCAGAAGCCTGAGTGACAGGCAAGATTTCTGCCATATGCATCTAGTGGTTGAAATACAAACATCTGGGACATTCTGAAGCCATCAGAAATACTTTTCTTCTTAGTTCTTATCTATCAGCTCACATTCGTTCAAGACCACTCCTTTTCAATGAACCTCACTTGTATTCCTTTCAACTATATCAACTCTCTTTTTTTTTAATCAAGTGCTGCCAGGATAAAACCCATTTGTATGACAAAAAATCAGTTAGCAATGTTAGAACACTTAGGACCTGTACGCCTTCCCACAAACCCCTGGCTTTCTGAAAGATGTCATTCAGGAGAAAGAGAGATTTATTAAATGTTTTTATTGGGACTCTCATCTAACCTATATTTCTGGAGACAAAGAGATGATGGCAGCAGCAATCAATATGCTGGAAGAACTGTAATATGCTGAAAGAACTGCTTCTCTGTATTTATTTTCCATGGCACCAAGGAATCAGAAGTTAACAGGCAATTTGATGAGTAAAATTCCTATTACAAGGAAGCAGTTGTGGCCCAGGTTATAGGAATTAGTGGCAATGGATTCAGATTACCTGGTTTGTAGTTATGTTTTTCTTAGAAAGCTTTTGCCTTCAAGAAACTCAATTTTGAAAGACAATGAAAAGAAAATTTCCAAAGCCATAATGTGTGAATGCATGATTTTCACTCTATTGAAGGATATCAAATTTTTGTTTATTTTTGCTTCCTAAAAGAACCAGACTTTTTCCACCGATGTGGCAAAAACCAGCCAGAGTGAAAGCCAGAATCTTTAATGCAGAGATGCACCTTGTGAAGATAAGCACACAGTATTGTTTATCTGAGTGGACGGCTGCTTAGATCAAATGGGGCACTGCACATTAAGATCTGTCTTCTCCACAGTTTCTCAGACTGTAACCTCTCAAAACTCCCACAATCCTTCTTGTCCCTTAAAGGAAAAAAAGTTTTTAATTAAATTCTTGCATAAATCCAGAACAAAAACACATCATGCAGAGTTCAGGCACCAGGCAAATTGCCAATGCAGCAGCCTTCAGCTAGGTGAATTATGGATGCCCCTGAGCCAGGTAAAGTATGGATGACCTGATTTAGGACTTGAATAATGCTATCAGCTAGCTTCTGGTGAAAGCAGGTTGTTTATCTGGTGTTTGGTTGTTGTTTTTTTTTTTTTCTTGGGTTGGATGTTTTTTCTTCCTTTTTTGGAGAGGGTGTATGTGCGTGCATGCACAAATTAGTTTACAAATGAAAGTAACGTACATTTTTAGCTCCTCTGTATGTGGGCCTTCATAAAATGTGGAAAAACTTGAAAAACTTGTAAAAGGTAGATCTTCTTGTATCTAAGGATATTACAGATTTGTTAGAGACAGTTGTGATTATTAATAGGACTGGAAGAAAAATGAGGGTGACAGATTTGTTTGCAAAATGTTTTAGCAGGCAGTTTTGGAAGTAAGTGTACAGCATTTCTTTAATTCTGCTGTACTGAATAAAGCATGAAGTAATTCCATTCTAGACAGGTTTGAAAAATTGATTGACTTTTGATTATTCTTATCCAGTTCCCATAAAGCATGCTTGTATTAGACCGAGTGTATCTAATTACTTTTTGCTATGAGTAGGGGTATTTTGCATCCCCCTTGAGTGTATATACAATCTGGATTAAGCAAGAAATGTGGCCTTATATGTTCACAGAAAATCCATTGACTTCAATATGAAAGTTTTGTTTACATGTAATTGCAAAATACTTCCACAACTCAGGAGTTACCTCAAATTGAGACCATTTTGGGCTCCTACAACATGCAAGTTTATTAGCAAATGCTTGACTTTACTGGTTTTATGAAGATGTGTGTTTCTCTTCAATGTGATTGTCTTTCTGAAGGTTTAAAAGTGGCTGACTCAGCTAGACTGTACGTATCCAAAGAATCTATGCTCAGAGTAAATCTGAAATCCCAGCCATTTGCCATGATTTTGAGTTATGTGAATTATTGAAGGCATAGTATCAAAGAGTTTAAGATTGTAAGGAACAATCTTCTCCTCTCTCTCTCTCTCTCTCTCTGTTAGGGTCTCTGTTTTGGCTGAGATATCCTTTAAGAGGTACCAGAGGGGTAGCCGTGTTAGTCTGGATCTGTAAAAGCAGCAAAGAGTCCTGTGGCACCTTATAGACTAACAGACGTTGTCATAAACAGATAGTTAAGGGTTAATGTCTCTTTTACCTGTAAAGGGTTAAGAAGATCAGTAAACCTGCCTGACACCTGACCAGAGGACTAATAGGGGGACAAGATACTTTCAAATCTTGGTAGAGGGAAGTCTTTTGTTTGTGCTTTTGGTGTTGTTGTTCACCCTCGGGACTGAGAGGGACGGGACATCAATCCAGGCTTTCCAAATCTTTCTGCATCAGTCTCTCATGTTTCAAACTTGTAAGTAATTAGCCAGGCAAGGCGTGTTAGTCTTATGTTTGTTTTCTCAACTTGTAAATGTTTCTTTCTGCTTGAAGGATTTTACCTCTGTTTGCTGTAACTTTGAACCTGAGGCTAGGGGAGGGCCGTCTGGTCTATAGGATTCAGATCATCCTGTAAAGTATTTTCCATTCTGATTTTACAAAGATAATTTTTACCTTTTCTTTTTTTTTAATTAAAAGCTTTCTTTTTTAAAAACCTGATTGATTTTTCCTTGTTTTAAGATCCAAGGGGATTGGATCTGGACTCACTGGAGATTGGTGGGGGGAAAAGGAGGGGAATGGTAAATTTCTCCTTGTTTTAAGGTCCAAGGGGTTTGGATCTGTGTTCACCAGGGAATTGGTGAAGTCCCTCAAGGCAATGCAGGGAGGAGAAAGTTTTGTGGGGACAGAAAGTGTCCTAGATACTGAAATTCTAGGTGGTGGCAGTGTTACCAGATCTAAGCTAGTAATTAAGCTTAGAAGTGTTCATGCAGGTCTCCACATTTGTACTCTAAAGTTCAAAGTGGGGGAAAAAAACCTTGACAGACGTATTGGAACATGAACTTTCATGCCCATGCATCCGACAAAGTGGGTATTCAACCATGAAAGCTCATGCTCCAATACGTCTGTTAGTCTATAAAGTGCCACAGGACCCTTTAAAATGTGTCATGGGCCAGTAGACAGTGCACAAGACTGGAAATCAGCAGCTGTGGGTAATAGTCCTGTCTCTACCACTGACACACTATGTGACCTTAAATTCTCTGCTCTGTTTTCTCATCTGTAAAATAGAGATGAATGATTCTTACTCATCTTTGAAAAGTACTTTGAAATCTATGGATATTTCTGCTAATATAAGCAATTAAGCAGTTAATGTTCAGATTTAAAGTGTCTTTAGGTTTCAGAAGTATCCCGCTGAAATGAACAGGGTAATACAGAGCTATTGTTTCACGCAATCTGCAGACTCAGGAAACACCACTGCATCAATTTATATTCAGATCATGTTTTCAAAGGTATCTTTGCAACTATAAGTACTAAATTCTGGAGCACAGTTGTGCTCAGGGGATGAATTCCAAAGCACACTGCACAGCCACAGAATCCTGGAATACAGAGGTCCCTAAAATTATTCATTTTCAGCTTAAAGTGGGTATCCTGGCTCACTTGCTAGGGTCCCACTGTCCTCTTGTTGTGACCACACTTTGGGTACAAGCACATCTGGAAGCATCACCCATCCACCATTCCAACATAAGATCACTAAGCCTACTCAGCATCTCAGGCGCTAGTTTAGGAATTGTCATGGGCTGGGTTTGGGAGACATGAGCACTTGATATATAGAGCCCAGGATAAAGAAACAATGAAGTAAAAGCAATTAAAGGCTGAACAGGGGAATTCCAGTGATAAAGAGAGGCTACTGGCATTTTCCTTTTTTAAAGAAATCTCTTTTTGAAAGAGATTTTTTTTGGGGGGGGGCATGGAAAAGTCCTGCAATGATTACCTATTCTGAGCACTTTAAAAGAAATACAGAATTGTTGTTTCTGAAGTTACATTATTACCAAGTTCTAACACTGGGACTGTGTCAAATATCAGCTACTATGTCAGCTTCTCATAGTAGCTGAAGATACTCTGTACGCCAACTGTGCCTTCAGATTCTAATAGAACTGCTATCAGAGGAGACTCAATTAGGTAACCATGCAAAGCATAAATCACTAAACATTCAGAACCAAGCTAAGTCCCCCCTCAAATAAACCAGTCTGCCCTTTGGTAAGTGATGTGTTGCTGACTGCCAAAGCTGAAGCAGGTAATCACTGTAAGGAAAGATTTCAAAGACCCTTTGACTTGATTCATTTCTAGGCAAATGTAATGATATGCACTTTCAGGTTGACTCTGAGTTCAGCAAGACTAGGATCAAAACCAACAGCACATTGCTTTATTTAAAATAGAGGAACAACATAAGATTTTTCTTGAATAAAGAGAAACTGTAAGAGCTGGGATGTCCTTTTGAGACCAGAGGTAATCTAAGATGCATGTCATTTGCCATTCCTGTCAAATTATGATGCAATCAGTCATTTCATTGGGTGACATTTTATTGTGAGGAGCTATTCAGTGGCACCTGATGTTTATACAGTAAATTGTAAATTAAACAGCTGACCATGAGTGGAAATATGGTTTAATATATGGTATAAAAGAAACACTCTTCAGAATGTATTGTGGAACTTTTCTTAATGTCTTTCATTTTACCCACACCTGTGTTCTCATTTCCATTGTAATATAAAATAGGTTTGTTTGTTTTTTTAATTTGGCATGATTAAAATACCTCTGTTATAAAGAAAATCTTTATCAGAAAATCATGACTTTGGAAAAATCAGCAATAATTGGTTTTCTTTTTTTATTATCCACTGATCATAAATATATTTTAAATTACAATGTCTTAATAATAAAAGGTTTAAAATATATTTTCAGATGTGTTAACTCCCCAGAAAAAAATCTCATTATTTTATGTAGTCAAAAGGCTGCAATAAAGGACTGTATTGGATAATGTAACAGCATGACACTTTGAAAAAGCTACATTCTGAAATATTCTAAATGCACTAACAATTACAGACAGATTCAACCTGACCCTCAATTTTTCTGAGCTAATTGAAATACTAACATGGTGTTTAGGATGACAACTTCAATTTCCTTTCTTACTCTTGATTCTCACAAGTTGGCTATGGCAAGTTGGCCTTATTGCATCAAAAGGTAGCAGGAATCTCCAACCTAGAGGTGTCATTTTATAAAGAGAGAAAGCAAACAAAGAACAATATTGGGGCGGCATTTGAATTACATACTGATTATATTTGATTACAGTGCCTGTATGTCTTCAGCATTACTGAATATCAGTGTAAAGCCACATTAATCACTGCTGAAGTAAACTCTAGAGCTGTCAATTAATCACAGTTAACTCATGTGATTAACTCAAAAAATTAATTGTGATTAAAAATTAATAGCAGCTTTAATCGCACTGTTAAACAATAGACTACAAATCGAAATTTATTAAATATTTTGGATGTTTTTCTACATTTTCAAATATATTGGTTTATAACAATTACAACACAGAATGCAAAGTGTATACTGCTCACTTTATATTATTATTTTTATTACAAATATTTGCACTGTAAAAATGATCAAATAAATAGTATTTTTCAATTCACCTCATACAAGAGGTGCATACAAAAGTGCAATCTCTTTCTCATGAAAGTGAAGCTTGCAAATGTAGAATTTTTTCTTATATAACTCTCAAAAACAAAAAACATTGTAAAACTTTAGAGTCTACAAGTCCACTCAGTCCTACTTCTTGTTCAGCCAATTGCGAAGACAAACAAGTTTGTTTACAGGTATAGGACATAATGCTTCCCGCTTCTTATTTACAATGTAACCTCAGAGTCAGAACTGGCATTCACGTGGCACTTTTATAGCTGGCATTGCAAGGAATTTATGTAACAGATATGCTAAACATTCATAAACCCATTCATGCTCTGGACACCATTCCAGAGGACATGCTTCCATGCTGATGACGCTAGTTAAAAAAAATAATGCATTGATTAAATTTGTGATTGAACTCCTTGGGGGAGAATTGTATGTCCTCTTTTAGCCACATTCTGCCATATATTTCATGTTATAGCAGTCTCGGATGATGATTCAGCACAGGTTGTTCATTTTAAGACCCCTTTCACTGCAGATTTGACAAAACACAAAGAAGGTGAGATTTTTAAAGATAGCTACAGCACTGGACCCAAGATTTAAGAATCTGAAGTGCCTTCCAAAATCTGAGAGCGAAGAGGTCTGGAGCATTCTTTCTGAAGTCTTACAAAAGAACAACTCTGATGAATAAATTACAGAACCCAAACTACTAAAAAAGAAAATCAACCATCTGCTGGAGAGTTCAGACTCAGATGATGAAAATGGGCATGTATCAGTTTGAACTGCTTTGGATCATTATTAAGCAGAACCTGTCATCAGCATGGACACATGTCCTCTGGAATGGTAGTTGAGGCATGAAGTGGCATATGAATCTTTAGCACATTTAGCATGTAAATATCTTCTGACACTGGCTACAACAGACCCATGAGAAAACTCTTTCTCACCTTCAGGTGACATTGTAAGCAAGAAGCAGGAGCATTATCTCCTGCAAATGTAAACAAACTTGTTTATCTGAGGTATTGGCTGAACAAGAAGCAACACTGAGTGGACTCGTAGGGTCTAAAGTTTTACATTGTTTTATTTTTGAATGCAGGTTTTTTTTGTATATAATTCTACATTTTTAAGTTCAATGTTCATGATAAAGAGATTGTGCTACAGTACTTGTATTGGGTGAATTTAAAAACACAGTTTCTTTTGTTTTTTTGCAATGCAAATATTTGTAATAAAAACTAAATATAAAGTGAGCACCATATTTGTATTCTGTGTTGTAACTGAAATCACCAAAGAATATTTAAATAAATGGTATTCTATTATTGTTTAACAGCATGATTAATTGACAGCCCTTGTAAACACCCAAACATTTATATTCACATTAACATAAAATACATCTGGCTGTTATTAGAATTTATTATAATATATACTATATGAGATTCATAAATATCATATGTACTTGTTCATAAAACAAACTTTTCAAAAAAAGGATCCCGAATCCATGTTTGGGCAACTGACTTTTCAAGAATGCTGAGGCCCATCAGACAGCTGCAAAACATGTATTTAGGACCCCACCTTTATGCTCCTGTGGCCTGGTTTTTCACAGGTGCTAGACATTCATCATTGCCATCAACTTCAATTGAATCTACTTTCAAGCAGCACCTCTGAAAATCAGGACACTATTTTAAAAACTTGGCCTTCTCTCTATTTCCAGTGTTATTTTTAAGTTTAAATAGAGGGCACATAATCATAGCAATCAAAGAATATGTCAGGGTGATAGTCCTTATAATGCATGCCATACTTTCATCCATCTCATTCAACAACTGTGACCCAGAATAGACCACATCAGACATGCTCTTGTCTCTTGATCCAATTGTTAGTCTTTTCATTGACACTAACATGAGCTAGATCAGACCCTTAGACCATGTTGATGCACCAAGCCCATCCGGGAAGCAGCTCAGAAAATGAGTCAAGAGCCATATTTTAGCATTCCAGGGGCTGCATTTGGCCTGCAGAACAAACGTTGGCTGTCACTGCCCTAAGCTTAGCAAAGGCTGTCACTGCTGGCTCCTGTGAACCTCAATATTCAAAATGTAACTAGGGAATTTTGTGGTTTACATGTAGAGGGAAAATCATTTATGCTGCCTCCAAAATAAACCCTAGCTTGTTTGTATAAATTGCTCAGGGCTAAAAGTTGTCACACAGATCCCATAATTTTGTTATAGGACCGTGGACAGAGTGTAGGTAGTCATGTTAGGCTGATTCCCTTGTTTCTCAATTTACTATTCTTTTAATGATAAACTGTGGACACAGGGAGAGAAAAAATTGAACTGTCAAGTTCACTTTGAGTTCTAAAATTAAAGAAGGAAACTAAGAATATACATAATCTGAAGATTATGAAACAGAAGTGGAGCTGTATACAGATTTAGACGTATAACAAAAACATAGAAGGAAAACTACCACACATAGACGTAAAATAACCCTCAGAGTATATCTTACATAAAATCAAATGGATAAATATTGGCCCTTAACTAAACCTAGTAGTTTATCAAAATCTTTGAGATTACTCAAATTATTCTAAAGGATTTTTCACAAATGAGGTGGAAAAATCCCAAGGTGCAATCTTCCTTCACCCAGGTAACAGACAAGAAAGAGGGGTTGGTATTGAAATCCAACCTTACCAAAAAGGTTTTCAACCAATGCCATCCTATTTCTTCACTTTCTTTCTACTGCCTATTGTGTTAAGGGCACATCCGTTTACTGTTCTTTGAGGATTCATCTCCATTTGACTACATGTCCAGACCCCAGAGTCAGTTAGAATCTAAAGAAAAGATAGCTAGAAATATGAATCTCACTGGTCTTGGAAAACTCTTTGCAGGTTCTTCAGAACCCAGATGAAACCCTCTACCTGGTTTCGGGTGTTTTTAATGTTATAGTGTATTTTGAAAGTTGGCAGCCTAGCTGTATGCACTGTTTGATGTGAAGTGTGATCAAGTGACTTTCATCAAGCATTCGTCCATTGTTTCCATCTCTTTCCTTCTGACAAAGTTAATTAGCTGAGAATGCTAACTTTCACAGTTATCGTTGGAAATCACTGCTTGGAGAAAGCCAATAGTGTACAGTATCCAAATCCCAGTACTAACAATACAACATTTCATGGAATTTGAGGACATTATAGTGTAATAATAATACACTTTAATTTAGTGAAGTCCATGCCCAAAGGTCTCTGGGCACCAGAAAATAACTAGATCAGCATAGATAAAAAGGGCAACATGCCCAATAAATCTGTGAATATGCCAAAAATCCAACATCCCACACAGCAATAAACAGCCTAGCTAGTGAATGGTACAGAATACTACAGCGTGTCTCCTCAGAAACACAGGCTACCTGTTCTCTACATTGGCTTCCCATAGAATTTTGAATCAAGTTCAAGGTCTCAGTGCTCATTTTCAAGGGCCTGGGTCCAGGATATTTTAAGGATCATCCAAAGCTCTTTACGCAACTTTGCTCCTTTGACACAATCACATTCTCAGTACTAAAGGTAAAGCTCATCTGTGCAAGACACAGCTTTTTGGAAGGTCAGTCTGAGATTGTGGAATGATCTCCCCCCCAGGAACTAAGGCCTATCACAAACCTCACCAACTTCTACTCCATGTGCAAGGTGCATTTCTTTGACCTTGCATTCTCTAGCATAAATACAAAGGAACAGGTATAAATATAAAACCTACTAAAACAAGACACTCCACTGCTTGTGCTCCTCCCTCTGCCCCATGACAGATGTTAGCCAAATGACCTAATGCACTACTGGAAGGCACTCAGATATTGTGCAGTATGATAAGCACAGTATAAGAACCTATATAGAATAGAAAGGAGTCAGACTCGGGCCATGTCTAAATCTAAAATTTTGCAGCGCTGGTTGTTACAGCTGTATTAGTACAGCTGTATAGGGCCAGCGCTGCAGAGTGGCCACACTTACAGCAACCAGCGCTGCAAGTGGTGTTAGATGTGGCCATACTGCAGCGCTGTTGGGCGGCTTCAAGGGGGGTTCGGGGAACGCGAGAGCAAACCGGGAAAGGAGACCAGCTTCGCCGTGGTTTGCTCTCGCGTTCCCCGAACCACCCTGCAAACCGCAGGGAAGGAGACCTGCTTGCTCGGGGGTTCGGGGAACGAGAGAGCAAGCCGGGGAAGGAGACCAGCTTGATTACCAGAGGCTTCCTCAGGTATGCTGGGATACCTGCTTATTCCACGGAGGTCAAGAAAAGCGCTGGTAAGTGTCTATACTTGATTACCAGCGCTGGATCACCAGCGCTGGATCCTCTACACCTGAGACAAAACAGGAGTACGGCCAGCGCTGCAAACAGGGAGTTGCAGCGCTGGTGGTGCCCTGCAGATGTGTACACCTCCTAAGTTGCAGCGCTGTAACTCCCTCACCAGCGCTGCAACTTTCTGATGTAGACAAGCCCTCGGTCTGTATCCTAACACTCCAACACTCAGTGGGCAATTCAGAATCTCAGCCTAGATCTAGAACTCAGCTTACAGCTAGTGTCCTATCTCTATTACAGGTCAAGCCAAAGCTCAAGATCTGCACACTCCCAAAACTTGTGCATTTAAAAAAGGATCAATATCTCAGTTTTATGGTTCAGATTCATTTCTGAACATAACATGAAACACTAGTGAAAAGAAACAGAGTTAAGCTAATGCATCCTAGCATGCTGCCAATGTATTCTGATATGTCGAGAGAGAGCATTCCCTACTGCTGGGGTTTTCATCCAATCTGGTCTAGATTAGGCTTTGAGACTGTCAGCAGCTCCAGCTTGTCATGGGGGTCTATAAAACCCATGCTGGTTCAGCAGCCAAAGGGTTAATGAAGCAATTGCCTGTCTGCTCAGCCAGAGTTGATTGGCAGCACCAAAGCAGCTGTGAGGAGAAAATGACTGCAAGGCAGGAGGGTGGGGGAGTTGCTAGAGAGATAGAGAACAGTAAGAAAGGATTCCCCTCAGCAGACTGGTGAGAAGCTGTCAGACAAACCAACACTTTGAAGAGGGAGAATCTGGGAGGTTGCAAATAGCTCAGGCAACAGCAAGGGACAGAGAAGGACTAGTTCTGTCTATTCCAAACAAGGGCCCTGAGCTGAAAGCCAGGGGGATAGGCAGGCCAGGATTCCCCTACCTACCCCAGCCAGGAACTTTTAGAGAAGAAGCTCCTAAATACAGGAGAACTAGGGCTGATTAGCCCCTAGTAAAGCCACAGAACTTCCACTTTCCCATTATGCTATAGGGGACAGAGACTTTTAAAGACTTGGCCAGGAGGGACTGGGTCTTGACAAGGACTTGACAAATGCAGTGTTTGGTGTGTGGGAAGGAGCCAGGTTGGTGTCGTTCCCTGTCCTGCCACAAGGGGACACTAATAGATAAAGCCCTACCAGCAGCTAGTTACTGATAAGAAGACAGGTAGTAATTAGATTCTGTATGATTCTGGAGAAAGAAGAATGGTACAGCAGTTTGGGGAACAGAATTTCCATTTAATGGGAAATTCCATGATTTTGAAATTTGTTTTCATTCCAAATTTGAAAAAAAATCAAATTTAAAAAATAAAAAGTCAGGTCAATTGAAGTGTTTTATTTCAATAACACTGAAATGTTTCATTTTTATTTTTATTTTTTTTTAAATATATAATTAAATTTTGAAATGAAAACTCAACATTCTGGTCTGAAAATCGCAAAATACAACATTAAGACATTAAACGTCTCACATTTTCTTAATGAAATTTTGTGAAAATAGAAACTTCCTGCAGGCAGTTTTGATGTTGCAGAAATGGCATTTTCCAATAAAAAAAGATTTCATTAGAAAAAAATTAACCACCTCTCCTGGATGGTTTTGTGGTTAAGCATCAGGAGATCTGGGTTCTCTCCGCAACGCTGATACAGACTTCCAATGTGGCCTTGGAAAAGGCCTTCTCTGGGCTTGGTTCGCCATTACTTTGCACAGATGTATTCATTTTTAGCTGTTCAAGGCGTGTAAAAAATTGTTAGTGGATGTAAAGTGCTTACCACAGGAGTACATGCTCACAGCAAATGCAAGCCTGTAGGAAATCAGGCTTTCATTTTCAGTTTCCCTATTCATAGGGGTGTGACAAAACTCAATAATATTTGTAAATATATTGAACATGCTATAACAATGCAATGTGTCTTGTCTTCGGCTTTAGAAGCTAACAATACTAGTTTAATGAAAGCATGTAAGCACATACTTGACTTTAAGCACAAGTACTTGATTTCACTGGGAATACTTACCTGCTTAAATGTAAGCACATGGGCTCTTTGCAGGATCAGGGCCATGCTGAATAGTAAGCAGTCACTGAACTTTGAAGAACATGGGCTTTGCTGACTATTGTGTGCAAAGATTCGTGAGAAGGCATGCTGCTGCATCTCTAATAGTCGCAATCTGCAGTAAAAGTTGTTAACAAGGTAGCCCTAAATAAAGCACATTACAGTAACCTCGCCTACAGGTCGTGTAGGTTTGAATTTGAACATAAGACTATTAGTTGAGGTTTCTTGTTTTGTAAATTATTCATATTTCAATTATAAGGTTTTTTTTTCAAATGTTATTGAAATCTTCCTGCCCTGGAGCAAACTTTATAATAACATGAGTTAATACATTTGCCTTTCACCTTCCAGAGGTTTTGGTTTGAATCTGGCTCAGGTCACAAGCAAAATTAGTTCAGTGATCTCAGATTAGTTCTTAGCAAACATTTGCCCATATCACAAAACCAATACTATACATAATTTGGCAATAAAACACAGTGGGAAAACTACATTTTGGGGGAACCTAGAGCTTGAATAATGGAGGCTGCAGGACAGGTGTGGTTTTGGCAGAGCTACTTGGATCTAGTCAATGCTATAAATTTCCCACTTGGATAAGAACTGTGATTCAGCAGATTTATTTATGAAAATGAAAAAAAAAAGTTGCTTAAATATTGGTTTGTCATTCATATCTTGAGAGAACAAAGCATCACTAGAAGACTTGTTACTACTTATACCAATTTGAAGCACTGATCTTGCCATGATTTATCCCCATCATGTACTTACTCCCATCAACTTGCTACAAGAGGACATCTCACATGTGAAAAATTAAGCATGCATATGAGTGTTTGTAGGCTTCAGTGACACCTGTTCTATTAATTTAGATGCAATATATTGGCCCAAACATTCAAAGGTATTAACATGACCATGTCACTGTCCAACATTAAACAGTTTGACAGAGACTTCAGCCTTCTTAGTGCCATGGCAAACATACCATTAAAAATCATTTTAACCTTTCATTGAAGGCATAGAAAAGGAGGGAAAACTGTTAAAGCACTAGAAATGTAAAGTATTAAATAAAGCTTTTATTTTAACCATATCACTTGTTACCTTTACCTGTAGAGGGTTTTTATAGAGAAAAACTTCTTGTGTGATAGTCGTTTATATGGTAAGATGGTAATAACTCTCCTTTTGGGGGAAAAGATGAGACTATTGAAATGGGCTCAGCAGTTGTTGTTGCTATTGTTAAAGCCCAATTCATTTACTAAAAGACAACATAAGGCAAACACATGCAAAAGAGGTCAGAAGAGAACAGCAAAGATAGAAAATGCAGCTTCTGTCTCTTGTGCAGTCTCACTGCCGGAAAAAACAGCAACACAGGCATAGCACGCTGTTTTACCAGCAACTCTGAGACCTGGCAAACTTGCATCAGTGTTGAGCTGTTTAGGGCTTGCTTTCAGCTGCTTTTCTGGTCACAGATGTTGCAAAATATTCAGTCTTGGCTAGCTAAATGGGACTTTAATTTAAACAGAAAGAAAAGGAGAGAGAGAAGGTGAGGAGGAGAAAGATCACTCAAGGGTGTGTGTGACAAAGTCTCACAACCCAGATACGTTCAAAATTTAGCCAGAGCCAGTGGAGATGATGATGTCATGTGGGTTCCTTTCTTTGACCAGTCCCAGTCTCGTCAGGACGTTTCTCTAGATAAGGACAGTGAAGGTCCAGCAGTGTCACAGTGGATCCCAGGAGACAATGGGGATGACAGCCATTATATTGAAGCTCACTAGCTCCTTCCTGTTCTCCCATCTTTCAGGCCTAGTCTACACTACGCATTTAAACCTATTTTAGCAGCGTTAAACCGATTTAATGGCGCATCCGTCCACACTACAAGGCCCTTTATATCAATATAAAGGGCTCTTTAAATCGGTTTCTGTACTTCTCCCCAACGAGAGGAGTAGCGCTAAATCGGTATTACCATATCGGATTAGGGTTAGTGTGGCCGCAAATTGACGATATTGGCCTCCTGGCGGTATCCCACAGTGCACCACTGTGACCGCTCTGGACAGCAATCTGAACTCAGATGCAGTGGCCAGGTAAACAGGAAAAGCCCCGCGAACTTTTGAATTACATTTCCTGTTTGCCCAGCATGGAGCTCTGATCAGCATGGGTGGCGATGCAGTCTCAAATCCAAAAAGAGCTCCAGCATGGACCGTATGGGAGATACTGGATCTGATTGCTGTATGGGAGGACAAATCTGTTCTATCAGAGCTCCATTACAGAAGACGAAATGTCAAAGCATTTGAAAAAACTCTCCAGGCTACACAGTGCTGCGTGACAAGCGTAATGGAAAGCCAAAGAATCAAATGGACGCTCTTTGACGGAGGGAGGGGGTACTGAGGACTCCAGCTATCCCACAGTCCACAGCAGTCTCCAAAAAGCATTTGCATTCTTGGCTGAGCTCCCAGTGCCTGTAGGTTCAAACACACTGTCTGGCGTGGTTCAGGGTATAGCTCGTCAATTTACTCTCTCCCCCAACCACGTGAAAGAAAAAGGAAATAAATCGTTTCTTGACTTCTTTCAATGTCACCCTATGTCTACTGAATGCTGGTGGTAGACACAATGCTGCAGCAGTGAAGAGCAGTATCCACTCCTCTCCCCTCCCCGGTGGCAGACAGTACAAAATGACTGTTATCCATCATCACCATCAGCCCTTGAGTGCTCCTGGCTGGCCTCAGGTGAGGCTGGCCGAGGGCACCTGGGTAAAAATAGGAATGATTCCTGGTCATTCCCAGTAGATGGTACAGAATGGCTGGTAACCATTCTCATCTTAGCAACTGGGGGACGAGCTCCATCAGCCCCCTCCCTTTCATGTGTAAAGAAAAGATTCTGTACTGCCTGGACTATCATAGCAGCGAGAGGCTGCCTCCCCCTCATTTTATCTCACTAACAAGTCACTGTTTCTTATTCCTGCATTCTTTATAATTTCATGACACAAATGGGGGGACATTGCCATGATAGCCCAGGAAGGTTGGGGAGGAGGGAAGCAACGGGTGGGGTTGTTGCAGGGACAACCCCCGTGAATGGCATGCAGCTCGTCATTTCTACGGGATCTGACATGGAGCAGCTGTGCTCTCTGACTCACTGGTTCTCTAGTACACTTGCCCCATATTCTAGGCAGGACTGACTCTATTTTTAGATACTATAAAGGAGAGATTGACTCAAGGAGTCATTCCCAGTTTTCCCTTTGCGCCCCCGGCCGACTTCAGCCAGGAGCACCCATGATAGCAGCAGATAGTACAGAACGACAGATAACCGTCATCTTATTGCCAATTTACAATAGCAGCAGACGGTACAGAACGACTGATAACCGTCTCTGCTATCATGCAAAAGCAAACAAATGCAGCCGTGTAGCACTGCAGTAATGCCTCTGTCAGCGGCATCCAATACACATATGGTGACAGTAAAAAAAAAAGCTGAACGGGCTCCATGGTTGCCGTGCTATGGCGTCTGCCAAGGCAATCCAGGGAAAAAGGGCTCAAAATGATTGTCTGCCGCTGTTTTCCAGGAGGAAGGAATGAGTGACGACATTTACCCAGAACCACCCGCGACAATTATTTTTGTCCCATCAGTCACTGGGATCTCAACCCAGGATTCCGAGGGGCAGGGAAGACTGCGGGAACTATGGGATAGCTACGGAATAGCTACCCACAGTGCAACGCTCCGGAAATCAATGCTAGCCTCGGACCATGGACGCACACCACCGAATTAATGTACTTAGTGTGGCCGCGTGAATTTGACTTTATACAATCTGTTTTATAAAACCGGTTTATGTAAAATCGGACTAATCCCATAGTGTAGACGTACCCTCAGTCTGCCAGCATTTGTGCCTGCTTGTTGTTCCCACCGGAGTCTTTTTTAAGGAAACCAAAATGGAGTGGTAGGTGGAATAACCTATCCCCTCATTATTTTGTCCAGCAAATAGGCCTCATTTCCATCATAACATTTTTGGTACATTGATTTCCAGTACCACAAATCTCTTGTTTTCTAGTCATCATCTTAACAGAGTCATTAAGTTATATCAGTAGACTTTTTTGTTTAAACCAATTCAGTTTGTCTCCCTTGTACACGTTTTCCCATCAACCTTCCATTGTTATAGGTTTGTGATATTTAATGATTTTTTTCCTATTTCCCACAGTTAAGATCACAACTGGGGTGGGCCTACTAGGCCCCAGTTATCATTACAGACCTAACAGTTGCTGAAATCACTTTTTATCAATAGGGATGGTTTCCTGAACTGAGGCAAACAGTCCTAGTGCTCATATTGAAATCTATGGCAAAATTACCATTGACTAAAATGAGAACAAGATCAGGCATTTGGTATGACAAGGGGTTGGTTGGCTTTTGGTTTTGGTTTGTCTGATATTTTGATTTATTAAATTTTAGACAGAAAGAAACATAGACACAAGAAGTAAGCCAAAACACTGAATAATTAAGAAATCAATAAACAATTCAGCAACTCTTAGGTGTTGAAATGACTTTCCAGAAATAGAAGCCAAAACTGTGTATTGAATATAAAATCTTTAGATAGCTAATGTACCACATAAATTTGAGTAGGCTGGTGTGATAGAGTCCTCGGTGAGGTTAGGTAGCCCAGTGGTTAGCACACCTAGTACCACCTCCTTGTGGGCAGGTGTTGCAGTCTAGATCCTCTTCTATTCATGTTGAAGTGAGGTGAGCAGTGGTAGGGAAGCCCAGGCCCATCCACTTTACCAGGCTCCAATCCAGGACCCTCGGAGGGTTAACAGGTTTCACAACCCAAAGCAGTGGTAACTTTGCTATATCTCTCCAGGCAATGTCAGGAATAAATCAACGATGCTCAACTCATATGTCTGATAAATAATTGATACAAGCAAGAGTGCTTTCACTTAAAACTACTTTTTCATTAGATCTTAAGCACGCGCGCGCACACACACACACACACACACACACACACACACACAGAGTCACAGTAAGTTTAGAGCAGGGGTCAGCAACCTTTGGCTTGCAGCTTGCCAGGGTAAGCCCCCTGGGGGGTCAGGCCAGTTTGTTTACCTGCCACGTCATCAGGTTTGGCCAATCGCGGCTCCCACTGCCTGCAGTTTGCCGTCCCAGGCCAATGGGGGTGGCAGAAAGTGGCGCAGGCCAGGGATTTGCTGGTCGCGGCTTCCCACCACCCTCATTGGCCTGGGACGGCGAACCGCAGCCAGTGGGAGCTGCGATCACCTGAATCTGCTGATGCAGCAGGTAAACCAGAGGGTTTACCCTGGTGAGACACGTGCCAGAGGTTGCTGACCCCTGGTTTAGATCATTTAAAAACATTTACATTTACCTAAAGTTAAGAAATTGTTTTGAGGTATCAGGAGTCCCTCCTTCCATTTGACTTCTTATGATACCAGATCCTTGCCCAAAGAAAACTTCCTTGGACTGCTCCAAAGCAAATTTTTTCACCTAATTTTTTTATAGCTAACTTTAAACAAAGAACACAACCTATAGTGACTCCTAATGGGTCACCATAGTAACCCTAATTTTAGAAAATCTACTCATTATGTTTTATTATTAAAACATTTTTAAATTATAACAACAATAAAACTTACGTGTTAAATGTGCTCAAGACCAAGGTCGGCCATCCAAACATTCCTTCTATTCTTACAATACACTCACTTCTTATTCCATCTTCCCATTCTACTAGCAGAGCTACAAACATGCAGCTGCACATTCTTGCCTCTTAGTGCCTAAGATTATCCCTATTTACATCATGTTTGGGTTTCAGCTGGCAGTAATTAAGCACACAAAATAACTGACTGCAGTACTGTCAAATTTTGAAGTACACACAGAAATATAAAATTCAGGGGCTACAGCTCCCAAAAGTGCCCTTTGAGTTACCCTCCCTCGGTCACTTTCTACCATCTGCTACTCTCCTCCAGCTTCCAGTTCAAATAAGGTGAAAAGCAAAAGAAAAAGCAATCAAACCATCAGCCCCAAATGGGCTCAGCATACAGTCTTAGTTCTTCAGGGAAGAAGCCTTCACTAGCATCTTTATGGGGATCCTTCATGGTAGATCTATCTACCTCCCCCTTTCCGATCTGGGTTGCCCCCTTTTCAACCCTTCCTCCAGTTGGAGCAAGCTCTGCAGGGCTGGATGGGCCAGTTCTATCCTTTAACCCCTTCTGGCTCAGTGTGGGGATTGTATACCCCATTGCAGCTAGTAACTTTTAATTTAAACTATCTCAACTGTGTTGAGAGTGTAACTCAAGAGATCATAAAGTCAGGCAATCATACAGCAGCTGAAGAACAAAAGAAGCATACAAAGCAAAGGAATACGCATGATAGGTGCTTATATGGGTGTGTAGGGAGCACTGCATGACTCTTCCCTCCTTGAATAGCCTCTGCAAGCTCCTGTCACTGTTGTAGTTCCTGAGCTTGGGCTGGCACCGGGACAGCATCTCAAAGGGGGCAGGGAGTGATAGGAAAGCACTGGGGCCATAGTTTTGTACTATCCAACAGAGTTCACCAGCCTGAATGGGTAAGCAGGCTGAACCAACCTAAGGAAATTCTGCTGCACAGGAGACAGGCCTGAGTTTTTGAGGGGAGAGGCAGAGCGTTTGCAATCCCTGTCCGTTCCAGACCACCGTTCCATAGGTGCTGGAGGCAAATAGGCAGACAGCATTAGTAAGCTGGGGAAGGCCAAAAATCTCTTCCAATGAATGTATCCTCTCTTCTCATCCCAGCTCCCTGCAGCAGAGACATTAGATGAATTCCATAGAGCAGCTCCACAACCTCACACACTTTCTCTCATATAGTGTTCCCAGAATACAGCCCAGCTATTCCCGCTATTGAGAATTTGGTCATATGGGCCTGGTACGGTAAGTGCCTGAATGCCCGGGAGCATAAACTCTCAGTGCCTCACAGGAGAAACCCAGCACCCTGCATGATAGGCAGTAGAATATAAATGAAATGGCCCTTGATTTCTTTGTATAGAGAAAGGGTGCCATTCAGTCTGTGTATCAGATCTTCAAATGAGGCAGAGTCTCAGAAACAAAAATAATCTTTCTGTGATGGCAACAATAGATGTCGCCAGGATAAAGGGTAGCACTGAGAATCTGTGTTCACCTTTTATCTGCCCCCTTCATGCTGGTTGTGTTGATGAAGTCGACAAAGCAGCCTGAATTGAAAGTCAGCTTGATAATTTGTATTTTGCTTTCTTACCTATCATTATAGTTCACATTATCTTCTAACACATTTTCCATTGCTTCTGAAACAAGTGAAGACAGCAGTCTCTCTCCTTGGGAACTGATAGAGCTGTCAGTATGCCAATCTACCCACAAAATGCTGTACCCATTCAGGAGTTTTGACGAAGAACTAAATGGATTTGATCAATGTTAAGTTTATTTTCATGTTCGTTCAAATCATTAAGAACTCAAGCAATAAATGAGTTAATGAAAAATATCACTAAAAGTGATATTGTATTAAATTAATCATGAGAATTATAATCAGGATTTTTGAGGACATTAAATCATTCTCAACTTCAGAAATTCTGTAGATTATCTATTTTTCCCCTAACTCAATCAAAGATTTCTATAATATCTCCTGACCCACAATGAAATAAGTGACTCTATGACAGATCTACGCTGCTGTAAATGAGAACAGTATTAGCCCAATATGCTTGATCCTAGACGATATTGTGTACCACTAGCTATGAAGAACAACTCAACCGTGATCCCTGATTACATATTATTATATATGGAGAGTTCTGCTTCAAATCCAAAGGCACAATATGGCCTCCTGAGAGTGCTGATCATTCACAATTTGCACTGAATACTACTTAAGATCAGGTCAAATATTAGTATAGGCCATAAGTCAAGGAACCAAAAGAAACCAATATTGGTTGAAGGTGCTCTGTTCATGATAGAGAGCTCAAAACCATGCAGGACAGAACCTATATAAAGCTAGAATTAACTTACATAAGGGCTGGCATCACTGGTCTTTTGTAATCAAATATCTAGAAAATCTTACACTTATCCCCACCAAAAGAAAAAAAAGAACAGAACTGCATCAACATGCCAAAATACATTTATATATAAATGATATCGGTTGAATCATGCTTCAGATACAATAATTGGAGATACATGCCTGTGAAAAGAGTTCAACAGTTATTTCCAACTAATTTTCATGGAACAAAAATATATTCACAGTAGTGCAGACGGATGAGATGTATACTAAGGCAGTCAGTTCATAAACAATCTGCTTGGCTGGCAGTATAAATAAGTGTACAACAATTTTTTAAGAAGCTAGGCTGCAGTGGAAGATGAGCTTCTAATTTACCAGCTTTTGGAAAGAACAATGTAAAACAGCAGAGTGCCACTGACTGTTTGCTCTCTGAAATTTCCACCCTCATCCCAGCCTTAAATTTCCATCCTCTGTGCACATAATGAGTATGACTGGAGCAATTGCATTTGACAGCAAATTTTCTCTGTCATTGGAAAATGTGAAAGGGGTTATATTCTCCAGTCTGACCCTAGAAATCTTTGATTTTGGGCTTTTGATCTAGACTTTTTGATATCAAGGAGTCATGCATTAGGTATGCTGATGACTAAAAATAATGATGTAGGTTAGTACTGCCATTAAGTAAGATACCGGAGTTAAATAGGGCTGTGATGACATTCTCCCTGCTGATGTGCACCAACCCCTTGAAACAAATATCCATAGATGTTATTGGAGCATTCACAACTGATCTACAGTTCTCTCCCTGAGTGCCAAGGCACATGTTTCTACTGAAGTAACATTAGTATGCCCCTGTGAATAGATTGCAGTTCACAAAATTCCAGAGGGGTGATTGAACCCAGGGATGTTCAGGCTCTGGTCTAGGTTTTGTCATTATAACAAAGGGTAGCAAAAATCCCAAACTGCCCCCTCTCCTGTCGATCCCTTCTTCCACTTGTGTCCCCAATTACTGACGTTTCTTGACACACTCCTTTCCCAAATGGCCAACTCTCCATCTTTCTCTTCTTCTTTTTGACTAATCTAAAAAAAAAGCAACCAGGCTCAGCCCTATTCTATCTGTTTCCAGGTCAAACATTTGGAGCTCAATTCTTCACTGGCTGCCTCTCCCTGGCTGGTTTGAATAGCATGCTGATCCTGAATTTCCAATGTTCAGTTTCATTATGGCAGACTGGACTGTGGCAGTCCTCAGATTTCTGTTTGAATGATTGATCCAGCACGACCATTTCTTTCACTTTAATGTTTTAAACACAAAAAGTATGATTTGGGAAACATCCAGGCATTGAGTATATTAATGACAGGGCTAAATGGTTAGTTCTATCACATGTCAAGAAAAAGATGATGATAATGAGGTCAATTAATTATCCAAACTACATTTTAATTTTCTTTAATATGTTCTATTACTGAAGATTGCATCAACCCACAGTATTCAAGGACAGGCTTTAAGAAATCTCTAACATCTAATGGTTGATTTATTTAATGTTTTTTAATAACATTAACAGGGTTGACTCCCACCTCCAATCTGCCCAGGATGCCTACCTCTCTCACCCACTTTCATTTTGAAACAAGAATGTTAATCCTTTCTCCTATGCTGCCCCCATAAACAGCTGCAAAGCTCTTCAATAGCCTCCTTAAAAAACATCCTCAAAACTCTCCTTTGCTGTGAGGCATACAAAACAGGCCGCTGGCATCCTGAGACCACAGCTTATCATGTTGACCAATATCGTCTCACTGTGTCCTTGTACTCCCTTGTACCGATATTGTCTCATTGTGTCCTTGTGAGCAGTCTGTCTGTATCCATCTGTTGTCTCCTGTCTTATATTTAGAAAGTAAGCTCTTTGGGCCAGGGTCTGTCTTTTTGTTCTGTTGTACAGCATCTAGCACAATGAGATCCTGGTCCTGGGACTCTTAAATGCTGCAATAATACAAATAAAAATATACTTTTTAATAGCACCATTATCCTTAAGGATCCCAAAGTGGACAGATAGGCTGGCACAGGCAGGCAGCCAGACAACCTGCACACAGTACACTACACAACAGTGGAGGAAAAAGTTTCTCAGAGCCACCAAGATAAATCCCTGCTGCTGTGAAAAATGTCATGGAATCTCTCTTTAGTATTCAGCAGATAGGACCTTTGTTTTCAGTTACGCCTCAGATGGTACACTACATAACTGAGCACTTCACTTATTATCTATCTTGGAAGGATGAATGACTGAGCTGACTATGCTTGGCACTCAAACCTGTGGTCTCAAGGAGTCCAGATATTCCAGATTCAGAGCTTACTCCAGCAAGATGCTCAACATCTCTTTAGAAAATCATTGGATGACTGAAATTTGCAGTAGAAACAGGAACAATAAATGATAGTCTTTTCATTTGACTCATTAAGCATGCTAAACTTGATGAATTTGGGGGGATTCACAAACATTTTCAGAAAGGAACTAAAGGCCAAATAAACTAAAAATCAATGAAAAATATGTTTCCCCAAATAACAGTGAAACAAACTTACCATGGCTCTACGCGAATTATGTTTTATACTATTCAAGCGGCTCTAACTAAAATCAACCATACAACTTGTTTTTGGCAAGCAATAAAAGGTTTAACAAAATATTATGCCCCATGTGTACAAAGCACATTCATAGAAACCCTAGTGAGAATAGGGAGGGCATGGTTGAATAGGGGTGAAGTTTACTGATCCATTTCATGAGACTGAAGAACACAGAAGAGGCAAAAAGTAAATGTACCCAATTTCCATTATCCCATACTCATTTAACAAATCTAGCACTTCACGTTCACATTATCTGCTGCTGCACTGAGAGCAGCTCAGAAATGCAGCTGTGGGGAGACGTGTTTTGATCAATTCTGCTGCTTTCCCTTTCAAAGTGAGTGAGATAGTGCAACTGTGGTACAGCACCTTTTAATCACATCAGCAGGATCCCATTGGAAGGTATTACAATGCAGCTGTAAGTTGGCATTTCCCTAAAACAGGTACTCCTCTGTCTTCTTCTTCCTCCTTTGTAAAGGTGAAAAAAGTTCATATCCTTATATCACAACCAAGGCTCCATAAAACCGTGCTCAGTATTTATCTCCAGAAGCTTGTCACTTTTGCTCACAGTGAAGAGTAGATTTGGGTGGCCAACAAAAATGTATGTAACTAGCAGAGGCCAAATTAGATTAGGAAGAGCTGAAGTTTAAATTCTGCCTCACTTGCTTTCAAAGTGAATATTATCCTTACAACTGGAGTTACACAAAGGAAACATGGGAAAAGGTATAAAATTACATGATATGTGCAGGGAAGACGTCAAAAGAAAATATTTGCCAAAAAAAGTCAAAATATACAGGTAAGGTGCTGTTCAGGGTTCAATCCCCATTCTGTTGATAGTTAGCAAATACAGTAGTTGTAGCTTCATTTTCTCCTTTTGTGGAACAGATTAGTTAGCCATAGCTGGTGCGGTTTTAGACAATGTAGTGTACAGGTTCTGGTACTCTGCCTAGGGAGGAGAAAGTAGGAAGTACAGAGACCATAGAAAGAGTCAAGAGATGATTGTTAGGCTGAACAAAATGATGTCTGCTACTAGCAAGTGTGAGGGCTGCTAGAACATCAAAGACTTCAAGAAGAATGACAGCCCCTAATAATGTGGCTTTCCTATGTATGCTTCTGCAACCCATTAGTCATAGTGTGATACCAGTTCCCTTCCAGAACCAGTTCAGAGGGGATGTGAATCTGTTATAGTCTCAACCACAGAGTCTTGCTACAACGTTCTGTGCTTTTCCACCTAAAAGGTCACTGGATCAAATCCTGGATGATCCCCTATATACATGATAGCCATAATCTTAGTTAATACCAGGCAATGAATCAGAATTGATAGCATGCGTTTCTACGGCATGGGTTGGCAACCTCTGGCACGCAGCTCGCCAGGGTAAGCAACCTGGCGGGCAGGGCCAGTTTGTTTACCTACTGTGTTGGCAGGTTCAGTCGACCACAGCTCCCACTGGCCGTGGTTTGCCATCCCAGGCCAATGGGGGTGGTGGGAAGTGGCGCAGGCGAGGGATGTACTGGCCACTGCTTCCTGCAGCCCCCACTGGCCTGGGATGGAGAACCACAGCCAGTGGGAGCCACAGTCAGCTGAACCTGCTGATGCGGCAGATAAACAAACTGGCCCGGCCTGCCAGGGTGCTTACTCTGGTGAGCCATGTGCCAGAGGTTGCCCAACCCTGTTCTACAGCTTAAGCTAGAAAGGCACAGTCTGTAGTGGGGGCTAAAGCAGACATCACATCTGCCCTGGAGCAAGCACAAAGGAGGCTGCTTGACATACACGTCATACCTTACTAAGGAGAAACTACCTCAGAAAATAAGAGTTTTTTTCCTTCTAGTTAACTAACTGTTTGCCATAGTCTTATTTTGGGGCATCACTGAAATTCTCACCCATTTGTGGCTCTGCCTTGGAGTAATCTATTACAAAGAGTATGGAGGGCTAAAAGAGGATTTGTGAAAGGGTTTGGTGCAGAGATCAGCAACCTCTGGCATGCAACTTGCAAGGGTAAGCACCCTGGCAGGCCGGGCCAGTTTGTTTACCTGCCTCGTCCACAGGTTAGGCCGATCACGGCTCCCACTGGCCACGGTTCACTGCTCCAGGCCAATGGGGGCGGTGGGAAGCGGCGGCCAGTAAGACTGTCGGCCCGTGCTGCTTCCAGCAGCCCCCATTGTCTTGGAGAAACAAACTGTGGCCAGTGGGAGCTGTGATTGGCCGAACCTGCAGACAGGGCAGGTAAACAAACTGGCCTGACCCGCCAGGGGCTTTCCCTAAACAAGTGGCATCCCAACTTTGGGAAACACTGTATTAGATCATACTGCCTTTAAGGATCAAGGTCTTAAGGCCTGATCCAAAGCACATTGAAATCCATGAAAAGATTCTCACTGATTTTCATGGGCTCTGGATCAAGTTCTTCGTGAGTTCCATTTTGTACACATCACATTTCACAGAAGAGTATGTGTCATGGTATAATTCCCCACTCTGAACCTTAGCGTCCAAAAGATGGGGTACCAGCATGAATTCCTCTAAGCTCAATTACCAGCTTAGTACTTGTAGCGCTGCCACCAACCAGGAATTCTAGTGCCTGGTACATTCTGGTCCCCCCAAAACCTTGCCCGGGGACCCCCAAGACCCAGACTCTCTGGATCTTAACACAAGGAAAGTAAACCCTTTCCCTCAGAGTTGCCTCTCCCAGGCTTCCCCTCCCTGGGTTACCCTGGAAGATCACTGTGATTCAAACTCCTTGAATCTTGAAACAAAGAGGAAAATCCATCTTCCCCGCTCCTTCTCTCTCCCCCTCCCAGACTCTCCCTAAGAGAGAAAGTAATCCTAACACAGAGAGAAAATAAACTTTCTCTCCCCCTTCCCTCCTTTCTCCCCACCAATTCCCTGGTGGATCCAGTCCCCTGGGGTCTCACCAGAATAAAAAAACAATCAAGTTCTTAAACAAGAAAAGCTTTTAATTAAAGAAAGAAAAACAGTAAAAATTATCTTTGTAAATTTAAGACGGAATATGTTACAGGGTCCTTCAGCTATAGACACTGGGAATACCCTCCCAGCCTAAGTATACAAGTACAAATTAAAATCCTTTCAGCAAAATACAAATTTGAACTCCTTCCAGCCAAATACACATTTGCAAATAAAGAAAACAAACATAAGCCTAACTCGCCTTATCTACCTAGTACTCACTATTCTGGACATATAAGAGACTGTATCAAAGAGATTGGAGAGAAACCTGGTTGCACGTCTGGTCCCTCTGAGCCCCCAGAGTGAACAACAACCAAAAACTAACAGCACACACAAAAACTTCCCTCCCTCAAGATTTGAAAGTATCCTGTCCCCTGATTGGTCCTATGGTCAGGTGACAGCCAGGCTCACTGAACTTGTTAGCCCCTTACAGGCAAAAGAGACATGAAGTACTCCTGTTCTATTAACCCTTAACTATCTGTTTATGACAGTATGTTTCACTGTGTAATTAGAAAAATCCTTTACTGTGCTTGTGGAACATTGCACAGTTGGTACCAGAGATTAGAACTGGGGCCTAACAATGTACCTTATTGTTTCCATGTCTTTTTCCTTTAAGTTCATTTTTTAAAAAATCCTCACTTTACAGTTTGGCTATTCAAATTCAGTTATGTCATACTTCTTTGGCCTACTTCACATGTATTGTTGTTGTTTGGTCATATTGTTTCATTTCAGCTGCTAGTGTCCTTTTGGCTTCATTCACATCATTTTCATATCATTTTGTCTTTGATTTAGTCCAGTAGTTCCATCTTGACTTCATTCACATAATTTCACTAAGGCATTACTTTCACCTTTCAGAGTGAATATATCCAGTAAACACATGCACGCTTTTAATAATATAATTTATGTAGTCCCTTGGTTTTATGCTTTTAATATGGCAAAAACAGAATTTTCAAACATATATTTAATAGTTACTTCAAGACTGTTCCAATATTTCCAAGTTACCTTTTATTCTTCAGTAGCTTGTTTGGGTGCTAAGATCTTTCCAGCTCAGTCTGTGCAGGACAACACTACCCCACTCTTCCCACCCGCCTAAAAAAAAATCCAAATTGGCAAAGAGACAATACAATTTAATTCCCAGGTGAGAGTCTAAAACACAGACTAACATGTCTATTAGTCACACTGCAACAAATCTTCTGTTCAGTGAAGTACAGTAAGCAAGCATTTCAGATACCCACTATTACCTTATATAGTTCTGTAGGATTCCCAGGAAGCAGAAGGAAGTCAATTTCCTAACCAAAATCCTATTTTTCCCCTATGTTTTATGCATGATTTATTTTCTTAAAGGAAAAAAAAAGCTGGGAAACAGGTAATTGCTACAGTATACTTAAATCACTGGATTTTTTTTTTAATAATGGAAAGAGAACAATGCAGATGTTTCCTACACACATATCTCTAGTACAGGGATCGGCAATCTTTGGCACGCAGCTCACCAAGGTAAGCACCCTAGTGGTCCAGCCCGGTGTGTTTACCTGCCGTGTCCGCAGGTTCGGCTGATCGCAGCTCCCACTGGCCGTGGTTCACCATCCCAGGCCAATGGGGGCAGTGGGAAGCAGCAGCCAGCGCATCCCTCAGTCCACACCGCTTCCCGCTGCCCCTATTGCCTGGAGAGGCAAACTGCAGCCAGCGGGAGCGGTGATCGGCCCAATCTGCCGATGCAGCAGGTAAATAAACCAGCCCGGCCCACCAGGGTGCTTACCATGGTGAGCCGCGTGCCAGAGGTTGCTGATCCCTGCTCTAGCACATCAGACACATTAACATATCCAATAAAAAATACCATGAGAATGGTCCAAGCACCTTACCATGCAAGGGAAACTGCTCACTGCTTCACAATATGCCAAAACTCCAGTAAGTGATAGCAATGTTAGGTGACATATAACTGGTAAATCAAAAAAAATACTATTTAATAGATAAGGCCCAAGAATGCAGCACTGATGAAGGTGGTGTTTGTTTTTTTCTTTAAGTGAATTTAGTGCTTAAAAAGGTGACAAATTGACTGTCCCAGCAAGTGAAGTCCTCTGTTCATCCACAGAACAGGCACTGCATGTATAGTAATGCATATTTCTCTGAGTTTACCTCCAATGTACTTCAACTCTGTCTTGGAGGGTGTCAGGGATCAGGCCCTGCAGTAGATTTGGTCTCCTAGCAACTCAACAAGAACAGCTAGCTTGCAGCAGACTACCTGAAGGACTGCACCACCTGATTGGTCATGAAGGGCAGCTGGCTGGCTTTTAAGCTCAGCAACAGCAACAGCAGTAGCTTCCAGGTTGTTCAATGTGTATCTTGGCTGACCCTGGGCTTCTGATCCTTGGCTTCACCCCAGCTCATGACTGTGGTTGACTATCTGACTCTGGCATTTGGCTCCTATCTCTTCGGTACTGATCCTTGAGTTGTTCTGGACTCTGCCCACCCTGCATGCAGCTCTAACTGGTAGGCTGAACTCTTGCTTTAACTATTAGGCAAGACTGCCCATGACCTGGCATCTAACAGTGTGATCATTATTAGAATTGAGAGAGTAGTTCAACATTTGGGTCTATTGATCGGAGATCTTCGGTAGCAGTGCCTGGTCGGGACGCACATGCTCAGCTGCTGTCTGGCAGTTTTGTTAGAGTCTGCCTAAGCGAGTGCCCCCCATACTTCCCTCAGTTCCTTCTCTACTGTGGAGAAGTCAGAATAATACTCCAAAGTAAAGGGGAGGAGGGCGGGGAGTGGACAGGGCCAGTTCCAGGCACCAGCCTAGCAAGCAGATGCTTGGGGCAGCCAACGGTGAGGGGCAGCACGTCTGGGCCTTTGGCAGCGGGTCCCTCACTCCATCTTGGAGGGAAGGACCAGCTGCCTAATTGCCACCGAAGGCTGAAGTGGCAGCCGTAGAGCTGAAGATCGCGATGGCTTTTTTTTTTTTTTTTTGCTGCTTGGGGAACATTCCCACAGGGGGTCACATCTCAAAGAACCTCAGTTACTACAAGATGAGTAACTTTCTCTTCTTCTTCGAGTGCTGTCCCTGTGGGTGCTCCACTCCAGGTGAATGTGAAGCAGTACCCACTATGGCTGGTGGGACTTTGGAGTTGAGGCAGTGAGTACTGTAGACAGTATTGAATGGCCTATTATGGCGTCTGCCATGGTATCCTGCATGATAGCATAGTGTTTGGTAAATGTGTGTTCAGATGACCATGCGGCCACCTTACAGATATCAGGAATGGATATGTTATGGAGAAAGGCAATGGATGTTGACATAGCTCGAGTAGAATGAGTTCTGATGCCTTTGGGCAGTTGAGCATTCTGAATGTGGTATCAGGATCTGATGCAGTCAGACATCTACTTGGAAAGGCATTGCTTAGAGAAAGCCACACCCTTCAGTCTCTCGGTAGTGGAGACAAATAGTCGTGAGGATTTACGAAACGATTTAGTCCTGTCTAAATAGAAGGCAATTGCTCGTCTGATGTCGAGGGTATGTCGAGTTGCCTCGTGTGGAGTCTCGTGAAGTTTGGGATAGAATGTAGGTAAGCATATTGGTTGGTTAAGGTGGACACCACCTTAGGGAGAAATTTAGAGTGTGGGGCAGGGTAATTTTGTCTTTAGAAAAGGTTGTGTAGGGATGATGGGCCATCAGAGCGCTTATTTCCCCTACTCTCCTTGCTGATGTTACAGCAACCAAGAAAGCTACCTTCATGGACCTGTGAAGAAGAGATGAGGTAGCTAAGGGCTCAGATGGAGGTTTCATAAAACCAGAAAATATGAGGTTGAGATTCCACGCAGCTGCCGATGGATAAACCTCAGGGTAGAGATTTTGTAGACCCGTTGGAACATGTTTTATGGTGGGATGGGCAAAGAGTGAATAGCCATTTAACAAATCATGGAAGGTGGTGAGGGCCGCGAGGTGTATTCTGATGGAGCTGAGTGAGTGTCCGTCCTGTTTTATTTTCAGGAGGTAGTCTAGGATGTTAGGGAGGGTCACAGTATGGGATGTTAAGTATTTATTTGAGCACCATAGAGAGAAGCACTTCCACTTCTGTAGGTAAGTTTTATGAGTGGAGTCTTTTCTACTATTCAGGAGTACATATCGGACTTGCTCAGAACAGGCTAGTTTGCTCAGAACAGGGCCATGAAAGAACCACACTGTCAGGTCGAGTTTCTGGACCTGAGGGTGAAGAATCTGTCTGTTGTCCTGAGAAAGCAGATCTGGTCTGTTGGGGAATGTCCATGGAGGACTAGCAGACATGTGGAGCATGTAAGTATACCATTTCTATCTTGGCCAAGCCAGGGCAATTAATATGATCTGAGCCTTGCCGTCTCTGATCTTGTGCAGGACCTGTTTATCTTAGGGATCGGTGGAAAGGCGTACATGAGAGAGCCGTTCCACAGGATGAGGAACACATCTCCTAGGGATGCAGTCCCAAATCCCACTCTGGAGCAAAATAGGTGACATTTACGATTCTGGGTTGGGACAAAGAGGTCTATTGACAGGGTGCCCCAGTGGCAAAGAGCTGTTGTAGTATCACAGGGTGCAATTCCCATTTGTGTTCTGTGGAGAAGCATCTACAGCATGTGTTGGTGGTAGTGTTGTGGAAGCTGTGTAGGTACGAAGCAATAATTTGTATGTGGTGTTGCATGCATTCCGTGCATGTTCCACAACCGGATGACCTCCATACATAGGGAGTGCGATCACGCTCCCCCCATCTGTTGATGTAAAACATACATGCTATATTGTCTATTAGGACCTGGATAGATTTGTTCTTTATGAGGGAAAGAAAGTGAAGGCAGACTTGTCTCACTGCTCTGAGCTCTAGGAGATTTGTGTAGACATGTCTCTGGTGTGGACCAGCGGCCTTGTGCCATGTGTCCCCCCAAATGTGCTTTCCAACAGATCAGAGAAGCGTCTGTGGTGAGCATGAGTGCCGGGGAGCATTGCTGGAAGGGAATGCCCATGCAGAGGTTCTCTGGTCTTGTACATCATTGTAGGGAAGCTGGTATATTCGCTGGAGGAGTTAGCAGCATGCAGAAGCTGTGCCTGCTGGGTTCGTAGCTGGAGTTGAGCCAGCCCTGAAGACATCTCATGTGCAGCCTGGCATACTTGACCACAAAGGTGGTGGCTGACATGTGGCCAAGGAGCTGTGAGCAAATTTTTGCCTGTATCGTGGGATGAACAGAGAGCATGCATATGAGATGTCTGATAGCAAGGAATCTGTTGTGTGGGAGTGAGGCTCTGGTTCAAATTGACTCCAATGAATTTGATCTGCTATGTAGGTGTCAGGGTGGATTTTTGAACATTTATTTGCAGGCCTAAGCTGTGGAAAAGGGAGATGACTAAATGGGTAGCTTGTAGCATCTCATCGTATGAGTTGCTTTTGATGAGGCAATCGTCTAGGCAGGGGGAAAGTATGATCCCGTGTCTGCAGAGGCGGGCCACGACTATGGGTAGGGTCTTGGAGAATATTCTCGGTGCTGTGGAAAGTCCGGAAGGAGTACCCTGTATTGGAAATGGTCGTGTCCGATTGTGAATCGTAGGAAGCATCTGTGGGCTGGATAAATGGATATATGAAAATAGGCGTCCTGTAGGTCGAGGGCTGTGAACCAGTCCCCTTGTTCCAGCGCAGGTATTATTGTGCCCAGTGTGACCATCTTGATTTTCTGTACCCTTACGAATTTGTTCAGTTAGTGTAGGTCTAGTATAGGCCTCCATCCCCCGGTCTTTTTCTGGTTCAGAAAGTAGTGGGAGTAGAACCTTTTTCTTCAATGTTGTGTTGGCACAGGTTCCACTGCACCTAGCTGTAGAAGATGAGCCACTTCTATATGAAGTAAGTGCTCATGAGAGGAGCCCCTGAAGAGGGACAGGGAAGGTGGAAGGGTAGGAGGGTAAGATATAAAAGGGATAGAATAACCGAGCTGAACTAATTCCAGGACCCAACAGTCCTGTGTAATCTGCTGCCAGGCATGGTGGAAAACCTAGAGGCAGTGGCCAAATGGGCAAGTGGGCTGTGGAGTCAAGGGGTGGTCGTGCCGACCCTCGACCAATGCTTCAAACTTGTTGTTTATTTCCCAATGGGTGGGAAGTAGCTGTTTGCACTTGGTTTTGTCTGTACCTAGGAGGTCTAGGGCAGTTACTGGGCATATCATATGATCTGGGCTGAGGCTGGTGATACTGTTGTGTGCATGGCCTCTGATAAGGTTGATAACTTTGTCTCCTGGGAAGGGATGAGTAGATGCCCAGAGTGCACAGGGTCACTCTAGAGTCTTTCATGGTGTGAAGGACTTCATTGATTTTCTTGGAAAAAAGTTTATGTTTATCAAAGGGGAGGTGCTCCACTTTGCTCTGCAGGTCTTTGGGAATACTGGATGCAGAAAGCCAGGAAGATCTGTGCGTAACCACAGCGGTTGCCATAGTGAGAGCTGCTGTGCCCGCCATGTCTAGAGATGCTTGTAGAGCCATTCTGGAGACCAATTGGCTCTCGATGAGGACTGACCTAAGTCTGCTCTCCTGTCCTCTGGGATATAGGAGGTAAAATCAAAAAGGTTATTGTAGTTATCGAAGTCGTAGCTTGCAAGTAGGGTAGAATAGTTTGCAATTCTGAATTGCAGAGTGGAAGAGGTATAAACCTTGTGGCCCAAAAGGTCAAGGCGTTTGAGGTCCTTGTCTTGTGAGGTGGGCCGGTAGTGTGGCTGTTTCATCCTGTTTGTCGCTGCATCCACTACAAGAGACTTTGGCTGTGGATGACAGAATAAGAAATCTACGTCCTTAGCAGGAACATAATATTTACGCTCAGCCTTTTTGCAAGTTGGTAAGATAGAGGCTGGGGTCTTCCAGAGAGTGTCAGCTGGTTCTAGGAAGCGCGATCTTTGAGGGCACAGAGGCTTGGAGGATTTTGAGGAGTCTGTGTTGTGTCTCCTGGACCTCCTCTAAATGTCTTGGCTGAATGCCACCCTCTTGAAAAGTTCCTGGAATTTTTTAAAATCATCCACATTCTGTGGAGGCACAGGCATGCAGGCTCCATCTGGAGCTGATGGAAAGTTAGGAGTCAGTGAATCAGGGTATGGTCTATAGCCCACCGCTTCAGACGGGGGTTCAGGCACTCTAGAAGTAGATGGAGCTGGAGATAGAAGTGCAGAAGGACCGTGTAGTCTGGTGGAAGAAGTATGAGGGCGAGCTGGCCAAGGGTATCACTGAGGCCAAGGCATAAAATAAGAAAAGTTAGGTGCTGCTCACGGGGGGACGAAGTAGGGAAATTGAGACTCATGGTTGTGGGTCATGATCTGAGGTGCAAAAAGTTCCATTTGAGGAGGAGAGGCATGTGGGGAGAACGCCGCCTGCTGCTGCATATCAAGCTCACTGTCACTAAAGGTAGCCAGGTCAGGTTGGAAGAGTGGCTGGTCAAAGAGTGAGAACAGTGTGTCTAGAAGCAGAGGGTTAGGCTCAGGTGCCACTGAGAAGTCGTCTTGACTGAGGAACTGTTGTTGCTGCTCTCTGGACTGTGATTCTGCTGCACACGACCTGTGCTCAGAGGCGTGCACAGACTTTTGTTTGACTTTTCCTGCTGCCACGTGTCACTTACAGGCTCCCTCCAGAGGTCCACTCCTGCTATCTGAGTGCAGGCAGGCTCAGTGCCAACGTTCTTTTCGGCACCGGATGTTGGCACTAAGGCCATGGCTACACTAGAGAGTTGCAGCGCTGGTGAGGGGGTTACAGCGCTGCAACTCAGGATGTGGCCACACTTGCAAAGCACGGCCAGCGCTGCAACTCCCTGGTTGCAGCGCTGGCTGTACACCCGGTCGAGCCTCGGGTGTAGCGATTCCAGCGCTGGTGATCCAGCGCTGGTCAGCAAGTGTGGACCCCACCAGCGCTTTTATTGACCTCCGGGGTATAAGGAGGTATCCCAGAATTCCTGTCCACAACAAACCAGAAGAAAGGGGGAGCTCGGAGTTCAGCCAAACAGCTTATTTAAAAAACAAACACAGCTCCTGTTTGCTGAGCGAGCGGAGGCAGGCAGGGGAATTACTTTGGCATGTTCACAGCTGTTTGCTTGAAGAGAGAAACAGCACGCTCACACGGCAGAGGGGGAGGGGGAAGTCCATGTTTAGCAGATGCTTATCTGGTCTGACGGCTATTTAGGAGTGCATAATTTGCATTTAGTGAATGAGAGAGGGGTGGGGGAAGGGGTCAGAACTTTTAAAATGATTGAAGGTAGGCACTGTGTGTCTTCCAGTCCTTAGAACTTGCAAGGCAGGGAGCTGACAACAGTGTCAGCTCCAAAAATCCAATCTCTCTGTTTCCCCCACGCTCCCTGTCACATTCCACCCCACCCCCCTCTTTTGAAAAGCACGTTGCAGCCACTTGAATGCTGGGATAGCTGCCCACAATGCACCACTCCCAACAGCACTGCAAATGCTGCAAATGTGGCCACACTGCAGCTCTGGTAGCTGTCAGTGTGGCCACACTGCAGCGCTGGCCCTACACAGCTGTACGAACACAGCTGTAACTACCAGCGCTGCAGAACTGTAAGTGTAGCCATGGCCTCAGTCTATTTTCGGTGCTGAGGGGACCCGTGCCAAGGAGACCTTACTGGTACAGGAGGTCGGGTCCCTGCCTCTGTGCTCTGAGGGAGCTGTGGATGAGGTGCTGGGATGGTCGGAGGTGCTTGCCTTTGATGCTGTCAGTTCTGAGGGTAAGGATCTTGCAGGAGACCCTTTACCATTGTGAAAATCTCTGCATGGAGACAGTTGGGCTTCCTGACTCTTTGCCTGAGAGGGTGAAGCCGCACTCCCAATTGGTTCGGACTTGGCCAGGGAGCGTGAGGAAGAGGGTTTACCATTGCCCATCTCCAGAGGCGGCTGCAGGGATTTCTGCATGAGAAGCATTTTCAGCCGCAGGTCCCTGTCATGATGAGCCCTGGTTTTGAGGCTTCTGCAATGGACACACTTGGCAGGGATGTGTGTCTTGCAGAGGCACTTCACACAACATGAGTGTCCATTCGACCTTGGCACAGAGTCCTGACAGGAAGCACATTTTTTAAATTCTGAAGCCCCTGGCATTATTGTGCTAGGAATGCCAGGGGACAGTGTCTCAGCGGAAGACAAACTTGAAAAAAAAAGGTGTTTTTTCTGTTTTGTTTGTTTATTTTTAACTAAGTAACTATTCTAAAGGAAGGGAAACAACTGGGATGTTACTAACTAACTATTTCTATGTTCTTTGTAATTGTTTCCTTCAGAAACCTGGGAAGAGGATCAGAACTGCCCCGAGTCCCATCTTCAGCCGAGGACTGTTGAAAAGGAATTGAGGGGGGCACAGGACATGCGTGCTTAGGCAGACTCTAGTAAGACTGTGAGACAGCTTTTAAGTGAAAATGCACATGCCCACTGATCTTGACACACAGACAGTTTTACAGCACAAAGTGAACCTGAACATAAACAAGACCTCTCTGTTTCTCTGTTACTCACTTTGACCATCACAAAAAGTCAATGTCTGACACAATTTTTTAATGCCTCCAAAACTCGACTAGTGGTTGAAACATGGCCAGATTTCTTTCAAAGGCCCTTTGAGGTGGCTTGTGTGCTTGAGTTTGAACATGTAATTAACACCTCTCTAGCATTCTAATCCCAATGAAGAGTAAAGGAATATATATAAATAACCCAACACAGCATTCAAACAGCAGGTATGGGTTCATCCGATGGGACACAGCTACTGCTCTGAAACCTGACATTAGCCTGTAGTTTTCAGTTCTCAGATATATTTTTTACCAGCACAAGAGATCAGGAGTATGAAAATCGGTTTGTATAAACCTCAAGAGAACTAATTATGTGATGAGAAGAGTGTATACTATTACTATGTAACATACAATACAGAAAAATTACCATGCATCAGTCACTTGAGAGGGGAGAACTTTAGACCAGTAATCGTTAGAGTTGTGTATGGGTTTATTCTTAAACTCCACTGTGGGCCATCAACACACTATGGTCTTCACTAGTGGATATTTTTCTCATATTGGTTTATCATCTTCATAATGCACGCTTTGCCATTGTGAATGCTATGCAATCAACTACAATCGGAAGTGTTACCTGGTGGTTGCATATTGATCTCAAATCTGGACAGAGGAAGACACTTACTTTTTGGCTAATAAAGGTTCAAATAGGACAGCATAATGCATAGTGCAATTGCACAAGGAGTGATGGTTTGACCCTTTGGGCTGAGTACTGCCCAAAACCCCACAACTATCCTATTGCTGTAGTAATAAGTGTGGGCACACACAACCGTAATGATCTCTCATGATCATCACCATAACATAAAAAAATAAGATTCAGGGTTACAGCTTAAAAAAGGTAATGCTAAGCACCATTAAATCTATTTAGCAGCCTCTCAGAGTATCTCTTGTTCTAATTTTGGACTCACAATTTTATAGTATAGTTTTGTAGTCACATGGGAAATCTGTGTTAGGTTCCCATGATCACTTCCTTGCACTGAGTTAGCAGAATCTGAAAATAAAGTGAAGGCAGTATATCCCGGCACTGTGCAGAATAGAGAATACATAGCATGGTCCATATCTGTCTCTATGAGAGCTGGTTGGGAATATTTTGATTAAATGTCTAATGTGAAAATGCTGGTTCAACAAAACCAAGATTTTGCAAGGAAATTTATTCAGAGTCACTGTTTCTCAGGATAGAGTCCCCATCCTTGAAGTGATCACAATCTAAGTACCTACATGGGAAATGGATATTTAATAGTGGGCTCCTTTAATTTAGCAGAGAAAGATATAACAATGGCTGGAAACTGAAGTTAGACCAATTCAGACTGGAAATAAGGCATTCCTATTTAGTAAGGTTTATTAATCACCAGAACAAACTACTGAGGTTCATGGTGGATTCTCCATCACTGGAAATTTTTAGATCAAGATTGGAAGTTTTTTATGGGGACCATGCCCTAGTTCAGTAATTTATTCAGGGTGAAATTCTGTGGCTTGCATTGTGCAGAAGTGTGAGGAGGGGTGAGCATGAAAGCTTGAATAACAACGTCAAAGCAAAGTCTACACAGCTAGTGAGAGGCCCTCTAGAATATACATGTGCAACTGATACCCTCCATCTGCTAATAGGTCAGCAACAAGGGCATTCAACTAGCAGAGGGGAGACCCAAGTTTTGAGACCTGTATTGCCAGATTCAGATTGCTTGCTATAGTCAATGTCTATGAAATTACTTACACAAAGTGAAACAGCTCTAATGGGAGAGATGTAGAGTGAAACTCTGATGCTATGCCCTGGTGGTTAAGGCATTTGCCAAGAATGCAGGAGACCTAGGTTGAAGTCTCTTCTCTGAATCAGGCAGAGCAGGAACTTGTATGTGACTCTCCCACATCCTAGGTGAATGCCCTTGCCAGGGGATTGTTCTGGGGTGAGGAGTGTCTGCTTTGTGGCTTTTTGCAAACATTTTTAAAAGAGTCTTAGTTTCATCCCAGTGTGGAATGGGAAAATGTTTAAAATCTCCAAGCTTTGCAGGACAGGAAAACCCTTCCCCCCGCCACCTGCAGCATACTGTGGGGCCATGCGGGTACCCATAGCAGTACCACTGACTTGAAGGTATATATTGTCCCTAAAAGTAAAATAGTTGTGGGTAAGGACAAAGTCACAAAATTCAGCCACCAGGTTAGCCGTGATATTATCGGGGATACTATTCCTGATGGCTTGTAGTCCATCTTTCTGTGGAATGTTGATGTAGAGGGCTTCTACACCCATAGCGGCCAGGATGATGTTTTCTTATGCATACTTCCACCTTTTCATGTTCTCTGTACGTATAAATATCTCCTGTCCGTGTGTTCCATTCTATGCATCCGAAGAAGTGAGCTGTAGCTCACGAAAGCTCATGCTGAAATAAATTTGTTAGTCTCTAAGGTGCCACAAGTACTCCTGTTCTTTTTGTTTATTCACAGTTAGCCCCCATCAGTCATTTTGACCTTTCATGGTGGATTTGCTTAAGTGAGCCTTAGTCATATCTAGAGCTACACAGCACTCAGCAGTTTCACAGGGCAAGGGTTTATGTGAACCTTTTCTTCGCTTTCAATGCACACAGATTGGCATCCACTGTTTCACTTTGAGCACCTAAGCTCTGGGGCAGGGATAGTTCAGTGGTTTGAGCATTGATCTCCTAAACCCAGGGCTGTGAGTTCAATCCTTTAGGGGGCCATTAGGGACCTGGGGCAAAAATCAGTACTTGGCCCTACTAGTGAAAGCAGGGGGCTAGACTCAATGACCTTTCAAGGTCGCTTCCAGTTCTAGGAGATTAATAATAATTGGAGATATATCAAAAGCTTAAAGCAAAACTCAGCAAAATCCCCATTTTTAACCTGGCTTCACATTTACATCATATGAAACCTCATATTTTGCATATTTTTTTCTATTCAAAAACCAAAAATTAGCCTGGCATCATTCACTGCTGTACTCGGGGTCATTCAAAAGGTTTGTGAAACTCTGTGAACCATCTGATCAACCTGATTTGAGTTTGGAGTTTTTAATGTCACCCTAAAACTGGATGACTTAAATAGCTTCAGGCAGAGATAAGCAAGTGTAGTAAGTCACTGAGCGTGCTGAGTTCAGCTCCTTTTCTCTGTTTGTGAATTAGCCATGAACTGTTTATGGATTTTGTCCAACTTATGTTTTATACCAAGTTATTTGCTGCATTTTGTCTAAAAACAATTACTTTCATGCAGATTGTGCCATTTTTGAGTATTTGACATTCAAAATTTGAGCTGTGTTGTCACATACTTTTTTGTTTGGTTGGTTGGTTTTTGCCTGACTGGAAGAGTAGCATGTTTGAGAGTTCAAAATTCACTTTATATGGTTATTCTGTCCTGTTAGTTTAGTATTTACTATTTCTGCAAATAATCCTGCCAAAATGATTTGTTCACTGGAGTATTTGTGAACAGTCAAAACATTTTTCAAAAGGGAGAAGCTTAACACAGCAAAATCCATTCACTGTTATTTAATCAACTATTTGTGAATACCTCTGAAAAATCCCCTCTCCTCTCCAGATCTAGATTTACACAATGCTAGTTATAACCTAATTCCAAAATCACCTGAAAATAAAAAGAGGGAAAAAACAACAACCTGGATTGGAGAATTCTTGTTCTATGTTTTAGTATTATTAGTTCATGTCTATTAGGTTTTTCTGTTGGGTTCATTCAAGACTCTCTGCACCTTTTACCAAAATTCCTGTTTTGCTTGGTTCTCAATAAACACATCTTTCAACATCAAGATAGCAGGTGCTCAGCAAACAGAGAGCCTCAGCTGAATGAGCAAGGGCATTAAATTCTCTTTTTGCTTCTTTCCCGGGATCAAAAGAGGGACTTTAGTCATTCTGTTTGTTCAGCTCTGGACTTCTAAATCTGGAAAGGGATCACAATTTTTCTGAAATATGAAGCTGATGACATTCAGACTGTAATCCATTAGGAGCTGAGCTGAACCATCAAATTCATTTCGATTGTAATCCCAAGCAGTTCAAATCCAGTTCTTCATAAGGGAAATTTTAAATACATTAAGTCAATCAAGATCCACACTTCTTCATGTGTTGAGGGATCTCAAGAAAAAATACATAGTTCAGAGAGGGAAGGACCATTTCTTACACTATAGGAGTTCATTTACATAACTGATTGAAGTACATTATAGGCATTTTGTAGCTTCCTCAGCGCTTCACTTTATACAGCATAAAATAAACCCCCATTGCTTAGCTTCTTTTTTGTTCTTTGCTCCTATTGATTTTTCAGCGCACACTTAGGCTCTTAGTTAACATTTTACATTAGTATCCTTAATTATGCTGTACTGATCAGCATGCAATTATACTGTATATAAATGCGAATACCATTTTTTGACATTTAACTTTGTGCACTAATAAAGTCGGTGAAGCTATTTATTTACAATAGTCATGTGGCACTTATGCCAAGTAACATTGAACCTGAGCATGATTCAAATTAACAATTGATTAGAATGATTCATTAAAGGTGTGGGAATGCAGTACATTTTCAGGTGGAACTTGATGCCTGTTTATCTGGAAGCCCTGATTTTTATTCAGTGACTGCCATGCGATTAGACACAAAAAAATAAAATGTTTGAACTTAGTTTTCCTATGCATCAGAATTGGAATGATTATTAAGGTAATGACCATTAAAAGCCTATAATTATACATTAGATGTATATTTGGCACATGTAGGTACGCTGAAATTCTAAACAACTGGTGGTGGTGGTGGTGGTGGTGAAAATAGTTTTGTCTCGCTATATTCTCATATTGTATTTAAGAGCATTATGTTATACCACTTCCAAATCTCTCCCAATAGCAGACTTCTGCTGTGAAAGTTCCAGGCTTCAGATAAATCACCTACAGTAAAGAAAAGATTTTAAACATCAATCTTGTGTAAATCTCTTGTCTGGTTGATCAGAGATATTTTTTTATTGTCACTGTTTTCCTGGATTACTGCTGGACAGAGAAAATGGTTTCATAAAGAAATAGTTTTCTATTTCACAACTCGTGTCAATCCAACTTGTTTTAGGCCCAGTCCCACACCTCTGACTCTTACAACTCCTGCTGAAGTCAAAGGGCATCATCCTCCTTTCAAAAGGTGTAGCTACAGCTATGCTGTCCTTGTGATCACTGGAGTTGTTGGAGCCATTATGTGAAGGCAATGGGATTTTGCACAAGCACAATGACCCATCCACACAGTATAGGATCAGGGCCCTTAAATTATAAACTCCCAAGGGCATGAACGCGTTCCATCCCCATTTACCCCATGCGAAGTTCTGGCATTATAAGTCTAAGTCTTTTTTATGGACACCACTCATTTGTTTTTGGTTTACATTCAAAGAGGAAAACCATTCTAACTAGTGATATTAATTACAGTATTAGCTGACTCCCTCCTATATTCTTGTAACTGCCATTTCAATGATAGAACTTAATTTAAGTATTTTATTACTTTAATATTTCCGATTTAGCATACTGTGCTGACTCACCAGCTAGGGAGGAAAAAAGAGAGTCCCAAATAAGATCTCGGTACAGCCCTTTCTTCAGGTCTAGAATTATCATGTCCATATGAATTTATACTTGGCAGAGCAGGGGCCAAATAGACTGTAGTGACTCCTGCTGAAATAGTATAGGCAATCATGTAAAATTATAAGTTTTTTAAAATGTATAATCTTTGGTGGAAGGAATAAATGTGTAATTAGGGTGTTATTAAAATGCAGGTTTTTCTTTATTTTAGCACTATTATGACCTATCTAGTCAGGCTTTACTTACAGATCTTTCAGTTCACAGATCATTGGCCTTTGCTTGTAACAGCTGCTCTGAAATCATTACGTTCTTTTATGTCAATCTGGCTGCCATGTAGCACACTAAACCATACTTGGAGATTGACTAGGTCCAGTTAAGGGCAACAGAGATGGTTCAGATACATGGGGCTTGTATATGGTGAGAACACGTAACAACTAGGATTATTTAGTCAAGACAGGAGAAATATTGGATGGGGAACTGAATGAGGTTATTGACCTTATGAAGGGCACAGCAAAACAATGATTAGTCATCCCTGTCCAGCGTGCCCCATAGTATTAAAACACACGTTATATTAAATAAAGAAAAGTGAATGTATAGCTTGTTAAAGAATATCATTTTATAACAGATTCTGTGTCAGCCTGTAGAATCACTAGTGCAGGAGGCCATGAGAAAAATACCATGCCTAGTTTTTTTATTATTATTTTTTTAAGGTGCTGGATAATTTTATAACCACTAATAACATTTCTAACTATGCTAGCTAAAATAATAAGTCTAATCAAATCTTTTGCTGTAGGGCATAATCTGATCACATGCTGCAGTCAGGAAGTAATTTGTTTTCCATGTACATTATAGTATTGTACAGTGGGCAAGGTGCACTATAAAAGAAGTTTCTTCAGAATCATCAAGTGCAAGTCAATGGTTCAGGCCATTTACAGACTAGCTGGACAACAAGCTTTGATCCAGTATAGCAAATCCCAGGTTGCTATGCCTAAATCCCAGATTGCTATGCCCAAAATTATTTACTAGTTACCTTATTGAAAAAATTAGTATACTGGTCCATTATTTCATTGAAATATGCATTTTTGCTCCTAAAATTATAAAAAGGCATTGGTCTATTCTTTATCTTGCTTGACTTGTATACTTCAACTCAGTTTTTTATATAAAATGTGTAGAAAAACAATAAATGCTAAGTAGCTGTGCTGTGACCCTATTGGTTACAGAAACCTTTAGGCCTAAGCATGTTTTTACAACAAACCCAATGTAACACCCTAATTTTCTAGGATTTACCTTAGAAATGGTGACTGCAACAATGTATTAGTAACTTAACAAGTATTCAAAAACTGAAGTGATACTAAAAGGTCAGACTTCTACACACATTTTTTTCCTAATTAAATTATACTGTGAATTACAGTTTATAAATCCAGTTAATTTATCCTTTTAAGTGAGGTACTATTTCAAGTTATCAAACTATCTAGCCATCCTTGCTAGTTAGGTTTTTATTCCTCCTGTTACTCCCAAGAAAATGTACATTTTCTTTCAAATAATTGTCCCTAAATTAAACCAAAATTTAGACTTTGGTTCACCTCTAGAATAATCTGCCTATCACTCCCTTAATCTGCTTTTCCTGGGGTATGGGTCTCCAGGGTAGCTAAGGAAACATTTGAAGGACACTGGTATTATCTTTGGATAAAGTGATTGACACAGGCAGTACTCTTACCAAAATAGCTTTTATTGACATAACTCATAATCTCTACCACAATATGATCTAAAATACAAAGCCCTTATTGCAGGTTAAAAACACTTTAACTACAATAGCATACTGTTCAAATAATTCTAAGTCAGTGGTTCTCAAACTTATTTGACCGCACCCCCCTCCTTCTTTGTGTCTGTAGTAGTTTATGCCCCACCCCCTTCCTGTCACACAAGTATACATACCAATAAAAAAAATCAATATGCAACTCTCAATAAATATTAAAAACAGGTAAGGCATTGATTCAGACAGAGGCAATGATACATTGTAATAAGAACTAAAGCAAAACAGCAATTGTGACGGATGGTTACAATTAAATGTGTACACCGTGTTGCAGCAAATGCATTAACATACAGATGGCAACAACTTTGCATAATGCTATGGAAGCTTAACAGAAATCCATCAAAATTCACAGTGCCATCTAGAGTCAAATACACAGCACCATCTGAGGACTTGATATGACTGGAGGAATCAGCTTTGCTAGCTATTTGTTGCTGTGGGTAAAATATGCTCAGTAATGTTTTTTAGGGGCGAGGGGAAGTTTCTCATGCCCCCCAGAATACATCCTGTACTCTCTCCTCGGAAAATCCTTCCCCCCAGTTTGACAACCTCTGTTCTAAGTGATGTGCCCCATTACTGGTGATCAGTCTGCAATAGATCTCTGACAGCAATTCCTAATTTATATTTTGCGTTTTACATAAGAAAATGACAATTAACAACCATTCATTCATACACTCATTCACACTAATACTATACTTATGCTGAAATATAGTTAAAATAACAAGCTTACTATCCCTTGATGCCACTGCATTGTTACAAATGTTGTTGCTACTTGTTGCTGAAGTGGCTTTTCTCAGCAGTCATGTATCGGGGGTAAGTAGCTGTGTTGGTCTGTATTCACAAAAACAATGAGGAGTCCAGTAGCACCTTAAAGACTAACAGATCTATTTGGGCAAAAGCTTTCATGGGTAAAGAACCCACTAGTTGCATCTGAAGAAGTGGGTTCTTTACACACGAAAGCTTATGTTCAAATAAATCTGTTAGTCCTTAAGGTGCCACCGAACTCCTCATTGTTTTTCTCAGCAGTGCTTGCCAAGATTTTAAACTGTCTTTCCAGCAGATTTTCTGTACTCTTGGTCAGCCCTCTGATCTTCTGCTGTTAGGACTCTCAGCAGCTTCTTTCCAGCTGCTCTTCTCACTGGATCCCAACTGACTTCTCTGCTTGCTCTTCGATCTCTCTCTCCCACCTCCAACTGTCTAAACTGCCTATAACTGCCTATAACTACCTTATATATTGTTTTACTGGATATCAGGTCTTTGCCAGGGCATGTTTGCTGCTAAACATTACCTCATTCTAGGATGTATGCCAACACTTCACATGTGTGTACTGTCAACATTACCTTGGGCATGCCTGGACTTGTTCAATACCATTAACCTTGCACATGCTCACTGCTGTTATTTTGTCTCAGAGCCCTAATTATCTCATCTGACCCTACTGCCCAGGCTCTAGGCCATTTATTTTGTGGCCACACTACTATATTAACTGGGCATGTTCCAGATTTGATTGACTTAGCTAATTTTTATACTGCTTTGGGTGGAGTCCCCAATCACATAGACCTGCCTTTTCCTGTGATAGGATGTATATGGGCTGTAGTTGGTTGCAGTGTGGAAGGGCTGGGCCAAGGCTCGTCATCCTCCCCAGCCACCATGAGATGCATGTATCAAAGAGGAAACTGTCCTTCAACATTTCTCACACACATCCCCACTGGACCTCATAAAAACAACTCACAATCTGGCTCAATGTTTTCCAAATATGGCTAGTAGGAGTCCCTGGATCTTTTAAGATATGAGTGCCTAAAGCTAGGCACTGAAAAGCTGATTCACTCATCTACATCACCACATAGGTGCCAGACATTGGTATTTAGGTGCCTAACTTTAGATCATTTGCTTTGAAAAGTAAACCAATATATACTAACTTTTAAAAGATCCAGGGACTCCTACTAGACATATTTAGCCAGACTGTGACTTGTCCTTCTGAGGTCCAGTGGGGATGTGTGTGAGGAATATGGAAGGACAGTTTCCTTTTTGTACATGTATCTCCTCATGGTGGCTGGAGAGGATGCAGAACCTTGGCCTAGCCCTTCTGCACTGGAACCAACTGCTGCCTATATACACTCTGTGCACTGGGAATTTTGGGGAGGATTGTTTCTGTGTGTACAATTCCTGTGTGAGAGAGAATCCTGCCTCCTGGGGCAGTGAGGCACTCCACCTCTCTTGATATAAGGCTGTATCTAAATAGCAGTAGGTAATCCTCTCTTTAGGAACAATTATGTTTCTCTCTCATTCACATTCACTTTCTTTAGTAACAGACTAGTTCCTGTGAAAACAGGATTTTTGCTCCCCAGGACTTAATCTGTTTCTGCTACTGCACTCATTCTTTGTATGAAATCAGACCATGGAATCCTCCAGTTGTGACACTATCATTGTCCCACAGCAACCAAATGTTACATCACAAACAGAGGATCATCACTCTAGGTTGGAAAGAAGCAGCAGGTTCATGTAAACATTGAAAAATCTAAACCCTATTTCTATGTAAAGTGAAAATGAGCACCGAGAAATAAAGAAAATATGACCTAACATTCTAGAGATGCAAGGATTTTATAGTCCTCTGGAAGGAAGCGATGTCTTTTTTAGGAATACAGTATCATTGTTGATGAGTATGGCTTGGGCTAAGCTTCTCTTTACTTGATACTGAAAACTTGTGACAACTTGAATAGTCTGTTCATAACCCAGGCAGAATTTTGAGGAAATTGTATAGAAAAGGTGAACAGCAAGCCTTGCGTGTGTGTAACATGCATGAAATTGGCATTCATTATCATGGACTGCTTGCCTCACAAGAGGACACTGATCTAATATGTGTCAGGTCATAATATGGAGAATGGAATAGTGTGTGTGTGTGTGTGTGTGTGTGTGTGTGTGTGTGTGTGTGTGTGTGTCCTTTCTCTGTTAGAACAGGCTTTTGGGGTTGCAATCAAAGCAACTGTGAAAAATTATGTCACCTTAGTTTTCAGGTTGTTATAATAGTAGATTAGGGTTTCATACTTTATTGCATTCAGCAGCCAAAGATGACCAAATGAGCGAATAACATGTTGTGTGAGAAAACTGCAAGGTTTGAGAGCATTAGGGGAAATAAAACACAAAAAAACTCACATTCGTTAAATATGTTTAATTAGCCAATTAACCATAGCATGTTTATAATTAATTCATTAATTTCAGGTGGTTTTAGCTAAAGTGCAGACTTGAGAATTCTTATCAAAATACAGTTTAAAGATAAATAAGAAATTACAGAAAGTAAACTAAGTATAATTATATGAGAGTGTCTAAATGCATGAATTTTATTTATGATGTTAAAACTTATCAAGGTGTAATAAATCCTATCATAAAAAATCATTCTTCTTATCAAATAGTAAATGTATTCTAATTCTTTATTCTGTGGAGGTGATCTTGTGTAGCACAATTGAACTATGGTTCCTTAATACAAGTCTTTATCAATTTGTCAAACTTTATATCAATCAAAAGTTACAGAACTGTCAGTTCTACCATCAGTAATTCTAAAGTTAGATGTTTGAACAATTATTGAATTACTGAAATGTCAATTAAATAAAAAAATGCCATCCCTGATGTTGATGATTTACAGCCAAATCTTTTTCTTATTAAATGCACAAGCCCCCAAAATATGCTTTTAACAACTCAGTTGTTTCTAATTTCTATGAAAATTCCCCAATATGTGTAAACACAGGTAACCTGTAACCCTCATCTTGATTTGTAACTCTTACCTATCCAAATGCTAAAACAATAAGCTTTGTATCTTGTATTTCATGTGCTACTACAAATCCAGGGTTATCGGAAAAATCTTTGTTTTCAGTTTGTATGCTTTTTTTAGCCACTTTTCCAACATAGTGAAAACAATTTGTTAGAACTAGTAGTATGCTGAAATAATTTAATGAATTTGCCCACCGCAGCACCAGTGCTGACCATAGGATGACAATTCCATTTGACAACAACTTTCAAGGTTATGAAATTTTGTTTGTTGTTCCTCACTGGAATGAACACAAAACCTTTTAAATGCTTTTGTAAAAGAGAATTGTATCAGAGCAGAAAAGACTAGATTTAGATTTTTTCTTTCCAGTCACCATCACCTTGGGTCAGTGACTAGATAGCAGTGGAACTCAGAAACTTTCTGTACAAACAACTGAAACCAATATCTTCATAAATCGCATGTTGATGAAGATAGATTTAATTGAAAATTTTCCACCAGCTCTATCCAGCACTCCTAACCTCTGTTGTTTTGTTTTTGTTTTTAAATGGGAATATAGTGGAAATTTTTGAATGAGACACTTTAAGTCATTACAGACATTTTAACTCGGATACATTCTCTGTGAAAAGTAGTTACTGTAGAGTAACTAAGAGATCACTTGGATACAAGAAAAAGAGTCTTTTTTTATTATTATTTAACCAACCAGTGGAGCAGGTGGTTAGATGAATTCTCCAGCTCCTTTGGACAGTTCACCATAGCTGGTCTCTCAGGATATATAAAACCTTCAGTTCAATTCAAGGTGATATTACAGGTCTTTATCTGGTATTATAGCTATAAACCCTTAAGATTTTTTTTTTAAAGACACCTAATGAGGTCTTTGAACATTCTTAAATGTTGCAATAAGGGAAACCAATGGTGACCTGAATGTGGTCCATTTCTCAGTATCTCTCCAAGTGTTGTTGGCTTGGCTTTAGCAATTTGGTTCTGACATCTTTAGGCTTTTTATCTATTCCTAGCATACAGTCCCATCACCCTCCATAAGTTTGCTTCTGAGACACGATCTTGAATGAACTGGTGAGGAACACATGCCTCTGGCATCACTTTCCATGATTCAAATCAGAGTAGGTGGCATTAGAACTTACCTCTAGATCCATGTTAGCATGAGTTTGATATCTCACGTTGGCTGTGAGGATTCTTTTCCATCAGAAATTAATTGTTGGAACAAACTATCAAAAGAAGTGTTGGAATGTCCATCTTCTCATGTCTTCAGATCAAGACTGGATGTTTTTCTGAAAGGTATATGTTAGCCAAACACAAGTTATTGGGCTTAAAACATGGCTAACTGGGTGAAATTTAACAACTTCTGACATACAGTTTAGACTAGATGATCTAATAGTTCCTTCTGGTCTTAAACTTCCTGAATTTATTAAATTCTTTTCTGAATTATTTATGCACAGATTGTTCACAACAATCAGTTTTCCCCTTATCAAAAATTATGGAACATGTATATTTATAAGCATGACTCAGCTTTTCCTTTGAAATGCTGTTGGAAGCTTGTGGTTTTTGTCTATATAAAAAGTCTACATAACAAAGGCCCTATAGCAGTTTGTCTTCCAGTTTGTTTAGAAGATGTTGTATTATCTGCAGATTGCTTACCATCAGTTGTTCGGTTGTTTACTTGTATTCCTTCTTCAGACGAATATGGCATGAAACCAGGGGTTGCCACCTCTGAGGAACAAAAAGACATCCAGGATGATCTTGAGCTCCTATAAAACTTGATAGCTGGTAGCATGTACTGAGCATCCCTACAGAGGGGTTAAAAGAAGAGAGCCCAGCTCAATTATGGCTTGACTAAAAGAAAGCAGATCTTCGTCTTGTACTCTGAGAGAGAGAGAGGCCTAGCTGGGGCTAGGAATTGTTTGAAAGGTGGCTGCCTACCAGGGCCAATTCGAGGTAAAGTAAGCACCTGATGCAGGACTATTGTGTGGACTAGAGTCTACTGCCTGCTGGAGCCTCCCTGAGGGAAGGTATGTCTGATGTGCAACTATTTGATTTGTCTCCAGTGACCTTCCTGCTTGTGCTCAGTGAATTTGCTCCAGGTGGTGTCCTGCCTGAAGGAGTGATGTGAAACAAAAGGTCTTCTATTTTTGCTTACATCTGACTAGGGATCTGGTGGTGTCTTGTCCTGAGCCTAGAAGGCAGCAGGTCACACACCAGACAGATCCTTTTTATTAAAGCTGGCATTTCTGCCTAGATTCCTCCTTTTTCTTTATTCTATAAAAGACTAATTTAAACTCTGTATAAGTTTCAAAATTTCTCTAATGTTATGCATGCAATATTTCTTATAAGCTTGTAAGTCTATAACAGTGCTACAAATACTCTAACATGTTAGATATTTGTTCTAACATTTTTTCCATGAAATAGAAATTTTTCACATTTTATTTTTAAAACATAATGATGTTCTGATCTTAGAAATATTAGTGATCAAATTTGGATTTATTTGTCTTAAATCTTGGAAACAACACATAATCCTCACTTGAGGCTTCATTTAGGCCCAAGATTTTCTGCTATTTGTTTCCACAGCCAGGCATCAAATTGGAAAAGAAAGTAGTGATACTCTGCCCATAAACAAGCCCTTCCTACTTGAGAAACCGTGATACTTAGTAGATTCAGCAGCTCTTCAAACTGTGATTAGGATTATTCCTCTTGTTTCTAACATGCTTTGATCCAGGGTAAAATTGTTGACACTTGAAATTTTAAATTACCATCATCAGGGCTCTGTGTTAACACTGTAACTAAAATGGAGCAGTGTCCAGTGGCAGCCCCAGGCACTAGTGCTCCAAACCGCAGGGGGCACCCTGTCGGTCCCTGTGAAGGTGGCAGTTAGGCAGCCTTCAGTGGCTTGTCTGAGGGAGGTCTGCCAGTCCCACAGATTCAGCGGCAATTCAGCAGTGGGTACGCCAAATCCATGGGACGGGTGACTTCCCACAGGCACGCCGCCAAAGGCAGCCTGCCTGCCGTGCTTGGGGATGCAAAAAATCTAAAGCTGCCCCGGCAGTGTTACAGTTCCAGTTGAGCATCACTTCTTTGCCACTAACCTGACTGCTGTGAGGACCTAGTTGCTGGGTCCCCCATATGTTTTAAGCCTCCGGAGTTTGAACAGAGCCCAGGCTTTGTCTCTGTTTTGGGGTCCCTAGGCACATTCTGAGGGTACAGATGTGCTATCAAGCAACCCCTTCTGAGAGTTTAGACTAGATGGCCCACTGCCCAGTCCCTGGAACCAACATTGAGCTCTCAGATTTCCCTCTACAGCTTAAACACACCCTGTCACAAGATGCCATCCAAAGTTGTGAGCTTTCTGGCTGTTTTCCCCTTTAAGAGGCACATAAGGTATAGCATATAACACATACAGACACTTTGCATGGGGTTTTACAACTTTTTTTTAATAGCTTGAGAAATATACAGACTGTACCTATTGGGTTCTGGGAGAAATATACAGACTGTAGCAGGGTGATTACCCGCTCATGCCCTGAGGGGTTTGAAAGCAGCCCTGAAGAGGGCTGCAGCGCTAAAAGTCTGGGATGATTAGGGGAAAGTATGCTCAGCTGTGGCCATGCCCCAATCAGGCCCATCTGGCCCCTATAAAAGGCTGTGAGCCAGAAGCCCAGACAGTCTTCCTCTGCCTGTAGAGGAGAAGGGCCTGGCTGCAGGGAGTTAGACAGAGAGTACCTGAGTGGAGGGCTGTGGAAAGGCAGAGGAGCTGGGGAACTTCTGCCTGGAAAGCCCCAGGCTGCAGCCTAGCATAAGGCCAAGAGGTACTGGGGGCTGCAGGGGACAGCCCAAGGGGTAGGCAAAGGCAGCAGGTCCAAATCCCTTTGCCTATGACAAGTGGCTGATACTGCAGTCTGCCCCAGTGAATGGAGGCTAGATAGAGACTGGGCAGTAGCCAAAAGTGGGGATAGTGGGTTGGGGGTTCCCCAGGGAGGGGAGATCCAGATTGGTGGGATACTGCCAGGGGGCAGCACCCCAGTTAAAGGGGAACTGGGATCCAGGGAGGGACACAGGACCCAGAGGACAGGCAGATCACCAGCCTGCAGAGGGTGCTCCTGTCTGGAAAAAGAGCTAATTCCCAGAAGGCGCCAGCAGGAGGTGCTGCAGGGGTCAGTCTGCACGTCTACACAAACTTATACAAAAGTAAAAAAACAATATGCATTTCCCTGTCTCAATTCACCACTCTATAGCATTCTTTAGTCTGGGGTCAAGGTTATTTGGGACCATCCAAAATTCTTCTGTTGCAGTATATGGTTTACTTTCTCCAAGTTTACCTATTCTTATGTTGGTTGATCAATCCCCTTCTCAAATTTCTTTTATGGTTCTGTTTTTCCCAGGCCTGCCTGGCCTCTGAGTTTTAAAGGCTCTAATTGGTTATCTTTGTTCTGGCTGGTAACTTTCCACTCCCTTAGTCTGCTGTAGAAAGAAGTTAGAGAGAACTTAAGCATCCTCTTTAGCATATCTATAAACCAATCAAAGTGAAGTCATTAAAGTTAAGTAGTATGTAACTGTTGCAGGTCCTGTCAGCAATGGTACAGAGACAGAGATATTCATGGCACAGCAATTTTCATAGCAACAACTGCTTACCGAATGAAGATAGAAGATTAAGACAAGAAAATACAAGCAAAAGATGACTATAAAATTACTTTTATCTTGCAAAAGGGTAAACCTGGGGGTTGGCAGGCTACAGGTATAGAAAGGAAAAGAGAAGGTTGGAAAGGAACTGGACACATCTAAGCTTAAATTTAAAAAAGGCAAGAAGGACAAGAGTTTATCTTCTACTGCATGGCTTCCTGTTTGAACCCTTGATAGTCCACTGTGTGGCTTCTCTCATCCACTGGATTTGCAGATATGTCAGGGATTTCTTGGAAACAGGCTATGAAAACAAGGAAACCATTTGCAATGGTGATAGGCATGTTTGTGGACATGGCAGGTCATGGGGAGGTTGCAATTCTATAAGAACAGGCAAGTGGGGTAGGAGTACCAACATCAAACTATGATGGGGAGTTGCAGACTCATTATGACTGAGTGACCTCATAAGTAGAATGAGCACATCTGGTTCTGGGTAACCAGCTATCTGACTCTAATGTTAAGGAAATCAGTTCTCTTACAGAGTTCCTCAAAGAATCTGTTCCAATACATAGTGAGCTAAGCATTCCACTCTGATTCTCTGTACTCAAGAAAGCCAAATGCATGATCTCTCTGGTAAATGCCAGCTATTCTTTGGCCCAATTTTCATGTTCATCTCATTCTTTGTAGATCCTGCAGGACCTCCTGATTGCAGGACACCATCACTGCCTCAGTATATGTCAGCTCTCCCAGAGTCTCCCACAGCATCTACCCTGTCAAACTCATCTGCTTTTAAAATTCTGGGTTGGGTGAGGAAATGTTCTGAATACATGCTAACAGCTCATTATAATATGTACATGACTTAGATCATGGATTGGACCCATGGCTTCATCCTATACGACTAGCAAACCATGAGCTTCACTTTTGAAAATTCCACTAGTGATTGGATGCGTATCACAATCTGTATCTTAACACACATCCATATGTACTCCCCCCACCTCCCTGCATCAGCCAGGATTGGTGGATATCTTGCACAAGCTCATAATGGAGCACCTGAAGTGGCTATATTGGATGGTGTTTGTCTACTACATGTACTGTATATGCTTAGAAGAGTATTTTAAAATTACCACTGTTTGGGACCTATTATTTATCTTATATCCATGATCAGTGTGTTTTCCACAAGACCACCTTCTCCTGTTTTTGAGGCTGTCACAGTCTGTTTCTACTCTCTTCAGCATCATCTATCTCTAAACCAAGATAAGATCCTCTCAGAGTCAATACCTTCACAGCCTGTCTCTTACAAGTAAGTGTTGAATTTGGATTTATCAGCTCAGGAACGTAGGCTTGCTGAGCTGAGCCTGTGCCAGGAGTTATCCCAACTGTGTGCCAGATAAGATAGTTCAGACAAACCAACTGTGATAGTAAATGTGTGTCCCTTAATTTGTTCATCTAACATGTTACTGTATGTGGAGTTTACACCTAATCTGTCTTGTAAATTTGGACACAGATTACTCCTACAATTTGACCCTTTATGGACACTTTTTCTTCAGCAGATATAGGGGAACCTTTCCCTAGCCATCAGTCCATGTTCCCAAACAGACAGGAGGGGATCCTTCAATGTACTGTTCCACAAAGGCACTTTAGGTTTTTATTGGACTGATATAATTTAGTATTTATCTCTTGACAAATTTAGTACAAGCAGTTGTGTAAAGTAGTTCCAGCCACTTGCATCAGTGAATTCTCTATTTTACATGCCATATTGGGAAAAGAATGGATGCCTGAAAGAGAGATGAGAAGGTGAAAAGTAGCTCAGCAGCAGAGTGGATCTCTTTTTCCTGTGGTTTATCTATCTCAAATAGTAATTGATCCTATTTTTTTTTCTCCACCTAGGGAATCTTTTTTTTCCCCATGGAACAAAACTCCTGAGGAGTGCTATCCTTCCCTGGTAGTGACTGTCTTTCCCATCACATTACAGTTTCTTTCTTCAGCTGGTGATAACATCTAGGTATATCATTCTTTTGACCAGTTTCTGAAATAAATTTGCAGAATTAATACGTAGGACGAGCATCTTTATTGTGCCAAAGAGAAAAGTGGTGATGGCAAGGTGAATAACTAGCAAAAGGGATTTCAACCTATCTGGCTAGCCTGCAGGGAAATATGCTTTCCCCCCTGCCCATCTACTAAAATAGGTGTTCTCTATTTGTAGGTCACACACAGATATCAAGGGGATGTCAACCTATCTTTCCCATATTACTAAATGATAGGGAGTCTTAGCTATTTCCTAGTTGGATGGGAGGGGGATCCCAGAGTAGTTCCTTCAGTTAAGGGGAAAATGGTCACAAATGGAACAAGTTTGCAAATCACTGTGTTAATACATTTGTTCTACAGTGTGAATACATACCAATTCATTATAATATAATATCTCACCATTACCAGCAAAATCTGATCCTCCTGCAAGGGAGTCCTTTTTGCAGTTCTCACCTAAGATGTGTGAAATACTTTTGGAGAAGACCTCAGAAGAACGTCTCACTAAATGTTTAGGTGGCATATTTAATTTGAAGTCATCTGTAGCCACATACTAATATCATGACAAAGTAGGTACAAAATACAAGAGGATATTACTATTTGTTCAGCATCCAGCAGCAGAGTCTGAAACTTCAACAAACAATGAGCCAATGGACCACCCAATTATTCACACAACAACTCAAAGTCCACAAAGTATTTCCAAATCCCTTTCTGAATACCCCACTTAAGTAAACATACTATTTCTCCATCTGTTCAATACCTCACCCCTAGTATCTGTGGGGATAACTGTGACTGGATTTTCAGAACAGAAAGGCACTTAACTATCTAAAAACTCCTACTCAAACTCTATGTAAATGCACTAATTTACCAGTAAAGGAGCAGAGTGCTGGGGCTCTGAAAGTCTGCTTGCTTTTTTTTTTTTAAATGAAAGCTCAGATGATTGAGCCTTCAAAGATGACAGGCTTCAAAAGAAGTATCAATTTGTTGGGCTATTGCCAGCCAATCTCATTTTAGCCCTGAATATACTTAGTAGTAGAGGGCAGAGTTTACCTTGCTAATAGGAGATAATGGATTCTCATATAATAATACAAAGTCCCAAAATGAGAACATTCATTAGAAGCCAATATTGTATTCTCTTATAAAGTACTCTGATAACTAACTTGTGCAAAAAGGATGGTGTTAATATATATAATTGCAATCATTCCTTTGGAAGCCTGAAATGAAAATCTGTACTTCCACCTACATCAGTTTCTCTCCATGTAAGACAAACATGCTTATTACAGGTTCACACAGGAGAGCAAGACTTCTGTTACTGAAATTGCTTTTTTAAAAAAAAAAGTAATAAAGGAGTGAGCAGGAAGAGATGCCTAAATACAAACAGACATAAAAGGGGTAATGGTGGAGTAAGTCAAGATCAGGGCTTTTCAACCTTAATAATGTCCCTGGGCATTAGGTGCAATGGACTAAATTTTCAAAAAATGCAAAATAAACTCAATCAGCTGTCCCAGTTTCCATTCTGAAAAAATGAAAGGGAGAGGAGGAATCAAATCTACTTGAAAATAACTAACTGAACCTGCCTGAAACTGCACCCCGAGGCATGTGGGGTGCAAAAGTCAGTGCTGCAAGGACTGGAGAGCTCTTTCTTCCCTGTGCCAGCTGATGGTGCCTATGGCATTTTCAAAAACACCCCAGGCACAATGAGATCATTGTGAGGTATGCAGCAGAAGAGACAAAGAGCAGCTCACAGCTAATTCTCCACATTTCCAGGAATAGCTATGGTGCTCCTGAGCATAGTAAGCTCCTGCAAGAACAAGCTTTTGTTTATTAAAAACATGAGGAACAAGGGACTCTGCTGCCCACAGAGCCCAGTGTCAGATATGGCGAGGACTGGGAAAGAAAGAGAGGACAAAAGCAGATGTCTGATGCTCAGTACCAGAAGGGAAACCTATAGGGTGGCTGTTGAAATGAAGAGATCCCCTGAAGAGAACCATGTCTCAGAGAGCAGCTGCCAAGCTAAATAGCCATTAAAGCCCAGCAGAAACAAACCTCATTCCTTTAGCAGGCCTGACAGCAGTTCACATTGGGCTGCTGTCAACTTTACCAATGGCGGTCTTTGGAAAAAATATGAGATGCAACAATAGAGTACAAGAGAGATTGAAAAAGGATTGAATAAAAAAGATGAAGGTCTAGATCATGGCTTAGTATCTGTCCTCTGCATGGGGAAGCATGTTGTTACACTGCCCTCAAGCAGAACCCATCTCCCTGCTCCAGGGACAGAGTAAACTTCCCTGGGTCTATATACCTTGCAATGTATATTTTGCTAATATGGTAGTGTAGCCAAGATTCCATCCATTCACTGTCCCATAATGCTTCCAAGGGGGACATATAAGTAACTCTGTGGAGCCTGCTTCTCCTCCTGCATTGCATGTGGTGATAACTGGTAGCTGTCACAAGTTAAGAAGGGGGCTTTTACTACCTTGCATGGGCGTGCAAGCCCAACCACAATCTGGCAACAGCAAATGTTGAGAATAAAAGCAATTCCACAAATGTGGAGTGTTTCCTCTTTAGCGTCTGTGGAGAAAAGTTACCAAATAAATGAAAAGCTGTAGGAAAGAGAGGAGCGTTCTCGGACTCCAGTCCATGCAGGGAGACAAACAGTGGCATCATTATAATAGCACAATGTGAGGATGTCTGGCCAAAACCATAAGGGGCTCCCAAAAATCTTTACAGCTGAGAGCTATAAATGACATTCCCTGACTATAACATTTCCTCCATTCAAAAATATCCATTCTTTTCCCATCCAATATTTCCAAACACTTTGCCTTCGAAATCCATCTAGCCTACTCAGGACCTCTCCAGTGAGCAGGAGGGATAGTGGTGATGGTGATTCCCAGGCACTTTCTCCTCAATTCCCACAAAGAAGTAGTAGCAGAACTAAGTGCATTCCTGTAAACAAGTCAAAGCAGACTGATGGGTTTATAAAGAGCGAAATGAGAAACAAGAGTGGGAGCAGGGCTGCCCGGGGGGGGGGGCAAGTAGGACAATTTGCCCCAGGCCCCCACGAGAGTTTTTTGGGGTCCCTGGAGTAGGGTCCTTCACTCGCTCCGAGGCCCCCAGAAAACTCGTAGGGCCTGGGCCCCTGGAGCTTCTTCTACTCTGGGTCTTCAGCAGCAATTTGGCGGTGGGGGGTCCTTTCGCTTCGGGACCTGCCACCGAAGTGCCAGGTCTTCAGCAGCAATTCGGCTGTGAGGGTCCCCCGCCACCGAAGACCCCAGGCCCCCTGAATCCTCTGGACAGTCCTGAGTGGAAGTCCTAGTACCCATATTAAGAATATAATGCTGTTAGCTGTACCAAGTGAGGAATAGAATGTGGGTTCAGGGGAGCGTCTTCCATGCCGGTACGTTGTGTCAAGGGAAGTAACTCCAAGGAGAAAGGAGACCAGAAGCTGTTTTGCACCATGCATTATTATAGCACTTAGGAGCTGTAGACATGGTCCAGGACCCTATTGTAATAGACGCTATGCAAACACAACAAAAAACAATCCCTGCCCAACAAGCTTACAATCTAATTATAAGACAAAAGACAACACATGGATACAGACAGGGGAGTATAAGGAAACAGTATTTGTGACCATCATAGGAAGTGGACTTCCTACAACAGCTAACTGTTGTCAAGATTTTTTGTAGGATACATGACAAAGGAGAGTTTGAAGGAGGATAATGCATGACTTGAATTGATGTTTACACGGCACTTTTCCCAAAAGTGATGGACTGCATGGGGAGAGCACAAAGGTGACTGTTTGAATATCAGAATTAGAAGACCGAAGACCGAGCCATAGACAGTAGATATAGATTTACTCCTTGCCAAGTCAGTAGATCTTCTCTTCTCAAGTGTGGAAAGACAGGGCTTCTGAAAATTTATGAGTGTTGGATCCCTTCAGTGGCTGGTGCTGGCCTGTTGATTTGGGCTCTTCCATTCCCAGCATAATAGCTCTGCTCAAGCTTTACATAGCAGTAAATGTGAATTGCCATATTTTGGCCAGGTGGGAAGGTCCACTGTAGTAGGTACATTTGGACCTGTGGGAAAGCCACTATTTATATATGCATTACTGTAGAGTGGATCTGCTTTGATTGCAGCAGAAGCAATAACAGTATTCAGCATCTTGCCACACTATGCACATGTAGCCTTAAGAAGAATCTCATGGCTAACAGTATTTTGGAGAAGCTATAGGCAGTCATTAGAGTGGCTGAGGCTAATTTCACAGATATGAACTTTTACACCAAAATGCATTTCACAAGCTAATATATAGCAGGAAAAAAATCTTGGAGCCAATCCTCAGCAATCGACATAACTCCACTGAATTCAGTGCAGCTACTCTGATTACAGTCATTGAGAATTATATGCTGTAAAATTCAAAAAAAGTGAAAAATAAATCTAACATTTTCTTGGAAATATTTTTATCATTGTCTCCCACCAATAGTAGCCAATGGAAGCACAAAACACAGATTCTCAAAATTAATTCTCACAGCATCTCAATCCACTTGAAAAGTGGGCAGCTGCATTTTGACCTAGCTGTAGATCTACCAAGATGATTTACTGATATTAAATTAAATTATTTTGCTTTAGAATGTTAGTTATTCATGTATTACAGGCTATGTCACTATGTACTCACAGGATGCACTATAATGGCTCTTGAGAGGCCATTATGGTGTACTGTACTAATGATCCATACATAATGAAAATGTCTGTCACCTCCATTTACTTCATGATGGATCCTTCACACTAGTTCCATTGAACATTATACATCTGTTTTCCTTTTTGGAAATAAAAAATAGATATTAATTATCTCTCAATTACAACGATATTCCTAATGAGCAACATGAACTCACACACTGATATTTGTAAGTTATTGTGATCAGCTCAAATGTGGTCAACCAACGGAAAAATAAATGGATTGTCTTCAAATGAATTATGTTTTAGAGTTGGACCAAGTTCTAGTCCTGGCTCCAGACACATTTGGTCTATTGGTATAGGCACTTATTGTATATGTGTTACAGTAGCTCCTACTCTGCTCTTACAGTAGAGGCCCCAACAAAGACTGGAGCTTCATTATGATAGGAATTGTACAAATGCATAGTCTGAGAAAGTCCCTGCTAAAAGCTTACAATCTAAACAGATAAGACAGACAAAGAAGTGGGAGAAAATAAGTATTATTATCGCTGTTTTTCAGATGGGCACAGAGAGACTTGTCCAAGGTCACACAGCTAGTTCATGCCAGAACCATGTATTAAATCTAGTTTGCCTGAACTCTAGTCTGATGCCTTGACCACAAGTCTGATCACAGACTTTGTTATCCATTTGTTAGAAATCTAAATTCTTCAAATCCATGAAAATAAAATAATTCCACTGATATATCACATGTTGTGCTGTTTTCTCCATTGCTTCCTAAGTAATCACTATAAAAAGTTAAAATAATGAGTGGATTAAAGGGCAATATTTCACAGTTATTCCCTTCAAACTTAACCAGTAGTTCAATAGCACTTAAGCACATAAAAAGAAGGCATCTTGAATAATAGTATTATGATGAAGATGATCTGAAGTACCATCATTCTGGCTTTTATAACATATTGCTTCATTTCCCCCCTAATTCTCTAATATCACTAGGTGTCTTGCTGCACGTATAATACTACGTACTATAGCATGTGCCTAGAGGAGCTTGCTTATGGGTCCCAGATTCCTGCAGTATCAAGACACAAAGACCTGATTTAAAGAAGGAATGAGAAGCCTGAATTCTGAATGTTCTGGCCTTTGTGAGTTTAAGTCAGACCCTTGTCTATGTTTTTTGTTACTTGGATTTATTAAATAAAAGCTAATGATGGAAAATGTAATAAGCGAAGCCAATAGAGCATACTCTGGGGTTCTGAAAAACATCTCTGGCTCATTTGGAAAAATAGGAGCGAATTCTAGGGTTTTAAGAAGCTATCTACACTTATAAATTGTTTCAGTAACTTTAAAATTACAGTAAAACAATCCGGGTAAATAACTATATAAAAATATGCCCACTTAAGCTGATAACCACAGTGTAAATAGACATGACACATGTAAATAGACATATGTATGTCTTGGTAATACCCTCTCTTTCTGTACTTTACCTTAAATATCTGAGTACAATTGGATGCTTGATCTGACAGGACAGCAGAGCATTCTCAGTGGAGGACCTTGATCTTGCTACCCCCTCAGTCTGGCAGAAGCAGGTTTGTTGATCTTCAAGGCATCCTACAAGGTATATCTGTTTATCCAGGTTTTGAGGGCGATCGTCTGAGAGAATGCCTGTAAAAACTTGCCAATTTTCCATAGGTAAATACATACGGTCACTTTAGTATACTTACTATAGGGAATAGTGTGGAATTTCTGCAAATTTTGGGGTAATTTGGCAAGCTTTAAAGGGTAACAAGTGTAGACAAATTGATGGGGAGGAGGAGGAGGATTTTTAAAGCTGGCTTCTCTTTTTTTCTTTCTGAAGTTTCTATTCTATTATTTTCTGTACTGATTTAAATATTTCAGCACAAAAACCATATTGCCCTGTGAACAAAAACAAATATGGTCTTTATTTTCTCACTGGCAATAAAAACTTCAGGTTTATTTTTAAGACTCATAGTCCTAAAATTCACTGTTGCTGTCTAAACAATAGCACAGTTTAACTTCTCTCTACTTGCCCAGGGAACAAAATTGCAGAATATTATGAAGCACATAAGCTATCCATCCATTCAGATTACTTGATTGGCTTTGCTCATGTAATGAGGTCAGGAACAGTATTTGCATTTGTTCATTAGAGCTGCAAATAACTGACTTTGAATGGCTGCCAATATTGAAAAAGAGATTATGAATAACAGTGAATAGTCATTGGGCCAGAGAGAATGTGAGACTGACTCCATAGTCTGGGGGTTGGGGCCTAGAGATGGGAGATCCAGTTTCTTATTCTTACTCCAATGACTTTTTATACAAAGTGGAACCATTTCAACAGGAGAGATTAAGAGAGGTCACATCAGATGGTGGTGAGGGTTGACTTTTGCTGATTTCTTTAGGGACGGCGTTACAGAGCTTTGGGTCTACTTTTTAGAAGACTATGCCTCCAGCTTTCTCACTCTGCTAGTAGCAAGGTATTCAGGTCTAGATACACGAAGACTTGGGAACTGCAATGCCTAACACCTAGGTGCACTTAGTGGAATTCTCTGACCCAAGTTAGGCACCCAGGTTTCCCATACAGTCCAGAGGTAGAGTTATGCACCTAAGTAAGGGATTCAAGCTGATCGGAGAACCACCTGAGGTAGTCAGGAGTGAAATGCAGGGGGAAAGGTTGGGACTTAAGATTCAGATTCACAAAGATACTTAAGCTTTTAATTCCCACTGATTTGGACATTAGGACCTGGACTCACAGGTCAGAGATAGGTGTGATGTTGCACTCCATATTCTTTATGGAAATATGCTGATGAATATAACATAATTGGAATATGCTTTATGCTAAGTACTCCTTGGATGGTATCATTAGAAAGCTTGTAATCTACTAAGTGTGTTCATCCTATTTGTTTGCGTGTATTATTTCTATATCTGGAGATAGAAGAATAAAATATAAACTTGTATCACTAATGTAAACATATTAAATGGAGGCTATTAAGGGTGCTCCAGAAACAGTCAATTGTAAATGGCCTTAGTTAACTGAAAACCTTCCCGTGTACATGTGGGCCAACCAGGGAAGAATGGAGACTAGGGATCTTATAGTGCACATGTGTGCCAAATGTCACATGATACTGGAATCCATCTTAATCCTTGTCCTTTTCCATTGATGAGGTAGGGGTGGAACAAGCACAGACAAAATATTCCTGCCTTGTACAAAAGCTATAAAAGGGGGTGGAGCAGGACAAAAAGGGCTGCCAGTCATGAGAAAATCCCTGCTTACCACCTGAGATGTCTGCTGGGACTAACAAGAGTTAAATGCCCTAGGTATCTCATGCCCTAGGTATCCCATGTTCTCTCTCAAAAAACAGAGAGAGCCCATGCCATTATACCCACTGGTTAAGGCACTCATGTGGGAGACGTGGGTTCAAATGCTCCAAATTGGATTGAAACCTGGGTGTCTCATATCCTAGGTGAGTCTCCTAATCAATAGACTGTTGGGTATGCTGGAGCATGTACAAACACAGGCTGTTGTGTTTTGAGTGAAGCCAGATCTTGTAGGCACTCAGACACACCTATCCGACTGGGCCCCACAGGCCAGATAGGCAGCGAAACACCTAGTTTGAGAATTCTGCCAGGGATTAGGCATGAGGTAGCACTCCAATTTGCCATCAAGATTGAGGCCACTTTGCATATGCCTACTGGCACAAATGTAGATACCTACATGTTTAGGTGGCAGCTGAGCAATGGTTTTATGAATGTCAATGGTGCCTAAATATTAGACTTATTCACCTGTCTCTTTAGGTGGCAAAATACCTTTGTGAATCTATCCTTCAATGCCTTGGTTACCTCAGCTTCCTCCTCTATGGCTTCCCAAAGTTGCTCATATCCAAACCTGGAGTTTGGATATGTCCTCTTCATCTTCCTTTCTGCAGTGATGAATGATGCTACATAACTGCAGTTTATCTGAGGAACGCAAAATGCTTTTCAGCCACTAATCAGTTAAACCATATGACACTCTAATGAAGTAGATTTTATTCTGCACATGGAAAAACAGCTTACCCGTGTTCCTCTGCCTCACTGATTCCACGTGTGTGCCAAATCTGCAGCTCAAGATATATCTCTTTTACACAGTGTAGAGCCAGCGATCTTTTGATCAATCCCCTATGTCTATGCTTACTATTACCAGCACTTCACATCTCTCCTAGTCTCTTATCCCCAGGGCTGTATTTAGGGGCAGGTGACCCAAGAAACACCTAGGGTGCCAGGCTTGGGGGGGGTTGCCAGGCTTAGGGTGCTGTTTTTGTTGTTAGCGACAAAGAGGGGAAATTGCCAAAGGATATATGTTCTGTTTTCAGATAAACTATCAAGTGGAAGATCCTTATGGACAATGTTACAAATCTGACCATGAAGTCACTAAGTGACCTTCACTGGGAGTGCTGCATTGACTGCATAAGGCCATTGAGGTACCAAGTGAATGAGGTTTACAATGCCCTGATGGAACTGGCATTGTCAACTAAAGCCGAGGCTGGAATCCAACATGAGGGACAAAGCCTGGCAAACCAGATCACTGGTCTCAACTGTGTTTTGGCACAATATCCTGTTCCAAGGATATGTTGTAAGCAATTCATTACAAACTCAGTTGAGGGCCATCACAATCACTAGTACTTTGATGAGAAGCTGCCTTGATTTTGTTGTCGACTACAGAGACAATGGATTTGAAGATGCCATCCCTGTTGCCAAAGAAACAACCAAAAACTTAGGAGTTGAGCCTGTCTTCAAGGAAGCTCATATTAATCAGAAGAAGTGACAGCTTTATTACAAGGCAGAGACAAGATGATTCAAATCTTGGGAAAAAATTCAAGAGGTAGTTTTTTGCTCACTCCTTGACACTCCTTGAGTGTCCATCAAAAAAAGGTTTGGACAAATGAAGCTTCACAAAAATAGCTGGGTATTTTTGTATGACCTTAGTAAGCTGCTAGCGGACAGTAAAACACTGCTGAACGATTGTACAGACCTTCACTGGACACTGACACATGGAGAATGTTCAGATGTCAATGATAAAGACACATATGTCAAATTGGATAACATCCATCACATTTGCAACATGGGAAGAATTCTCCACACCAAGTTCTTCAATTCATTCATGATGCAGAGCTGAAGGACACTTTGAGGATTCTGCTCAGGGTGCCGGTCATAGTCACGAGTGGTGAGTGCAGCTTTTTGAAGCTCAGGCTTATTAAAATGTATCTTCAATCAACAATGGCTGATGAAAGACTGACATCGCTTGCTATTACATCACTTGAAAATGCCATTGGCCAGTCTTTGGATCTCTCTGATGCTATTCTTCTGTTCACAAGGTACAAGGGGAAAAAGCAACCTTTTCAACTAAAGGACTACAGTTAATATTCTAAAGCTGTCACCTACTGTAACAACATTTAATATTGGTCCAAATTGAACTGTTGGGGCACAGTTCAGTTTCTTGATGTTAGTACATTTCATTTTATTCTTAAAATTATAAAGTTTCTATAAGCTTAGAGGAAACCATTTTTTTTAATTTGTTCATATATGGCGTGAATAAATACAGATTTACAGATCCTAGTGTGCAAATGTATTGTCTTATATGACAGGCATAAATCATGCATGCAAATTGTGCATCTAAGTCTTGACATGGGCTACAAATGCAATAAAAAATAGGGTATTCAAAAGTTTAACAAATGCAGGGGCACCATTTGGTCTAGGGCTGGCCCTGCTTGTCCTATGTACTTCGATTTCTTATTATTTATTATTAGTTATTTTGACAGTGCCTATGACGTACATAGCATCTACAGTAGTAAAAATATACTGATAAGAAAATTATGTACATATTCCTTCGCTGTGCTCAGTGAGCACTACCTACATCTCAAATGCAGAGTTACAAAGGAGCCATTTACGGCTCCTTCATTTTATAACTGTTTTTCCGTGTCCTGAGCCCTGTCATAGTTTAGAGTAGCCTTAGTACCGTTCTAAACTATCCTGTTTTGTAGCAGCCCCAAGGGGTTATCATTCTGGCCACACCCTCTTGGTCTTATTTTACAAGCAGAACCTGAAGTCCCTTCCTCCAAGAGCTTACAAACAACGGAAATAGTTTACTATATTGACCAGTATTGTGGCAGTTGTGTTTGAACAATGAGTATATGCTATAAATTTATGTGGTACTGACCAAGGGTTCTACAAACTACTGTAATCCTTCAGTCAGGTGCCAATGGCAGCAATAGGGGCAAAGTTCAATCTGTCTTGGGGGTCCTCTTGTAAAAATAAATAAATGTAATGAATGCATAGCTCAAGTCCCTACCTAGAGTTACATTTAGACTTGGAAGGATTAGATTTTTATTGGTAAATGTCGATGAACATCTATTTTACAGTACACACACAAACTGATGAAAAATGAAAATGGAAATTTGCAGATAGGCAGAATAAGAAAAATACTGCTTTAGAACTACAGTGTGATTTGGGGATGTTTACTTTGTATGTTTTGACATGTGATGCTGGCAATTTGTGTTTTGACTGTCATGAAGCTTTAACTTTTAAATTGCAAGCTCTACTATCATTACATAATTATTGTCTGACCTCCCCACATAGCTTCCTACAACTGCAAAAATTTAAGTCCCTTAAAATAAAAAAGTTTTAAAATTACATTGATATTATTCATCAAAAATATAAAAATCAAATTCTGCCAAGCATAGTTATACTTCTGCCCTTGGGAAACTAAATTAAAACCTTCCTTTGTTGGTGGTTTTCCTCACTCACAAGTACTCAGGACTCCTTGGGAATGCTGGAACCACAAGTATCTTTTTTATTTGAGAAAAAGTAAGCAAACAAAACATGACTATGAACATTGATTATAATTAATGTAAATGAAGCTGGCAAAAGCAGGATTTTCCCCTTTTCCCCTAAAGAAGGACAAGAAAATTCCAGCCCTCTAAGCCAGGGGTTCTCAAACTGGGGGGGGGGGGGACCCTTGAGGGGGTCAGGAGGTTCTTACATGGGGGATCATAGGCTGTCAGCCTCCATCCCAAACCCCACATGCGGCACATTTAGATTAGGCCGGCCACAGGTGAACCTGAATACAACTCAGATGTTTCACACTCTCTTCAGCTAACACTTAAAATCATGAAATTCCTCGCCCCAAAACTAAAATAACTAATCTTAAGACCTTAAGAAAGGTCTAGTGAATTATATATTCTAAAGGTTTAGTGCTTCAGAAAAGAAACACTATTCATGTGGAAAGAGCACACATTCTCTGGCAAAAAGTTTTTCTGTTTGCCAGATGTATAGAGTACTACAACAAGTGTCTAAACCTGAGAAATAAAAAGCATTTCAGAGGTTTTTTTATACTGTGATTGTAAAATATCTGGGAGGTTTGCCAGGCTCAGTCAGAAGGAGAACACAGTATTTTCTCATCACTAATAACAATGACCTGAAGTCACGTTAAAGATTGTAAGGTCAATTTCCCTCTTAAATCGAAAAAGAAAATAGAAGAACAGATGTGAGAGGTTGCTTGTGTACTTATAAACCGCAGTGACATCAGGGTAGGATATATGATCACCAGTTTCTATGAATTTAAGATGTTTTTATTAAATCATTCATATTAATCAGATAAAAGAGTAAAGGTGCATTTCCTTTTAAGCATTATATAGTGTACACCAAAAAACCAATTTTATAAAGTACATTTTAAAATGAGAATTTCTTCATTAAATATGTTCAAATCAGTTTGCCAGATTGAATAGAGATGTCCAAGGTTTTTTTCAAGGATTGAATTATCTATACCAAATGCATGAAGTGTAAAATACAATAAAAAGGCATGTGAGCATAAAAAGGGTAGGTTTTAAAGAATATGTAAATTAATATAACTTTATAACTATATAGTAGATTCCTAATACATACTACCTGCTATCAGTAGTTTTTAATCTTACAACTATGATATGAATAACTGAGTGATGTACACATGATATTTTCTTAGTCTTTTTTTTTTTTGGTTTGCGTTGTTAGCAGTAAATCCTACACATAAATACTAGAGTTCTTTTATTCTGCTTGATTTCAGATGCTAAACTATTCTCATTACTGACTCATTATTTCCGTGAGCTGAAGACAGGCTTGCAAAATTACACCTATATTTACTCCTATATTTATTTCCAGCTACTATTACCTTGCATTAAATTCCCTACCATCTGCTTGTGGATTTTAAAGACTATTTTTTCCTTTAAATTATAAAACTAGAGATCAGTTACTGTGTGGCGCATGTAAATTGACTCCCACAATCCTTTTCTTTCCTCACTGCACTATGACTCCAAAGCAAGAACTCAAAATGGAGATCTCCCACATGGAGGCATTAATGCATCAACCAAACTCAACAGATCGGACCTCTTCTACTCTTAACTGTGTTATACATTTCTGCAGTCTCTCTGCAGACATTTCACTAACATGTATCTTATATAAATCATACACTCTGGAAATCTTTCATGGCATCTGAGGTAGCACTTAGGCTTCTTATCAGCCAACTAGAGAGTCTGGTTGATGATTGTCCAAAAGAAGTAGAAAGATTAAGAGAGGTAGGAAAGAGTGAAGTATGGCACACAATATTCTCTTTCCAGAAGCTTTAGAAAAATTGGGAGCATACGTTAAAGCAGCCCTCAGGCAGCTTTAACTTGTGCAATCAGCCCTTACGTCACAGATTGTCCTAAGCCTCTCTCACCTTGGCAGCATTACAAGGGTCAGATTCTCACATGGATGAATTGTTCCTGAACAGTTTCTGCAATGTGCAGAATTAGATGGGAAAAAGGTTTTGTTTATCTTCAAAGTGAAGGACTTCTCTTTTCAAGTCTTTTTCAAAATGTAACAAACTTATTATGGACAAGGGAAAGGAAAAATTCATTATCCATTCATATTGGTATTCCTCTGGGTACTTTCTAACAGCAATTCAAGGCCATCTTCATCCAATGAGAGTTTTGGAATTAGTTACCCCACACTCCCATTTCAATTCAAGCTTCCTGCTTATATCCTTTGCATATTTTGTAGTATATGGCAATTTGTCAGCCGAAGAGTTTTTGCTGCAGTTGCAGGTCCTCTGCAGCTTTGGCCAAATTTTGTCAGCTGTTAAATTTTGCAGTGGAAGTAGGACCCCGTGGGTACATGAATACTTGATATACTAGCTCTTACATCCTCCAGATACAAAATATTTCTTCTTTATTTGAAAAAACAGTTTGAAAATATCTAATTTGTCTGTGTATTTATTTCCACTTCCCAGATTGGGCTCAAGTAGAGCTGCTTTAGGGCAGATATACAAGGAGCGGGTAAATGATGCAGGACACACTTTCTGCCCTGCCCTTCCTTGAGAAAGGGAGTCACAAAGCCAGTGCTTGTGCTCTCTCAGTTTAAGAAAAGGTAAAATAGTGTGTGACAGGTTTCTACTTTTCTGGAGAGGACTACAGGCTTTGTCTTGGTCCTGCGCACCCTGCACATTTGCTGCAAGACTGAGGACAACGCTGAAGGGAGTGTGATGCTACACTATTTTACAGGAGGTAGTAGTCACCACTTTTGAGCATATTTCCCCAGTGCTTCAGGAGGCAGGCATTCTTGACTGTCCTCTTTGGGCAGAATAATCTTGCCCTTCACCCAAGCCTTCAGCACACTGTTGGCTCTCAAAACTGCAAGAGATCCAATAGGGTCTTAGTGCTAAGACTCTTACCACCATCAACTAATTTTCAAAGTTGCCCTGATTCAATGTTTGCCAGGTATCAAACACTAAAAAAGGACAATAATTACATCTTCCCAAGGACTTCCCCCCTTTTATTTAAAATGGGTTTCCTGAGTTTTCCTCATGGCCATGTGGTTTAGTCTAGCACCCTCTTCTGGATCTCATTGGTTGACTGGCTTTCAGTAATATGTTCTCCTCAGGCACAGAGGTGTATGTCTTGTGTTCCTCCAGATCTCACCTTCAGCACACATCCAACCTGTAGGATGATTTATACCGATCACCACACATCTGGCTCCACCAGGAGGAGACATCACCTTGTGGTCAATATTCTCTCACCTCTCTATTTTCTGTATATACATATGTTGCATTAGGGCCCTAGAGCCTTGATCTCTTAAAAAGACTTGTGCAGCCAGATCCTCATGGAGCTATGTTGATTAATTCCAATTGTGGATCTGGGCCACTATCTGTAAAATCCTGTTGCAAGAATATCTAGCATCTTGATCAATGGGATTGCTAGTCTGATTGAGGTCTCTGGGCACTACAGTAACAGGAATATTCATGAACTATGATGTCAAGCAGTGTCCACACTTTACTAATAAGCATAGCAAGAATGTTCTCACAGAATAGCCAGAAGAATATGCATTGCTTGTTTTATTCTCCTTCCATTGTTAAGTGATGAGGAATCCTCTAGTTTATATATAAAGATCCTTATTTCTGGTCTTGAGGGCTTAATTTCTTTCTTCTGTATATGCCAATCAATAAGTGCACAATTTTCACTGTATTCCAACTTTCATGTTTGTTGTTGTCATAAACAGATAGCTATGGGTTAATGTTCTTTTATCTGTAAAGGGGTAACAACAGTAACCTGAAACACCTGACCACAGGACCAATCAGGAAACAAGACTTTTTCAAATCTGGGTGGAGGGAAGTTTTGGGCGTGAGTTCTTTGTTCTTTGTCCTGCGTCTGTGCCCTCTTGGCTCTGAGAGTGATTTTTCTATCTCCAGGCTTTCTAATCTTCTTTTTCCAAGTTGTAAGTACAAGGATAGTAAGACAATAGGTTTATATTGTTTTTCTTTTGTATTTACATGTGTGTAGTTGCTGGAATGTTTTAAATTATATTCTTTTTGAATAAGGCTGTTTATTCATTTTTTTCCTTTAAGCAATTGACCCTGTATATTGTCACCTTATTACAGAGAATATTTTTAATGTTTTTTTCTTTCTTTTTATATAAAGCTTTCTTTTTAAGACCTGTTGGAGTTTTTCTTTAGTGGGGACTCCAGGGAACTGAGTCTGCAGCTCACCAGGGAATTGGTTGGAGGAAGAAGTCAGGGGGAAAATCTCTTTGTGTTAGATTTACTAAGCCTGACTTTGCATACCCTCTGGGTAAGGGGGAAGAGAGATTAGCTCTCTCGGTACTTGTGTTTCCAGGACTTGAAACAGGGAGGGTAAAATCCCTTTGTTTAGATTCACAGAGCTTGCTTATGTATATCTCTCCAGGAACCCAGAGAGGGAACACCTGGAGGGGAGGAGGGGGAAGGGAAATGGTTTATTCCCCTTTGTTGTAAGACTCAAGGAATCTGAGTCTTGGGGTTCCCCAGGGAAGGTTTTGGGGAGACCACAGTGAGCTAGGCACTGTATAATTCCTAGCTGGTGGCAGCAATTACCAGGTCCAAGCTGGAAACTAAGCTTGGAGGTTTTCATGCTAACACCCATATTTTGGACGCTAAGGTCCAGATCTGGGAAGAAATGTTATGACATGGTGGCACAGTGGTGGGATAAAGATAGAATCCAGAAGCCAGTAGGAATATTATATTTTTCTTTTCTCTGCTAGGGGCTTTTAAGCAGAGAGGGTTTGGTTTTAAAAGGAACCAGAGAGAAGTTTTTTTCTGTTGTGTCCTGGCAGTAGCTTGCATATTAAGCAAGGAACCATTAAGGAACTATTAAGGGTCTTTTGTTATACTATAGCACTCCCATTGAGAGTTAAGTACCCAGCACAATACACATGCAAATAAAGTGGTTTTTCTGGTTTACTTTACATTTAAAAGATTAGCTAGAGGAAGAAAGAAAAAAAGGCACTGTTGCTAGGCAAACCCCAGGAGACAACAGAGCCAGCAGTTCAGACAATAAACACTGGAGGGCACCCCAACACAAGAAAACAGGAACCATGACTTCTAAGGCAAAAATGGGGGCTGAGGTACAAATCAAAGACGCAGAGCACAGGCGAAATATGGAAAAAAAAACTACAAGAGATGGAGCTGAGAGAAAGAGAAAAAGAGGCTACCCACAGGAGAGATTTGGAACTCCTGAGGGAAACCCACTGGCAGGCCCTGGAATTAGAAAAGGCTAAGCAACAAAACACAGCCAATCCTAACAACCCTTCGCCAATACTTGTTCCACAGCACAGGAAAATTTCACACCTACAAGGCAGGTGATGACACAGAGGCCTTCTTAGAAAATTTTGAAAGAGCCTGTCTTGGGTACAGTATCTCTGAAGATCAGTACATGGTAGAGCTGAGGTCACAGCTCAATGGACCCTTAGCAGAGGTGGCGGCTGAAATGCCAAAGGACCGAATGAACGATTATAAACTGTTTCAAAACAAGGCCAGATTAAGAATGGGGATAACCCCAGATCATGCCCATCGGCGTTTCAGAACCCAAAAGTGGAAACCAGATGTGTCATTTCCCAGATATGCCTACTACGTTAGGAAAAATTATGAGGCCTGGATGTCAGGAACCAATGTTAAATCCATAGACGAAATGCACCTCCTCATACAAATGGAACAGTTCTTGAATGGTGTTTCTGAGGACATAACACAGTACATACAAGATGGAAAACCCAAAAATCTCACCGAGGCGGGGGAGATTGGAGCCAGATGGATGGAAGTGGCAGAAAGCAAGAAAACTACTGTCAAGGGGAACGAATACCCCCGAGGGCACACCAACAATAAACCCTACAACTGAGGGCAGCCAAAGACCCCACCTACAACCCAAGGAAAGCCACAGACACCCTATTCTTCCACCTCACCTGTCTCCAGTAACCCACCTCGACCCAGTGACCAGTCAGCTGGAAGATGCTTTAAGTGTAATGAACTGGGACATATAAAGGCCAACTGCCCAAAGAACCCCAACTGAGTGCAGTTCATTACACCACCATCACACCAAAGATCCCCAGGCCCAGATGCCTCTGAAATACCTTTGGAGCGAAGGGAAATTTTGAGAGTGGGCGAAAAGAAGGTTACTGCATGGCGAGACATGGGGGCACAAGTGTCAGCTATCCACCAATCCTTCGTAGACCCCAAATTCATCAACCCAAAGGCCCAAGTAACAATTTACCCCTTCATGTCACAAGCTGTAGACTTGCCTGCAGCTGAACTGCCTGTCCAGTACAAAGGCTGGTCAGGAATGTGGACTTTTGCAGTCTATGACAATTTTTCCATTCCCATGCTACTGGGGGAAGAATTGGCCAACCAGGTGAAGCGGGCTAAGAGAGTGGGAATGTTACACGCAGCCAAACCAGGCAAGCTTCCAGACCCATTCCTGTTCCTGAGCCATCCACAGATGCCCTGTCTGTGTTACCAGAGACCCAGACAGAGGTAGTGGACCCAGATTCCATGCCAACCACTGAAACAGCCACAGCACCTCCAGTCCCAGTCCCGGAACTGGAACAGCAAGCAGCACCAGCAATTGCAACCACATCTTCAAACTCAACGCCAGAGGGCGCCAGCGAGCCAAAACTGGCAGAAGCAACAGACAGCCATACCCAAAAGGCTCAGCCAGAGCCTGAAATACCCTCAGGTGCACCAGCGGAGAGCGGTTCACCAGCAACGGAAACAACCCCATCACCTACATCGCTTCCAGAGGGACCAAGCCCAAGTCCACAGTCTGAGGAAGAACTGGTGACCCCAGCCTCAAGGGAACAGTTCCAGACTGAGCAGGAAGCAGATGACAGCCTTCAGAAAGCTTGGGTGGCAGCACGGAACACCCCACCGCCTCTCAGCTCTTCTCACCGATCCCGCTTTGTTATAGATCAAGGACTTTTATACAAGGAGATTCTTTCTGGTGGACACCGGGAAGAATGGCAGCCGCAAAAACAGTTGGTGGTTCCAACTAAGTACCGGGGGAAGCTCATAAGCTTAGCCCATGATCATCCCAGTGGCCATGCTGGGGTGAACAGAACCAAAGACAGATTGGGGAAGTCCTTCCACTGGGAGGGGATGGGCAAGGACGTTGCCAAGTATGTCCGGTCTTGTGAGGTATGCCAAAGAGTGGGAAAACCCCAAGACCAGGTCAAGGCCCCTCTCCAGCCACTCCCCATAATTGAGGTCCCATTTCAGCGAGTAGCTGTGAATATTCTGGGTCCTTTCCCAAAAAAGACGCCCAGAGGAAAGCAGTACGTACTGACTTTCGTGGACTTTGCTACCCGATGGCTGGAAGCAGTAGTTCTAGGCAACACCAGGGCTAACGCTGTGTGTCAGGCCCTAACAGACATTTTTGCCAGGGTAGGTTGGCCCTCCAACATCCTTACAGATTCAGGATCTAATTTCCTGGCAGGGACCATGCAAAAACTGTGGGAAACTCATGGGGTGAATCACTTGGTTGCCACCCCGTACCACCATCAAACCAATGGTCTGGTGGAAAGGTTTAATGAAACTTTGGGGGCCATGATACGTAAATTTGTCAACAAACACTCAAATAATTGGGACCTAGTGTTGCAGCAGTTGCTGTTTGCCTACAGGGCTGTACCACATCCCAGTTTAGGGTTTTCACCATTTGAACTTGTGTATGGCCACGAGGTTAAGGGGCCATTACAGCTGGTGAAGCAGCAATGGGAGGGGTTTACACCTTCTCCAGGAACTAATATTCTGGACTTTGTAAGCAACCTCCAAAACACCCTCCGACACTCTTTAGCCCTTGCTAAAGACAATCTAAAGGATGCTCAGAAAGAGCAAAAGGCCTGGTAGGACAAACATACCAGAGAACGTTCCTTCAAGGTAGAAGACCAGGTTATGGTCTTGAAGGCGCAACAGGCCCATAAGATGGAAGCATCATGGGAAGGGCCGTTCACAGTCCAAGAGCACCTGGGAACTGTGAACTACCTCATAGCATTTCCCAGTTCCTCACTAAAGCCCAGAGTGTACCACGTTAATTCTCTCAAGCCTTGCTATTCCAGAGACTTACAGGTTTGTCAGCTTACAGTCCAGGGAGATGATGCTGAGTGGCCTGAAGGTATCTACTACGACGGGAAAAAAGACGGTGGCGTGGAAGAGGTGAACCTCTCCACAACCCTGGAACATCTGCAGCGGCAACAAATCAAGGAGCTGTGCACTAGCTTCGCCCCATTGTTCTCAGCCACCCCAGGACGGACTGAACGGGCATACCACTCCATTGACACAGGTAATGCTCACCCAATTAGAACCCCACCCTACTGGGTGTCTCCTCATGCCCAAGCTGCTATAGAACGGGAGATCCAGAACATGCTACAGATGGGTATAATCCGCTCATCTACCAGTGCATGGGCATCTCCAGTGGTTCTGGTACCCAAACCAGATGGGGAAATACGCTTTTGCGTGGACTACCATAAGCTAAATGCGGTAACTCGTCCAGACAACTATCCAATGCCATGCACCGATAAGCTATTGGAGAAGTTGGGACGCGCCCATTTCATCTCTACAATAGACTTAACCAAGGGGTACTGGCAAGTACTGATAAATGAACCTGCCAAGAAAAGGTCATCATTTGTCACCCATGCGGGGGTGTATGAATTTAATGTCCCTCCTTTCGGGCTGCAAAATGCACCCGCCACCTTCCAGAGGCTGGTAGATGATCTACTAGCAGGACTGGGCGACTATGGAGTTGCCTACCTCGATGATGTGGCCATTTTTTCTAACTCCTGGGCCGAACACCTAGAACACCTGGAAAAGGTCTTTGAGCGCATCAGGCAGGCCGAACTAACTGTTAAGGCCAAAAAGTGTCAAATAGGCCAAAACAAAGTAACTTACCTGGGACACCAGGTGGGTAAAGGAATCATAAACCCGCTACAGGCCAAGGTGGATGCTATCCAAAAGTGGGTTGTCCCAAAGTCAACGAAACAGGTTCAGTCCTTCTTAGGCTTGGCCGGGTACTACAGGCGATTTGTACCACACTACAGCCAAAACACTGCCCCACTGACCGACCTGACCAAAAAGACCCAGCCAAATGCAGTTAAGTGAACTAATGAGTGTCAAAAGGCCTTTACCCAACTTAAGGTGACGCTCATGGGCCCCGGATTTTGACAAGCCATTCCTAGTAACCACGGATGCATCTGAGCGTGATATAGGAGCAGTTCTCATGCAGGAAGCAACGGATCACAACTTCCATCCTGTCGTGTTTCTCAGCAAGAAACTGTCTGAGAGGAAAAGCCACTGGTCAGTCAGTAAAAAGGAATGCTATGCCATTGTGTACGCCCTGGAAAAGCTACGCCCATATGTTTGGGGACGGCGGTTCCAGCTACAAACTGACCATGCTGTGCTAAAGTGGCTTCATACTGCCAAGGGAAACAACAAGAAACTTCTTCGTTCAGGTTTAGCTCTCCGAGATTTTAATTTTAAAATTCAGCACATTTCAAAATCTTCTAACAAAGTAGAAAAAGTTTCCCCAAATCCAGTAGTTAAAAAGTGTTCTTAAAGTGTAAAAGTCTGTTAATTATATACTTAGTGGTATATGTAAAGGTGCATGTGTTTTATTAATCTGTTTATTTTAAAGTTCTAGGAGAAAATCGCTGCCAGTGAGGTTCCCCACTGTCTGCAATTTGTGGGGCATGTCATAAACAGATAGCTAAGGGTTAATGTTCTTTTATCTGTAAAGGGGTAACAACAGTAACCTGAAACACCTGACCACAGGACCAATCAGGAAACAAGACTTTTTCAAATCTGGGTGGAGGGAAGTTTTGGGTGTGAGTTCTTTGTTCTTTGTCTTGTGTCTGTGCCCTCTCGGCTCTGAGAGTGATTTTTCTATCTCCAGGCTTTCTAATCTTCTGTTTCCAAGTTGTAAGTACAAGGATAGTAAGACAATAGGTTTATATTGTTTTTCTTTTGTATTTACATGTGTGTAGTTGCTGGAATGTTTTAAATTGTATTCTTTTAGAATAAGGCTGTTTATTCATTTTTTTTCCTTTAAGCAATTGACCCTGTATATTGTCACCTTATTACAGAGAATATTTTTAATGTCTTTTTCTTTCTTTTTATATAAAGCTTTCTTTTTAAGACCTGTTGGAGTTTTTCTTTAGTGGGGACTCCAGGGAATTGAGTCTGCAGCTCACCAGGGAATTGGTGGGAGGAAGAAGTCAGGGGGGAAATCTCTTTGTGTTAGATTTACTAAGCCTGACTTTGCATACCCTCTGGGTAAGGGGGAAGAGAGATTAGCTCTCTCGGTACTTGTGTTTCCAGGACTTGAAACAGGGAGGGTAAAATCCCTTTGTTTAGATTCATGGAGCTTGCTTATGTATATCTCTCCAGGAACCCAGAGAGGGAACACCTGGAGGGGAGGAGGGGGAAGGGAAATGGTTTATTCCCCTTTGTTGTAAGACTCAAGGAATCTGCGTCTTGGGGCTCCCCAGGGAAGGTTTTGGGGATACCACAGTGAGCTAGGCACTGTATAATTCCTAGCTGGTGGCAGCAATTACCAGGTCCAAGCTGGTAACTAAGCTTGGAGGCTTTCATGCTAACACCCATATTTTGGACGCTAAGGTCCAGATCTGGGAAGAAATGTTATGACAGTTGTATATTTGGTGAATACATAAAACACCAGCAATTTTTAATCTGATTATGGAGATATCTATTTTATGACCATATAAGACCTATGTATTTGAGGCTAATTGAGAACACCATGGAAAGCTTCAGCATGCTGTAGCTCATCTCCTGACAGGATACTTTTCTGAGAGAATATTACATTGGTTCCATGCAGTGGATGTATATTGAATTCTAGATTCACTGTAAGGTCCTTATCCTGCTCTACAAAGCTCTCTTTAGGCTAGGAACTAATAAGCTCAGTTACAGCCCCTTTCTATGGAAGCCTAAAGAATATTGTGATCCCCAGAGTCATCGAGCCCAAGATAAATATCTTCAATGCAAGAGTAAGAATAAATTAGAAAAAGTTCTCTGACTGTGCAATAAGCTGCTATTAGAGATCAAGATAAGTCCATGTACAGTATCTTTGCTTTTAAAATAACTGCAAATCTCACTTCTTTGAGATGTCCTATCTGCAACAGAAGGTACTACACACCTATTGAGCTCTCCCTTAATTACATACACCCAAAATATTCTAAATAATACTCTTCTAGGAGGGGAGCAGCAGAATTAACATCCATTCATAGAGAGGCTAAACCTATAATTTTAGTAACTCAGTTAGACACCTACATGATACTCCTTACAAATGAGGACTGTTAGAACCCGATATCTTAAACCAGGAAGAAAAGGCGAAAGTTAGATTTTGGTTGCATTTGGATTAAGTAGAATACCGGGATTCATATCCTCTAAAGTATTTAGGTGCCTAACTCCCACTGACTTCCACAAATACCTCTGAGGATCTAGGCTCAGGTGCCGCATGTGTTACTTCTTAGTCTGAAGTGCCAGGGAACTGTAAAATGGGATGCATTGTTGAAACTAATGTTCTATTCTGAATATGTGTTTACTTCAGTAAGGCTAAAGACAAAGCTGTGAAGAGCAGTCTCTGAAAGGTGACTAGACTGCTGTATTGATCTCTAAGTTCACTGGAAATTCTGTTTATTAAATGTTAAGCATTTTGTTAAGGATTTTCAAGTGGGTGCTTCTGATTTGCTCAATACATAACAATTGTTCTACTGATAACAGTATGTAAGTGTTCCATTTATAATGATGCATTTTATTTTCAACATAATAATAGCACAGTGCAATTTTCTGCAGATGTTACATGCACTTGTATGGATGTCCACTGCACGTTACCATAATTGGCCCAGTCATGTGACTTGCTGAGAATCTATCTCCCATTCATTTCAGTAGGAGAGACCAAAGTAACACCCAAGGCATGCAGCACATCCCAGAACCATGGCCCAAGTAAGAATTCCTTTTTTTTGAAGTTTTATTTTATTTGAAGTGCGCTATCACTATGAATGTATCAGAAAAACCCCTAATACAAATAATAAATTTAGCATTCATAAAGTCATATATAGCTTAATTTGGTTTTCCACTGTCAGTCATGACCAGTTAAGACATATATTTAACAATTAGGACCTAATTCTGGTCTAATTTACCCTAGAGTAAATCTGGAGTAACTCAACTGCAGTAGTTCAACTGAAGTCAATAGAGTCACTCTGGTTTTGCACCTCATGGGAACAAGAATAGAATTTAGCCCTTAGTTTTTTAACAGAAATCTGTCTCTAAATATACAGTTTATTTACACAGGAGAAAATATTGCATTCCAGGGAGCTTAATTTGGTAGTCAGGGCTGAGAACTATGACTCCTGTGTTCTTTTCCTAGCTGTGCCACTGACTCCATGTGTGATCCTGGACTGAGCCCTTGGACTTAAGTACTATGGATGAAGTGTCTGTCCCATTGAAGTTAATGACAAAACTCCCAGTGACTTTTAATAGGGTCAAGATTTCACCATGTGAGACTTAATATGGGCTCTGATCCTCAAGGTCTATCAAGTCACAAAATGAGATTAAGCTAACTAGGGATATAAAGTGTAAAAAGGAATATTTTACAAATACGCTAGAAGCAACAGGAAGACCAAGGATAGGGTCAGCCCATTATTCAATGAGGAAAGACAATAACAGAAAATGCAGCAATGGTCAAAGTATTAAATCTTTTTTTTTTGTTTTAGTTTTCACTAAATAGATTAACAGTGATTGGATGACTAATATAGTGAACATCATTGTAAAATGGGGTAAGATCTGAGGCCAAAGTAGGGAAAGATTGAGATAAGAATTACTTAGACCAGTTAGATTTCTTCAAGTCTACAGAGTCCGGTGAAATACATCCTAGAATACTTAAGGAACTGGCTGAAGAGATATCTGAGCCACTGGCAATTATCTTTGAGTAGCCATGGAGGATGGAGAGATTCCAGAGGACTGGAAAAGGGCAAATATAGTATCTATCTATAAAAAGGGAAATAAGGACAATCTTGGGAATTATAGACCAATCATCTTAACTTCAGTATCCTGAAAATTATTGGAGAAAATAATCAATCAGTTTGAAAGCATCTAGAAGATTATAAGCTGATAAGTAACAGTCAATATGGATTTGTCAAGAACATATCATGTCAAACCAACTTAATATGCTTCTTTGACAGAGTAGCAAGCCTTGTTCATGGGGTGGAAGCAATAGATGTAATATTTTTCAACTTCAGTAAGACTTTTGATACTATCTCACATGACCTTCTCATAAGCAAACTAGAGAAATATAGCTTAGACAAACCTGCTATAAAGGTGGGTGAATAACTGGTTGGAAAACCATACTCAGAGAGTAGTTATCAGTGGTTCACAGTCAAGCTGGGAGGCCATATCAAGTGAAGTCCCACAGGAATCTCTCCTAGGTCTAGTTCCATTCAGTAGCTTGATAAGTTATTATGGCACAGAGTACACTTATACAGTTTGCAAATGATACCAAACTGGGAGAGGTTACAAGTGCTTTGGAGGACATGATTAGAATTCAAAATTATCTTGACAAACTGGAGAAATAGTCTAAAATAATAGGGAGAAATTAAATAAGGCCAAACACACTTAGGAAGGAATAATCAACTGGACAAATACAAAATGGGAAATGACTGCCTAAGAAGGAGTACTGCTGAAAAGGATCAAGGGGTTGTAATGAATCACAAACTAAATATGAGTCAACAGTGTAACACTGTTACCAAAAAAGTGAGCTTCATTCTGGGACGTAATAACAGAAGTTCTGTAAGCAAGACACAAGTAGTAATTCTTCCACTCTATTCAGCATCAATAAGGCCTCAACTGGAGTATTGTGCCTAGTTCTCAGCACCACACTTCAGGAAAGATGTGGACAAACTGGAGAAGGTCCAGAGAAGAGCAACAAAAATTACTAAAGATCTAAAAAAATATGACCTACCAAGAAAGATTGAAAAAAATGGGTTGTTTAGTCTGGAGAAAAGAAGACTGACGGTCTTCATAACAGACATAACAGTCTTCAAGTACCTAAAACGTTGTTATAAAAGGGATGGTGATAAACTATTCTCCTTATCCACTGAGGACAGAAAAAGAAGTAATGGGCTTCAATTGCAGCAAGGGAAATCTAAATTAGACCTTTGGAGAAACTTCCTAACTGTAAGGGCAGTAAAAAATTTGAATAAGTTGCTTAGAGAGGTTGTGGAATCTCCAGCATTGGAGGTTTTTAAGAATAGGTTAGCCAAACACCTGACTGGGATGGTCTAGATAATACTAAGTCCTGCCTCGATGCAGGGGACATTTCTGTGATTCTAGTTCATGTGGACACTGAGGCCATAGGGAAGTCCCATGATTCTATAAGGATTCTGCAGAGATGCAGAAGTCCATGCTAGCAAATGCCATTGCAGGATCAGCTCTTGAGTCTAAAATGAGTATTATAACAACAATTAGGGATGTACATCACAATGTAGCTGCAATATTTAATTAATATTTGTATTGTAAATCACCTTTTGCTCTTTGGATGAAAGGTGATCTATAAATTTAAAGTATTATTAAAATTCACCTTTATATTGCATCTTTGAGAAAAAAGCCGATATCTCAGTTTACTTAGTCAATTAGGAAAAAAATAGAAAAAATGCTTAACAATCTGTAATTTACATTTCTCAGTGGAAACCAATATTCTGTTTAGATTATAGTCAGGATAATAATATTAGTAGAATAACTGAGTCAAATGAATCATGACTGAAAATCTGATTACAACAAGCACCATGCTGCTATCATAGACTTCACCTATCTTCTCCCTTTATCTTCTTATTGCAACACCAAATTTATCCTAGTATTCATTGGGTATACAGGATCTTCAGTTTCCAATTTCTTATAACTGCTGTTTTGATATTATAATGCTTATCTTGTGAATGATGGACCTTAAATTAATTTTATTCTACAAAGAAGAAACTACAGACAAGGACAACTGTTTTTAATAATATTATTTACAAGGAGCTAATGTGCAATTTGTTGCTTGTCAAAACAGTGGAAATTATGTTCTCATTCCATGTTAAATATAATTAGCCAATACTTTCAGAAGGGATGTGCAGGCAGAGGAGGTATCTCATATTTTAGCTCTCTTGCCAATTTCATTATTTGCCTACATTTATACTCTCACTCTCTCTTTCTCTCTCTCTTAAAATGTGGAAGAGAGTTAAAGTCATGTTATATGTATGTTCAAAAGAAATCCGATAAAAATAAGGTAGATTTCCCTTAATGTATAAAAGGATCAATATTCTGTTTACATAAAGATCGTTTTAAGGAAACTAGTTAGAATTAGAGTGTGCACAATGAATCATGACATACATTCTCCTCTGAAATGTTGAAAAAATGTATAATCTGGCTTTACTGCCATTGTTTTGATAACACATTTTTTTCAAAAAGAAATTATACATTATGCAATATAAACACTTTACACTAAATTCATGTTCAGTTTGTTTAATTAAGAAATATAAACTAATTATTTTGTGGTTATGTGACCAGGCCCCAAACAGGTTTGGAACCCCACTGTATTTGGCATTCTACAAACATATAATAAATGACAATCCAGGTCCCCTAGCCATTTACAATCTAAAAGACAAGACATAACAAGTGGATGGAACAAATAAGTGGGTTGGGAGAGGAGAGGGGGCAGAGGATAGGCTGACACTAATAATAGGGTGGTTTAGTATCAAATAGCTGTGAGCACTTGGTAGACAATCAGTGACAGTAATCAGAATAATTACAATTCTTCTCCTATTTATCTAACAAACTGCTAAGATGTTCAACCCCCTAGGTAGAACATGCAGTCCCTGGGCCATCAATGATAGAACAGTTTGGCCTTGACTTTCTCTTTCCAAGCATCATTGCTCTTCACTTCTAGCACTCAGTTTTCTTCTCCCTATTTTCTTCCATGACTTTCTCTTTGCTACACAGCGAGATAGATGAACTCCCTGCCTCAGCTAGAAATTCCAAATTACACGGCAACATACTGGTATGTCAACAAAATCTGGTTGGACAACAAAGACAAGAATCTCAGAGAAAAGAACACAGAACCTCTACTTTTGAGTACAAGGTGAACTGTGATACAAATGAATGTATTTTAAGCTCTGATCCTGCAACATCATCCACACAGAGAAATTGCAACTCTGTCTACATATAGCTACACCAAAGTTACTGGAGTTCTGTAGAAATCTAGCCATGCAGATGCATTTGCAGGATCTAGGCCTTAATGTGGGCAGTAGCATACATATATAAATATAAAATATAGTGCATATACCATATGAATCAAGATAGGAAATTGCTTTGTTAATGTATAGGGAACAGGAGGTTTTATAACAGAGAGAACAATCCTTTTCATGCAAGTAATCCCACTGTGTTCAAAGAGACAACTCACATAGCACTTGCTTGAGATTCAGAGAACCTTGTTCAATTCCTGGTCCTAACAAAAATTCTTGGGTAAGTCACTTAAGGTAGATCCACAAAGGGGACTTAGTCATAGGCTCAGCAACACCTAACCTGAAGGATCCTGTCGCCACCCTGTGGAATCTACCACCCCAAATTAGGTGCCTATGCTCCCTATACTATGCATGCAGAAAGTTAGGTGATATAAGGATACAATTCACAAATGGATGAGAGAAAAAGAGAGAATAACTCCATAGCCTAGTTGTTAGCACATTTTCTTGGGTGATCCAGGTCCCAGTCCCTTCTCCAATTACTGTGTTTCAGATAAAGTGGACAGCTTCAACAGGAGAGACTGAGACAGTACTGTTCTCGCATACCTTACAGCCCAGTAGTTAGGGCACTCAACTAGTAGATAAGAGACCTGGATTCTAGTCCTGGCTGCCCATCAGCCAGAATAGGCAATCAAACCTGAGTCTCCCACATCCTGGGTGAGTACTCTAACCACTGGGCTATATGGTAAAAGAGAGGCGCTACCACCTCCTGTATTTTGTGCAGGGCCCAGTCTGCCATGCTCTTAGGCAGCTTCTGACAGTACATACCAGATTGGGCCCCAGAGGAGAGATATGGGCAAGGAGAAGAAATACCCAGTTTGAGCATCACACGGAGGCTTAGGCATGAGCTAGGTGTCAGGTCTTAGCCAGGTTTATGCATGCCCACCAGCAGAAATTTGGGGACTTTACCAGTGGAGACTTACATTCCTGTGGAATTTAAGTGCCTACAGGGTTAAGCACCAACTGAGTGGGGGTTTTGAAGATGCAAATTTTGGACTTAGGCATCTAAATCTTTTTGGACTAATCTCTAGTTTCTCTGTGCCTCAGTCCCTATCTGTTTTTGGAATTCAGGTGTTTTGTTTTCTTTTAGAGAGAGTAACTGTGTTTCCTTACCTCACAGAAGTGGGACTGAATTAGTTAATGTTTGTGTGGTATTAAGACACTACAGTCATGAGGGCTATATAAACATCTAGATTAAAAAAAGGAGTTTCAAAACTAAATAGAGTGGGATTTCTCATCCTTTGGCCACACACACACACAAATGATTTTACAGAAACAAAGGATACAATAAAAGACATGCCTGCCTAATATTCATAGAAAACCTCTGAGTGCCTAAAATACATTGTTCAATCATGTTAGAAATATTATATAATTCTGTCAAGGTCAGATTCTGGCAAGTGTCAGTTTCTATTTGCTATATAAGTGCCAGGTGTTCAAGTTGCAGTAGAACTACCCTAGGGCTAGTATAGTTGTAGTATCTAACTTTTCAGAACATTTTGTTTAACATTTTTATCCATGTTCATAGCTCCTACGTGCCAGTTCTATCTTTTGTCTCTTCTAATTCCCCCAATTCAATCTATGTTGGCCCAGTTTAATACCAACCAAGAGTCTCACTATACATCAGGAGGCATATATTAGTATATGTTTAAAACACACGAGCAGTACAAAGCTATGCAATCTTTCTGTATACTATACTTTACATGCAATTTAACATAGGCATAACGTTCATAAATAAGGCTGCAGGGAACCTATCTCAAATGCATGTTAAAGCATACAGAGTATGTCCACCAAATGAAAAAAGAGAAAACCTTTCTATTTTCTAACGGGCTATACATCCTGACTCATAATGAGACTCTGGAGTGAAAAAGATCTGCACTTCCAAGGTTAAAGGTGAACTGAAAAGCTTTTATGTAGTATTCTCTCAATGTTTCACTGTTATATCCTAATATGGGAAAGCCTTGTAATGGAAAAGTTACTTTATGCTAAATGGCTAGAACTAGAAAATTATTTAGAGCTGTCTCTCCCTTTCATACAGTACTCAGAACAATCTGTGCTCTCATGGTGTAAAAACACCCAATCTTATATTGTATACTCAGGGGTTCTCAAACTAGGGGTAGTGACCCCTCAGGGGGTTGTGAGGTTATTACATGAGGGGTTCTGAGCTATTAGCCTCCACCCCTGAAATCCCACTTTGCCTCCACTATTTATACTAGTGTTAAATATAAAAAATATATTTTTAATTTCTGAGGGGGGTTCACACTCAGAAATTTGCTGTTTGAAAGAGGTCACCAATGCAAAAGTTTGAGAACCACTGGTATACATCAACCAGTTCCTCTATTAATAACCTACTGTTCTAAAGTCTCCATTATGGCAAAATGCTGATCATCAAGAACTGAATGACACTGGAATGCGGCAAGTGAGCTGCCATCTGCATCTATCCATATTTTTAAAAAAATAAAGATTAAGTTTTAAAAATGAGAACATGTTGGTACTTGTTCTAAATAAGGATAAAATCCCAGCCCTAATGGGATACAATCCTTTCAAAGCCTATCTTATTTCTCTTAAAGAATGTCCAATAAACCTGAGCATCATTCAGGCCTCTCTTCTTCCTCAGCAGCCAAGGATGATGAAATTCAAGAGTTCTAACTCACTGACACGGTGCCAAGACCTGATGTGCTGCTGAATATGGGACATTCCAAAGCTAAAGTGGGAGCAAAGGTCATGGATCAGAATGAATTAAACAAACATGGATTAGGAAAGATCAATGAGCAGGGACACAGACTCATCAGGCTCTGTTTAGATAATCTGCTTGTTCTCACTAAAATTTTCTTCCAACATTACAGCAGAAGAAAATGTACTTGAAGCTCACCCTTGTCAGCTCCTGAGAAACTACCAGGAAATCAAGAAGAGATGGTAAACTAGTATCATCAACTGTAAAAACCCTGATTCTAAGATATCCTACAACTACAAGTATCATGACTCAAAAGGCAGTGTGCAGGTCTGCAGGCACAGAAAATTAAACTATCTAGTTTCACCTGCTCTGGCCCATCCACTACAGTACTGCAGAAGAGCAGAAATAGACACAGTTGATATGGTGCTGGACTAGGACAACAAGAAAAATAAAAGGTATTTTCACCTGCATGTTATATTTGAAGATAAAACACTACCAGAAAAGACCAATTGTTTTAGAGGAAATAGCTTGGAGAAAAATGAAATTGTACAAGCTGGTCAGAGCGAACCCTGAGGAGTGATGAGAAGGCAGAAGAGAGAAAGTTGAAAAGAGCAAAGTTCCAATAAGATAATGAGCTGGCACACACTGGGCAGGAGCATGAAGAGCTTGAGTAGCAAAAAATGGGAGATTTGTTATGTAAGAGAATTCTCACACAAGTGAATGTGGTCTGCCTTTAAGTGGACAAAGCAGACAAAAGGCAATATTCTGCAGATTAAGCAGAATAAGGGGAAAATGTGGGGAAACGAAAGAAGTTTCACCAATATCCCTATGTTGCTGTCCGATGTTTGTCAGAATGCAAATTCTGCCTGTTGCTGAAAAAGAACCTCTGCCACTGAACATGAAGAGAAATCTCAGTAGTAACATGCTGTGAAGAAGAATTCTTAAGAAGAGTGCTGTTTGCTCAACTCATTTACATTATAATATCAGACACTGATTTTCCCCTCATTTCCAGGGGTTTCACATTATTGTAACTTCAGTAGTTACTCCTGATTTACACCAGTTTCGATGATAATCAGGTCAATAGAGTTTAGAAATGGAAAAGATCTGTTTGGTCATGTACTCCTTTTTCCTGTCACTATGGGATTTTTCCCTTTAGTATGTTTTCTAGTGATTTGTCAAGCTGGTTTTAAATTGCTGTTGACAAAGAATTTTATAGATAAAGCCCAATTCACTAATGCATTGAAATCAATGGGATTTTTGCCTGAGGTAGGACCGCAAGACCATCATCTATAAGTTTAAGAATGACTAGCTGACTTCTAGCAGAGTGACTGATGGAAAAAACACTTACTCTCCTAACAGGAGAAAGGCTCTGGGAAATTGCAAACTGCAAAACGAATACTATTCCTGGCCATCTGACTAGGATATTGTAAGACAGGAGTAGTTAGACAGAACAAATAAGCTACAGGATAGATCAGAAAACATCGGTATCAAACAGTGAACATCAAAATAATCCCTGAAAATTATAAGGGACTCCATCAACAGCTATAGATACACTAAAATAAAAAGTGACTTGATTTATAAATTTAGATTTATTTTGGGGATTTTTTTAAGGCCAGAAAGGAGTATTGTGATCATCCAGTGTGACTTCCTGCATAACAGTCTATAGATCAGGGATCATCAACCTTTGGCACACGGCACACCCAGGTAAGCCCCCTGGTGAGCCGGGATGGTTTGTTTACCTGCCGTGTCCACAGGTTTGGCTGATCGCGGTTCTCACTGGCTGCAGTTAGCCGTTCCAGGCCAACAGGGGCTGTGGGAACTGGCACGGGCTGAGAGATGTGCTGGCCACGGCTTCTCACAGCCTGCATTGGCCTGGAACAGTGAACTGAGGCCAGTGGGAGCCGCGACTGGATGAACCTGCGGATGCAGCAGGTAAACAAACTAACCTGGCCTGTCAGGAGGCTTACCCTGGTAGGCCACATGCCGAAGGTTGCCGATCCCTGCTATAGAACTTCCCTGTATTTGTTCCTGCTTCAAGCCCAATACCTGTGTTTGAATTAGAGCATATCTTTTAGAAAAACACCCAATATGGATTTTAAAATTGCCAGTGCTGGCAAATCCATCAAAGTCACTCGTTAAGTTGTTGCAATGGCTAATTACCCTCACTGTTAAAAATTTGCACCTTACTTCTAGTCTGAATTTGTCTAGCTTCAACTTCCAGACACTGGATCTTATTCTATCTTTGCTAAATTAAAGAGCCCTCCATTATAAAACTTCTCTTCCCCACATACACACTTATAGACTGTGATCAGACTTTCTCTCTTATAAGATAAAAGAGATCGAGCTCTTTCAGTCTTTCACTATGAGACATGTTTTCCAGTCCTTCAGTCATTCTGAACCCTAGCCAATTTTCATCATCCTTCTTGTAGTGTGGACACCAGAACTAGATATGGTATTCCAGTAGCAGTCTCAGCATTGCCAATACAGAGGTAATATAATCTCCCTGTTCATATATCCAAGGACACATTATCCCATTTAGCCATAGCACCGCCCAGAAAGCTCATGTTCCACTGACTATCCACTATGACCCCAAAGCGTTAACTCTTAAAGGTCACTCATACCAACAAGAGGGAATAGCTGATCCTTGCAAGTCTTGGTTTCTGCCTACATGATCATTGCATTTTTGACAGACCAAGTTTGGACTACTCCACAGGAAAGAGGTTTCATATACATTTCATTAACTGTCTGCATGCATTGGAAAACAGCACTGTCCAGGTTTTTTTCCCACTTTGAACTTCAGAGTACAAGAAGTGGGGACCTGCATGAATACTTCTAAGCTTAATTACTAGCTTAGGTCTGTGTAAGGAGGCGCCCTGGCTCCCCGCCGCGCCTGAGAGGGACGAGCAAGAGCAGGTGCCTCAGTGGGCGGAGTCAGCACTGCCTGTCCCCGCCCCCCGGAAGTCAAGGGGCAGGACAGGAAGTATAAAAGCCCGGCCCCAGCGCTCAGTTGGAGGCAGGCTGCCGGAGAGGACAGATGCTGGTGCCCGGGCTCCCGCCAGGCCCAGCCTGCCCCGCGCCCACTATCCAGAGGAGCGCTGGCCGGACCTGCCCTGCGCCCACTATCCAGAGGAGCGCTGGCTGGACCTGCCCCGCGCCCACTATCTAGAGGAGCACTGGCCGGACCTGCCCCGCGCCCACTACCCAGAGGAGCGCTGGCTGGACTTGCCTCAGACCCGGTACCCAGAGGAACGTCGGCCTGACCTGCCGTGTGCCCGATACCCCGAGGAGTGGCCTGAGCTTCCCCACGACCGGTACCTGGAGGAGCCCATGGTCTGGGACCCCCCAGACGACGCTGGCAAGGACCAGGTACCCAGAGAGGGGGAGGTTGGAAGTGGCCCGGGGATAGCCGACCCTGGTTTGGCTCCTGAAGAGCCTGAACCCATGTCAGTGTGTTGCGGCCAGGATCCCCACTGACTGCAGTGCGTCTTGACCGCTGCTAGGGCCCCGGGCTGGAACGCAGTGGAGTGGGAGGCCCTGCATTCCCCCTGCCACCCGTAACCAGGTGGCAGACTGCCCCTCTTCCCGCCTATTGCCACTGCTCTGCCCTGATCCAGAGGGCCAGAGCTACCTAGACTTGTGTTTGGTGCCCCGCCCAAACCAAGGGCTGGACCCCTTTGACTCTGCCACTGCTCTGCCCTGATCCAGAGGGCCAGAGCTACCTAGACTTGTGTTTGGTGCCCCGCCCGAACCAAGGGCTGGGCCCCTTTGACTCTGCCACTGCTCTGCCCTGATCCAGAGGGCCAGAGCTAACTAGACTTGTGTTTGGTGCCCCGCCCGAACCAAGGGCTGGGCCCCTTTGACTCTGCCACTGCTCTGCCCTGATCCAAAGGGCCAGGGCTAACTAGAACTTTTACTGCCCCGCCCTGCCAAGGGCCTGGGCTGATACTGTGTTTGCTCAGCCCCTGCTAGAGGCCTGAGCTTGAACTGCTACTGCCCTGCCCTGCCCAAGGGCTGGGGCTTATTTACTTTGAGAGCCCCGACCCCGGCCAGAAGGCCGGGGCTCTACCTTGTTTGCAGACACTGTACCCCCCTCAGCACCTGCAGAGGGGCTAAGCCTACCCGGACTGTGGCATGCTAGGAGGCACCCTGGCTCCCCGCCGCGCCTGAGAGGGATGAGCCCCGACGCGACCGGCTTACACGTGGAAGCACCACTGGGAGGTTATCGCCCAGGATGTGGGCGCGGACCCTTAACGCCGGTGAACGGGGGCTGCGGGAGAGGGAGCCCCCTCCCCCGAGCCGAACCTGTCCCACCTCGCCGCCCTCCTGACCGAGAACCAGGATCGGCAGCAGGCGGCGCAGTCACGACGGCAAGAGGAGAAGCAGGCCGCCCAGCTTCAGCAGCAGCAGCAGCTTATCGAGCAGCTGAGGACGCAACAGCACCAGCTGATCCAGGACCTGGTTCAGCGGCAGCAGGAGTTCCAGCTGAAATGCCTCCAGCGCCTTGCAGCGGAGCGGGGGCCCCGAGAGGGGGTCCAGTCGGGGGGCACCGATGGCGGCCCGGGGCCCCGCCCACCGATCCGACTGACCAAGATGGGCCCTGGTGATGACCCTGAGGCCTTCCTGGTCACCTTTGAGCAGGTGGCCACTGTCGCGGGGTGGAATCCGGACCAATGGGCCTCCATTCTGGCCCCATACCTGACAGGAATGGCCCAGGCAGTCTATCGAGGCCTGTCTGCCAAGGCCGCCCAGGACTATAGGCAGGTGAAGTCCGCTATCCTGGACGCCCTCGATGTGAGCCTGGAGATGTTTCGACAGCGGTTCAGGGGCCTGACGTACCCCACGGGGGCCCGGCCTCGTATGGTGGCCCAGGAACTGCGAGAGACCTGCCGGCGGTGGCTGCAGCCCGAGCGTCGAACGTCGGAAGAGCTAGCAGAGCAGGTGATCCTCGAACAGTTCACCCACATCCTTCCATCGTGAGGAAGAGCCTGGGTCCTCCGTCATCGACCAGCAACACTGGCCGCCGCTGTCACCCTGATGGAGGACTTCCTGGCGGCAGAAGCCCCAGTGGGCCCGACAGGCCGACCAACCCCACCGGGGCTAGAACGCCCCAACCACGAGAAGAAGGCGACACCCACCCGAGCTGCAGCCCCACCAGCACGGCCGGCCCAAGTCCCAACTCCCGCTCCCCGGAAGGTGCCCTGGAACCCTGCAAGGGACTCCCCCAGGACCCGGCTCCAAGTAGGACGATCCGACCTAGGGCCTTGTTTCTCTTGCGGCAAGTCAGGACATCTCCAGAGGGACTGCCCCCAAATGGAGTGTACCTTTGGCCAAGTCTGCTCCGGGGAGGCTCGGGCCCGTCGCCGACAACCTGCCAAGATTACGGCGCCCGTGGTGTTTGAGGGTACCTGACCATGGCCCTCCTCGACTCTGGCTGTGGACAGACGCTAATCCGCAACCGTTTAGGTCTCCCGGCGGATGCACGCCTGGGGGAAATTCGCCTACAATGTATCCACGGCAACGTATGGCCGTACCCCAGCGCCTGGGCCAACTGACAATAGACGGGGTGACCCGACTGATGGTGGTAGGTCTCGTACCGAGTCTGGCATATCCAGTAATCCTAGGCCGGGACTGGCCCGGGTTTCCGGCCATCCTACGCCGACATGCCGGAGGCGGCCTGGGTCCCGTACCGGCCTTGGAAGGAGAGGCCCCAGAAGGGAAGGACGATGAGCGGGGGCCCCCAGAAATGGAAGAGGATGAGCTGAACCCCCCGGAGCACCCCGCCGCCGAGGATGGGGACGATGCTTCCCCGGGCGAGGCCAGGGATCCCTTGGCTTCCACGGACTTCTGCCGGGACCAACGAGCTGACGCGACCCTCAGCGAGGCATATGAACAGCTCGCTGCCATGGATGGGACTATCCTCGATCCCGGACAAGCTGCCCGGTGGCCACACTTCGAGTTGCGACAGAACCGCTTGTATCGGGTTGAGAGGGACCCACACACCAGGGAGCCCCAATCACAACTCCTCGTACCCCGCTGTCATCGGCGGGCGGTCATGAAACTGGCCCATGACGTCTCGGCTGCCGGACATCTGGGTACCGAAAAAACCCTAGCCCGAATATTGGGGAGCTTCTATTGGCCAGGGATATATCGCGAGGTGAAGGACTATTGTACCTCGTGCCCGGATTGCCAGTTGACCGCGCCGGCGAGGACGCCCAAGGCACCACTGGTCCCGATGACGTTAATAGAGACCCCTTTCGAGTGGGTGGCCATGGACCTGGTGGGACCCCTTCCTAAGAGTATTGCGGGGTTCCAGTACATACTTGTGATGTTGGACTATGCTACCTGGTTCCCCGAGGCGATCCCGCTCCGTAACATCACCGCCCGCACCATCGCAGGCGAACTGGTTAAGGTCTTCGCCCACGTCGGCTTGCCCCGGGAGATCCTCACGGATCAGGGAACCAACTTCACCTCGCGGCTGTTGGAGCAGGTGTGCAGGCTCCTGGGGATCAAGCAACTGCGAACCTCGGTGCATCATCCCCAAACCGATGGGTTGGTAGAGAGGTTCAATCTAACCCTAAAGGATATGTTGCGGAAATTCCCCCCAGAAGACCTCCGCCGGTGGGACCAGCTACTCCCGCCCTTGCTCTTGGCGGTGTGAGAGGTCCCTCAGGCCTCAACCAAGTTCTCACCGTTCGAACTATTGTATGGCCGCCAACCGCGGGGCCTGTTGGACCTGATGAGGGAGACCTGGGAGCAAATTCCCTCACCCGCCCAGGGTCTCCTGCAGTATGTGATCCAGCTCCAGGAGCATCTCAAACAGGCTGGGACCCTGGCCCAAGCAAACTTAAAAACCGCGCAAGAGATGCAGGCCTAAACGTACAACCGGGATGCGCGCACCCGGGACTTCCAACCTGGAGACCGGGTCTTACTCCTCCTCCCCTCCAGCGAGTCCAACATCCTGGCTCGATGGCAGGGCCCGTACAAGGTGGTGCGAAAGGTGGGCCCCGTCACCTATGAAATTCGCCAGCCCGACCGACAGAAAGAGCTCCAACGGTATCACGTCAACCTCCTTAAGCCCTGGCGGGAACGAGAAGGGTTGCTGATCAGTCCCTGTCTACCAGAACCCGAACTAGGACCCCAGGTACACACCATGGAAGACCCCGAGGGACCCCAGCTTGGGGAAACGCTGACAGAAGAGCAGCTTGAACAAACCCGCTGCCTCCTTCAAGCATTCCCTCGTACTTTTACGGCCTGTTTTAACCTTATTCCCAGATTCTGGACCTTAGCGTCCAAAATATGGGGGTTAGCATGAAAACCTCCAAGCTTAGTTACCAGCTTGGACCTGGTACTGCTGCCACCACCCAAAAAATTAGAGTGTTTTGGGGCACTCTGGTCCCACTGAAAAACCTTCCCTGGGGACCCCAAGACCCAAATCCCTTGAGTCTCACAACAAAGGGAAATAATCCTTTTTCCCTTCCCCCCTCCAGATGCTCCTGGAGAGATACACAGACACAAGCTCTGTGAAACTACGCAGAGTGATTCCCCCTCTCCGTTTCCAATCCTGGAACAAAAGTACTTTCCTATTCCCCCAGAGGGAATGCAAAATCAGGCTAGCAATCCAACACACAGAACTCCCCTGATTTCTTCCTCCCACCAATTCCCTGGTGAGTACAGACTCAATTTCCCTGAAGTAAAGAAAAACTCCAACAGGTCTTAAAAGAAAGCTTTATATAAAAAGAAAGAAAAATACATACAAATGTGCTCTCTGTATTTAGATGATACAACACAGGGTCAATTGCTTAAAAGAATATTGAATAAACAGCCTTATTCAAAAAGAATACAAATCAAAGCACTCCAGCACTTATATTCATGCAAATACCAAAGAAAAGAAACCATAGAACTTACTATCTGATCTCTTTGTCCTTACACTTAGAAACAGAAGACTAGAAAATAGAACTACTTCTCCAAAGCTCAGAGGAAACAGGCAGACAGACAAAAGACTCAGACACACACTTCCCTCCAAAGTTGAAAAAATCCGGTTTCCTGATTGGTTTTCTGGTCAGGTGTTTCAGGTGAAAGAGACATTAACCCTTAGCTATCTGTTTATGACACGCCCCCCAAATTGCAGACAGTGGGGAAGCTCACTGGCGGCAATTTCCTTCTAGAACTTGAAAATAAACAGATTAATACAACACATGCACCTTTACATATACTACTAAGTATATAACTAACAGACTTTTACATTTTAAGAACACTTTTTAACTACTGGATTCTGGGAAACTCTCACGGGAGAGTGCATCAGCAACTTTGTTAGAAGCTCCTGTGATGTGTTGAATTTCAAAATCAAAATCTTGGAGAGCTAAACTCCAACGAAGAAGTTTCTTGTTGTTCCCCTTGGCAGTATGAAGCCACCTTAGTGCAGCATGGTCAGTTTGTAGTTGGAACCGCCGTCCCCAAACAAATGGGCGTAGCTTTTCCAGGGCGTACACAATGGCATAGCATTCCTTTTCACTGACTGACCAGTGACTTTCCCTCTCAGACAGTTTCTTGCTGAGAAACACGACAGGATGGAAGTTGTGATCTGTTGCTTCCTGCATGAGCACTGCTCCTATACCACGCTCAGATGCATCTGTGGTTACTAGGAATGGTTTGTCAAAATCCGGGGCCCTGAGTACAGGGTCAGACATGAGCGTTGCCTTAAGCTGGGTAAAGGCTTTTTGACACTCATTAGTCCACTTAACGGCATTTGGCTGGGTCTTTTTGGTTAGGTCGGTCAATGGGGCAGCGATTTGGCTGTAGTGTGGTACAAATCGCCTGTAGTATCCGGCCAAGCCTAAGAAGGATTGGACCTGTTTCTTTGACCTTGGGACAGGCCACTTTTGGATAGCATCCACCTTGGCCTGTAGGGGGTTTATGGTTCCTCGACCCACCTGGTGCCCCAGGTAAGTCACTCTGTTTTGGCCTATTTGACACTTTTTGGCCTTAACAGTTAGTCCTGCCTGCCTGATGTGCTCAAAGACCTTTTCCAGGTGGAGTAGGTGTTCGGGACAGGAGTCTGAAAAAATGGCCACATCATCGAGGTAGGCAACTGCAAATTCTCCCAGTCCAGCTAGTAGACCGTCTACCAGCCTCTGGAAGGTGGCGGGTGCATTTCGAAGGCCGAAAGGAAGGACATTGAATTCATACACCCCCGTATGGGTGACGAATGCTGACCTCTCCTTGGCAGGTTCATCTAGCGGTACTTGCCAGTACCCCTTGGTTAAGTCTATGGTAGAGATGAACTGGACACGTCCCAACTTTTCCAATAGCTCATCAGTACGTGGCATTGGATAGTTGTCCGGACGAGTTACAGCATTTAGCTTACGGTAGTCCACGCAGAAGCGTATTTCCCCATCTGGTTTGGGTACCAGAACCACTGGAGATGCCCATGCACTGGTAGATGGGCGGATTATACCCATCTGTAGCATGTTCTGGATCTCCCGTTCTATAGCAGCTTGGGCATGAGGAGACACCCGGTAGGGTGGGGTTCTGATTGGGTGAGCATTACCTGTATCAATGGAGTGGTATGCCCGTTCAGTCCGTCCTGGGGTGGCTGAGAACAATGGGGCGAAGCTAGTGCACAGCTCCTTGATTTGTTGCCGCTGCAGACGTTCCAGGGTGGTTGAGAGGTTCACCTCTTCCACGCCACCGTCTTTTTTTTCCGTCGTAGTAGACACCGTCAGGCCACTCAGCATCATCTCCCTGGACTGTAAACTGACAAACCTGTAAGTCTCTGGAATAGAAAGGCTTGAGAGAATTAACATGGTACACTTTAGGCTTTAGTGAGGAATTGGGAAATGCTATGAGGTAGTTTACAGCTCCCAGGCGCTCTTGGACCGTGAATGGCCCTTCCCATGATGCTTCCATCTTATGGGCCTGTTGCACCTTCAAGACCATAACCTGGTCTCCTACCTTGAAGGAACGTTCTCTGGCATGTCTGTCATACCAGGCCTTTTGCTCTTCTTGAGCATCCTTTAGGTTCTCTCTAGCAAGGGCTAAAGAGTGTCGGAGGGTGCTTTGTAGGTTGCTTACAAAGTCCGGAATGTTAGTTCCTGGAGAAGGCGTAAACCCCTCCCATTGCTGCTTCACCAACTGTAATGGCCCCTTAACCTCGTGACCATACACAAGTTCAAATGGTGAAAACCCTAAACTGGGATGTGGTACAGCCCTGTAGGCAAACAGCAACTGCTGCAACACTAGGTCCCAATTATTGGAGAATTCGTTGATGAATTTTCTTATCATGGCCCCCAAAGTTCCATTGAACCTTTCCACCAGGCCATTGGTTTGATGGTGGTACGGGGTGGCAACCAAGTGATTCACCCCATGAGTTTCCCACAGTTTTTCCATGGTCCCTGCCAGGAAATTAGATCCTGAATCTGTAAGGATGTCAGAGGGCCAACCTACCCTGGCAAAGATGTCTGTTAGGGCCAGGCACACAGTGTTAGCCCTGGTGTTGCCTAGAGCTACTGCTTCTGGCCATCGGGTAGCAAAGTCCACTAAAGTCAGTACGTACTGCTTTCCTCTGGGTGTCTTTTTTGGGAAAGGGCCCAGAATATCCACAGCTACTCGCTGAAATGGGACCTCAATTATGGGGAGTGGCTGGAGAGGGGCCTTGACCTGGTCTTGAGGCTTACCCACTCTTTGGCATACCTCACAAGACCGGACATACTTGGCAACATCCTTGCCCATCCCCTCCCAGTGGAAGGACTTCCCCAACCGGTCCTTGGTTCTGTTCACCCCAGCATGGCCACTGGGATGATCATGGGCTAAGCTTAAGAGCTTCCCCCGGTACTTAGTTGGAACCACCAACTGTTTTTGCGGCTGCCATTCTTCCCGGTGTCCACCAGAAAGAATTTCCTGGTATAAAAGTCCTTGGTCTATAACAAACCGGGATCGATTAGAAGAGCTGAGAGGCGGTGGGGTGCTCCGTGCCGCCGCCCACGCTTTCTGAAGGCTGTCATCTGCTTCCTGCTCAGCCTGGAACTGTTCCCTTGAGGCTGGGGTCACCAGTTCTTCCTCAGACTGTGGACTTGGGCTTGGTCCCTCTGGAAGCGATGTAGGTGATGGGGTTGTTTCCGTTGCTGGTGAACCGCTCTCCGCTGGTGCACCTGAGGGTATTTCAGGCTCTGGCTGAGCCTTTTGGGTATGGCTGTCGTGTGCTTCTGCCAGTTCTGGCTCGCTGGCGCCCTCTGGCGTTGAGTTTGAAGATGTGGTTGCACTTGCTGGTGCTGGTTGCTGTTCCAGTTCCGGGCCTGGTACTGGAGATGCTGTGGCTGTTTCAGTGGTAGGCATGGAATCCGGGTCCACTACCTCTGTCTGGGTCTCTGGTAACACAGACGGGGCGTCTGTGGACGGCTCAGGAACAGGAATGGGTCTGGAAGCTTGCCTGGTTTGGCTACGGGTAACCATTCCCACTCTCTTGGCCCGCCTCACCTGGTTGGCCAAGTCTTCCCCCAGTAGCATGGGGATAGGATAATTGTCATAGACTGCAAAAGTCCACATTCCTGACCAGCCTTTGTACTGGACAGGCAGTTGAGCTGTAGGCAAGTCTACAGCTTGTGACATGAAGGGGTAAATTGTAACTTTGGCCTTTGGGTTGATGAATTTGGGGTCAACGAAGGATTGGTGGATAGCTGACACTTGTGCCCCCGTGTCTCTCCACGCAGTAACCTTCTTTCCGCCCACTCTCAAATTTTCCCTTCGCTCCAAGGGTATTTGAGAGGCATCTGGGCCTGGGGATCTTTGGGGTGATGGTGGTGTAATGAATTGCACTCGCATGGTGTTCTTGGGACAGTTGGCCTTGATATGTCCCAGTTCATTACACTTAAAGCGTCTTCCATCTGATGGGTCACTGGGCCGAGGTGAGTTACTGGAGACTGGTGAGGTTGAAGAGTAGGGTATCTGTGGCTTTACTTGGGTGGTATGTAGGGTCTTTGGCTGTCCTCGGTTGTAGGGTTTATGGTCTGTGTGCCCCCTGGGGTAATCGTTCCCCTTGACAGTAGCTTTTTTGCTTTCTGCCAGTTCCATCCATTTGGCTCCAATCTCCCCCGCCTCAGCGATAGTTTTGGGATTTCTATCTTGTATGTACCGTGTGATGTCTTCAGGAACACCATCCAAGAACTGCTCCATTTGTATGAGGAGGTTCACTTCTTCCAAGGTTTGAATGTTGTTTCCTGTTAACCAGGCCTCATAGTTTTTTGCAATGTAGTAGGCGTGTTTGGGAAATGACACCTCTGGTTTCCACTTTTGGGTTCTGAAGCGCCGACGGGCATGATCTGGGGTTATCCCCATCCTGTATCTGGCCTTGGTTTGAAAAAGTTTATAGTCGTTCATTTGCAGCTTAGGCATTTCAGCTGCCACCTCTGCTAAAGGTCCACTGAGTTGTGGCTTAATTCTACCATGTACTGGTCTTCGGGGATGCTGTACCCAAGACAGGCTCTTTCAAAATTTTCCAAGAAGGCCTCGGTGTCATCACCTGCCTTGTAGGTGGGAAATTTCCTGTGCTGTGGAGCAATACTTGGCGCCGGGTTGTTAGGGTTGGCTGGCACATGCAGCCCAGCTTTTGCCATCTCCAGTTCATGTTTTCTCTGTTTTTCCTTCTCTTCCATTTCTTTTTGTTGTTTTTCCATTTCTCAGCGGTGGGCCACCTCTTCTTCCTCTAGTTTTCTTTTGTGTGCTGCCTCTTGGGCTGCCTGTTCTCTTTGGAAGGCTGCCAGTTTGATGCTTTCTTCCTTTTCTTTTATCTCCATCTCTTTTTGTTTTATTTCCAGTTGTCGCCTGTGTTCAGCTTCTTTTAATTGGTCTTCGGCCTCCATTTTTGTCCTAGTAGACATGGTTCCTGTTTTCTTGTGTTGGGGTGCCCTCCGGTGTTTCTCTGTTGAACTGCAGGCTCTGTTGCCTCCTGAAGTCTGCCTAGCAACAGTGCTTTTTCCCTTTCTCTCTCTAGCTAATGTTCAATGAAGGGAAACCAGAAAAACCACTTTATTTGCATGCATATAAGTGCTGGTACTTGCCTCCTAATGGGAGGGCTATTGCATGACAAAAGACCCTCAACAGTCTTCTCGCTTAACATGCAAACCACAAACTGCTAGAGAGAGCAGAAAAAAAAAATTCTCTCTGGTTTCCTTTTAAAACCAAACTGTTTCTCTCTGCTAAAAAGCCCTTAGCAGAGAAAAGAAAAATATAATATTCCTACTGGCTTCTGGATTCTGTCTATATCCCGCCGCTGCCACTCATGTTTTAACCTTATTCCCAGATTCTGGACCTTAGCGTCCAAAATATGGGGGTTAGCATGAAAACCTCCAAGCTTAGTTACCAGCTTGGACCTGGTACTGCTGCCACCACCCAAAAAATTAGAGTGTTTTGGGGCACTCTGGTCCCACTGAAAAACCTTCCCTGGGGACCCCAAGACCCAAATCCCTTGAGTCTCACAACAAAGGGAAATAATCCTTTTTCCCTTCCCCCCTCCAGATGCTCCTGGAGAGATACACAGACACAAGCTCTGTGAAACTACGCAGAGTGATTCCCCCTCTCCGTTTCCAATCCTGGAACAAAAGTACTTTCCTATTCCCCCCAGAGGGAATGCAAAATCAGGCTAGCAATCCAACACACAGAACTCCCCTGATTTCTTCCTCCCACCAATTCCCTGGTGAGTACAGACTCAATTTCCCTGAAGTAAAGAAAAACTCCAACAGGTCTTAAAAGAAAGCTTTATATAAAAAGAAAGAAAAATACATACAAATGTGCTCTCTGTATTTAGATGATACAACACAGGGTCAATTGCTTAAAAGAATATTGAATAAACAGCCTTATTCAAAAAGAATACAAATCAAAGCACTCCAGCACTTATATTCATGCAAATACCAAAGAAAAGAAACCATAGAACTTACTATCTGATCTCTTTGTCCTTACACTTAGAAACAGAAGACTAGAAAATAGAACTACTTCTCCAAAGCTCAGAGGAAACAGGCAGACAGACAAAAGACTCAGACACACACTTCCCTCCAAAGTTGAAAAAATCCGGTTTCCTGATTGGTTTTCTGGTCAGGTGTTTCAGGTGAAAGAGACATTAACCCTTAGCTATCTGTTTATGACACGGCCCAGCCGGGGTACACCTCCATGGCCTATCATCAGATTCAGACGGAGCCGGGGTGGTGATCCGGGCCACGACTAGACCCCTGCCATATCACCGAAGTCGAATCGTTGAAGACGAGGTACGGGCGATGCTGGACCTAGGAGTAATTGAGCCATCACAAAGTGAGTGGCGTAATCCCATCATCCTGGTGCCTAAACCCAATGGCTCCCAGTGCTTTTGTATCGACCTTAGGTGCATTAACGCTGTCTCCAAGTTTGACGCCTACCCCATGCCCCAAATAGACGAGCTGCTGGCCCGGTTGGGAGAGGCCTGCTATATCACGACCCTGGACTTAAGCAAGGGGTATTGGCAGATTCCCCTGGATCCGGCCTCCTGGGAGAAAACTGCATTCGCCACTCTGACCGGCCTGTACCACTTCACGCGGATGCCCTTCGGCCTTCATGGAGCACCCGCAACGTTCCAGCGTTTAATGGACCGCCTCCTCCAACCACATCACGACTACGCCGCAGCCTATCTCGATGATGTAGTCATCTACATTCGGCAGTGGGAAACCCACCTGGACAAGGTCGCTGCCGTCCTAAGGTCCTTGCGGGAGTCTGGGTTAACAGCCAGCCCTAAGAAGTGCCGCATCGGCTGGCGTGAGACCACTTACTTGGGGTATACCGTTGGCAATGGACAAGTGAAACCTCTTGTCGACAAGGTTCAGGCCATTGCCGCCTCTCCACCACCAACCACGAAGCGCCAAGTCCGCCAGTTCTTGGGGCTGGCGGGATATTATCGGCGGTTCATTCCCCAGTTTGCAGCGATGGCCGCCCCTTTGACCGGGCTCCTCACCAAGGACAGCCCGCGACACGTACACTGGACCTCCGAGTGTGACGAGGCTTTCCAGTCACTTAAGGCAAGACTCTGCAGCAAGCCAGTCTTGTTTAGCCCGGACTTCCAGCGACCATTCGTCCTACAGACAGATGCGTCGGAAGTCGGGCTCGGGGCTGTCCTCTCACAGGAGGTGGATGGGGAGGAACATCTGGTTCTCTATATCAGCCGGAAGCTGTTCCCCAGAGAACAAAACTACGCAGTCGTCGAAAAGGAGGCCCTCGCGGCGAAGTGGGCCTGCGATGCCCTGCGTTACTACCTCCTTGGGGCCCTGTTCACCTTGGTTACTGACCACTCTGCCCTCCAATGGCTATGCCGCATGAAAGACCACAACACGCGGCTTCAACGGTGGTACTTGGCCATGCAGCCCTATGCCTTCACCATCCGCCACAGGGCGGGGAAGGACCACGCCAACGCAGACTTCCTTTCCCGCCTGGGGGGCATGGACGAGCCTGACCCCGTTGCCCGGGAGCCAGCCTTGAGGGGGGGGGTGTAAGGAGGCGCCCTGGCTCTCCACCGCGCCTGAGAGGGACTAGCCAGAGCAGGTGCCTCAGTGGGCGGAGTCAGCACTGCCTATCCCCGCCCCCCGGGAGTCAAGGGGCGGGACAGGAAGTATAAAAGCCCGGCCCCAGCGCTCAGTTGGAGGCAGGCTGCTGGAGAGGACAGACGCTGGTGCCCGGGCTCCCGCCGGGCCCAGCCTGCCCCGCACCCACTATCCAGAGGAGCGCTGGCCGGACCTGCCCCGTGCCCAATATCCAGAGGAGCGCTGGCTGGACTTGCCTCAGACCCGGTACCCGGAGGAACGTCGGCCTGACCTGCCGTGTGCCCGATACCCCGAAGAGTGGCCTGAGCTTCCCCACGACCGGTACCCGGAGGAGCTCATGGTCTGGGACCCCCCAGACGACGCTGGCAAGGACCAGGTACCCAAAGAGGGGGAGGTTGGAAGTGGCACGGGGATAGCCGACCCTGGTTTGGCTCCTGAAGAGCCCGAACCCATGTCAGTGTGTTGCGGCCAGGATCCCCACTGACCGCAGTGGGTCTTGACCGCTGCTAGGGCCCCGGGCTGGAACGCAGTGGAGTGGGAGGGCCTGCGTTCCCCCTGCTACCCGTAACCGGGTGGCAGACTCCCCCTCTTCCCACCTATTGCCACTGCTTTGCCCTGATCCAGAGGGCCAGAGCTAACTAGACTTGTGTTTGGTGCCCCGCCCGAACCAAGGGCTGGGCCCCTTTGACTCTGCCACTGCTCTGCCCTGATCCAGAGGGCCAGAGCTAACTAGACTTGTGTTTGGTGCCCCGCCCGAACCAAGGGCTGGGCCCCTTTGACTCTGCCACTGCTCTGCCCTGATCCAAAGGGCCAGGGCTAACTAGAACTTTTACTGCCCCGCCCTGCCAAGGGCCTGGGCTGATACTGTGTTTGCTCAGCCCCTGCTAGAGGCCTGAGCTTGAACTGCTATTGCCCCGCCCTGCCCAAGGGCTGGGGCTTATTTACTTTGAGAGCCCCGACCCCGGCCAGAGGGCCGGGGCTCTACCTTGTCTGCAGACACTGTACCCCCCTCAGCACCTGCAGAGGGGCTAAGCCTACCCGGACTGCAGCATGCTAGGAGGCGCCCTGGCTCCCCACCGCGCCTGAGAGGGACGAGCCCCGACGCAACCGGCTTACAGTCTGGTCCGCTGCCACCAGCCAGAATTTAGTGTCTGGCACACTTTCTGTTCCCCCAAAACCTTCCCTGGGGAACCCAGACCCAAACCCCTTGGGTCTTAAAACAAGGAGAAATTAACCATCCCCCTTCTTTTCCCCTCAGACTTTCCCCTCCCTGGGTTGCCTTGAGAGGCTTCCCACCGATCCAAACTCTTTGGATCTTAAAACAAGGAAAAATCAATCAGGTTCTTAAACAGAAAGCTTTTAATTAAAGGAAGAAAAGGTAAAAATTATCTCTGTAAAATCAGGATGGAAAATGCTTTACAGGGTACTCAGATTCATATAGACTAGAGGGACACCCCCCACGCCCAGCCTTAGATTCAAAGTTACAGCGAACATAGGTAAAAAATCCTTCCAGCAAAAGAAACCTTTACAAGTTGAGAAAACAAACATAAGACTAATCCGCCTTGCCTGGCTATTACTTACAACTTTGAAACATGAAAGACTGATTCAGAAAGATTGGGAAAGCCTGGAATGATGTCCCGTCCCTCTCAGTCCCGAGAGAGAACAACGAACAACACAAAAAGCACAAACAAGACTTCCCTCCACCAAGATTTGAAAGTATTTTCTCCCCTTATTGGTCCTCTGGTCAGGTGTAAGGCAGGTTTACTGAGCTTCTTAACCCTTTACAGGTAAAAGAGACATTAACCCTTAACCATCTGTTTATGACAAGCACTAAACTAGTAGGCCCCTCAGACTTATGCAAAACTTATTCAAATTAATGGAAACTTTTCCATTGATTTCAACTGGCTTTCCATCAGGACCTCAGAAAACACTACAGCCAGTTTGGTAAAGTTATAAAAGTAACATATGAAAATCATTGTACCCCATGCAAGCAGAAAGCTATGTTCACTATTTGTTCATGAGTTTGAGTTTTGTTTTATTTTGTTTTAATAAGAATTGCTATGAACCATATGCACAATAATTATGATTTTTAAAATGCAGCACTTAGAATAATCTTAAATAAAAGAACTTTTAAAATGCCATTCAGATTTAAGTGGATATATTGATTATGACATATTCCTTGACTGTACAAAGATCATAGTGCATATGATTGCAAATTTCTATTAAAATATGTGTACTGCCTTGTTCACTAACTGATATCTAAGTGCACTTCCTGAAGAAATGCCAGTGCTATTACTATGAGTGACATGCCATATGGCAAGCAGGATCAGCTGCAGCTCTAAACACTGCTGACTTTTTTCCCCTCATACTCCAGTTTTACATGATACAATGTTTTTCTGTAATTGTTCAGCATTATAAAATTTAAGCCAGCCATATCCTAAAATGTCACTTTATGGGGTTGCTGCTGATCCTGCTCACCATAAGTCTGCATTTATTTCAAAGATGTCTATCATGCTGTCATCCCACAGGTGCACTCAAACTTTAAAGTTTCCCTATGCTTCAGTTTTTAATGTAAGAAAAATATATTATGCAAGACAAGGAAATGGCAGCCAAAAAGTAAATGATGCTAAATGTCACTTGCCAATACAACAGACATGCAATTGCAAAGCTTGTGTACTCCTACTGGGTAAAAATATTTGCACTATCTTCAAAAGTACACATTCGCGACAACACTATAGGTACAGAGTGCTACTTTTTTAAAAAAGAAGTCCTCCCATCCCCAGGGCAAAAGAAAGGGCTTTTTTTCCCCCACTTGATTCGAGGAGACGCATTTTTTTTTCAGTGGGTATCACTCAATACAGTGATTATCAGTGAAAATAATATTACTTTCTAGCATCAAATGCATCCAACAGTTGTTTACTAACCTAAATGGAGTTACAACTGATATCATATGGTCTAGTATAACAAGTAAAAACAAAGTTTGTTAATGTAATATTAAAGTGCACTTCCACTGCAAAGAGACTGTACAAAAATGGCCACTTCTTAATCAAAAGATCAACTCCCTTTGTGTATTCGGGTCAGCTTACTTTAATGCCACAAATAGTCTACTATTGTCTGCTTCTGTTACCATTGCAGAGCCAGTACAGTTATGGATAAAGGACATGGATTTTATTGTGGCTCACATGTCATCAATGAAACTGTGAACTAAGTTTCTGTTTCAAGGCCAAATTTGCCTCATTTACCTCTATGCCCCACCACTGTCTTCTTTGGAGTTGGACAAGTATAAGTGAGGGCAAAATCTGAAGACAATGAAACTGTAACTGAAGCCAAATTTAACCTGCGGAAAATGTTACTGATTATGATCCAGAAGCAAGAAAAGATACAATTTGACTTTTGGATCCCAGTTGGAGTTTTAGATCTAATAAGAAAACAGAATAACTTGTACACTGAGCATATTGGATCTGGAAACCACTGCAACACAATAAATATGGAAGTCTACAATGAAATTTATAAAAAGTCACTTTTTGAATTAGAATTGCAATTCCTGGAAAATGTTTTCTGTATGGGGTAATAGATATAGTCTCACAACTAAGGCTAGTTTTCATCCTTTGGTATGCTGTTTCATGTTCAAAATTAAAGGCAGAATAGAAATGAAAATTCCTTTGTAATTAATTTGTTAAAAGTTTAAACCAAGGACAGAAGCAAAATATGATGACAGTATCTCTTAGTTATGTCCATCATGCCTAAACTTTGGAGTGCATACCAGTATAGTACAATACATGTTACCCTCTATTCTGAGATCACACAGGTTTCAGTGTCTATATACAGTGGAGTTATGTTAGAATAACATGCACGCCTTAGCTCAGAATTTCCATGGCTTTCACCATCTAGGGTCCTCTATTTCTTTTACATATTTTATATTAATTTTCCGTTGAGGGATTGGAACTTAAAAGCAGTATGTGACAGATTTATGGTATAAGAAATTGGCAAAAAATATAGTGGAAACGTCCATTTAAATTTCTGAGGCTGGACACAAAATGTAGGCTATCACAAAAGATTTTAGTCCCACTTTGAATTTTTAAAAGTCTAGTTCACTAGAGAACTTGCAGACTGTTGTTGTGAAATACAGGAAGAATTAGCTTCCTTTTACACAGGCCCAGACCCCATATAATATATGGTAGAGATTGTAATGACAGTTGTACATTTGCCATTCACAACTCTGATAATGTGTAAGAAGATGGTTTCTTTTGTCACTCTGATTGTGAAACTATGAATTATGATTTGGCTACTCAGTGGAATCATGAGCCTAGAGGCTGTGGAAAGCAAAGAACAGAAAGACAAAGAGAAGAAAAATAAATAAATCTGGACCCAAAGAAAAGAAAAAAAAAAAGGCCAGTTTAAAGGCAAGCAGAAGAGAGCAGGATGTTTTTAAAGTGAATACAAGTGAGATCTACTTGATGATGTATTAAAATTGTATATTTAATTGCAATGAGATGTAGTGTTGATTCACTATGTTTCTTCCAGAGTATTACTAATAAACAGAGCTGGTCAGAAAATATTGATGATGAAAAGAAAACATTTTTAGAACACTTTAATGTGTTTTTCTTTTTTTCTGATCAGTTTTACTAATAAATCACTTACCTTTGTGGTAACTATACTTGCCTCTCTTGGACTACTTGATCTTGCCGCTTCTATAGAAACGGCAAGATCAGGCAGCCATGTACTTTTTCTGAAATTCATGTTTTAATTTTAATCTGAATAATCAAAAATATGATTGATTGCTTTAGATGCAAAAAAATTAACCTTTTTTTGGGTTAAAAAATGAAAATATGCAAAGCATTGAAAAGTTTCGGTTAGTGTTTTTGGAAATGATCAAGCTATAAAATTCTCCTAATTGTAATTTTAAAGGAAATATCAAATAATGTTGCTATGTTGTTTTAATATGTTTACTATTTAATATGTACACAATTAACACAATGGAAAAAGTATTGCAGTGGATGAACTGGAGATGTATAAAATTCAGTAATATTATATATATATATATATAGCAAGAGCATTGAAGTACCAGGATGTTGCTGTCTACATTTTTTCTCCCATCTGTGTGACCTAGTGTTCAGTTTACCATGAATTTAAAATACTTAAGTAATACGATGATCATAAAAAAAAATGTTTGTTCTATAGAAAGTGAACCAAACGTATTAACTGGTCTTATGCTAGCTTCTGGTTACATCAAAGTTGTAGTCTGAGGGTATCTCTGGGTGGAGAGGAAAGGTATGTCAAACAAAATGTAACCATAAGGAAATATGAATTTAGTTTGGTTGACAGATGTCATCTTATACTATGGTGATTGTGTTCATTTGAATGTGTTTTTTAGATGAAGATTGAGACACAAACTCGTAGAATTTATTCTGGTTTAGATATCATGCCAAATGTCATTCGAAAGATGCTTTTCTCTAGGTCTTCAATAAGAGTTTGGTTTGTTTGATAATCTCTGAGATTTGACCTATGAGCATTAATGTTCAGCTATGACTATATCATGATCCTTGGATATGGATAATTATAGTCCAAAAGATGAATGCTTCAGAAAATGCTAATATGTTTTAAATGGGGGATAGAGGGGGGCATAATGGAAACATTTTGCAACTTTAACTACAGCAGGCACAACCAGCAGAAAGTTCTTAATGGGGAGGTAAATTAACGTTAGTGCTCAAATGATTCTGTGCTTATTTTTTCTGATAAGCTGTTGGAAGAGTAAAACAAGAAAAGTTGCAATAAGGGTGAAGGTCAGAAACAAAAAGTAGAAGAGAGGTAAAACAAAATAATATAAAGAATGGAGCAGAGCTTGGGAGAGGTGAAACAGATTTCACCACTTACCACCATTTATTACCATATCACCCAGAGCTAATTGGATTACATTTTTAAATATTGGAGAGCGGTGGATAACACATAGTCATGTGTCAGGCCACACAATTCTCCTTAGTATCATTTTGGGACAAATGAAATGAATAAGGTATGAATCAAGCAAGAAGATTTTTGCCCTTATTATTGCTTTGCAATATTATTATCAATAAGCATTTCTAGAGAGAAAGGAATTAAAAGGGAAAAGAGAGAATGAAAATGTTAACCATTGATGTCACAAGTGATAGCAAAAGAACTGTGAAATCCCAGTTCAGTTGTTTAACAGAGACTCACATTAGTTCAATGCAAGTTAGAATTAAAATCTGTTTTTATTCGAGTGTCTTGTGAAAATGAGACAAATGTGTTTACCAACTAGACTGGCAGGGCTGTTATAAAAGACCGGCCTAACAATAAAATGGAAAAAAGACACTGAAATGAGTTTAAATATGAATATTGTATAGTAATGTAAAATAACTGAAATATTATTCTTGGATTGGGCACTTTCATGTAATTTAAGTTGAATAGCTCAATTTAGTAGCATTATGTAGCTCACTGCATATAAAATATTCATGATGACTTAGCACAATATTTATATGTTTAAAACTTTTAAACATAATATACAAATGTTCCTGTTTATCATGCATGATTTTGCAATTACCTCCTGTCAGGTGATTCTGAGTAACCTAGTTTGAAACTTTGTTTCTATTAGCAAATGTAGTCTGCTTTTGGTTAGATCAAGCCATCATGATGTAGCATTACTCTACACAAGGGCAAGGAACATTTACCTGTTCTGAATAAAGGAATTATTTTATTCAATTTGAAATTTTTTCCAGATTTCTAGACCTTTATTGAACCTGGAGCAATCGGCTTTTTACCTGGCCAGCAAATTGAATAATCTGTTAAATGATTTGTGAATGCTCCATATTTCTCCCGTCTCGTCTTTTATATACTTCAGTAACATGCTGTGGAAAAATGTGCTCTTCTTCCTCCAAGCCAGAGAAAGCAGAAATGCTTAAATAAATACCTTTGCCATAGCACCAGTCATCTGAGGAGCTAAGTATACCTCAGAAACTTTCATTAAATTGTGCCTGATGGCAACTCTGCATGGTTAGTATTATCATAAACATTTTACAGATAGACTAAGGCATAGAAAAGTGTAAAGGCAAGATTTTTAAATTTGGGTGCTTAAAGTTGGCACCAAAATACATACTTTGGCACCAGAATAAGTGGCTTGATTTTAAGCTCCTCTGAAATTCAGACCAGTTATATACTAGTGCCTAATTATGAATTGTAGATGCCTAATTTTAGATATCCATTAATAAATGTTGACCAAATGTTACCCAAAGTTTCACACTGAGTCAGTAGCAAGTCAGAAATAGAAGCAAATGAGCCCTGAGTTCTCACTCCAAGCCTTGTACTCTTATTACTAGACATAATGGGCCTGTTATCCCTCATGACTGCACAGCCAACATGAAACTTCTGTTGGCTGCGTATAGCAGCTATTTATTGATCAATTGAATAAGGAGAAAATATAAAATGTTGGGCAAAACAGCAGTTTTTTGATGAATTTCTGTAACACACTTGCTGTGTGTTTATTAGGAGCTCATAAAAATGACGGGATTAGTTATCTTTGTCCCCTGAGTGGAAGGAAAGGGAATTCTTTGCATTCAGATGGAAAGCTGAAGGCACTCTCCACATTTTCCCTGGTTCAATGCTTTCTTCACTCACTAAACCTGTTTTGCATCTATCACTCATCCTCTTGGCGGAGGAGGACTGTATGGGATTCTCCTCAGAGCCCAATAACATTGCTCATCAATCAGAGCTAGAGGGGGCCAATATTGATTGAAACTAGTTTTCTTCTCCCATTTTCCGAAAACTGCCATTGGAGCAGCCTTTTTTCTGGCAGTTCTGTGGAGTGAGAGACCAGGACCAGAAATCAAATGTGGAGACTAATGTAGAAGAGCACAATCAATTAGTTATCCTCTCATTATGATTTAGCAAAAACTAACTGGAAAAAAAGTATTACTTCTGCACACCTAAATACTAACATAAAAATGGCATTTCAAAAATCTTATACTAACTTTCTATTAGATATCATAATTGAAGTAATGATTACTTTACAACACATTTGCTGTGTTAGTGCACAAACAAATATTAGCAAAACCCAGTGACATTTCAATAAAATGGGACAGTGCAATATGCTGATTCCCTACCCACCCTCCATCCTTTCAATTTAATAACAGCATTATCCACATTGCATGCACAAATCTCCACTGGCCTTTCAAAATTGTCATGAACACTTTCCAACCAAGACACACAGTCTTCATCACCCCTCCCCAACAGCACAATCATTCACCCACCCTGGAACAACTGGTTTCTCCATCTCCATAGCACCTAATATTGGATATCCCCTCTGACAAATCCAACATCTGGCCTCACCTCGTCACATCAAAATCTCCTCCATCCCCGCAAATCAACCATGCAAGGCATGTCATGTTCCTTTTACAGATATGGGCTGGCTAAAGAGCTGGCTTATTCGCACCAAATGTGAGGTTTGTTTAATTAAGGTATTTTATAAACAGTGCCACCTAGTGGCTGAATAGTTTAGCATTCGATTACAGGCCGCCACTATCATCCCAGTACCACAGTCTCGTCTCATCTCCCAGGCATAATCACCCAGGCAACTCTTCCTCCATAGTATCACAATATTCTTTGATTTACCCACACAGGCACTTCCTTTCTCTGTACCACTGTTTCACCTCCACCTGGGTATACATTGTGTTGCTGAATATTTTGGCTTCACCAGTTGCTTCCATGAGTGGTGATAGCTCTCCCTGCTGTCTCCTGTGCAGATTATATTGTACTGATCTTTTGTTCCCTTCCTCCTCCTCTTTACTGCAGCCTACAGACAGCAAGTGGCCATTAGCAGTAGCAAAATCACTGCAAGAAAAAAAGAGAGCTGACTTTTTAAATTAAATATGGTGTTGATTCTGCAAAGACTTAGCCCTGGTCTATACTGGGAGAGGGGGGTTCAATCTAAGTTACGCAACTTCAGCTATGTGAATAATAGATCAACTTACTGTGGTGTCTTCTCCACGGTGAGTTGACTGCTCACACTCCCCCGTCGACTCTGTCTGTGCCTGTCGTGGCGCTGGAGTACAGGAGTTGATGGGAGAACGCTCGGGGGTCAATTTATTGCATCTAGACTGGATGCAATAAATCAATCGCTGCTGGATGGAGCGCTGTCTGCCTATCCGGCGGGTAGTGAAGACATACCCTTAAGCGTGTGAGTAACTTTACACATAAGGCTAGTCTCTCTGTCTTCATGAAACTACTTAAGTGTGTAAACTTATGCATGTAAATAAGTCTTTGCAATGTCTGGGCCTAAGTTTGTGTACTATACACTATCACCATCAGCTATCTAATTGGCACTAGTCAAACCTACTGTCTGCATCAGGTTATTTATTTCGTTATAAGAAGTACTGTTGTAATACCCTTAACATTTTTTGAAGAAAAGCTTTAGCAAATTAGCATGGCAGCAATTTACTCATTGTACGTGCCTGCTCTCTTGGTTAAAAGTCTTATTTTTTTGGTGAGCATATAGTCTGCTCCTTAGTCTGCTCTTCTGTGCACTGACCATACTCATGTAATTCGGCTGATAGCTGCTCTTTTATCTAAACAAGCAGAGGGCAAAGACAAGACAATCTTTCTACTTCCCAGCTTCTGATATGGCATTTGAAAGGCCATTGAAACATGAAGAAAAGAGAAGATGAATTTCTGAACCCCGTTGCTGAGGAATCAGAAAAGTCACAAATTACTTTGTAGATGAACCCCCTATGGAGGGAAGGTGTAATTGCAGGTTAGGCTATTATAGGAATACTGAAGAAAAAGGAATTGCGAGAAGTTGCTATAAT